>NW_028318117.1:3730000-4330000 GCF_062004578.1 Staurois parvus
CATCCTCTTCTTCCTCTTCTTCTTCATCCTCTTCTTCATCCTCTTCTTCTTCTTCCTCTTCTTCATCCTCTTCTTCCTCTTCTTCTTCATCCTCTTCTACTTCTTCATCCTCTTCTTCTTCTTCCTCCTCTTCTTCATCATCCTCTTCTTCTTCCTCTTCTTCTTCCTCTTCTTCATCCTCTTCTTCCTCTTCTTCTTCATCCTCTTCTTCTTTTTCTTCTTCTTTTCGTCTTCCTCTTGCAGGTCACTGTTCATGCGCAGATCTTTTTACCGGTAAAAAAATTGGCCGATTTGCCCATAATTGCCGCGAAAATCGGCCGATCGGCAAAATCAGCCGATTTTTTTCCAAGTTTACAGATGAAAAAATCGGCCAAAATACCAAAAAACGGCCGAACAATTAGCCCACTAACGATCCGAAAATCGGCCGATTTAATTTTCGGCCGAAAAATCGGCCGATTTTCGACCCATCTATGGCCTGCATAAGTAGTTGATCGTAATGAGGAAAAAGGAGCTACAAAGCAATCTTCTCTGCTGTGCCGTCTGCTTAACTAACCCATTGTACTCTGGGACTCTTTGGTGAGATATTTAGATAATTATGTATAAAGCAAAGAATGTAAATAGACAGTGAGAAAACAGATATAAGCAGAAAGTGCAGAGTAGGAATGACAAAAATCAGTTTTTTTAACCACTTGCCAACTGCAGCACATTGCTGGCACAATCATGTGCATGTACCGCATTGTTCTTGCTCTGGTTTTTCTGATCACCACCACACCAGTCATTTGAGGATGCTGTACTGCACTGATGACAGTATATGAAAAAAAAAAATTATTTAATTTCTTTATTTTCAAAAAAAATTGTTACAAAAAAATTACAACTTAAAAAACTCCTCAACCACTTGCCCTCCAGAGGATTTATCCCCCTTCCTTACCAGGCCATTTTTATTCGTTATGGCACTGCGTTACTTTAACTGACAATTGCGTGGTTGTGCAATGCTGCACCCAAATGAAATTTATGCCCTTTTTTTCCCCACAAATAGCTCTTTCTTTGAGAGGTATTTGTTCAGTTCTGCGGTTTTTATTTTTTGTGCTAATTTTGTGGAAAAAAACAATGTTTATGACTTTTTGCTATTAAACATATAAAAAAATAAAAAAATTTAAATTTTGTCATACATTTAGGCCAAAATGTATTCTGCGACATGTCTGCTAAAAAAAAAATATCCCAATACGTATAAATTAATTGGTTTGTATGAAAGTTATAGCGTCTACAAATGGTGGTATATGTACTGGAATTTTATATATATATTAGTAATGGCAGAGATCTGCGACTTATAGCGGGACTGCAGTGGGCATTCTGACACTGGGGGGGAACTGACTAACTGT
Organism: Staurois parvus; assembly: GCF_062004578.1. Classification (NCBI taxonomy): domain Eukaryota; kingdom Metazoa; phylum Chordata; class Amphibia; order Anura; family Ranidae; genus Staurois; species Staurois parvus. The sequence goes on from NW_028318117.1 coordinate 3,731,380, forward strand.
CACTGACATCCCCAGTGACACCAATACAGAGATCAGTGCTAATAAAAAGCACTGACACTGTACTAATGACACTGGGCAGGAAGGGGTTAACATCTGGGGCTATCAAAGAGTTAACTGTGTGCTGTGTGCTGTTTTACTGTGTGCTGTGTGTGTGCTTTACACTGTAAGAATGCTGCTTTGTATGGCTCTGCTATGCAGAGCCATACAAAGCAGTGTGCAGGAGCTGACAGGGGAGAGATCTATATTGTTTACATACAGGTCTCTCCCTCAGTCGGGACCAGGTGATTGACAGGTGAGGAGGCCAATGGTGCTGCGGATAGGGCATGTGTGTACACCCTACCCGGAACTGCAAAATCATGTATATATATATGTGATTTTGTACACCAGTGCCACCCTGTAGCAGTATTTCTGCTATAGGGCGGCGGGAAAGCGGTTAAAAAATACCTTGGACTGTCTACATTCCAAAAAGAGGTCATTTGGAATTCTTTGTACTGTCCTGACATTTTAAGGGCCTCAAGAAATGAGATAGGCTGTCAGTAATTCAGGATTGATCAATATTTTTAAATACACATACCATAGTTTGTACACTCTATAACTTTCACACAAACCAATTCAAATGCACTTATTGGGGATTTTTTTTTCCAAAAACATGTACATTTTGTCCTAAATTTATGAAGAAATTTCATTTTTTGATTTTTTGTATTGGATGTGTTTTATAACAGAAAGTAGAAAATATTGTTTTTTTTCCAAAATGTTTAGACTTTTTTCATTTATATAAAATAAAACACCCTGTGGTGATGAAATACCACCAAAAGAAAGCTCTAATTGTGTGAAAATATGATATAGATTTAATTTGTGTACAGTTTTGCATGACTGTGCAATTGCCAGTTAAAGCAGCATAGGGACAAATAGCAAAAAATGGCCTGGTCATGAAGGTGGGAAAATCTTTCGGAGCTTAAAGTGATACTAAACCCAGAACGCTGCATTCACTATATGTGTTAATTATTTTCACTTTTTATTTTATCTTTTTTTTCACTTGTAGGGACTTATTTCTTCATTTCTTGGGACTTTTTTTTATTTATTTTATATCAATTGATATATGTCACGGTTTTATAATTGGTCACTTTGATTTTATATTTGCTTTGGAATGTATTTCACCTTTAATTAAGGTAATAAGGATACACAAGGTTTATTAATATTCTTTCACTTTAATATTATTTATGTTATGATTTGACAATATGGTATTTTCGTATTTACAGCGCTACACCATTTGTTCAAAATAATTCACTATATCTGGTCTCCCACAGTACACAGAACATGGAAATGCAATTATTTTAGTACATATAAACTGCTAAATACCTTTTCTCATCAGCAGTCTTGTGACTTCAGCAGAGCACTGGTTAAAGCTTGTAGGAGGAGTTTTCTCTAGGAGGATGGAAATCCCCTGACCTCTGTCTGGACAGTGCTGATTGGCCCTGTGCTGATCACATGCACTTTCCCGAGAAAAAAAAACACCTATCTAGCCATACACAACAAACTGAGCGTGTGCATGGGGCTATGGATTCAGTTTGTATCAGGTGGTCATTTGAACAAGAGGAGGGGCAGAGAAGACAGGATCAAACAGCCTTTTTACACAATACAGAGGATTAACCCCTTAGGTTCCACAGTGAGCATAACAAGCATGTTTTACTGCATATACAGACTGATTTTACTGTTGTGGGTTTAGTAACACTTTAATTTGTTACTGTCTATTTGCAGAAAAACTGCTTTTTGTGTCCTGTTGTGGAGACAGTGACACAGACACATCAGGTTGATTTACTAAAGCTGGAAAGTACAGAATCTGGTGCAGCTCTGCGTAGAAATCAATCAGCTTCCAGGTTTTATTGTCAAAACTTAACTGAACAAGCTGATTGGCTACCATACACGGTTGCACTAGATTTTGCACTCTCCAGTTTTAGTAAATCTACCCCATCCTGTCTATTGATCGTTTTGGGCAGAACAGGATGTGAGAGGAAACATCCCTTAAAAGGAACATAGACAGCAATTAGAGATTCGTTTTTCTTAGATTATGATCACAACCTCTCAGGGTTTTATTTAGGTCTGAGTCCCCCATGGGGAGGGATTTCCCTCATTTCCTGCCTAGGTGACAGATGTCAAACAGAACAGGAAATCTTCCTAAAGTTTCTCCATAAATAGTATTCAAAAGCTGACAAGGTGTTGGAGACCTTTTTCACTTCACCAAACCTAAACAAAAAAGCTACTTAGAAGCTACTTGGAGTCAAACACTATTGCTACTACTTATACATGCTAAATTATTAAAATAACTGCTTAATTATTCAAACATGGCTGCACCCAAGGAGAAATTTGTACTCTGTTACATTAATCTGGACATAGACAGATTCAGAGAAATCATGTTTGTGACTATTACCTCCATCCCTTTAAAGACCTGACACATGGGGATTGGACATGTTCTGTGGTTAAATAAATGTCAGTAAATGACACAGACTAAACTTGATTAATTGTAAACGTGTCATTTTTTTGTAATTAGGAATTTTGCTTTATGACGAAGCACTGTAATATTACAAACGGCTTCTTTTTGTTACAGTTTTATGAGAAATGTAACCTGTAAAATTCTCTCTTCTTCCCAGAAGAGGGTTGGTAGAGCTCTGGGCTCAGGGGTAGGTAAAGTGTGCTGAAAATCACATTTTTAGTGGGAGTTCTTTGTCAACTGGGGTGTCCCTGGGGGTCCCCAGTGTAGTCTGTAAAGGATGAGAGCACCACAAATCTAGACTGAATCTAGTAAACATTTAGCCAACAAATTCCAGGGGCTCAAGAAAATCCTCCTTCCTCAGGCTTAAGAAAGTTTATACACAAAATTATCCTCGTATTGTGCCAATCCTGAGTTCTTCTAACTATTTACCACTTAAAGTAGGACTATAGGCAAAACTTTTTTTTCCATTTTAGATAGAGCAAAGGAAGTTATAACGCCTGTCAGATTTTTTTTTTTCAACATCTGTGTCCCATGGAAGAGATTTCCCTTCACTTCCTGTCCTATAGCCAAATATGAAGTGAAAGAAAATCCTTGCAAATTAAGGGAGCTTAAAGTGATACTAAACCCAAGACCCAAGTCACCAGAATTAGTGTCCCCATTGGAAGATTTCCCCTCTATTACTTTTATGGGGATAACCCAAAATGTGGGATTTTCTTTTACTTTCACTTTCAATGATACTGGTAAACAGGATAAGTAGAGAGGGTGAATCTCTGAGGCACAAAGAGCAATAAAAACTGAAAGAGGTTCTAATCCATCTCCACTCTATCCAAAACTAAAAAAAAGTTTTGACTTTAGTTATACATTAAGACCGTTAACCTGGAGCAGTCTAATGAGCCCCCAAAACTTGCTGGTTTTGTCATCTGACCTCTGGCCATTAAAGTAGAACTACAGGTGAACGTTTTTTTTTTCCATTTTGAATAGAGCAAGGGAGGGTTATAACCTCTGTCAGATTTTTTTTCGCCAGCTGTGTCCCACTGGGGAGATTTTCCTTCACTTTCTGTTGCATAGCCAAAACAAGAAGTGAGAGGAAATCCCTGCAAATTAAGGGAATTCCTTGGGAACCCTCAGGTCACCAGAACTAGTTTCCCCATTGGAAGATTTCTCCTTTATTACTTTTCTGGGGACATCCCAAAATGTTAGATTTTCTTTTACTTTCACTTTCAATGATAATGGTAAACAGGACAAACAGAGAGGATGAAACTCGCTAACGGGGACATAGAGAACAATAAAAAGTGATGGGTGTTCTAGTCCATCTCCACTTCATCCAAAACTTAAAAAAAAGTTCTGCCTTTTGTTATGCTTTAATAATAAACTATTACGGACTCAATCTATAATTATGGCAATCTCATCCTTTACATCATTTCCAGAATATAAAATGTCACGATATGCAAACTGTCAATGTTAGTCTTCATCAGAGCTTCCTAAACAGGTGAAAAAATGTTCATGCCGTATGATATCACTGACTTCTAATCTATTGTTTGCTTTTTATTGAAGTCCACCACCACTTCCAGTTGAAGCCACCTACCTAAATACTTAACTTCATCCCCTTTCCTGAGATCTTCACCATGTGACCCTACCTGGTGACACACAGTTTTTGCAAAAGAAGAGTCCCAGCCACATTCAGCTCCTATAGTGCAGTTGCTCCTATGACTGGAAGCAAAATGAAATCTTTGGCTGGATTTTACATAGTGGCTTGTATCCTTCAAGATAATATGTGTTTTTTGACCAGTTGCTGACCTCTCATTTTAAAATGATATTTTCCTGGCTGTCATGCTGATCCATTTGCTTTAATACTTTCTGAATCACTGACCTGGTGCAGGTCTGCAAATCGGGAGTTCTGACTTAATTTGGACTTTACTTCCAGTATACCTGTTCTGGGTCAATGACAAAAAAAAATTAGCCCAAAGCTGGGCTGTAAATACAGCCCCAACCTTTTGATAGAGCTAGAGGGTTCTGGGAAAATCCCATGCTGGCCCAGATTTGATGTTGACACAAGCAGAATTTTCAGCAGAGCTGACTAATTTCTATGCCTGTAAAATCAATATGTTTGTTAGTCCATTACATAATTTTTTGTCCTAGTCAAATTGTAATATTTCCACAAATGAGCCATGTAAACAGTATTATCTCTTTTATTGTAGGCTTATAACTAAAGTGATTATGGATGTTAGCCTTGAGGAGGCTTATGCAAATGTGGTCGTGAGTGTTCACTGCTGTGCTTCTAATCAGTATTAACAAAATGCTTTTCCCTCCTGAACACAAACATTATTAGTATAACAAACGCAGCTTTGTAAGACAGTATGATCAGAAATCCCAGTATAGATGTCCCTATTGCAGCATAACACTTCTAAACCCGTTTCATTTCATGTAAATTTACTATGGACTATGTTGTCATCTACACCACATTGGTATGGGAGAGCTCCCTCGCCATAATGGCCTCCTTTCTATGTACTTTGCATCAAGGATTTGTCTTCATACTTGTCCTCTTTGCCTTGTTTGCATCCTTTGCATTTAATTTAATGCTCTCTGTGAGAATAATTTATTGCTTCATCATGCTATTTCTCCCCCAAAGAAGGCTCTACAGGAACCAGGGGTGGCCTGGATAGGATTGGCGGCCGGGCAGCACATAGAGGAACCGGACCGTGCATTTCTCGGGTTCCTCTACGTGCACCTGGCCACCCCTCCTATCCATCTCCTGCATGTTGTGGGCTCCTGTATGCCCACCCACAGCCGTTCCCACCCCTCATCCCCTGCAGCGCTGCTGTCAGGCTCCCCCCTCCCTGCAGCTGCTGTGGAGCATCTGTCAGCATATTCTGTCCCCAGTGCTGACAATTCCTCGCCCACCACAGACGGGAGAGGAGAGAGAAAGCTGGTTCTGCCATTTCTCCTCCTGCCCTCTCCTCTTGTGTCTGTCCCACAAAACACTCCCTGGCAGTCTTGTGTCTTCTCTCCCCCTCTTCTTTCTTTCTTTCTTTCTTTCTTTCTTTCTTTCTTTCTTTCTTTCTTTCTTCCTTTCTTTCTTTCTTTCTTTCTTTCTTTCTTTCTTTCTTTCTTTCTTTCTTTCTCTCTCTGTCTCCTGCTTCTTTCTTTCTTTCTTTCTTTCTTTCTTTCTTTCTTTCTTTCTTTCTTTCTTTTTTTCTTTCTCTTTCTTTCTTTCTTTCTCCTGTTTCTCTCCTTTCTTTCTCTTCTTTCTTTCTCTCTTCTTTCTCTTTCTTTCTCTCTCGGTCTCCTGTTTCTCTTTTTCTTTCTTTCTTTCCTTCTTTCTTTCTTTCTTTCTTTCTTTCTTTCTTTCTTTCTTTCTTTCTTTCTTTCTTTTTTTCTCTACATTTCTCTTTCTTCCTCTCTCTCATTCTTTCTTTCTCTCCTTTCTTTCCCTGTCTCTATCTCCTTCTTTCTTTCTCTTTCTTTTTTTTCTCTTTTTTTCTTTATTTCTTCCAGTCCCTGATTCATTCTTTCTTTCTTTCTTTCTTTCTTTCTTTCTTTCTTTCTTTCTTTCTTTCTCTCTCTCTCTCTCTCTCTCTCTTTCTTTCTTTCTTTCTTTCTCTCTCTTTCTTTCCTACAAAAAAATGGAAAAAATAAAATATAAAATTGTAAAAAATTAAATAAAAAATAAAAACCTACTGACACTCTTGCGCCCGGGCCCTGGCATTCTGCCACTGGACTCTGAGGAAAGGGTCCCCAGGCTGCTCAGTCCAAAATGCCCGGGCCTATTTTTTGTCCCTGTCCAGGCCTGCTGGGGTCTTATGCATGTATTGCTAGTCTAAAAGTGCATTGCTATTTATTTCATTATTTTGAATGTCTGTTTAGTTTATCTTTTGTATAAATAATGTATTTCTGTTTTTAACTAATTGCTGTGTTTAGTGCTTTTAAAGTGTTACTAAACCCACAACAGTAAAATCAGTCTGTATATGCAGTGAAGCATGCTTGCTATACTCACTGTGGAACCTAAGGGATTAATCCTCTTCATTGTGTAAAAAGGATGTTTGATACTGTCTGCTCTAATCCTCACCTTCTTCTACTGTCCCCAATCAATCTGCTGATAGAACAGAGCCTTGGGGGCAAACTGCACATGCTCAGTTTGGTGTGTATTGCTAGAGAGTTTTTGTTTCTTGGGAGAGTGCATGTGATCAGCGCAAGGCCAATCAGCACTGTCCAGACAGAGGGTCAAGGGTCCTGCAGTGTCATAGGACAATCAGGGAAGAATGAAAAATCCTTCTACAAGCTTTAACTAGTGTTTGGCTGGACACTGATAGAAGTCACAAGACTGCTCTAACTGCTGATGAGAAAAGGTATTTAGCAGTTTGTATTAGCTAAAATATTTGCATTTTCATGTTCTGTGTACTGTGGGAGACCAGATATACTGAATACAGGGTCCAGGGTTTAGTAACACTTTAACACTAATGAAGGGCTCATTATCCCAGTTCCCATTGTTAGTGGATTGATTGTAGTACAAGCATTATCACAAGTTCACTTGTGCATCTCTGCCCTCTAGGAAGTCTAAGAACCTCTGGCCTTGGGCAAACATGATAATATAGCTATTTTATGATGAGTACATTTTGGTGTATAGTCTAAAGAAGTGTATAATTTAATATGTGCCATGGTTCCACATTGACTGGTGGGTATGGTGAAAGATGGAAGGACATATGTACAGTTTGTTATCAATACACCTTTTTCACATCTTCCAGCATCAGCTTTCTTTCTTTTCTTTGGCTCTTTGACATTTGGCCACATAACATCGCAAGTAAGCAGGTAGCTATATAATGCCCAGCATGTATCATAGACTGTGGGTACTGCTCTCATCAATGTCTAATTGATGAAGTATCTTCACTCAGGGCTACCAGATCAAAATATCTTATTAGTGCTGGTCTGTCAACCTGATTGGGTAATTCCATCACAGAACGTCTTCCTCACCGCTAGGACACAGGAACAAGGTATTATAGCTGGGCATCGCACCCAAGACTAGGCAACATTAGCTAAGGGGCAAAACTGGAATTCCTTTACTGAACAGAAATACAGGCTTTTATACACTTCAGAAATAGGGGCAGTCCCCACATGAAAAATAAAAACAAATATTACACATTGAGATTAGCATCCTACACTGATTAGGTAAGAGCTTGATCACATTATCCTAAACAGTGTAAACAGTACAGCCAACAGCTAACAGTGATCTAATTAACAGTAAGCTAATCAACAGCCAAGCCCCAGACAAGCCAGGGAGCCCACCCCAGACAGCCCTGAATACACCAAGTCCATTACACATGCTGTGTTTCAGGTGTTTGCTTTCACTTTTATAATCTGTCCATTTTAATATTCCAGCAGTCTGGAAAAGTGGTATTCATAGGTTTTGTGCTGTAGATTGTTGATAAATATTTCTGTCCCAAGTGGAGGAGCTACTCCAACCCAGTCTGCAGGAAGGCCGCCATATTTTCTCTGACTATTAACCTGTTTAAGATTAATAGTACACCTTTCCATCCACTACAGAAGGCAAACTGTATTGTCTTTACTCAGAGAATTAGTCCAAGCCTCACTCTCCACGTTTATCATGTTATTATCCATCAACAAAGACTGATCCGCTCCATTATGTGATCAGAGGCTGAGCTGAGCTCTTTTCCATGGTCTGACCAGGAGAAGCAGGCAAAATCCCCGGTCTCCTCCATGGGCCATAATCAGTAGGTGGAAGGCTAGCCCCTAGCCCCCTCCAAAAGCCCCTGCCCCAGTTGGGTCTGTCACAGTACTGCTCTCATCAGCGTCTGATTGATGAAGTATCTTCATTCAGGGCTACCAGATCAAAATATCTTATTAGTGCTGGCAATAGAAATTGGAGTCCTTGTAATTAAATTTTGTTTTATAGATGTACTCCTACATAGCATAACATACTGTATGTTAAACCATTTGAAGGTAACCTAAAGGTGGCAATTGCTGGCCCCTGAAATGCTAGTGCTGATCTAAAGACTTCAGGGTCACTGAATGCGTCACTGGCCCAGAACAAATGTAGAGTTTAGAACAGCGATTCTCAACCTGGGGGTCGCGACCCCTTTGGGGGTCGAACGACCATTTCCCAGGGGTCGCCTAAGACCATCGGAAAACACATATTTCCGATGGTCTTAGGAACCGAGACGCCGCTCCTGTCTCCGGCGATGTGTGGGCGGGATGATATGCTGCCCCTGTCACCGCCTCCTCGCCGCTGATTGGCCACCGGAACTGTAGCTCAGGAGAGGCACACAGGCGGCCAATCACCGGCGAGAAGGTGGAGCTTGGAGAGGAGGAGCCGAGCGGCAGCGCGCGGAGATCGAAGAAGATCGAGGGAGCTGCAGGAACGAGTGAAGAGAGAGGCCAGAGAAGGAAGACAGCTGACAGGTAAGTGCAAATTTTGCTGCTGCAGCCAGGTATGCAGGCTGTAGATGGGAGAGGGAGAGAGCGAGCCCAGGCTGGAGCAGGAGTCAGCAAGGTAAGTATCATTGGTGTCAGTGGGAGGAATAGTGACCCATCATTTGTGTCACTAATACCAACGATGGGGCACTATTCCTCCCCCCACTGACACCAACGATGGGGCACTATTCCTCCCCCCACTGACACCAACGATGGGGCACTATTCCTCCCCCCACTGACACCAACGATGGGGCACTATTCCTCCCCCCACTGACACCAACGATGGGGCACTATTCCTCCCCCCACTGACACCAACGATGGGGCACTATTCCTCCCCCCACTGACACCAACGATGGGGCACTATTCCTCCCCCCACTGACACCAACGATGGGGCACTATTCCTCCCCCCACTGACACCAACGATGGGGCACTATTCCTCCCCCCACTGACACCAACGATGGGGCACTATTCCTCCCACTAACGCCAATGATGGGGCACTATTCCTCCCACTGATACCAACGATGGGGCACTATTCCTCCCACTGATACCAATGATGGGGCACTATTCCTCCCACTGACACCAATGATGGGGCACTATTTCTCCCACTGATACCAATGATGGGGCACTATTCCTCCCACTGATACCAATGATGGGGCACTATTCCTCCCACTGACACCAATGATGGGGCACTATTCCTCCCACTCATACCAATGATGGGGCACTATTCCTCCCACTCATACCAATGATGGGGCACTATTCCTCCCACTCATACCAATGATGGGGCACTATTCCTCCCACTCATACCAATGATGGGGCACTATTCCTTCCACTGACACCAATGATGGGGCACTATTCCTCCCACTCACACCAATGATGGGGCACTATTCCTTCCACTGACACCAATGATGGGGCACTATTCCTCCCACTGATACTAATGATGGGGCACTATTCCTCCCACTGACACCAATGATGGGGCACTATTCCTCCCACTGACACCAATGATGGGGCACTATTCCTCCCACTGACACCAATGATGGGGCACTATTCCTCCCACTCATACCAATGATGGGGCACTATTCCTCCCACTCATACCAATGATGGGGCACTATTCCTCCCACTCATACCAATGATGGGGCACTATTCCTTCCACTGACACCAATGATGGGGCACTATTCCTCCCACTGATACCAATGATGGGGCACTATTCCTCCCACTGACACCAATGATGGGGCACTATTCCTCCCACTGATACCAATGATGGGGTACTATTCCTCCCACTCATACCAATGATGGGGCACTATTCCTCCCACTGATACCAATGATGGGGCACTATTCCCCCCACTGATACCAATGATGGGGCACTATTCCCCCCACTGACACCAATGATGGGGCACTATTCCTCCCACTGACACCAATGATGGGACACTATTCCTCCCACTGACGCCAATGATGAGGCACTATTCCTCCCACTGACGCCAATGATTGGGCACTATTCCTCCCACTGACGCCAATGATGGAGCACTATTCCTCCCACTGACACCAATGATGGGGCACTATTCCTCCCACTGACACCAATGATGGGGCACTATTCCTCCCACTGACACCAATGATGGGACACTATTCCTCCCACTGACACCAATGATGGGGCACTATTCCTCCCACTGATACCAACGATGGGACACTATTCATCCCACTGACATCAGTGATGGGGCGCTAGTCCTCCCACTGCAAAATTACAGTTATGAAGTAGCAACGAAAATAATTTTATGGTTGGGGGTCACCACAACATGAGGAACTGTATTAAGGGGTCGCGGCATTAGAAAGGTTGAGAACCACTGGTTTAGAACTTTTGGCTTCATGCTGATTAATGGGCAGCATGGTTGTTCTGGATCAGTGATTAAGCATGACAGCTAGAAAACTCTATTCTAATTTAAATATAATTTAAAAGAAAGAAACGGAAAACATTGCATGTGCTTTAAAAATAAGTGCCATTTATAAAGGACAGAATTAATGAAGCTGTCATTGTTGACTTGTGTTTTAAGGCATGGGCTCTAGGGTTGACATTCTAATCTGGACTTCGCTACCTTGCTACCAACCTGGGACAAGCTTTTACATATCAATTGTCCTGATACCTTTTCGCAATTGTCACAATTGTATACACTAGATTATTATTTTATTTTTTTTTGCAATTTGTTTCCCTACAAAAATGTAGAATTACCCTTTAAGTACACCCCAATGGTTAGAGCCAATTCTTCTCACTAGCATGCTAAGTCCAGTTCATTCTCCTGGTCATTCTCACATTTTTGTCTTCCAACAACTTTACCATAGATAACTGTCTGGCTATCTTTCTCCACCTCCTCCACTCCCGTCTTTGACCTCTCCCTTTCATATCCCTTTTCTACAAACTGGGCTGTCAAATACTTTGCGTCCTCCCCATAAGCCCATAGTTTACTACAGTTCGATCGCAAACACATGTACTGCCCCTCAGATATATTCATTTGTAACATTAGATATAGAAAGTAGCATGATGATTGTTAGAAATTGTGCATAGCCCTACAGAACAGGCAGTGCACATGTGATTTTCTGCTTCACTGCAAAAAGGAACCAGGAAATTTTATTCAGAGAAAAGACACAGAGCTTACCATAGATTCAGCTACAAGCCTATAAACACTGCCATCTACTGGTTGAAGAATATATATCTACTGAATACTGATGTAATTGTTGCACAAAATACATGAACACAGTATTCCAACAATAATATTACAGATATATTTCTAATTCATAACAGAATTATTGTTGGTTGGTAGGGGATCAAATACTTATTTTACTCACTGAACTGCAACTCAATTTATAACATTTGCATCATGTGTTTTTTCTAGATTTTTGGTTGATATTCTGTCTCTGTCATTTAAAATACACCTATAATAAAGATTATACACCCTTCATTTCTTTGTAAGTGGGCAAACCTACAAAATCTGCAGGGAATCAAATACCGTATTTTTTGCTCCATAAGACGCACCTGGCCATAAGACGCACCTAGATTTTAGCGGAGGAAAACAAGAAAAAAAATATTCTGAACCAATGGACTGCATACACAGTACAGGAGATGACCAGAGACTGCGGACATATTGCAGGAGATGACCAGAGACTGCAGACATAGTACAGGAGATGACCAGAGACTGCAGACATAGTACAGGAGATGACCAGAGACTGCAGACATAGTACAGGAGATGACCAGAGACTGCAGACACAGTACAGGAGATGACCAGAGACTGCAAATATAGTACAGGAGATGACCAGTGACTGCAAATATAGTACAGGAGATGACCAGTGACTGCAGACATAGTACAGGAGAGGACCAGAGACTGCGGACACAGTACAGGGATGACCAGAGACTGCAGACACAGTACAGGAGATGACCAGTGACTGCAGACATAGTACAGGAGATGACCAGAGACTGCGGACATAGTACAGGAGATGACCAGAGACTGCGGACACAGTACAGGAGATGACCAGAGACTGCAGACATAGTACAGGAGATGACCAGAGACTGCTGACATAGTACAGAAGATGACCAGAGACTGCGGACACAGTACAGGAGATGACCAGAGACTGCAGACATAGTATAGGAGATGACCAGAGACTGCGGACAGTACAGGAGGTGACCAGAGACTGTGGACATAGTACAGGAGAGGACCAGAGACTGCAGACCTTTGGGGAGCGGGAGGGGGGGCGGGTTCCCAAATTTGTCAGATACCCGCTCCCAATCCTGCGGAGTTGTCCTTCTCGTAGTCTTGTGGGACACGTGACAGGTCCCAGAAGACTACAGGTGGCCATTCACAAAGCGCAGCTCTTCTTGTGCATGCACATTGGACACCCGGCTGTGAAGCCACAAGTTCTTACAGCCGGGTGCCCACACTGAAGATGCCGGCACCGGGGAGAGAAGATGGCCGGTGAAAGCAGGACACCACTGGACCGAGGAACAGGTAGGACCGAGGAGCAGGTTCTTCTGCACAGTAGAGCCGAGAGGTCAGCCCGGTATTCTAACACGGCAGTGGTGGGAATACCAGGCCGCCAACTCCATATTCGCTCCATAAGACGCACAGACATTTTCCCCCATTTTTTTGGGAGAAAAAAGTGCATCTTATGGAGCGAAAAATACGGTAATTATTTTCCCCACTGTATGTGGCTCTTGCTCCCTACTACAGCTCCAACTTTACAAGCAGTCCCTCTGTATTACAGGCTCTTTGATGCTCTGAGATGGTGGGTCAGCAAGTACAGATCACAATCTACCAGTCACCTGGCCATAATCTACTGGTTGCTGACCCCCGCCTTACACAATTCCTCTCTCACCTTATGCATTACACGCTACTCTAACCTTATACATTACCCAGAACAAACAAAAAAGGTGCATTCCATATATACTTTCCCAAGCTTACGATTAACATAGTTTTCAGTGGATGTATTTATTCCGGAGACTCCCTGGGAAGACACCAATGTTTTCTTATCTCTGCTTTAATTGGATTCTCATAATCTGTCATTACACTTTATTGTAGGACTGTAAAATCTACATTTTCTTCATGTACCATGTTTATGTGCACAATCAAATCCTATTCGATGTAAAAAAAATACTTTATTGTGCATAGGCTGGGCACAGGTTCACCTTGAGGCTCTGCCTAGAGTAATCCAAAGGAGATAGCCTGAAAAAATAACTGTTTTGTTTGTCTTTTTTTAAATTCTGGTGTTAAAGTCATGATCCAAAATATATGATGTATCTTAATAAAATTTAAGTCATAAAACATGTTATTTTAGCTGTATAATGTCTCCCAGTACGAGCATTGTACGTTTATCTTAATTTTCGAAATGTTCTCATGTGTTATATTATTATTTGGAGACAGATATTTCCATTTGTGGTAAACAAGGCTGGTACTATTTAGCACATAATGATTGGGTTTTCCAGTGACAATGATCATTATTTACTAAACTAATTACATTTAAACACATGCTGAGTAGCTTAACAATTAGTTTGATGCTTGTTTAATTTACCTTGTACATTTCAACACTTTCTTCATGTAAATTGGGTATTACTTGACAACTCCATAATACTGTAGTGCATAATCATATCAAGTGAAGGCAAATAAAAAAATATATATTGTAATAAACAGGTGGCTTTTTAATTCAGTGAGTTTAAATAGCATATTTTATGTTTAGATTATTTAAGTACACTTTGGAATTTAGTCTTCAGCTTGTGTTCACATTTTTTTTTGTCTGGCCACCATCAGCCATGTGTAAAGCAAAGAACCAGTGTTGCCTCAGATCTTGTGGAGTGTTTTTTTTGCTTTTTTGTTGCTTTTTTTTATACTGGATGTGTAGTATTTACACTACATATATGTGGCATTATTTGTTTCAGATTAACCTTGGTAATCTTTACTCTGGAGAACTCCAGAAATAACAGCAATTATACTAGACTCAAATAGGAATTTCAGTTTTTTTATACCTGTAAGATATGCAGACCTACTAGTAGATATGCAGAATGCCTGTTTGAGGAGTAGGAGGGGCTCCTGCTGGTGGGGTCTACAGTGGCGAATTTGTTGACTAAGACACATAGGATGTTGTCGAAAACAGGTTTAATTTCCCTCTAAAATCTCAGGCTAAACTTATTTTTTCCTAAGACTGTAGCTAGAAGTAAAAAGCAAACACTGGTTAAAAAGGTGCTTCACTTTTTTTTGTTCTGGTAATTAAAGCAGGAATCAGGTATGGGAGTCAAACAGCATCCCCTACTTTTTTGTACAACTAGGAAATTAGATCATACAATACATCTGTGTGTTGTAGTAGAACCATTTGTATTTTGCCCCGTATAGTTGAGCTCTAAACCTATAAATTTGGTGAGTTTGTCCATGCCTTCAACATTTACAAAAAACAGATATTTTAATTCATATGGACATTAACATGTTAATAAGACACGTGTGCACCCATTTGCAGCTGTCAGAGTTGATCTCAAAATTTAGGCTGAAGGAGAATCTTCCATAGTAGTCTGTCAACATTCTCTAAGTGATTATTTGTGTCAATAGGGACCACTTGTGATGGAGGCATGCACTGGGATTAGATTTCACTCATCACCAAAGATTTGACATTTCTACATTGAATGGCCTGTTTATGACTACCATAAGTTGTTCCACTTAGTAGCAAGTGCTATCGGCGAGCTGGTCACTAATGTAATCTGGAATTGTTGAGCCTTATAGCACATCAAGGCAACTTTAAGCCGGCCATAGATGGACTGAATCTCAGTTGATTTAGCAGGGACTGGCCAAGATTCGAGCCATCTATGGACAGGCCAGTTGTACTGAATTCAATCCATCAACCAGCCTGTCGGATATATTGTACGCGATTACTACCACTATAGACTCCTGCAGTTACCACTGTGTTCTACTGGCAGGGAAAGCTCCCAACCGGCAGAACACAATAACGCTACAAGACAGATTCCCCATAGATTCCTGCAGTTATCTTTGTGTTCTACCGGCAGGGAAAGCTCCCAATCGGCAGAACACAATAATGCTACAAGACAGATTCCCCTTAGACTCCTGCAGTTATCGTTGTGTTCTACCAGCAGGGAAAGCTCCCAACCGGCGGAACACAATAACGCTACAAGAGAGATTCCCTATAGACTCCTGCAGTTATCATTGTGTTCTACTGGTAGGGAAAGCTCCCAACCGGCAGAACACAATAACGCTACAAGAGGGATTTCCCATCAACCCTGACTGTGTTGACAGGGAAATCATTTTCTTTCCTGTGGTCGCAGGAAATAAAATTGCATTATCTATGACTTGCCTTAGACCGGGTGTCGGCAACCCGCGGCTCCAGAGCCGCATGCGGCTCTTTTTCACCTTTGCTGCGGCTCCGGAGCACACTGCCCACCAGGTGACAGGCAATAGGGTTGCCGTAGCTCAGTGGTCGGCAAGCCGCGGCTCGCGAGCCACATGCGGCCTCTTTACACATTTTAATGCGGCTCTTCTGTGTGCCGGGCGCCCGCTCCCCTCCCTCCTCTCGGGCGGCCGCCCCAAAAGTCAGGACTCTGCAGCTAGCCCAGCAATGGGCAAACTACGGCCCGGCGGACCTTTTAATCCGGCCCGCGGAGCGTGGCAAACATTGGCTGTCAGGATGTAGGCGGGGCAGCGTGACGAACTCCTCTCCTCTCACAGTCCGCCCTGAAGACCGGAACGGCGCGGGAACACAGCAAGAGGAACGCGCGGAGCAAAGGTAAGTGAATTGACACAATATGGGGAATGAATTACTATAGGGGGGATGAATTACTATAGGGGGGATGAATTACTATATGGGGGATGAATTACTATGGGGGATGAATTACTATAGGGGGGATGAATTACTATAGGGGGGATGAATTACTATAGGGGGGGATGAATTACTATGGGGGATGAATTACTATATGGGGGATGAATTACTATATGGGGGATGAATTACTATGGGGGATGAATTACTATGGGGGATGAATTACTATATGGGGGATGAATTACTATATGGGGGATGAATTACTATGGGGGATGAATTACTATGGGGGATGAATTACTATATGGGGGATGTATTTTCAGTTTTAAAAATGTGGCTCTCAAAATAAATTTCAATCATGGTTTTGGCGAGATTTGGCTCAGTTGAAAAAAAAGGTTGCCCACCACTGCATTAAGGTAAGAAACAATATATGCAGTGTCGGATTTGTTTTAAATGTTGCAATGGTTTTGCGGCTCCCAGTCTTTTTTTCCCTTCGGAAACAGGTCCAAGTGGCTCTTTATGTCTTAAAGGTTGCAGACCCCTGCCTTAGACAGAGGTGTTCAGATTCTTGGTTTGGACTCCATATTTATTTTCAGAATTTCTTTTGAGTTCTCCAGGTTTTCCCATCTGTCTTTCCCTTTGTAGGGTCCACAAAAACACGCCCTTTTTTTCGGGCAGACTTAGAACTTTAATATACAGAAGTTTCTAGGGAACCCAGCCTGCACACATGATTTCTTCTTTTCCCTCCTGCTGTTATTATTGTTATTATTATTATACAGGATTTATATAGCGCCAACAGTTTGCTCAACGATTTACAATATAACGGGAGACAATACAGCAACAATACAGTTCAATACAAGAGATTGTAAGCTCTTTGGAGCTTAAAATCTAGGAGGGAGGGGCTAGTGGTACAAAAGGTAGTAACTGTGGGGTATGGACTGGTAGGAGGAATAGATGATTCCATTATTAGCTGACGGCAGGATAGGCTTCCATGAAGAGATAGGTTTTCAGAGATCGCCTAAAAGTGAGCAGAGTAGGCGATAGTCTGATAAATTGGGGTAGAGAGTTCCAGAGGATGGGGGAAGCTCTTGAGAAGTCCTGGAGACAAGCATGGGAGGAGGACACAAGGGAGCTAGAGACCAGGAGGTTCGTGCGAGGAGCGGAGAGTATGGTTTGGGTGATATTTGGAGACAAGATTGGTGATGTAATTTGGGGCAGAGTTATAAATGGCTTTGTTCTGCCTTGGTCCGGTTTGAGGTAATGTCCTTTAAATACAGGTCCTGCAGCAGCTATGATATTAATTTGATCATTGGAATCAATAATACATGAGCTACTGAAGACACAACACGTGGAGTCAATCACTTTTGGAATTGTTACGTTCAAATTCCATTTCTGGCTTGTTTTCTGTGCGCTAACCAGACATGAGTGGGGCCTTGTCTGCACTCTTGTTTGTGCTGCTTCCAAAAATAACTCTTTTGATCTAATAAGAGAGCTTGACAACTGTAATGCTTCTAATGAAAGTGTTAAATGTGAAGCCTCAAGAGAGTGACTTACGCAGAAGACTCCCAATCTTTTTAATGTCAACTAATGAGAGCTATACCTAGTTAATGAATTCTATCTGATTCCTGTCTGTCCTGGCTTTGTATCTATGTGTTTCTGTTCTGAACCCCTTGGGCATGAAGAAATAAAAAGAAATAACTCATTAGCATTATCTGAACGAAGCTAGGATTAAGTTATGCATGGAAAGCAGCCCAGCCTCCCTCTCCAGGATGGGAATCCAACCAGAACTGCTATGAAAACCTGGTCCACCTACACAGCATCCACTGAGACTTGTGGAAAATTTCCCACAGCATCTTCCTCCCTCGCTCCACCCACACACCCAGCCAAAAAAAGAGGACAGCTAGAGCTGAAGTAAGAGCAACTATGTAACAATCTTGCAGAAACTTTTTACTCCTTAATGTGTGACTAAACCCAGGACCCTGCATTCACTATATCTGGTCTCCCACAGTACACAGAGCATGGAAATGCATTTATTTTAGTAAATATAAAGTGCTAAATACCTTTTCTCATGAGCAGTATTTAGCAGTCTTGTGACTTCAATCAGTGTCCAGCTGAGCACTGGTTAAAGCTTGTAAGAGGAGTTTTCTGCTCTGACTGTCCTATAAGGCTGCATAACCCCCGACCGTATGTCTGGACAGTGCTGATTGGCCCTGTTCTGATCACATGCACTCTCCTGAAAAAAAAAACTCTCTAGCAATACACACTAATCTGAGCATGTGCCGAGTGACTCCTAAAGCTCTGTACGATCAGCAGATGGATTGGGGATAGTGGAAGAAAGGGAAGGTCAGAGGAGAGAGAATCAAACAGCCTTTTTACACAATGCAGAGGATTAACCCCTTAGGTTCCACAGTGAGTATAACAAGCATGCTTTACTGCATATTCAGACTGATTTTACTGTTGGTTTGGTAACACCTTAATCCATGCAGAAAACTGGTCTGGCAGCTATGTTCCTCATTTCTGTAAGGTTGCATTCACACTTGAGCATTTTGTAGCTTGAAGCTCAAAGCTCCAAAAAATCAACTGTTCTCTATGGTGCCTGTTCACACCTGATCGTGCAAACAGGCACCATAGAGAACAACTGATTTTTTTAAGTTTTAACATTTTTGGAGCTTCAAGCTACAAAATACTCAAATGTGAATGCAGCCTTATACCTAGTTACCAGGTACATGTAAGGCTTCCCATTGCTACTAACAATAAATCCCAGATAGTGGCTCTTACATTGCCCAGGACTCTGCCTAAGGTCTGTTTCACACCTAGGCAGTTTGCTTTTGATCTACTTCTGCAGTGCTTTTTTGCACACTCCTCTTTATTTGATGTGTTTTGTGGTTTTTGTGCCTTTTTTGGCCAATTTGTGGTTGGGCAAATTAAAAAACACAAAAAGTGTCAGAAATGCACTACATGTTTTTTTCTGCATCGTCTCCATTGAAATCTATTGAACCAAGAAGCACTGTTTTGCATTTTATAAAGTCCCTGACCCTTTCCAAAAATGCAGCATCTGAATAAAGCATAGATGTGAACGGCCTATAGGAAACTATGTTAAATATACTGGATTGTGTTTCTGCAAAAAGCACCAAAAAACAAATAGGTGTGAACCAGGCCTAAATGTCAAAATCTGGTGTAATGGCTGTACTTTGATATAATAATACTGTACAGGGCAAGATCGTTCCCAGTCACTGGGTCACCATGATGACTAAAAAAGGCTGTCTTGACCATTGAAGCTTCTATTTGCACACAGGAGACACTATGGGGTTGATTTACTAACGGCAAATAGGTTGTAAGCTTTGCAAGGGGATTTTACACAGAGCTTAGTAAACGTGGTAAAATTTCACTTTTCATGTAATACCTACGGAATATCACATGGAAGGAAAATTTACAAAACAGCATTTTTGCTTGCACTTAATTGGATGATGGAACTCAGCAGAGCTTCACCTCACTCACTAAGCTCTGGGGACATTTTCCTTGGAATATGAAACTTCCCTTGCAGAGTGAAGAGTCTATTTGCCTTTAGTAAATCAACCCTAATGCATCAGTTACATGTATTGGTGTGCAAGGCATCAATTACGTGTTTGCACGTAATTATCTATGAAGGAGGGTGTATGGCTTTGTAACGTATAAGCAAGGTGTGTGTACACAACAGACACTGTGAATCAGTTATATGTGTGGGCATGAAGGGGATACTATGCATAAGTTACACATGTTTGCTTGCAGGGGGAACTATACTGTACATCAGGTATGTGTGTGTGTGTGTGTGTGTGTGTGTGTGCAGGGGACACTATACACCAGTTTTATGTGTGCATTTAGTGGCCACCCTGCCTTCAGCTGGCCATGGATTGAAACTCTGCCGGTTCAGCAGGGGCTGGCCAAGATTTAATCCATCTATGGGCAGGCTGATTGTACTCAAGTTAATCCGTGGATCAACTTTGGTACAACCAGCTAGTCGAATTGTTAGCATACAGTTACTGCCTGCAGCTATAGCCGCTAGCAGTAATCATAGTATTCTATGTACCATCCATGGATTGACTTTGGTACAAGCAGCTAGTTGGATTGTTAGCATACAGTTACTGCCTGCAGCTATAGCCGCTAGCAGTAATCATAGTATTCTCTGTACCATCCATGGATTGACTTGGGTACAACCAGCTAGTCGGATTGTTAGCATACAGTTACTGCCTGCAGCTATAGCCGCTAGCAGTAATCATAGTATTCTATGTACCATCCATGGAATGACTTGGGTACAACCAGCTAGTCGGATTGTTAGCATACAGTTACTGCATGCAGCTATAGCCGCTAGCAGTAATGATAGTATTCTATGTACCATCCATGGATCGACTTGGGTACAAGCAGCTAGTCGGATTGTTAGCATACAGTTACTGCCTGCAGCTATAGCCACTAGCAGTAATTATAGTATTCTTTGCACCATCCATGGATCGACTTGGGTACAACCAGCTAGTCGGATTGTTAGCATACAGTTACTGCCTGCAGCTATAGCCGCTAGCAGTAATCATAGTATTCTATGTACCATCCATGGATCGACTTGGGTACAACCAGCTAATCGGATTGTTAGCATACAGTTACTGCCTGCAGCTATAGCCACTAGCAGTAATCATAGTATTCTTTGCACCATCCATGGATCGACTTGGGTACAACCAGCTAGTCAGATTGTTAGCATGCAGTTACTGCCTGCAGCTATAGCCACTAGCAGTAATCATAGCATTCTTTGCACCATCCATGGATCGACTTGGGTACAACCAGCTAGTCGGATTGTTAGCATAGAGTTACTGCCTGCAGCTATAGCCGCTAGCAGTAATCATAGTATTCTCTGTACCATCCATGGATCGACTTGGGTACAACCAGCTTGACGGATTGTTAGCATACAGTTACTGCCTGCACCTATAGCCGCTAGCAGTAATCATAGTATTCTGCCTGCCGGGAAGGCTCCCGCTGGCAGAATACAATAGCGCTATGGGAGGCATTCCCCCATCAACACTGAGTGTGTTGATGGGGGAATCAAGCACTTAATCTATGGCTTGTCTTAGTTACATGTGTATGGGTGGAAAAATTACATTATGCATCAATAATGTGTTTGAACACAGGGAACATAATTAGCTACATACAGTATCTGAGGAAGACAGAGTATAGATTTGTAATGTGTGTGGGTCATGTTATGCATAAGTAAGGCATGTATGTATATTTCACCGCTTTACCACCGCCCTATAGCAGAAATACTGCTACAGGGCGGCAGGGGTGCGCAAAATCACATATATATATATATATATATATATATGTGCTTTTGCATTTCTGGGTAGGGGACACGCACGAGCTGTGCTCTCGCCCTACCCGCGCCGCCATCCACTGCCTCAGCTGCCAATTACCGGGTCCTGGCTGGTGATTACTCGCTGGCACCTGGTGATCGACGAGTATTACCGACGGGGGAGAGAACTGCATGTAAACAATACAGTTCTCTCCCCTGTCAGCTCCAGCACACTGCTTTATATGGCTCTGCAAAGGGGGGGGGTTGGTAAATCCTCTGGAGGGCAAGTGGTTCAAGTCTGTAAATGTCAAAAAAACAGGACAATGATGATCAGGATTTGTCTGAGTCTGTTTTACTGATATACACTCATTGGCCACTTACTAGTACTGGGTTGGACCCCTTTCGCCTTCAGAACTGCCTTAATTCTTTATGGCAAAGATTCAACAAAGTGTTGGAAACATTCCTCAGAGATTTGGGTCCATATTGACATGAGTTACTGTTGTCTTTCTATCATCTCGAACCAGTCTGCCCATTCTCCTCTGACTTCTGACATCAACAAGGCATTTTTGTCCACACAACTGCCACTCATTGAATATTTTCTCTTTCTCGGACCATTCTCCATAAACCCTAGAGATTGTTGTGCATGAAAATCCCAGTAGATCAGCAGTTTTTGAAATGCTCAGACCAGCCCGTCTGTCACTAACAACCATGCCATGTTCAAAGTCACTTAAATCCCCTATTTCCCCATTCTGATGCTCGGTTTGAACTTCAGCAAGTCGTCTTCACCATGTCTAGATGCCTAAATGCATTGAATTGCTGCCATGTGATTAGCTGATTAGCAATTTGTGTTACCAAACAATTGAAAAGGTGTACCTAATAAAGTGGCTGATGAATGTATGTATACACATTCACATTTTAGTAAGTAGTGGTAAATGTGTGTAGTAAAAATGTCAGATAAATAATATAGGGAAATACTGCTCACCATGGCGACCAGCTGTACATTTCTGGCTCCTAACTTCTTCATCTGGCTCCTAGATCTTGGTCAGATTTGTCCAGCACTGCATTATCAATATTGGGCTGACTAGAGCGTAAAGCCTAGTTGATATAAATATGAAAGTATAGTGCAGGATGAGCAATATATTTGGTCAAAATTACCTTTTTTCAGAAATGTTTGCAAGTAGTTACATGACTGCTCTTTTGCCCTTTCTCCTTCAGCATAGTGGGAGCAGTGAGCAGGGAGACAAGACACCACAATCAGGTCCTGGACTACAGCAGTTGAGTTGGAGGTGATGCAGATGATGTGGGAATGGCCAATCTCCTATTGAGCAACTGGGGGAAGATGTTGTGTCAACCTGTAAAGATGTACTTTTGTGGCAGCAAATGCTAGGAGAAAAGGTTCCCCATACTGTAGATAACTTCACAAGCACCTTACAGTGTTGTCACCCTTACACATGAAAGTGGACCGTCTTTCAATAGCAGGATCAACAGTTATGTATATTGATAAAGAAAAGGACATGATTGTAACGGAACTGACTCAGTCTGCACTTGAGTACTTCTGTTAGAATACCGCTTCCCCGTCCGAACACCGACAACAGACACCACAGCCGACCATACAAGACTAGACAACACCAGTCTTGAAGTAAACAAGGAGGTAGACTAGTTTATTTTAACACAGATACAAGATATATACACTCAAAGGAACAATCCTCCTCCCTGCATAATGACACAGGGCATGGCAATCTACGTTTAGTAACAAGAGACACACAGGTATTTAAACTTCACACCAGCAGACAGTCCCATCAGGAGGGAGGACTGCATGAGACACCCCCCCACTAAGCTAATACACATAAACACATACATCCCATAATAGTTTGCTCCCAAGCAAGACAAACAATAGAACAATGGGATGCAGCCACATTACATTAAACAATCAACAACCCCCCACCCCAACATTAGGACAGATCAGATATAGATTTGTATAGCGAGCGCTTACTGTGGTCAAAATCAAAATCAAATACAAGCCGCTAGAACACCAAAAAAGGCAACCAACATAACCTTCCAAGACAACATATAGAGAAAAGGTGCAGCGCTATTAGTACGAATAATGAAATATCAATATTGCTTCAAAATAATGAGATTTAATCATAATTCTCATAAATGCGTTATTCAATCTAGCGTCCAAAAACACAAAAGAGTGTGATGTGCAGATTCTGTCCGGTCTCCTTCCTTAATAAGGATAAATGATCCGAAGGTGAACAGGGAAATAAATGAAATGCGCACTCACCAGAAGTGCGTTTATAAAACGCATGAAAGAAGTTTTCCTTTCTCATCAGATACATCTAGGTCCTCGGCTCTCAGGTCAAGCTGCATTCTCTGGTCCTCACCACTCATCCATCATGGCCAGATTCCCTGATTCCTCAGACATTCATGCACCTCTGGGGTCCCTCCTTAAGCTTGGTACTGCGAAAGGTTGGTGCTCATAAAAGAGCCCAATAAGGGACATCACATAGTGATCATTTATCCTTATTAAGGAAGGAGACCGGACAGAATCTGCACGTCACACTCTTTTGTGTTTTGGACGCTAGATTGAATAACGCATTTATGAGAATTATGATTTAATCTCAATAATTTGAAGCAATATTTCATTATTCGTACTTATAGCGCTGCACCTTTTCTCTATATATTAGGACAGATCACCCTGTGCCCCTAACAGGCACAGGGTGATTTACACATAAGAGGGATATGGGGAGCTGAGACAGGGGTCTCCCCACCTCTCCAATGTGAGCTGGGTTCCATGGGCCCCCCACCCAAAGTGACTCCCATCACAATGATGGATAGCACTGTGCTTCTTAAAAATACAGTGATTTCATTTTGGACACTTTTAAAATAATTGGATCTTGCAGTCCATTGCACACATCAAACACGACTTTCCAGTGAGATTGAAGGGATGGTTGTCATGCCTTCCAGCAGAACATCATTGTTTTGGGCCAGACGGTTCTTTTATTTCTTACGGGGGGATCTTCCTTGTATGAAGAGATCTGAATCAGCTGTAAAAAGCGAGAAGCCAATTTAATAAAACAGATGTGTGTCACTGAAAGCAGCATTGCTGAGTAGTCAAACAATTGGAATTCAGAAAACATAACAATTGAGAGGCAGTGTTGTAAGGCAGCTTGAACTATTTCTTCATTGTTCTGTTTCTTCTCTAGTCATTTGTGACCACTTGAGGTCCACTTCATTCCAGTAACACAGTCTTCCATTGACTAGTCTTAATTTCCTTTAAATAAGCTCTTTAAATTGTTTTTCAATAATGTGTACCCTGCAGAAGTATGAGAAATATTCACATATTGTTGTGTATTATATAAAACACCCAATATTTTTTGAAGATGAATTCTAGTTATGGTATATTTATACATAGTTACATTGGTCCAGCTTGGACTAATGTATTTATGTACAGTATATACCATACCTGCCTCATGCTCCTGAAAGCTGAAAATCACTGAAGTAGACACCGCACTTGTTTCTGGGTCCTGTGCAACCAGCCTGATTCAGGAGGTCAGCCATTAGCACAGGTGCCATTGAGAAAATGCTTAGCATTTTCTGTATAAATGCAAAGCAGCAGAGGCAAGGCAGTCATGTCACACTCTCTACCTTGTCCAATCAGAGAATACTTTGCATTCATTCAGAGAATGAAAAGTATTCTTGGAATGGTGCCTGTGCTGAGCGGCCGACCTCCTGTTTTTTAAGAATGTATTATTATTATACAGGATTTATATAGTGCCAACAGTTTGCGCAGCGCTTTACAAAATGAAGGTAGACATAACAGTTACAATACAATTTGTTACAAGAGGAAACAGAGGGACTTGCTCGTTAGAGCTTACAATCTAGGAGGAAGGGTTGAGTGATACAAAAGGTAATAACATTAGGCCCCTTTCTCAGCAAGAGACCCAGAAGCAAGTGGAGATTACTGTCTACTTCACTGATTTCCAGCTTACGGGGCATTGGTCAGATATGGTGTATACATAGTTACATTGACCAAGTTGGACCAATGTAACTATTTAAAATTATACCATACCTGGAATTCTTCTTTAGTAATCCATCAGCATAGGTAACAGAATATAAGTTTTTCTATTTGTTAAAGCTGAACTCTAGGCAGACGTATAACAGAAAAGACTGATTCACTTATGTATTTATTAATTATTATTTGTTAAAAAATAATAATATCAATTTTTAAATGGAACTGGTGTATGTTCCTGGATTTGACTTTGCCTCCTTTCTCTCCTTTTTATAGCAGCATTCAGAGTGGGAGAGGGAGAGGCAGCACTAGCAGCCAATCAGCTGGACTGTAGTGCACATATTTTGACAAGTAGCATGCTGACATATGGAGTGAAGAGAGAGGCTATTTCAACCATCCAGTGGCAGGAAGGTGGCCAGTTTGTATTACATGGTTACAGTAGAGAAAAGACATGTCACCAGCCTGGCCTTTGTAAATTTTTTAACTGGCTAAACCAGAATAAATATATTTTGGCATTCCATAATGTAGTGCTAACCTAGAGTTCAGTTTTAATTAAAGTATTACTAAACCCAGAAGCCTGCATTTACTCTATCTGGTCTGCCACAGTACACAGAACATGTTATTTTAGTAAATATAAACTGCTAAATGCCTTTTCTCATCAGCAGTTAGAGAAGTCTTGTGACTTCTATCAGTGTCCAGCAGAGCACTGGTTAAAGCTTGTAAGACGAGTTTTCATTCTGCTGTAGGAGGATGCAGAATCCCTGACCTCTGTCTGGACAGTGCTGGTTGACCCTGTGCTGATCACATACATTCTCTGAAGAAAAAAAACCTCTCTAGCAATACACACCAAACTGAGCATGTGCAGAGTGACTCCACACGATATGTCTTATCAGAAGATAAGAGGAGGGCACTGGAAGAAGAAGAAGATCAGAGAAGTCAGGATCAAACAGCGTTTTTACACAATGCAGAGAATGAACCCCTTAGGTGAGTATAACAAGTATGCTTTACTGCATATACAGACTAATTTTACTGTTGTGTGTTTAGCAACAGTTTAAATATTTAATTTATAACTGATACACTTTTTAAACTTTTGCTTATCATTTATAGATACTTTTGCTTTTTGTCTCTTGTGTAGGAACACAGCACATTCAATTATTTTTAACAAAAATATAACTAGATTAAGTTGTGATATTTTATACCTTTCATGAATTCAGACTTAACCTCTAACCATGAGTAGAATTCACTTTTTTATATTATTTGAGATATGTGGAACTGGGTCTATGTCTTAGGGGGCCATACAAATGAAATCAGGTCCCTTTCCTGTAGGCATCCATTTTTTAGTACAAGTGAAAATGTATGTTTTAGCAGCTTATAAAAATTCATCTTCAATGCTTTCAGCAACATTTGACTTCTGAAGCAGCTCATTAGCTGAGTGAGAAGCCTTTGAAATGATAACATAATAAAGTAAGAGAAAATACAGCTGGGTTGTTGAGAATGGAATTCCTTATATTAATATACGATAAAAACAAAGATGAAATATCACAGGGAAGGTTTCTACTTTTGAGATTATGAATGGGGTTATATAACCGGGCTATTAATGCAGAACTCCAGGCAAGTATGAAAAAACAACCTTTGGTCTAGTTTTATATTCATTAAAGAGTGACTAGAGCTGGAGGGAGGCAGGATGGCAGAAGCGAGGATTTTATCAGTGTGATCATTTTTATATTGTCCATTGAGCAAACAAGTGGCAACAAAACCTGCATTGGTCCAGTTATTTTTTTTTTCCTCTCTCCAAGTTAAGCATTGTGACAGAAGTGTGTCACTCACAAAGCTGGCTGAACAGAATAGGAAACATTACATTTTGGCAGGTGAATGGTTACCTTATATGTATTTCAACTGTTTGGTTAGCTGTTTGGCTGGAGTTAAAACTGAAAAAGCTGAACTGTAGGCAGATATTTACAAAACCCCATAAAACTTCTGTATTTGTTAAAAAAAAAAACCCACAACATTAAATATATTTTAACTTCAACTAGCATAAAGTCCTGAATTTCACTTGTTTTCAGCCTCTTAGTACATGAGTAATAAGAATGGAAGCAGGAGGAGCTGCACTAGATGTCAGTTGGGTACCCTGCATTCACATCTGCTGGCATGAAACATGCTTATAGGAAAGAGTAGAGAAATGATCTCATCAGTCTGTTGCTGCTCCTTCACTATCCATTCACATTGTGAAGGCAGAGGGGAGACCTATCCGTGTTGTTTGAAGTGATATTAAACCCAAACCAAAAATGTAATATATTGCAGCTTACCAATCATTAGATGTGATGGGCGCATTAGTTTTACTTTTTTAGGCTTTTTGCCTCTGTTTTCACCTGGTAAAATGGCGAGTAAAACATTTCCTGTATCAAATTGCCGACACTCTGGAAGAAGAAGCATCATAGACACTTTTGGACAGCAGCATTAGTAATTTGAGGGGGGAGGGGAGTGTTAGATGCATTAGCAGATTTAGATACACTAACAAATTGAAGACAAACTCTAGTTCACACTTTTTAAGCAGTTTCATCAAACAGATGTGTTCTTTTTAGGATAAAGGTTTTACATAAATCAATAAAAGCTGATCATTATAAGTAACCCTGTCAGTGATAAATGGTCTCAACCCTCTAAATTCTATATCTGCAGGACAGATTGTACTACTGAAAACCAAAATACTTACTGGCAGTATCACCAGGTGAAAATAAAAGAAAGAAAGCCTAATAAAGGAAAACGAATGCAGCTGTTACAGGATTATCTGTGCTCTGAGTGTGAGGTATGACAAAGATGCACCAGCAGTATCTGTATCAGGAGAGCAGAAATCACATGTTGCTCACTTGCACATTCCGAGTTTAATGTGTTAAATAGAAATGGAACACATTATAGAGATAATTTTTTTTTTTTTTATTGGCAGCACAGGCCACATGGAAAAGCGCATGAATTTGTATTAGAGAATTACTGTACCATTACTAACATATAGGATACTAAATAGAGAAAGTGAATGTCAGAACAAACACAAAACTGAACAAAGATAGCAAAAGTGTGACTAACCTGTATCAAGAGGAGAGCACAAAGCTCATGTTGCTCATCTGCTCATTCCAGGTTTTATGTGAGCTTGTTGGTATTAGTCTCCTGCAGTCACACTAGTACAAATCATTAGATTCCCCTCTTGCCCTCTAGCTGCAGCCTAGTAATAGCATTACTGGAAGGTTTATTCATTTACTTGCTATACAGTCATCATGTTGAAGAATTGCTAAGTTGCAATATAATAAAAGTTTACTTTGGTGTTAAATATCGCTTTAACTGCAATAGAGAAAACTCAGGTGACCAGGCTTGCTCTACTGCCTATCAGTGCTGTGTAAATATCTGACTAGAAATGGACAGAAATGCAAATCCTCTGGTAGGTAAAACAACTCCCATATATGTAGCTGTTTTCTTGGAGTCTTGCTTTAAACTTTATGTAACATTGATTTACACTGTTCATATCTAAAAATATTTTCTTAATTATACACAGGACAATTCAAGAAATCTGTAGCAGACACAGGGCAGGATTGACATCTATTGATCATTGTTGTGTTTTGCACACAATAGCTTATGTATGTAACATGACAGACATATCCAATACAATACAATACAACATACCCTGGAGATTAGTAATATTTCAGCACTTCCTTCATAGTAATGAGGCAGCTCTCTCTGAATCTAGTAATTTAAGGATCCATAAATGCCTGTATTTTATTACAATACTTAACCTCCCTATTGTCTGATTATGTCCATATTTCTGTGCTCAAAGCGGTACATTTTTTTGCATGGAAATATGTAGTTTTTTTATTGTAGGCCTGTAATTTTTAGGAATAACTCACTGAAATCTGTCCGAACAAGAGTCTAGTAAACATCCCGGGTAGGATAAAACTTGAAACACGAAATCATAAATTATAATTTAATAAATAATCATAAAAATAATAATATAATAATAATAAATTTAATTCAATAATATAATCAAACCAAAAACACTGAAATTTGAAATATAGCGCCAAGTTCGCACATCACTGAGCAAAGTCGCAAAATTGTTTTCAGCGTCTGATGAGGAATTCCCCCCACGAATCACTATCACTCAATTCTGCAAGTGGTTCTAATTTACTATTGCTGTTCTCTAGCTGGTCTAAAACCGCTTTTGACCTAAAGGGACACTTTTTGGACGCCATGGACATTTCTCAGTTTCCAGGCAGAAAGAACGGTAAAAATGTAGGCAGGGCACAGGACAAAGCACTAGGGACAAAATGTATGTGAAATGCTTTGATATAGTAATGTTTTACTATGTGATTTTAGTGATTTTAGTGAGTGTCACTTTTTGTCATTTTCAAATTTTTTTTTTTTATTATTATACAGTATTTATAAAGCGCCAATAGTTCGCTCAGCGCTGTACATTACAAAGGGGGACAGAACATGTGACAGAACAATACCAATACAATGCAAAACATGAGGGGATCGAGGGCCCTGCTCTTTCGAGCTTACAATCTAGGAGGGAGGGGATGGTGGCACAGGAGGAGATAGCTGTGGGGGATGGAGTGGTATGAAGAGTGGAGGAGGTCAGCAAGTTAGCAGGGGGTGAGGTAGGCTTCCCTGAAGAGATGGGTTTTCAGGGTACGCCTAAAGGAGAGGAGAGTAGGTGATAATCTGATGGGTTGGGGAAGGGAGTCCCAGAGGATGGGTGACACCCTGGAGAAGTCCTGGAGGCGGGCATGGGAGGAGGAGACCAGGGAACTAGAGAGAAGGAGGTCTTGTGAGGAGCGGAGTGTGCGTGCTGGGCGGTACATGGATATTAGGTCAGTGATGTAGTTCGGGGCAGTATGGTGGACAGCTTTGTACGTCAGTGTTAGGATTTTAAATTTGATCCGTTGCGCAATCGAAAGCCAGTGGAGGGATTGGCAGAGGGGGGTGGCGGAAATGGAGCGGTTGGAAAGGTGAATGAGTCTGGCAGCCGTATTCAGGATCGACTGAAGCGGGGATAGCCAGCGGCGAGGCAGGCCAGTGAGGAGGGAGTTGCAGTAGTCGAGTCGTGATATGATGAGGGAGTGGATGAGCTGTTTAGTGGTTTCTGGGGTTAGGATCGTGCGGATTTTGGCGATGTTGCGGAGGTGGAGTCTGCACGAGTTTGTTAAAGATTGGACTTGGGGCTGGAAGGATAGGTTGCAGTCCAGAATGACACCAAGTACTCTGGCCTGCAGAGCGGGTTTGATATTGGCGTTGAAATTTCCCGGCGTTCCGTCCCCCGTACATCCCGACACTTGCAGGGGACAGAACCCAGATGACAGATGCCGGCATCCGCCAGAGAACATTACAGGGGACACTGCAGGAGGGACATCGCGGGAGCGCAGGACAAGGTAAGTGATCGAGGGATCGTGGAGCAGTGCTGCATGGTATGCCCGAGTGTAGCTTGGGGTTACCGCTTGTGGTACTGAAACTTTACCCCGAGCTACACTCAGGAATACCACCAGGGAGGCTAAAGATATAGGACATATTATAGTAGGTTTCTATCAAACTTGTTTCTTCTCTGCAGTCCCTTACCAACTTGGGCCTGCTTGAAGTTTATCTGGGTGGAATAGACACCAGCCACCTGTTTACAGATGTGCTCTACCCCAGGCTCCACAATAATGAAGGAGTCCACAGCCTGCTGATGTTGTCTGAATAAAACAAGTGACCATGGGAAATCAATCCTTGAACTTAGTGGGAAGACATCCCACAGCCATCCCACAGATGGTAGGGGAGAATGGCAACAACATTGAAGTCTCAGTTCATTCAGCAAAAGTGTGAACCCTGTTAATAGTCATAACTATAACAATGGAGCAAGCATTACTTATTCTAGGTAGATACATTTCACCATTATAGTTTTATAAATAATTTTATTTTAACATATATTGTAGATCTGTGATCTGACAGTAATCACTAAGATATTGTTTCTCTAGTCTAGACGTTCATTTTCTGTCAAATTTCAGAAAATTGCTAGATGGTTTTATGACATTATACATAGATTCAGCAGATATTCACTTGTCAACACCAGCCAATTTTCGACATAGTTGTCAAACAAGAAAACATAAGTCTTTTTTCAATGTAAACCAATGTGTCAGATTGATTTTGTTAGCCAGTCTGTAATCCTATTTACATTAATCCTGACTTTTCAGGTACTTCAATAAACCTCTTTTTTGGAATTTTTTTTTTATTGAGTCTCTTTCTTTTTAATTTTCATCTCTCTTTCTTTTCCTTCTGTCCCAGGGATAGAAATTAAAATAAAATATCCTTGACAAGGTTACGAGCAGTATTAAAAATTTGACATAAGTATGTATTTTCCACAAATGGATCCAAACTAAAAAAAAAGTTTCAACTGCAGTTGGAGTTTCTGGATAGATTGGGAGCGCCCAGTTAGAAATTGGATGTTTGTTTACACATTTATTGAACAAAAAGCAACCAATGCATTTGCATTTCGACAGAGAGGACTAACCCCTTCTTCAAGGCTTGAACAGAATTTTGTGACTGGATCAGGAAAGAATTTTCTATATAGCCTATATAAAAATACTAGGGCAGACGACTGGATTTGTTTAACCATCACCTTACTCATCAGCCTTCAACCCTTCCTGATTAGAGGACAATGCTCTAAGCTGCTCACAAAATGTCTACAGCAGAGGGTAGTCCATTGTACTCTATAGTAAGGAGTTATTACATATGCAATAGCTGGCAGCTACCAAGTAATTGGAACTCGACATGGACTAGTATAGGCCATGTCATATTTGATAGAAAGAGTGGGGGAGGCCAACTGAGTCTTTTCCTTTAATGTCCTTTAATATCATACACTGCTCTTTGAATGTAACCTATAGTCTCATTAAGCATACTGTCACATCCAGCAATAAATTCACATTCTATATTTTTTAATAAGAGATTTATATTGCTACAATAAAAAAAAAGATTTGGAACAAATTATGTAGTGATATGAGAAGGCTCATGTAAGTATTAATGTTTTGATACATTGCCAGTGTTACTTGGATATTTTCAAGCCAAACTCTGGCTTTTTTCCTCATTAATTATGAAACTAATGGAGTGTTACTGTGCACAGTCCTTATTCCAAGCCAGCACTAGTTCTGGCAAATCAAATGTGTTCATAAAGTTCATTGCTCATCTTCTGCTTTACCCTTTGCAGTATAGCTATAGAAAAAATGTAATGCCTGATAAAATTTTGCTTTTAATATTCTTCATATTGCAATTATTACTACATTAATATATCCAAATGTCTGACTTCTTTGTTTGGGTGCAGATCTGATTTTGTTGTTTTATGCAATGATCTTGTGATGGTAACACGATTTGAAATTGAGTCTAACACATTTCCCCATATTTATTTTTTTCACCTGAGATGTTAAATGTTAAATCAGTTTT
This sequence comes from Staurois parvus, assembly GCF_062004578.1. Classification (NCBI taxonomy): domain Eukaryota; kingdom Metazoa; phylum Chordata; class Amphibia; order Anura; family Ranidae; genus Staurois; species Staurois parvus. The sequence continues at coordinate 3,764,353 of NW_028318117.1, forward strand.
AAACTCAGCTTTTGTTTAATGGGCCCCAGATGGTTGATCCTGTGTTGTGCTAGAATTTTAGCACATTATGACAGACTTACCTATCAAACAAAACCCTCCAGCGGTAAGTTGTCACCGCTCCTGGCACTTCTATCTTTGTCCAGTCTTGCTTCCAGATTCACGTTTTCTGGTTGCTTGAATGGCCCGGCTGTGATGACATGCGCACAGAAGTCGCCATCATGGCACAGCATTCTCTAAAATCATGGCACACAGCAGAGTGAACTGTGCAAACACAAGTGATGTAATCAGCTAGAGCCAACGTCTAAAACTTCTAAAGGTTGCAGTTTTATATGATTTAGGAGGGGCTTACAAGTACCGTATTTTTCGCTCCATAAGACGCACCTAGGTTTTAGAGGCAGAAAACAGGAAAAAAAAAATTCTGAACTAATGGACTGCAGACATAGTACAGGAGATGACCAGAGACTGTGGACACAGTACAGGGAAGACCAGAGACTGCGGACAGCACAGGGATGACCAGAGACTGCAGACAGTACAGGGGATGACCAGAGACTGCGGACAGCACAGGGATGAGCAGAGACTGCGGGCAGTACAGGGATGACCAGAGACTGCGGACAGGACAGGGATGACCAGAGACTGCGGACAGCACAGGGATGACCAGAGACTGCGGACAGTACAGGGGATGACCAGAGACTGCGGACAGTACAGGGGATGACCAGGGACTGCGGACAGCACAGGGATGACCAGAGACTGTGGACAGTACAGGAGATGACTGCTGACCTTTGGGGAGGGGGGGGGAGCGGGTACCTGAATTTGACAGGTACCCGCTCCCACTTCCGCAGAGTTGTTCTTTGACCTTACCTGTTCCTCTATCCAGCCGCGCGCTGTCTTCCCAGCTTCTGTAGTGTGGGCGCTCGGCATGACAGCCGGGTGCCCAGTACGCATGAGCGAGAAGCACTTGCTCTTTGTGATTGGTCCGGCGGCTTCTGGGATCTGTCATGTGTCCCAGGTACCGCCTTACCATTCACAAAAAGCACCGCTTCTTGCGCATGCGCACTTGGCACCCGGCTGTCAAGCCCAGCGCTCACACTACAGAAGCCGGGAAGACAGCGCGCCGCTGGATAGAGGAACAGGTAAGGTCAAAGAACAACTCCTCGGAAGTAAGAGCGGGTACTTCTCAAATTCAGGTACCCGCCCCCCCCCCTCCCCAAAGGTCAGCAGTCATCTCCATAAGGTCCCGCTGCAGAGCTGAGCGGCCGGCCCGGTATTCTGACACGGCGGCGGTGGAAATACCGGACCGGCCGCTCCATATTCGCTCCAGAAGACGCACTGACATTTTCCCCCCTTTTTTGGGGGGAAAAAAGTGCGTCTTATGGAGCGAAAAATACGGTAAGTGTTATTATAATCTTTAATATAGGGCAGGGGTGAGCAACTGTGGCCCTCCAGCTGTTGGTGAACTACAAGTCCCATCATGCCTCTGCCTTTGGGAATCATGCTTGTAACTGTCAGTTTTGCAATGCCTCATGGGACTTGTAGTTCTACAACAGTTGGAGGGCCACAGTTGCCCACCCCTGATATAGGGCAAAGTTAAAAAGCTGACTTTAATACTACTTTAAGTTTGGCAAACTGCAGATGGAAAAAGAACGTGATGTGAATGGATGCAGCTTCTACTTTATGCCAATCTGAAAACCATTTTGGCTGGAATTGGGTTTCAAAGTGCTGACAGGGACACCTTTTTGATGGACCTACTGCTGCAAAAAAGAAGCACACATAGAGCAAAGTTTCAAGAATAATGAAAAGTGTCCTAATAGTGGTAAGTTTTTGACATCCAATCACACCCCTGTGGCAGCAGCTTATGTAGCACATTTAATTTTATGGCCTTGTATATCCAATTTACATTAACAGCTAGGGGCAAATCACCTCTTTTACGTTTGGTAGTCAGTAATATAAAAGGCCCTTCACATTGGCATTACGATGAAAGATCCCCTTTACATTGGTGGTAATTGATAATAATATTATTGAGAAATATCATTGTGTACATTGGTGGTTAGTAACAAAAAATAGTGCCATGTATATTTTTGGTCAGGAAAAAAACAATGCCTCGAACAATGGTTGTTAGTAAAAAAAAAAGTGCATTGTTTAATCTGTGTGTCAAACAGATTTTTGCAGATTGGGTAATTGAAGCAAAGTATGAGGCTTTACAGGATGCATGACATTGAAAAAAGACTCCTTTATCATTCATCATGTGTCAGCTACAACTGTGCTATCCTGAGCAAGACAAATCATTTGCTTTAATCTGCTCTTCTTAAATTATTTTTTAGTCTGGTAGAAGTTTTTCACAATGGGAAGCAGGGGGAGAGGCAGTGATTATTAAGATAGAACTATTGACTCCCATTAACAAAAGTGACGCAACACGTAATTGTAAATGTATCTGCTTTTCAATCCCTCTGCAAAGTCCTACAAATACTTGTTGATCCTGCCATTGAAGATGCCTTGTGTGGTATCTTGTGATGGTGTGACAACACTGCTGCTCTGCTCCTGAATTCAGAGCAGCATTGTCACCCTTATGCAGGCTATGCCTGCTTGCACTACATTGGTAGGAGATGATTTTGCAGGGGGTGTAGCTATCAGCAGTGTTGCTGATGATTTAGAGGCCTGCAATTTCTGAATAAGTAACAGTCCACAAGACCCTTCTCACTGCTTCCCAATTTCACAACACTTCCTCTGTTGCTGAAACCCTCCTACTGGGAGCCGCAATGTCTAGAACAGGTAAGAATTTTTTTTTATTCATGAGGCATGTACATCACATATTAACTCAATTTGGGACTTGTTTTTATTTTCACAGAGGAGTCTTTAGATGTACTTTAATATATTAGTTTTTGCTGGGCATTGGCTGGGCTGCCTTTGTAGTCTACATGACACCATTGAGATATCACACATATTTACACAGTCATTTTGTAAACTGATCACTCAATATTCCATTTTCTTGTTATTTTTGTCCAGTTTAAAATAGAAGTAGATGAATGTGTATATTCCTTCAATCCTCTTGGATAGAGTTTTGGTGCTGAATGAAGGAGGAAGGTCAGGTAAGATGGAAAATAGTTTTTCTATTTTAAAGTGGCTGTAGCATATGTGGCATAAACAGTCTCTTTTTAAATAATTCAATTGGAGCATGCAACAAATAATAGAATAAGAAAATTAATATAAAAATGTGCCAATTAAAAATTTAATTCCAGCTGCATTGAATCAAACAAAGCAGTGATTTTGTGTGTGGCATCTGGAAAGAAATGATGTATGCCTACGAATGAACATTAATAAAAAAAAAAAATTGTGCATGTGTGTCCAACCTAAGACTAAATGAAACGTATTCATAAAAAGAATAGCAAGGTTCATGCAGCACAGAGACCAATAGGTTTATTTTTAAATGGCGAGGTACATCAAAAACAACAGCCCTGGAAAACCTTCACATTTTTCCCACCAGATTGCTTGATTGTACGGGCTGGTTCACCTAGTGGTAGCAGTTTTCTTTTTTTCTGTAATAAATTTATATTGGTTTGGATGGAACTATTAATTATTAACACTAATTAACATTTGCAAAGCATCAAAGTATTCCTTCACAGCCGCTAATTTGATAGCAATATTAAGCCAAAACAAGCTTTCCTCTTGCCCAATATATTGCACCTATTGTGATGATCAAATTTCTCTGTCCAAAGGAATATCTTCATTTGTTTACACCAATCAAATGACCCAACTCACATTTGCAGATTTTAATAGTGAAACTTTATGAATTAATTAATACATTTATAAGCAAAAAACTCAGGGCTGTGTCCTAAAACTGCATTTTGTTGTTGAATTCCTGGTAAAATATTTATGAATATTTTAAATGAGACCTATCAGTCATTTTTCTGCTTCAGTAAAATCTTATATATATATATATATATATATATATATATCTCTTATATATATATAAATCTTATATATAATATATATATAATATAATCTATATATATATTATATATATATAAATCTTAATATAGAGTGACCATATGAATAAAATAGTTACTTTTACTAGTAAAAGCAGTAATAAAGTACACATGTGCTTTGCTCATGCAGGGTAACGCAACAGACTCACTTTAATGCTAACTGCCCCAGCAGCATATACCTACCTTTTGTCCGCTGCACCACTCAACAACTAGAAGAGGAAGGAAAGCCTTAAGGTGGGAATACACGATTAGAAAATCAACCAAACGGTCATCCGATGACCGAGAGGTGTTCATTCGTTGGTCGAAATCGTGGCCCACATTAACCAATCTAAAAAAATTGTTCATCGCGCACTGCACGGTGATTACATCCTTACAGACAAAAATTTGTTACCATGCCCACACCCAGTGTCTCCATAGTTTTAAATATAACGAAATACTGAGTTCTCTGCATCATGTGAGCCCAGGATGACATGAGGATGCACCTTTGGGGGGGGGGGTGTCCATGACAGCCTGGACTCACAGGAAGTGGGTTAAATGACAGCCCAGGAGAAAAGCAATTCTAGACCTTGGTTTCTACAGGTGACATTGCCGGAGAGTTAGTTGTAAGAGCTGTTTTTTGTATTTTTATTATTTGTTTACATGCATTCTTGGCAGTATTGTTTTTATTTAATGCTTGAGTTTCACCCTAAAACAATTATTTCAAAAATTGTATGGGAACACATTAGGGGATGCTGTGCTTTCACAAAGCAATGCACAGCTATTTTTACATGCAGAGGGGCAAAGGTGTCCGTCTGAGATGCAGAATGTCTTATTGACTAGTGACTACTGTGCATACAGATGTTGTCATGGGAACCTCATGCTCAAGCAAATGTATTCATGAACATATCTACCAACACAAGCATTCTACACTGTGATCCTTTGTTCAGGGCACACGGGTGCATACTGCATGTTGCACAAAATATAGCAAACATATGCTAGGAAAAGAAACTGATCAAACACTCTCCAGTTCAGGATGAACTATACATCCTCCAAAAAACAGAGAGGACACTGCCATAAGAAAAATGACTGCTCAGATCATGTGCCACATGCCTCTGCAATCTCCCCCGGGAAGGACACTCAGAGAGATATAGGGGGTTCCACAAAATTGGAAAATGGGGGGGGACTGTCCCGCATAAAGAGGGACACTTGACACTAAATCTTTATTCTTTAGCAAAAGTGGAAGAAAAGCCTAAGTATATACTGTATAATCTTAAAAATGTTACTTCCCCACTCCTCCTACCTATTAAACTTAATCTGTATAAAAAAGATCTGTGTACTTACCTATTTTTAATCTGCTCCTGTGTGGTCACGTGATTCCGCAGTTCTGTTTAAGGGAGTACTCCACAACTGCTCTGAATTCACCCATAGGATCCCATAGACCAGGCATTGTGGAAGCTCCCTCCTCTTCCCTGCAGCAGCGGCTCACTGACACAGGGGAGCTGGAACTGCAGTATCACATGACCGGAGCAAGATAAAAATAGGTTAGTAATGGTACTTGTCATTGTCGATATTGATTGGTGAATCCTCTTATGTACAACACTGCAAGGGTCGTGTATTCTCCCTGACAGGGGCTTCTGGATCTCCCCTGCTTATATGTATTGTTTTCTCACTGGTTTCCTGGAGCTCAAGCTGGCCCCATCCAGCCTCATGGTCCTTTCCTGCTTTCCTCTGTATACTTCCATAGTGTGTTACTTGAATATACAGCATACTGCTGACAAACCTATGAGGGGAATAAGCTGTTCTGTAATGGATTGTGCCCTTTGTTTCTTTTTTCTGCTCTGTATTGATAAACAAAAATCAGTTTATTAGTAGCACTAAACTGTCACACAGCCATGACATGGAATGGGATTATTAATAAAGCCTTTGATTGCCATCTCTGGCATGGTGACAAAATGGCTTTGTTTGAAAACTATGCCTTAAAGTGACTCTTGTATAAAAAAAAATAACTTTACTGACTGCTACGTCTTGCCCTTTTTTGAAAATGCTAGTTGTGTCTAGTTCTTAGTGAAAAAACTGTGTTGATCTGTAATTTATTTCCCTCCCCACTGTGTGCCAAATTTATATTAAATGGCTTTCCAACAGGCATACTTCCTGTCCGCAGACATCCAGTTTCCCACAAGATCCACTGAATATCCTAATCTGGCCATAGACCGCTTGAATTTTGGCTGATTCCTGCTGAATTAACTGACATTCGAGCTGTGGGTTGTCCTGTCGGGACCCATCCCGAACCCCCTAGCACCATCCCACTTGACAAACTTCAATTTGGTCTTTTGTCAAAGGAGCCAGTCTGAAAATTCTCAGCTGAACAGTGCTTGAATTTAATCAGACCAACTGACATTCCTCTATCTACACTTCATAACAAGGATGGAGGAGTTGATGGACTCCTCTCATTAAACCTATTTAAACCTAATTTCAGTCTACGGTATTCTACACATGTGCTGCATGAATGACTTATTCAGGACAGACGTGAACATCAATAGTCTGTAATCAGCTGCACTGCTAGCTACAAATTGTTTAAATTTCTTTGCTGGCCCCCTAACAGCAGCAGAGGCCAAAAGGGGCAATGTACATTGGATGCTGGATACGTGTCCTAATTCCCAGAGTTCAGCTTTAAAGTTTAAGAAATGACTAGGATTAGTGTTAGGGTTAGAGTTAAACTTAGCATTAGAGCTAGAATTAATGTTTGAGTTAGGGTTCGGATTAGTGTTAGAGTTAGAGTTAAACTTAGAATTAGAGCTAGAATTAATGCTAGAGTTAGGGTTTGGATTAGTGTTAGAGTCATCCTTAAAGTAAGAGTTAGGGTTAGCCTTAAAGTTAGAATTGGGTTAAAATTCAAGTAGTCCAGTTGAATCCTAACTATTTCTAAGCCTACTCCCACCATCATTCTCAGCTTATTCTAACAACCCTGTAAATTAAAGATGTCTATATTTACGTAATCTGAGGGCACTCCTGTCTGGTCACATGATCTCTCCAGGGGCCAGTGAAGAGGAGAGATTGCCAGGAACGGCTGCACAGCCTGTACAATGACATCATCCATAGGCTTTTTATGGGGCATTCGTTGTTGGTTGTCTCTCCTCTACACTAAAGCTGGTGCCGGGGGACTTCCCTTCAGGGAGGCCTTAATCTTATGGACTCATTCTCTATATTCACAGGTCTGAGGGTCAACTGGCATAAGTCACTGTTCTTCCCGGTGGATGAGGGAGCACCGGCCTCCTCCTCCTCTACTTCTCCCTTACAGTGGGTGGATAAATTTACTTATTTAGGTATTGTAGTCTCCAAGAAGGCCTCTGATTTTATAGAATTGAATCTCCATCCAATATTGTCCGAGGTCAGGTCCAAACTGAAGGCATGGAGTAACTTGTCCCTTTCTCTAATTGGCCGTATTAATCTTTTAAAAATGAAAATACTTCCCAAATTTACAAATATTTTTCTAAATTCCCCACAGTGGCTCCCCAAGTCATTCTTTCTAAAAATAAACCAATTGTTCCTTTCATTTATTTGGGGAACTAAGCCTCCCAGATATAAACTCACTACCCTCACCAGACCTACGGATAGAGGAAGTTTGGCAATGCCGAATTGTTTCAAATACTTCTTTGCTGCTCAGCCTGTTACTGTGCACTGGTGGTTACAGCCAGACTTGACCAACACCTTTGTTGTCCTGGAGGAGGCAATTTTGAAATCTTTGGAAGCCCTCCAATCCTCCAATATCTATTGTTCAGGTGATTAAGATTGCCCCATAGCCTCACACCATCCATGTGTACCACTCTTCAGGCCTGGGAGGCTGGGCTTAGATTGGAATCTCTCCCCTCTAATACCTTGTCCACACATACTCCTCTTTGGCTGAACCCCTCACTTTCTTACTTTGCCACGATCCCAGACCCCCAGGCCTGGGCTAAATATAAAATTAAAACTGAAGCACATAACTGGTCATAATGGTTTGTTCCCCTTTTCACTTCTTCAATCTAAATTCAATCTGCCCTTGCATTGTTACTATAGATATCTTCAGATTTACCATGCCTTCAGAAGCCAGTTCTCAGGTCAACCAATTTCCCTCTCTTACTCTGAGCTGGAGGCTATCCTTTATGTATCAAATTTGGAAAAACCCACTTCAGAATTATATCGATACCTTCTTGTGGAGGCCAGCCCCGAATTGGCATCCCTATATCAGAAATGGAGGGTGAATGTCCCTAGCCTGGATGATGAGGACTGGTCCGAGCTTTGGGATTCTCCCTTCTCTCCCCTAGTCTCTGCCAGAGATAAGTTAATTCAATTTAAAATTCTACACAGGTCCTTCTTTATTCCACATCGGCTGCACAAAATGAACCCTTCCCTCCTTCCAGCATGTTGGCATTGTTCACATCAGGATGGGGAATTCTTTAATTTATTCTGGCCTTGTCCTGCTATTGTGTCGTATTGGCAGGAAGTGTTACAAATAATTGGAGATACAGTGCAAATCACAGTCCCCCTTGACCTGAAGTATTGTTTGTTGGGGCTGGTGGAACCCTTAGCTCCCACTACGGCCAAATGTACCCTTCTTAATACTTTGTTATTTTACGTTGCAAAACAATTACTTTGTGTTGGAAGCAGCCCGATCCTCCTGCAATAACTTTCTGGAAACGATTAGTAAACACTAATCAACCCCTATATCAAACTACCTATGCTAATATAGGATGTCCCTGTAAATTTTACAAAATTTGGTCCTGCTGGTTAGATAATCCCTCCACCACCACCATGGTGGATGATAGAATTTGAGTTGTATGTAGTTATTTACTGTGTTTTTCATTGCTTGTAAAGGGTCCCGTCCGTGTTTTTATGGTCTCTTCATCTAAATGTATTCGGTTAAGCATTGCATGCTCTGTACCACCCTCCCCTCCATTTTAGTTAGTTTCTGTGTTAGTTTTGTTGGGCCTATGGTCCTGCCCCTGTGAAGGCACCTTTTGTCTAAAGTTTCTATTGTTTGTGTTAATATTTTTTTTTTTTTTTTTTTTACCCTCCTCTTCCATCCTCCCCCTCTGCAGACTCTAGCCCATTTTGCTCTCTTGAGGTTTATTGATTTTTTACTAACATCCTAGTTCATATTTTCCTATATTTTTCTTTCAATCCTGCTCTTTCCCATTTTTCCCATCTCCTGAAATAAACTCTCATCCTATCTTCCTGCATATGGTATGTTCTTTCCATTCTACTTATCTGGTTCACTCTGTTGATCCAGTCATCCTCCTTCGGTACCTCAGATTTCCGCCAAAACTTGGGTATCAACCCTTTTGCCGCATTCAATAAGTACCATATACCTGAATCTTTATGTTTATTTACAGATGTCTCCACATTGTGTAGGAGGCACATCATTGGGTCTAACCCTATGTCAATTTCAGTTATATCTTTGATCAATTTGACTATTATCTTCCAGAAAGCTTGGATTTTCGGACATTCCCACCATATGTGGAACATCGTGCCTATATCTCCACATCCTCTCCAACACAGATTTGAATTTTCACCACTCATCCTGTGCTCTACACTCGGTGTAATGTGCCAACGTGTCACACACTTATAGTTAACCTCAACCTCTCTCATACTAACATTATCGTGTATCAATCTAAACATCTTTCTCTGTCTAACTTCATCAATCTCCACTCCCATATCTCTGTCCCATTTTGTTATAAAGATTAACTTTGTGTTTGTGTCTAATTCTGTGAGTATTCTATACACTTTTGAAACACCGTGCTTCCCATCCCTTCGTGTCTCTAACAACCTTTCAAACATATTCCACTCCTCTTTTGATCTCAGGGGTTTCGGTAGATTTCCAATAAAACATTTCAGTTGATGATATTTCCACTCATCTAATCTAATAAAAATATCTCCCTTCTTCTCTATTAAATCTTTTAGTGATCTCAATTCCCCCTCCACCAAAACTTCTCTCAATTGAGTATCTTCCTTTCTAAACCATCTCCCTGATATCTTAATCTTTCCCGGGGGAAAGTACTCAGTGTTTGTGAGAGGCATTAATATAGAATTAAAATCCCATTTCATGCTTTTGTGTAAGTTATCCCATACCCTAAATACATTTAAAGTGTAGATACTTGTGCTTTCTTTAATTCCCCTGAACTGTGGTGGAACCCATATCATCTGACTCAATCTAATGCCACTAAGATCATTTTCAATTGTTACCCAGCTTTTCCCCTTATGGTTAAATGTCCAGTCATATATTCTTGCTAAAACCACTGCTTTATAATATCTCTTGACATCTGGTAGACCCAATCCCCCTTTCTCTTTAGTCCTACTCAATGTTTCATATGCTATTCTAGGTTTTTTATTTTTCCATATGTATTTTGTTAGTATTTTTTTTATTGTCTTGAAGAAGGCTTCTGGAATTTTAATTGGTACCATTTGAAATCTATACAGTATTTTAGGCAGGATTACCATTTTAACTAGGTTTATACGTCCTATCCAGGATGGGTTTCCTCCTTCTAATCTTTTTAAATCTTCTCTAATCTCATTTATCAAAGAGATATAGTTTAATCTATACAAATGCTTAGATGAGGCAGTGAGTTTTATTCCTAGGTATTTTATCTCTTTTTCTCTCCATATAAAGGGGAATTCTTTTTGTAGTTTTTCTTTTTCATTCTTCGATATATTAATATTCAAGATCTCTGTTTTTGTTGGATTAATTTTTAAATTTGATAGTTCACCGTACTCCTTCAGAATCTTCATTATATTTGGGAGAGTTATTCGGGGATTCCCCACATAGAACAATAAGTCGTCCGCAAAGGCCGCAACTCTATGTTCTATGGATTCTATCTGAATTCCCTTTACCGCTCCACTATTTCTTATTGTTGACAGCAGAGGTTCGAGTGACAATACATATAGCAGAGGGTACAATCGACATCCCTGCCTTGTACCATTAGACATTCCAATGGGTTCTGATCTTTCCCCATTTACCGTGATGATTGCAGTGGGCTCCCTATATAATTTACTTATCCACTCTCGCATTCTATCACCTATTCCCAGCACTTTTAAGTTGTCCATCATAAAACCCCAGTCCACTCTATCAAATGCCTTCTCTGCATCAATTGACAAGAGCACCACTGGGGCCTTCCCTTTTCTACTTTTCTGAATTAGCATCAGGGTTCTCAGGCCGTTATCTCTACCTTCTCTCCCCGGTACAAAGCCCACCTGGTCTCCATGGATCCATTCAGGCATAAGATCTCTCAACCTGTTTGCTAACACCTTTGCATATAGTTTAGTATCTGTGTTCAATAATGAGATAGGTCTATAGCTGGAGCACTGAGACGGATCTTTTCCCACCTTGTGGATAAGTACTACATGGGCCTGTAGGGATTCTCTCCTCACTTCCATCCCACCTCCCAGGGCATTCATATATTTCTCCAACTTGGGTAACAGTACTTCACTAAATTTCTTATAGTATTTAACTGTATAGCCGTCCGGACCTGGGCTTTTCAGCCCAACTGTGCCTTTTAATGCTATTTTAATTTCTTCCCGGGAAATTTCTGCATCTAGGGTGTTCAGCTGTGCTTTACTTAATTTTGATAATCCCGCATTTTTTAAGTATGTCATCTTTTTTTCATTGATTCCCTCTTGAACTTCTTTTAGGGGGCCTTGGGGACTAATATTATATAACTGTTTGTAATACTCCGTAAACACTTTAATAATCTCTTTATTTGAATGGACCAGCTCCCCCTTTGAACTTTTTATCTTTTCTATATAGTTCCTATTTTTCTTTTTATTCAGGGCTCTCATTAAATATCTTCCTGGTCTATCTCCCCATCTATATCTCTCGTTCAAAACCCTGTTGTATACTCTTCTCTTCTCCTCGTCCATCAACCTCTCTAGTTCATCTTTTTTATCCAATAACTTCTGTCTCGTATCTTTTGTTATTTTCTTTTTATGAATCTGCTCCAAGTCCAATATTTCTTTTAAAAGCCCACTGACCCTCTCCCTTCTTTCCTTTTTCTTCCTTGCTCCTGCCGCTATCAAGATTCCTCTTATAAATACCTTGTGGCTTTCCCAGACTGTAGCTATCGATACCTCCTCTGTTTCGTTCTCCTTAAAGTATAACTTTATCTCTTTCTCGATTTTCTGAACTAAATCCTCATCCAAAAGAAGAACCTCATTTAACCTCCACCCTAATCCTCCAGTCCACCTTCTTCCCCATCCCATTTTCATTACTACCGGAGCATGATCCGAGAACGTCCTTGTCTCTATGTCAATTTTAACCAGATGGTCTATAAGTTGGTGATCTATTAAGATGTAATCTAATCTCGAGTATATCTCATGTGCATTAGAGAAGAAGGTATAGTCTCTGTCCTTCATATGCTTTATTCTCCAGGTGTCCACTAGTTGATATTCATGCATCACTTTTTTCAAAGCTCTCAGAGACCTACTCCCCTCTCTTTGCACGGAAGAGGTATTATCCTTTTGTGGGTCCATACAGAAATTTAGGTCTCCAGCTACTATCAGGCACCCTTTTTTAAATTCCATTAGTTTTTTCAACAAACTTTTCATATACATCTCCGGTTTTTTATTAGGGCAGTATATGTTGGCTAAAGTACACTCAATCCCCTGAAGTTTGCCTTTTAAAAATAAAAACCTCCCCTCCGGATCGGTTCTTCTATCTTCCAACTCAAATCTCATATTCTTTGCCAAACCTATTGCAACCCCTTTTGCTCTTTTAATTGGGGAATCTGCATAATACCATGTTGGGTAGTATTTAGATTTCAACCTCACGTTTGCCTCTATCTCAAAATGCGTCTCCTGTAAAAATACCACTGACGTAGCTCTATGGTGTAACTCATTAAATAGCCTAAATCTCTTCCCTGGACCACTCAGTCCGTTCACATTATAGGTTATAAACTGTATTTCTTCCATCATTCCCAATTAAATCCATCTCTCTTCCAGATGCCTCTTCCTCTTTATCCCATCTGTCATGCAGAGTATTAATCAAATACCTCCTCCCCTCCCTCCCTCCCACCCCACTCCTATCCCCTCCTCCCTCCTTCCCGTTCCCCCCTCCCACCCTTACCTCCCCCCAACCCCCCGTCTCCCTCCCCTCCTGCCATCGCTTCCCCCCCCTCCCTCCCGCCTCTCCACTCCCCTTAGGCCTCCTATGCCTTTGGATCATATTCCACTTTTGATCCCTCTATAGGGGTTCGACTCTACCCATGACCGCTTACCGTCCCCCCCTCCTCCCCGATATCCCCTTATCTATTGTTTCTCTATTTCCTTTTTTAACCAGCTGCCACTTTCCTGTCCCACAAATATCCAACTCTCCCTCCTCCCCTTCCCAGCCAGATATCACTTGTCTCTGCAGTCCAAATTTGTCACAAAATTCTTCCACATCCTCCGGGAATCTTAAGATAGCTGTTATTCCATCCCTCCACCCAATTAAGCTTAAGTCACGACCCCATCTATATTTCACTCCTTGTTTTTTCATCGTTTCCAATAGGGGTTTCAATGCTCTCTTCCTTCTCAAAGTTTCTGTTGTCAAATCTGCAAAAATTTGGATATTTTTCCCATCATATGTAATATTTGATCTTCCTTTGATCTTTTTCCATATCTTTTCTCTATCTCCATAGTTGTGAAATTTAACAATTATGTCTCTTGGTTTTTCTACCCCATTTCCTTGTTGGTACTTCCCAATCCTGTATACTTCATCCAGTTTAAACATCTCCTCATCTGATTTATCCATTATAAAGTTCAAGATTTTACCAGATAGCTCTTTTAGATCTTCCCCCTGTGTCAATTCCGGTACTCCTCTAACTCTGATATTATTTCTCCTTTCTCTATTTTCTTGTTCTTCCATCCTATAAAGCATTCTCTTATGTTCTTTTCTATCTTCAATTATCCATTTCTCTAATTTTGGGATGGTCTGAGCTTGGGCTTGTACCTTCTCCTCCATTTCCTCCACCCTAGTTAGTAATTGTCCCAGATCTTCCCGAATCATCCCCATCTCTTGCTTTATTGATTTTTCCAAACCTTTAAACATCTCCGCCATTTCTTTTTTATTAGGTAGTTGCATATCTCTTTCCAGCTCTCTTGGTTCCATACCTTCCATATGACTATTGTAAACTGGGCCCAGGGAAAGTCTTGGGCTGTTATCCAGGCTTATTTCCGATTCACTTTTTTCACTTATTCCCTGGGTTCTTTCTGGGGTAACATTTCCTTGTGACACATACTTCTTAATCGTACCGGTTTGGGTGTTCTTAGACCCACTCCCTTTGATATTTTTACCTTTCATGTTGTAATTTGGGGATTTTTAACTCTTATTTCCTGGAACTCCTGATCTTTTACTCCTCCAATCTTCAGCCCTGTCCCAGGAATCCCCTATTTCTTTTATTTTCTGTTTCAGTATTTAGTCTCAGTTCTTTTTCCAGGCACCTCACTATCTAGTGCAGGAATTCAGAATATATAAAAGTCTGATATACAAAGCCAATGTATATGCAGTGTAAAAGAGGACCTGCAGAATAAAACCACGGTCCTCACTCACCCACCGCGTTGGAACTTCACTTCAGAAACAGTCCTCCTCTGCGTTTAAATCCGCTTGTCTCCTCTTGAGGGGATTCCTAGGGGTCTGTCGTAGTTCATGCAGCTTATCCTCCCTTTACATTACAGGCCCCCTTCGATTAGAGTTAGTATGCAAGTTAGTAGTAAAATAGAGAAAGGAGTAGAGTGGGGGTTAAGATGTTTAGCTGTTTCATAAGAATGAGCATGAGATTATATGCTTATGGAGCTGTAAAAATAAGCGTTTGTGTTAATATTAACACCAATAAAACAGATGTTCAAAAAAATTAGAATAGAATAGGTAAGTACAGTATAGACATCTTTCCTTTCACAGGGTAGTTAGATTAGGTTTAGAATGTGGGTGGCAGTAGATTTAGGTAGAGATAGGATTTGACTGGAATGCCACTTTAAAGTTAGAGTTAGGGTTAGCATTAGTGTTCATCCTTAAAGTTAGGGTTAGCATTGGCGTTAGAGTTTGGGTTAGGATTAATGTTTGGGTCAGACTGAAAGTCAGAATTAGGGTGAGCATTAGTGTTTGGGTCATCCTTAAAGTAAGGCCCCTTTCACACCGATGGTCTGATCGGGTCTGCCTGTCAGTTTTTCAAGTAGACCCTATCAGACCACCCATAGACATCTATGACAAATGTCTGCTGATACCTGCTGGCATCTGATCCAATCCTGTACACCAAAACAGATGGATGGGGACAAGTGGTCCGGTTCCATCCGTCGGCCCCATAGAAGACAGCGGGCTGTGTCTGCTCTGCAGCAGCAGAGCAGGCACAGACTTGTCATCCGCCTGCTCTGCAGGGATCAGCAGAGAGATCCCCTGCTGAGCAGATGGATCCTCTGACGGGTCCGTTCCGTCTGAAAGGGGCCTTAGAGTTAGTGCTAGCATTAGGGTTAAAGCTGACTTCATGCTTAGTATTGCTTATAACTCTGTAATGAACATTGCTTCTCAATAAACTATTATTCAAGGAAAAAAGTTATCTTCACGGTTAAGGTTAGGTCAGGTTTGTTTATCTTTATTTTTTGCAAACACATTTTAGCTATGCAGTCCATATGGTGAAATTTGAAACAAAGATAAAACCAGGTTCAGATAAATTGTCCACTCATACCTATAACTGTGATATTTGGATCAGAGATTTTTTTTACATATAGCAGCATTGCTCTTCAGTTTAGTGTCCCTTGTATTTAGGGCTGCTGTTAGTAACCACAGGGCCCCATATAGCCAACCTGATAAGGCCCTCCACCACCCAGGTAATACAGGTTACATTGCTTCAGTTATGAATGAACACAGTGAGTGTTTGTTACTAATCACTCCTTGTGTTCATTCAGGAAAGGAAGGGGCTGGTAAATGTGACATATTTACCAGATCCTTCCCCAATCTCCATTCTGAAGGATCCAATTGTGTGCTTGTAGCTGCCGGTAGAAAGGAGAGGATGGAAGTCGGCAGCACTGTGGGTGTGGGGGCACACCAGATGACAGGGGGCAGCAGGGGGAAACATATGGTGTACAGGGAGGGTGATGGGTGCAGCAAGGGGGCAATTACTGGAACCAATCCCCTATAGGGTTCTCTCTGCAGCAGCTGAAAGTCAACGGGAGGGAGAGGAAAAGAAGCCAGCTTTCAGCTGCTGCAGAGAGAGCCATTGAGGGGATCGGTTCCAGTAATTGCCTTCCCACCATACTAATCACCCTCCCTGCCCACATCCGCTTCACCCAGCTGCCTGGGTCCCCCTACTGGCTTGGGCCCTGTACTGGAAGACAGGTGGTACCCTCTTATCCACGGCCCTGCTTGTATTAGTAAGTTTATGATAAGACTTTATCATACGATTTGTGATGGGTGATTGTGTGATATGTTTTCACACCATGAGAATTGTCAGATCAGTATTAAAAAAGTTGAAGAGAATACCTACTGTCATGTGAATGTATGCATCTCCTGAAAATCTCTAACTATAGATGTAACTTAGTCTTGTGATGATTTATTGTATATTTAATCAGACTTGTGTGATAGAAATAATGGTGAGTAGTGAGATCTCAATATATTGTCAGCATGTTTATTCCAGAATGTGAAATAAATCTGGACAGAAACACATGAAAATAGGCAAATAATGGACTTCAGAATTACACAGCGAAGAATGTGCATGACTACCACTTTAACAAATATTAAATAAAACCTTTGAAAATGATGACAAAATGGAAAGCAGATGGTACCGTATGTTAAAGCAGTCAGTAGATCCAGGGATATAGGTGACTGAAATTCTAAATAGAATTGCAGTTCATCGCTTTTCCTGCTTGAGTGAACTTTCTGGCTTTAGCCAAGCTGATGCGCTTGCTGGAATTTATAGGTAGCTAACTGATTGGTTTCATTTGTTGCTTAGAATTGCTTTTTAAAGGGAACGTGTAGTAGTTTTGTACATAGTGTTTCTTTAGATATATTATATACTGTTTTTTTTTTGCATATAAATAATTTATATCTTTATTTTCAACCAGCAAGTTTAAAGCATATAAAAACTCAAACAATACATTATTCTTATTTGCTGCCTTTTAGTCTGTTAAATATACTTCTGAAAGCAATTTTTTTATATTTCGACAAGTGCAAAAAAAAAAAAGTTCATTTAGAAATCGTGTGAGCTGATGACTTATTGCACTCTCTGTTTCTGGACTGTTATCATGTAGAATTGTTCCCTGCTATCACTATGGACTACAAAACACTTCCTCCCGGTATGGACAAAAGGGAGAGATGTTATGTAGTCCTACCACACTCCCTGTCCTAGAATGATAACTCTTCTCAGAATGCTTGCCACCCTAGCACAGGAAGTGTGTCAATAGCAGCATTACCAGGTTAAAATATAAGAAAAACAAGTGTGAGAAAAGAAGGACTAGTAAGTTGCAATGCTATTAATTTTTGTTCTTGGGACTAATTACTCTTCATAGCAGAGCTTCACCCAAAAGAGGAAGTTCCGCTTTAAGGCCTCCTCTCCCGGTCCTCTTCGTGAAATGGCACTTTTGGGGGGGGGGTACCTGATTCTTACAAGTACAAACTCCAATTTCCGCTCTGGCCGCCTAGGTGATTGGAAGCAGAGGTTCTCATTCCTACCCCCCCCTTCCCTCCCAGCAGTCTTCTGGAACAGGTCCCTGGATCGTGGGACAGGTGAGTGGCTGTTTAGTCAGAAGGTACAGTTTTTGCTGATTTTTACACAGGAGGCTGGAGCTCCCATTTATGTAGTGTTAAACACTGTTTTTGTTTTAATGCTATGTAAGCAATGAGTAAAACCTTACATTACACTGTACTTTTTTTGCAAGGGCTGAACCAATCACCTAGCACCTACACTGCAACTTGAGAGAAAGGGAAAAAGCTGACCATACACTAGTAGGATGTTGCTCAAAATGGTTTTATTTAAGAACCTTCGATTTTCTAATCATTAATGAGATCAAATTGATGTTCATTTTTGAAAATGTGAAGGTGAAAACATCTCTTAAGGGCTGGTGCAGTATAAAGTGATGATTTCCCTGATGATGTCACGGATGACGAAGCTAGTTGGGTCGGAGCAAGGAGATTGTGTATGTGGGAGGTGCTGCAAAGGACTATCCAGAGGGGAAAGATTAGTTGAACTGCATTTATTCTCTCTACAGAAGAGGAGATTAAGGGGGGATATTATCAACATGTATAAATACATAAGTGGTCCGTATCGTGAACTTGGCATAGAGTTATTCACCTTAAGGTCATCACAGAGGACAAGGGGGCACTCTTTACATCTGGAGGAAAAAAGATTTAATCTCCAAATATGGAAAGGCTTCTTCACAGTAAGAGCTGTGAAAATGTGGAATAGACTCTGTCAAGAGCTGGTTCTGGCCAGCTCAGTAAATTGTTTTGAAAAAGGCCTGGATTATTTCCTAAATGCACATAATATAACTGAATACTAATATTTATAGGTAAAGTTGATCCAGCGAATATCCGATTGCCTCTTGGGGGATCAGAAAGGAATTGGATCTTGCTTTATTGGGGGTTTTTTTTTTCCTTCGTCTGGATCAACTTTGGGTATAGAATAGTGTATGTGGAGGTTTTCTATTTGTATTTGTGTCTTTTTTTTTCTGTTGGTTGAACTGGATGGACCTGTGTCTTTTTTCAACCAGATGAACTATGTAACTTTGTGAGCAGTGAAAGTTTGTACTGCACCTGCCGTTGAGGGGTGTTTTCTTACAGTCACTAGATGAGCCTGATTGTTTTAAAATACATTAATTTATTACAGGTACTTATATAGTGCCCCCAATTTACACAGCGCTTTACGTATATATTGTACATTCACATCAGTCCCCAACCCTCAAGGAGCTTACAATCTAAGGTTCCTAACTCACATTCATACATACTTGGGCCAGTTTAGACAGGATCCAGTTAGCTTACCAGCATGTATTTGGGAGTAAACCAGAGTACCCGGAGGAAACCCATGCAAGCACAGGGAGAACATGCAAACTCCAGGCAGGTAGTGCCGTAGTTGGGATTCGAACCAATGACCCTTTTGATGCTAAGTGAAAGTGTTAGCCGCTATACTACCCACACATGAGTGTAACTAAACGTTTTTATAATAAAGCTGTTGAATGTTATGGAGAGCACTATGGTTTTCTTTTATCTTTTTTGAGCTCATCATCAAGTGAAAATTATCTTGCAAAGTGAACATGTTCTGCTCCTTAAAGGATAAGTTCACCTTTCCTAACATGTTACATGTTACACCCATATTCAGGGTGTAACATGTAACATGGTACGAAAGGGCCGGCTTCTGCTCTGCTTCCCCCAAACCCCTGTTTTGACAGCTAGTAGGGGATCTTCTCATCCCGCTGACTTCACAATTAAATGAAAAATGTGGCCGTGCCTGACAGCCTTTGCGGCTGTCGGTTTATGGTTCCCAATTAGCTACCATGGCGCTGTTGAGCACCGTGGTAGTTCATTGATTCTTTCTGTCAGAGTATATTTGGTTGCCTCAAGGAATGAGCACACAGATACACTGACAGGTCTGCAGGAGTCCTGCATGTCACCCGCAATCTGCTGATTGCTGGTACAATGCTTTACAGGCTATCAAAACAAAAAATAGTAAATGCACATTTTTTACCTGCAAAAAAATGTGCATTTATTCTTTTTTGATAGAAGGTGAACTTATTCTTTAAATCAGTGGTTCTCAACCTGTGGAATCTCAGGAACCACATTTATCTTTGGTCATTAGGTCGTGACCCAAAAATAATTTAATTTCCGAGACATTATAATTTATTCTACAAAACAACTTGTGCAGTATTCTGTAATGTATATGCACTTTTTAAAGAGTAAACATACATCTTCCTTCCAAAATGGATAGTGCAGTAATCACATTTATATTAGTGCGGCCTGCGGGTTTTTTTAAGTTATGTTGTCAGGGTACCGGATGTTTTATTGGGGTATTAGAGAGGCCTAGATGGCACTTGCCCCGTAGCCCAGTCCACTCCCTGGTCGCGATCCACTTTTGGGTCGTGACCCATTACTTGAGAAACATGGCTTTAAATAAATCAACCCGTATGTAACATGTGAAAAGAAAATGCCCATGTGTATAAAACCTCTAATTACATATTGGCTAAACATTGGGTTCAGCTGAGGATAATGCCAGAAGCTTGTAGACAGCTGTGAATTATTTCACAGTTTCACTCTTCACACGAAAGACCGATGAGTTTTGTGTAGTCAGGGTTTACATTTTTATTAAGCGCAAATAACAACATGTATTATCTTTTTAAAGCTCTTAAACTAAAGAAGTAAATTGCACACTGTTTTCTACAATGCGGAAAATTTAATTTCAGCTTACTGTATTAGGCTGTAATTGAAAGAGATATAGTATTTATAAGACTGATTCCGTAGTTGATAGTCTATGAAATTACTCTTTCATTTATTATGAGACACAAAAATATGTAGCACTGGCTGCTGAAATCTTCAAGTGTTCTGCAACATGTTAGTTATTCAAGAGTGTAACACCAGAATGTGAGTGTTAGTAGCAAATACCAAGCTGCAAATACATGTTTTCAGAGCAAGAATGTTAAATATATGTACAGACAGATAACTTGAAAATATTGAATGGGGCCTGCTATTAAAAATTTATCATGTAGCTCCACTTTCTTGTGAAATCTAATATTGTGGTATGACTGCCATATAGAAGTTAGAGGTTCTCTATAGAGAAATCGTTAATCTTCCTTCGAGAGTTCATAAGGTGGCCTGGCTTCTCTGTTACTAATGGATTTTTTTTCCAGGTCAAGAGAGTGTTTGTTGCTGTGTATGACTTGGTGTGGGGTAGTGCCTTATGCAGGCCATAGATGGGGAGAAAACCGGACGTTTTTTTTTTGAAAAACGAAAAATCGGTCGTTCAATCAGCCGACATTACCACTATTGGTAAAAAAATTTCGGCTGATTTTCGTCCCGTCTACGGCCGGCAATATTATAGAATATATGCAGAAGAAGAAGAAATAGAATATGAAGAAGAAGAAGAAATAGAATACGAATAAACAGAAGAAATAGAATATGCAGAAGCAGAAGAAATAGAATTTGAAGAAGAAGAAGAAATAGAATATGAAGCAGAAGAAGAAATAGAATACGAATAAATTAGAGTCGAAGTGTGAGTGATCAGATCACCAGTCTCTACTGACAGCTGATGAATGGGAAAGTGCAAGGTAATCAGGGTACCGTATTCCCCCAACATGGAGGCATATGGAAGTGTTGGCTATGCTTCCCCCAGAGGTCATTGATCATGTCTATTCAGCAGTGAGGAGGAAGACTTACTGGCTTTCTGTGCGAAGTGATCCTGTGGAAGTTCATGTTCTACTACTTCAACTTTTTAATTCTGCACATAAAAACATTACAGAAAAGAAAAGTTTGAGAGATAATTACAATTTCATGAATATTGATAACTCCTTATGTTATGCTACAGTGAACAGAACAGAAAACCTAAAGGGTACCTTTATTGTCACAAAACCAAAATAGCAAATTAAAAAAATAATAAATATAAAAATAATTATATAGCATATACAATTGCAACACAAGCAATATTGCAATTTATTGTTTTTAACATGCAACAGAAATGTTATTTTTGGTGAGTTGCAAGTGTTAAATACATCTAAAGGTATGCAGACAATGCAGCTTTTCATATTAGAACATGAACAGTTCACCAACTGATTATAACGAAGCACTCACACCCATTCAGAATTAGTATCCAAACTACACAGTGGAACAAACAGCCATTTCTTCGGAGCAGAAACACGTAGGAATCTGTAACAAAGTTTGCTAAAATCTCTGCAATGTACATAGAACACCCAGAATTTTTTTAATCAACAAAGTGGAGTTATGTTTTAACTGCTTATGTAGGAAATAGCCTCACTTTTACTCCAGCTCCCACATTTGAGCCCCAAACACTCTTCCTGTGATCCAGTGTAAAGGAATGATTGGATGTTTCCTCACAGTGTAAAGTTTTTCCCATGTGTTTTGGTGCTTAGCATCTGAAAAATGAAATGGGAGACATGATTGTTACATCAAAACATCTAATAGAACAAAGATTATTATGTTTATTCAACACAGATGGAGCTGTGACTTGAGCTTTGGACCTGGAAGGCAGCACACTGAGAGGTACCATAATGAGAGTGTACCATAATGTGCAGGTTTGCCCACCCAACCCATCACATTTAGTTTTTAAAGCGATTCTAAAGGTAAAATTTTTTTTTTAAATAACAAACATGCTATACTTTCCTGCTCTGTGCAGTGGTTTTGCACAGGCCAGCCTAGATCCTCCTCTTCTCAGGTCCCCTGCGGGCTCTCCTGGCTCCTCCTGTCTGTTGAGTGCCCCCACAGCTAGCAGCTTGCTATGGGGACACCCACTGCTCATTGTATCCATTCACACACGAAGCCTTGGCTTGGCCCTCCTCTCTCTCCTCATTGGCTGATTGGCTGTGACTGACAGCAGCGGGAGCCAATGGCTCCTACTTGCTGTCTCAGCCAATGAGGAGAACAAGGCTGTCGCTCCCATTGCTAACTAACTTCATGGTTAACACTATAACCACCCCTACAGGTTAGAGACACAAACTCCCAGGTGCACAGCATTTAGGGACTGGGCAACAGATCAGGTCACAGTCAACACCAACACAGCAATACCCTGTCACCTCACTCTCAATGACATGTCAGCAAGTTGCTACTGGATACAGGGGAACTCATTACACCAACCTGTAATTACAAGCTTGTACTATTCTATACCTCTCACTCTTGACTTCCCAGGCTAGGTCCCTAGGTACTCTGTGTCGCTGGGTCAGATCCAGAATTGGAGGAGCTGGGTGCTAGTGTGGAGCCAAGCATAACACCCCTTCACCACCAGAGTAACCATCACCCTTGCCAAGTCACCATCCCCTGGCTTGTTGGCTGCCTTAAACAAATGACACAGTAACATAGTTGTCCCTAGTTTAGCGATATAGCCTACACTGGACAGCAGACCCATGCTGGACTCTATGTGTAGTGCCTACTGTAAACTAAATCCCCTTAGTCACAAGCCCTGGCTTTGGATATGCCATGCAATACACCACTTAAGAGAAAGACTTCAGACCAGCAGTAAACGGTTAACTGGAACTTTACTATAGTAAGGCAGATATACAGGAACAGTTCTTGTAGGCAACTTCTTCCTGTGCAGATATGCTCTAGTACCCATAGGGTATCATATCTGAGTAGCAGCAAGAGTCCATGATTGGCAAGTGATCAACAGGAGTAGAGATGAGCGAAGAAATGAAAAATTCGATTCGGCTGATTCGGCGAATTCCAGTGTGAAATTCGATTCGATGCGAATTTCTCCGCTACGAAGATGACTTATTTAAAGGGTTTCTAGGCTTCAGAGAGCCTTTAAATTAGTGCAGAACACTGTACCTTTAATTGAAATGCCCTTGGAGATGAGGAAGGAGAAGGAGAAGGATGAGAAGAAGGAGAAGGATGAGAAGAAGGAGAAGGATGAGAAGAAGGAGAAGGATGAGAAGAAGGAGAAGGATGAGAAGAAGGAGAAGGAGAAGGATGAGAAGAAGGAGAAGGAGAAGGATGAGAAGAAGGAGAAGGAGAAGGATGAGAAGAAGGAGAAGGATGAGAAGAAGGAGAAGGATGAGAAGGAGAAGGATGAGAAGGAGAAGGATGAGAAGAAGAAGGCTGAGAATAAGGAGAAGGATGAGAAGAAGGAGAAGGAGAAGGATGAGAAGAAGGAGAAGGATGAGAAGAAGGAGAAGGAGAAGGATGAGAAGAAAGAGAAGGATGAGAAGGAGAAGGATGAGAAGAAGAAGGATGAGAAGAAGAAGGATGAGAAGAAGGAAAAGGATGAGAAGAAGAAGGATGAGAAGAAGGAGAAGGATGAGAAGAAGGAGAAGGAAGAGAAGAAGGAGAAGGAGAAGGATGAGAAGGAGAAGGATGAGAAGAAGGAGAAGGATGAGAAGAAGGAGAAGGATGAGAAGAAGGAGAAGGAGAAGGATGAGAAGAAGGAGAAGGATGAGAAGAAGAAGGATGAGAAGAAGGATGAGAAGGATGAGAAGAAGGAGAAGGATGAGAAGAAGGAGAATGATGAGAAGAAGGAGAAGAAGGAGAAGGATGAGAAGAAGGAGAAGGATGAGAAGAAGGAGAAGGATGAGAAGAAGGAGAAGGATGAGAAGAAGGAGAAGGAGAAGGATGAGAAGAAAAAGGATGAGGAGAAGGAGAAGGATGAGAAGAAGGAGAAGGATGAGAAGGAGAAGGAGAAGGATGAGAAGAAGGAGAAGGAGAAGGATGAGAAGAAGGAGAAGGATGAGAAGAAGGAGAAGGATGAGAAGGAGAAGGAGAAGGATGAGAAGGAGAAGGATGAGAAGAAGGAGAAGGAGAAGGATGAGAAGAAGGAGAAGGAGAAGGATGAGAAGAAGGAGAAGGATGAGAAGAAGGATGAGCAGAAGGAGAAGGATGAGAAGAAGGAGAAGGATGAGAAGAAGGAGAAGGATGAGAAGAAGGATGAGAAGAAGGATGAGAAGAAGGAGAAGGATGAGAAGAAGGACAGTTCTGTGACAGTTTCTGTCTATTTCTGACAGTTCTGGGACATTCACTCCATACAGCGGTTTCAACCGCTGTATGGAGGGAATGTCATAGAACTGTCAGAAATAGACTATTAATGACAGTTCTGGGACTGTCCTTCCATGCAGCGGTTGAAACATTGTATGTATTTGTTTCCATAAATGTATCCATTTATGGAAACAAATACATACAATGTTTCAACCGCTGCATGGAAGGACAGTCCCAGAACTGTCATTAATAGTCTATTTCTGACAGTTCCATGACATTCCCTCCATACAGCGGTTAAAACAGCTGTATGCAGTGAATGTCCCAGAACTGTCATAAATAGTCTATTTCTGATAGATCTGGGACATTCACTCCATACAGCTGTTTTAACCGCTGTATGGAGGGAATGTCATGGAACTGTCAGAAATAGACTATTAATGACAGTTCTGGGACTGTCCTTCCATGCAGCGGTTGAAACATTGTATGTATTTGTTTCCATAAATGGATCCATTTATGGAAACAAATACATACAATGTTTCAACCGCTGCATTGAAGGACAGTCCCAGAACTGTCATTAATAGTCTATTTCTGACAGTTCCATGACATTCCCTCCATACAGCGGTTAAAACAGCTGTATGCAGTGAATGTCCCAGAACTGTCATAAATAGTCTATTTCTGATAGATCTGGGACATTCACTCCATACAGCTGTTTTAACCGCTGTATGGAGGGAATGTCATGGAACTGTCAGAAATAGACTATTAATGACAGTTCTGGGACTGTCCTTCCATGCAGCGGTTGAAACATTGTATGTATTTGTTTCCATAAATGGATCCATTTATGGAAACAAATACATACATTCCATAAATGGATCCATTTATGGAAACAAATACATACAATGTTTCAACCGCTGCATTGAAGGACAGTCCCAGAACTGTCATTAATAGTCTATTTCTGACAGTTCCATGACATTCCCTCCATACAGCGGTTAAAACAGCTGTATGCAGTGAATGTCCCAGAACTGTCATAAATAGTCTATTTCTGATAGATCTGGGACATTCACTCCATACAGCTGTTTTAACCGCTGTATGGAGGGAATGTCATGGAACTGTCAGAAATAGACTATTAATGACAGTTGTGGGACTGTCCTTCCATACAGCGGTTGAAACATTGTATGTATTTGTTTCCATAAATGGATCCATTTATGGAAACAAATACATACAATGTTTCAACCGCTGCATTGAAGGACAGTCCCAGAACTGTCATTAATAGTCTATTTCTGACAGTTCCATGACATTCCCTCCATACAGCGGTTAAAACAGCTGTATGCAGTGAATGTCCCAGAACTGTCATAAATAGTCTATTTCTGACAGTTCTGGGACATTCACTCCATACAGCGGTTTCCGGCAAAAAGTGTATGTGCAGAGTTCCTCTATTCTGCAGATACACTTAGAGGAGCTCTGCAGATACACTTAGAGGAGCTCTGCACATACACTTTTTTCCGGTTTGGAATTATTCTTATTTTCATCCTACTTCTTCTTCTTCTTCTTCATCCTCATCCTCATCCTCTTCTTCTTCTGAGGATGAGGATGAAGAAGAAGAAGAAGAAGAAGAAGTAGGATGAAAATAAGATTAATTCCAAGCCGGCAAAAAGTGTATGTGCAGAGCTCCTCTAAGTGTATCTGCAGAGCTCCTCTAAGTGTATCTGCAGAATAGAGGAACTCTGCACATACACTTTTTGCCGGCTTGGAATTATTCTTCTTTTCATCCTACTTCTTCTTCTTCTTCTTCTTCTTCATCCTCATCCTCAGAAGAAGAGGATGAGGATGAGGATGAGGAAGAAGAAGAAGAATGAAAAGAAGAATAATTCCAAGCCGGCAAAAAGTGTATGTGCAGAGTTCCTCTATTTCTGACAGTTCTCTCACAGCTTCTTCACATGTACAGCGGTTGAAATATCTGTATCCTAAATGGAAACTAATAGATACAAATTGTATCTATTAGTTTCCATTTAGGATACAGATGTTTCAACCGCTGTACATGTGAAGAAGCTGTGAGAGAACTGTCAGAAATAGAGGAACTCTGCACATACACTTTTTGCCGGCTTGGAATTATTCTTCTTTTCATCCTACTTCTTCTTCTTCTTCTTCTTCTTCTTCTTCTTCTTCTTCATCCTCATCCTCATCCTCTTCTTCTGAGGATGAAGAAGAAGAAGAAGTAGGATGAAAAGAAGAATAATTCCAAGCCGGCAAAAAGTGTATGTGCAGAGTTCCTCTATTTCTGACAGTTCTCTCACAACTTCTTCACATGTACAGTGGTTGAAACATCTGTATCCTAAATGTAAACTAATAGATACAATGTTTCAACCGCTAAACATGTGTTCCTTCTGTCAGAGAACTGTCAGAAATAGCGGAGCTCACTGCAGGGACACTTTTGCCGGCTGATCGGGAAATGTTCGATTCGCGCACCCGAAGTAGGCAAAATTTCGGTTTCGACACGAATCGAATATTTCCTGAAATTCGACTCGAATTCCGGTTCGCCTAGTTCGATTCGCTCATCTCTAAACAGGAGGTAGAAAAAGCCTGTAGGAGTTCTTTAGGTGTCCGTTAAGAATCCTCAGGTTCCCAGACCCACAGGGAATCCCTTGTGCCTCCCCTCCTCAATAGGGGCAATGACCGGCAAGGTAACGGCCTACATCTTGGCAGTGATTTTTGTCAGAATTCTCTGGGGCACTGGAGACCCCTCTTTATGTGGATCTGTAGAATTTTGCTGGGAAATCCAGCCAATCAACTCCTCAGATCCACCACACATCTATATTGTAACAGTTTCACCAGAAAGACAGCAGACTGAACCGAAATAATTGCAGAACATCAACATCAAGAGTCAACACAGAAAAAAACATTATTCCTTCTGTAGGCACCTGCCTACACAGTATTGGGGAATGATGTCTACGTATGACTGTGCTGTCCAATATGCACCAAAGTTAGACCTACAGTAGTTCTCTTATTAAGAGATCTCTCAGTAACAGATCTAGTATGGCACGCCCCATAACTGTCACGACCCTTGAGGATGCTTGCGATAAGCTTGCGATAAGGGGTGTGACCATTACACTGGAGTGGTAGAGCAGGAAGCTGCATTTTCACTGAGAGAATGGAGTATTTTAGGACTTTTCAAAGCAAAGATCAATCACAAATCAGAATGTGCAGGGGTGGGGTGCATAACTATGAGATTAAAAAAAGGTGTGAGGCTTCACTTGGGCTTTAACTTTTGCAATCTCTAAGTTCTCAGCTATTTTATATCTCTGGTTGGTTATTGTCTATTTATCATTAAATATCTTTCTTTTTTTAAGAAACCTCTGAAGTTGGATGAGTATTTGGTATATACAGCTGTGCGCAGACGTTTGCATACCCTGTCAGAAATGGTAAAATTTTGGCATTGATACTTTTGGCAAAATACTGTATGACTGATCATGCCAAAAAACTGTCTTTTATTGAAGGATAGTGATCATAGGAATCCACTGATTATCACACAGTTGTTTGGCTCCTTTTTAAAACATATTGATAACAGAAATCACTCAAATGGCCCTAATCAAAAGTTTACATACTCTGCTGGCTTCTTCACCCTACACAAAGAAAGGGCTTTAAATACCTTATTGCTCACACACAGTAATCCCACCAACCACGACTCCCAGCAATTAAAGTGTTACTAAATCCACAACAGTAAAATCAGTCTGTATATGCAGTAAAGCATGCTTGTTATACTCACTGTGGAACCTAAGGGGTTAATCCTCTGCATTGTGTAAAAAGGCTTTTTGATCCTGTCTTCTCTGATCCTCCCCTTCTTCCAGTGTCCCCCTCATATCTCCAGATACGGCATATTCTGTGGAGACACTCTACACATGCTTAGTTTGGTTTGTATTGCTAGAGAGGTTTTTTTTTTTGTTCGGAGGGTTCATGTGATCAGCACAGGGCCAGTCAGCACTGTCCAGACAGAGGTCAGGGGTTCTGCATCCTCCTAGAGCAGAAAGAAACTCCTCCTACAAGCTTTACTCAGTGCTCTGCTGAATACTGATAGGAGTCACAATACTGCTCTAACTGCTGATGGAAAAAGGTATTTAGCAGTTTATATTTACTAAAATAATTGCATTTCCATGTAGTGTGTACTGTGGGAGACTGGATATAGTGAATGCACGATCCTGGGTTTAGTAACACTTTAAAAATAAGTTTTTCAGGTGGAAGGTCCCATCAGTTCAGCAGCATGGGTCAGATGGAGACTGTTTACTCATTTCAGGGAGCAGGCAAAGTAATCCTCCATGTTGTGGCTCCTGACAACTACTGTAAATTATTGTTTTGGCCTGCCTCAGTGGATTGACATAGCAGAAGAGGCTGGAACTTTAATTTAATTGTTGGGAGCGCTACATGGAGGTTTATTCTGTCTTCTCCCAAAAATGGAGAAATAGACTCCTCTCTGTCTCTGGCCTCTGCTGCTGAACTGTTGGGGCCCAAGGAACTTTTATTTAAATGTTCCATGGTCCCTGGAATTACTGTGCATGGACCCAAAATGATTTAAAGAGTTCCCTCTCTGCCCCCTGAGGAACTTATGGATCCCAGGTCCTGTACATGAGAGCTGGCTGTACCCCCTTATTGGTGGCTGAAAGTGCCTATTTGTACCATCGCATTTTAGAGAATTAAGTCTACTGTACTGTTACTCTGTGTGGCACTTTTTTGGCTTACAATTGTGATAAGTGAATATCATTTTCAGCCTGCTCCTTTGTGTGGGAGTCAGTATTTGTATGGAAACTTGTTTTTGAAACTGTAGAAATGTTCTTTTCAATCCCCAGGCAAAGTGATGAGATGATCAGATTTGTATTTGTTATCACAAATTCTCCTTAACTTTAGCCATTTTTCAAACACATATTTTAACCTCTGTAGGGTTGTTTTCCATAGTTCTTTGTACACAGAGAATAATAGAATGAGAATAGGGCAAGAATGCAAGCAAACTAAAGCCAATGTAGGAGGATAAAGAAAAAATTATAGAAAGTAAGATAAAAAAGAAAATTGTATGTTTTCCCCAACTGCATGAAAACAGAATATCAATTAACATCAGAATAAATTACCAAATATATTTGTTACATCTGTAACAGTGTTTCTGTGACTTTTTGTGTAGCTTTTTCTGTTATCTAAAAAACAACTTTGAAAAACTGCCTCCTCTCATATTAGAAACTATTTCTACATTCATTCTAATATTTGTGATATATCTTCCAGACATTTGTTAGGAAAAACACATTTGAATACTGTACGTGATTTTTTTTGTTCTTGTAAACAGTTCTGTATGACATAAACTATAGAAAAAAATGAGAACCAGAAGGGGTTTTTAATGCAGAAGAGACATACTGTTCTGCATTAAAGTATTCTTACCGGCCTGTCTGCCCTGTACATTGAGCTACGCAGCACATTGTATAGTTTGGCAATGCCATGATGAATGAACTTCCACGCATGAGCTGCAGTGATGTCATCTTGGCACAGCCAATAAAAATGGATGAAGATTGATACCCGGAAGCAGGCCAGCTGAAGATGTCAATGGCTGGCAGGGAGCTTTGAGACACTGCAGCGATCAAGTGCAGGTGAGTTTAGTTCCACTTTAGTTCCACGTTTTAGTTCCACTTAAAAAAAAAGTGTTGGTATTTTAAAGAAGGGAGAAAAAAAAGCGCCATCTGGGTGTAGTATTATAAAAACCATTTAATGAACAAAAAACAGACCGCAATGGATAGAGGCTGTGAACCAGCTGGCAGATAGTTTTGGAGGCTCCCAGGGCTTCTTGGTCTGTGTGGAATGCAGCACGTTGGGCGGAAGAAGTTGAAGCTGCCTACAGTATTTTACTGTAGTGGTACAACTCCCCGATACAGCAACAGTCACCTTAGAACTTTTAGGGAAACAGACTTGTGGCTAGTCTGTAACCCAGACGGACAAGCTCTGCACTGCAAGGTATGAGAACAGAGTGGGTTGATTTATTAAAGACAAATAGTCTGTTCACTTTGCAAGGGGATTTTCCTTTAGCAGAGCTCAAGTCTCCAGTGAAAAAGTCAAAGTCAGCAGTTACAAAAACTGTTAAAAAACAGCCAGTCACCTGTCCTACGATCCAGCAGTGTCCTCACCGCAGCTGGCTTCACTGGCCATCCTGTGTCCCTGGCTCTGGCACCTTAAGTGTGGGCACAGCTGGGTGCCAACTGTGCATGTGCGAGCAGCACTGCGCATTGTGAATGGTCACACAGTCTTCTGGGATTTGTCACATGTCCCAAAAGACTGTGTGTGCGGGAGGAGAACTCCCGCTTCCTATCGCCTAGGCCAGGGGTCTGCAACCTTTAAGACATAAAGAGCCACTTGGACCCGTTTCCGAGAGGGAAAAAAAGACTGGGAGCCGCAAAACCATTGCAACATTTAAAACAAATCCGACACTGCATATATTGCAAAAAGCGCTCTGGTCATGAAGGGGGTTTAAGGGCCCAGTAAGCAAAGGGTTAATCAGGGCCACAGTGTATCGCCATAATCACAATCATAGCCTTAGGTCAGTGGTGGACAACCTTTTTTTTCAACTGAGCCAAATCTCGCCAAAACCACGATTGAAATTTATTTTGAGAGCCACATTTTTAAAACTGAAAATACATCCCCCATATAGTAATTCATCCCCCATAGTAATTCATCCCCCATATAGTAATTCATCCCCTATAGTAATTCATCCCCCATATAGTAATTCATCCCCCATAGTAATTCATCCCCCATATAGTAATTCATCCCCCATATAGTAATTCATCCCCCATATAGTAATTCATCCCCCATAGTAATTCATCCCCCATATAGTAATTCATCCCCCATAGTAATTCATCCCCCACATAGTAATTCATCCCCCATAGTAATTCATCCCCCATATAGTAATTCATCCCCCATAGTAATTCATCCCCCATATAGTAATTCATCCCCCATATAGTAATTCATCCCCCATAGTAATTCATCCCCCCTATAGTAATTCATCCCCCATAGTAATTCATCCCCCATATAGTAATTCATCCCCCATAGTAATTCATCCCCCATAGTAATTCATCCCCCCTATAGAAATTCATCCCCCATAGTAATTCATCCCCCATATAGTAATCCATCCCCCATATAGTAATTCATCCCCCCTATAGTAATTCATCCCCCATATAGTAATTCATCCCCCATATAGTAATTAATCCCCCATATAGTAATTAATCCCCCATAGTAATTCATCCCCCATAGTAATTCATCCCCATAGTAATTCATCCCCCATATAGTAATTCATCCCCCATAGTAATTCATCCCCATATAGTAATTCATCCCCCATAGTAATTCATCCCCCATATAGTAATTCATCCCCCATATAGTAATTCATCCCCCATAGTAATTCATCCCCCATATAGTAATTCATCCCCCATATAGTAATTCATCCCCCCTATAGTAATTCATCCCCCATATAGTAATTCATCCCCCCTATAGTAATTCATCCCCCATAGTAATTCATCCCCCCTATAGTAATTCATTCCCCATATTAATTCATCCCCCATATTAAGTCCCCAAGTCCCCCCTGTGTCAATTCACTTACCTTTGCTCCGCGCGTTCCTCTCGCCGTGTTCCCGCGCCGTTCCGGTGTAGCATGAAAATCTGTCTCCTATGAGGATCTGTCCCCCTCGACGTATCTGCGCATGTGCCAGTTTCAGGCATTAGCAGCCGATCGGCGATCTCCGGCACATGCGCAGATACGTCGAGGGGGACAGATCCTCATAGGAGACAGATTTTCATGCTACATCGGTCTTCAGGGCGGACTGTGAGAGGAGCCTAGCGGGAGCCTAGCTCCACGGGCCGGATTAAAAGGTCCGCCGGGCCGTATACGGCTTGCGGGCCGTAGTTTGCCTATTGCTGCCCTATTGCCTGTCACCTGGTGGGCAGTGTGCTCTGGAGCCGCAGCCAAGGTGAAAAAGAGCCGCATGCGGCTCTGGAGCCGCGGGTTGCCGACACCCGGCCTAGGCGATTGCAGCAAAAGTGGGAGTGAGTACCTGTCAAAGTAGGGTAACCACTCCCCAGAGATGCCAATACTTAACAGGGAGAGGGGGATGAGGCCTTAAAGTAGAATGTCCCCATTTGGGTGGAACTCCAATTTAATGAATGATATGAAGCTCGCTGCCTTCCATTGTCCAATCATGTGCAAGCAAAAATAGTTTTTTTTTCCCATGTACATGATGGGGTATTCTTTGCCAAGTGAATTTTCACCACATTATCTAAGCTAATGGAAAAAGTGAACAGACAGTCCGCCCTTAGTTAATCAACTACTGTTTACACTATAATAACTCATACTTGTGTTTCAGGTCTCTTGCACGCAAGCAAACCAATGCTGTGCTTGTAGCTGTGTAGAGTTTTTTATGGATCTGAACAGGGGTGCAATGTTGTGTACGTGACACTGCACACAGCAGCTTAAAGATCCATAATGCAGTGATGTGTTCGAAGCCATAAAAAATAAAAGAGAACATTTCATTTTGAGTGCAGAAATGTATACACGTGGTCTTTACTGAACATACCGTGCATTTTTTTACTCAGGATCTATATGTCAACCTCTGCCAGTAAGATCCAGCATATAAACATCAGTAAAGAGGCATTAATCTCACATATGTTCCTTCTACTGGGTGAGAATTAGCGGAGGTTACCTCCTCTAAAGAGAAAAGAAAGACCTACCCATCATTCTTGGGCAACATATGCGTGTCTGGGGCTAGTATGTTCAGTCTAAACCAGTCTTTCTC
Organism: Staurois parvus; assembly: GCF_062004578.1. Lineage (NCBI taxonomy): Eukaryota > Metazoa > Chordata > Amphibia > Anura > Ranidae > Staurois > Staurois parvus. The sequence continues at coordinate 3,797,727 of NW_028318117.1, forward strand.
TCTTTTATCCCAGAGGAATCCTTAAAATGATTTTCAGGTCTCAGGGAATCCCTGCTGAAATCAATTCATTGGAGGTCAGTTGGAAATGTATATCGGTGGTCAGTTGGAGAAATTGCCACATTTACAAACAACTAAAGAGTTCACTAGTGTCATGCTCCTGGCTCTGCCAAGTGGCACTGCCTCCAGAGCTATTTAATGGGAGTACAATCAGCCACAACTCAAGGACCCTCTGGCAGAATACTAGGGTTCCATGCACCCTTGTTTGAGAATGACTGGTTTAAACTGTAATTTCTAACGTTTAGTTTATGATCTATCAGATCACTTCACTTCAAAAAAGGAAGTACACATGTATTTGGCCTAGTCAACTGATGGCAGTCATAAGGTGTACAGAATACTTAAATATGAAATTGGATCCCCGAATAAGAGAGGTGCCACATCCCTTAGATTAATAAGATAAAGAAAGAAAATTGTGTAGAAATGTACTTCGCCATAAGCTGTCTATTGTAAAGAGAATGACCAGAGAGAACAACAAGATGGGGTAGTATAACACTGCCGGCATATACTGTAAGGTCATAACCGCAAAGTTTTAACTCAGAACTTCTGACTATGCAAATACCATGACACAGTCTTCTACTGTCTACCTTTTTATTTTGCCACAAGGTGGTGTTCTTGGTTGTTATACCACTATTTGCATTAATAAAGCAATTAGAGCTATAGGAATGTTATTGGGAAATTATAGAGAAAATCTCATGAAACTGGCCATTTAAAGAAAAATGCATCATGTATGCACCAGACATGAACAATAAAAACATATAAAAAAATTGTAAGGTATCCTTAGGTCTTTGGTACCTACAGAATCACAGTAGCTAGTTACAGTTATCAACAAAGAGAAATACTTTAAGCTGTTTTTCCCACTAAAAAAGAAAAATGTCAAGTGTGGTTAAACCACTTAAATATGTCTTTTTTCACATGCTATGCATTTTCTGAAATATCTCTTTAAAGTTACTAAACCCAGGACCCTGCAGTCACTATATCTGGTCTCCCACAGTACACACAACATGGAAATGCAATTATTTTAGTAAATATAAGCTGCAAAATACCTTTTCTCAACAGCAGTTGGCACAGTCTTATGACTTCTATCAGTGTCCAGCAGAGCACTGGTTAAAGTTTGTAGGAGGAGTTTTCATTCTCCACTGACTGCCCTATGAGATTGCATATCCCCGACCCTCTGTCTGGACAGTGCTGATAGGCCCTGTGCTGATCACTAGAGATGAGCGAATCGAACCAGGCGAAGTGGAATTCGTTTCGAATATCGGGAAAAATTCGATTCGCATCAAATCCGAATTTTAGCCAACTTCGGGTGCACGAATCGAATTTTTCCCGATCAGCCGGCAAAAGTGTCACTGCAGAGAGCTCCGCTATTTCTGACAGTTCTGACAGTTCATTTACAGCGGTTGAAACATTGTATCTATTTGTTTCCATTTAGGATACAGATGTTTTTATTCGGAAATAAATAGATACAATGTTTCAACCGCTGTAAATGAACTGTCAGAACTGTCAGAAATAGCGGAGCTCTCTGCAGATACACTTTTTGCTGTACTGGAATACTTCTTCTTTTCATTCTTCTTCTTCTTTTCATTCTTCTTCTTCTTCTTTTCATTCTTCTTTTCATTCTTCTTCTTCTTCTTTTCATTCTTCTTCTTCTTCTTTTCATTCTTCTTTTCATTCTTCTTCTTTTCATTCTTCTTTTCATTCTTCTTCTTCTTTTCATTCTTCTTCTTTTCATTCTTCTTTTCATTCTTCTTCTTCTTCTTTTCATTCTTCTTCTTCTTCTTTTCATTCTTCTTTTCATTCTTCTTCTTCTTCTTCTTTTCATTCTTCTTCTTCTTCTTTTCATTCTTCTTTTCATTATTCTTCTTCTTCTTTTCATTCTTCGTCTTCTTTTCATTCTTCTTTTCATTCTTCTTCTTCTTTTCATTCTTCTTCTTCTTTTCATTCTTCTTTTCATGCTTCTTCTTCTTCTTTTCATTCTTCTTCTTCTTCTTTTCATTCTTCTTCTTTTTCTTTTCATTCTTCTTCTTCTTCTTTTCATTCTTCTTCTTCTTCTTTTCATTCTTCTTTTCATTCTTCTTCTTCTTCTTTTCATTCTTCTTCTTTTCATTCTTCTTCTTCTTCTTTTCATTCTTCTTCTTCTCATTCTTCTTTTCATTCTTCTTCTTCTTCTTTTCATTCTTCTTCTTCTTCTTTTCATTCTTCTTTTCATTCTTCTTCTTTTCATTCTTCTTCTTCTTCTTTTCATTCTTCTTCTTCTTCTTTTCATTCTTCTTTTCATTCTTCTTCTTTTCATTCTTCTTCTTCTTCTTTTCATTCTTCTTCTTCTTCTTTTCATTCTTCTTTTCATTCTTCTTCTTCTTCTTTTCATTCTTCTTTTCATTCTTCTTCTTTTCATTCTTCTTCTTCTTCTTTTCATTCTTCTTTTCATTCTTCTTCTTCTTCTTTTCATTCTTCTTCTTCTTCTTTTCATTCTTCTTTTCATTCTTCTTCTTCTTCTTCTTCTTTTCATTCTTCTTCTTCTTCTTTTCATTCTTCTTTTCATTCTTCTTCTTCTTCTTTTCATTCTTCTTCTTTTCATTCTTCTTTTCATTCTTCTTCTTCTTCTTTTCATTCTTCTTCTTTTCATTCTTCTTCTTCTTTTCATTCTTCTTTTCATTCTTCTTCTTCTTCTTCTTTTCATTCTTCTTCTTCTTCTTTTCATTCTTCTTTTCATTCTTCTTCTTCTTTTCATTCTTCTTCTTCTTCTTCTTTTCATTCTTCTTTTCATTCTTCTTCTTCTTCTTTTCATTCTTCTTCTTCTTTTCATTCTTCTTTTCATTCTTCTTCTTCTTTTCATTCTTCTTCTTCTTCTTTTTATTCTTCTTTTCATTCTTCTTCCTCTTCTTTTCATTCTTCTTTTCATTCTTCTTCTTCTTTTCATTCTTCTTCTTCTTCTTTTCATTCTTCTTTTCATTCTTCTTCTTCTTTTCTTCTTCTTCTTCTTCTTCTGGCAACTCCACCACGCAGCTCATTTTTGTTCCAGTATTACTGTATTTTGCTCCTTCAAAATCCTGAAACTTTCTTTTGGCAGGTGTACAGACTCAGGTACTCAGTGCAGGAATGGTGGGAATCCCTCACAATGGACACAGCAGGTGTACATACAGACCCAGGAATTCAGCACAGGGATGGTGGGAACCCCTCATAATGGGCACAGCAGGTGTGCATACCCAGAACCTCAGCACAGGGATGGTGGGAACCCCTAGTAATGGGCGCAGCAGGTGTGCAGACCTGGGACCTCAGCACAGGGATGGTAGAAACCCCTCATAATGGGAACAGCAGGTGTACAGACCCAGGAATTTAGCACAGGGATGGTGGGAACTCCTCCTAATGGGCAGAGCAGGTGTACAGACCCAGGAACTCATCACAGGGATGGTGGGAACTTCTCATAATGGGCGCAGCAGGTGTGCAGACCTGGAACCTCAGCACAGGGATGGTGGGAACCCCTCATAATGGGCACAGCAGGTGTGCATACCCAGAACCTCAGCACAGGGATGGTGGAAACCCCTCATAATGGGCACAGCAGGTGTTAGGGGGTTTAACTCTCCAGCATCCATTAGAGACTGATATAGTAATATAGTTCATTCTTCTTTTCATTCTTCTTTTCATTCTTCTTCTTCTTCTTTTCATTCTTCTTCTTCTTTTCATTCTTCTTCTTCTTTTCATTCTTCTTTTCATTCTTCTTCTTCTTTTCATTCTTCTTCTTCTTCTTTTCATTCTTCTTTTCATTCTTCTTCTTCTTTTCATTCTTCTTCTTTTCATTCTTCTTTTCATTCTTCTCATTCTTCTTTTCATTCTTCTCATTCTTCTTCTCATTCTTCTTTTCATTCTTCTTCTCATTCTTCTTTTCATTCTTCTTCTTCTTTTCATTCTTCTGTTCATTCTTCTCATTCTTCTTCTTTTCATTCTTCTTCTTCTTCTTTTCATTCTTCTTCTTCTTTTCATTCTTCTTCTTCTTCTTTTCATTCTTCTTTTCATTCTTCTTCTTTTCATTCTTCTTCTTCTTCTTTTCATTCTTCTTCTTCTTCTTTTCATTCTTCTTTTCATTCTTCTTCTTCTTCTTTTCATTCTTCTTCTTCTTCTTTTCATTCTTCTTCTTCTTCTTCTTCGTCGTGCCCCGTGACTGCCCAAATGAGTGAAGTGTGCGGTGATTCTAAGATCGACGGCACTCATCTGCATGTCATACTGACTGACAGTATTATTTCTCTTCCCCAGCAGACTCCAAGGGCATTTAAATTAAAGGTACAGTGTTCTGCACTAATATACTCTCTAAATAATATACTCTAATATACTAATATACTACTAATATACTCTCTGAAGCCTAGAAACCCTTTAAATAAGTTAAATTCGCGGCGAATAAATTTGCATCGAATCGAATTTCTCCCGCAAATTCGGCGAATCAGCCAAATCGAATTTTTTAATAATTCGCTCATCTCTACTGATCACATGCACTCTCCCAGGAAAAATAAAAAACTCTCTAGAAGTACACACCAAACTGAGCATGTACAGAGTGTCCCCAATGCTGTGTTCTATCAGGAAATTAAATGGGGAACGTCGAAGAAGGGGAGGATCAGAGAAGACAGGATCAAACATCCTTTTTACACAATGCAGAAGGTTAACCTTTTAGGTTCCACATTGAGTAAAAACAGAAATATTTTATTTATACATAAGATAAACTGAAAAAACATTCAAAATAATGAAATAAATAACAATGCACTTTTAGACTAGCAATACATGCAATAGACCCTAGCGTGATTCAACCCCTTTAGAATCTTCTTCGGGGGCTAAATAGCATAATAAAGCAATAAATTATTTGGTTGGAATAAGCATGTTAGTCTCACCCAGTCTCACAGCGAGCATTAAATTAAATGCAAAGGATGCAAATAAGGCAAAGAGGACAAGTATGAAGACAAATCCTTCATTCAAAGTACAAGGAGGCCATAACGGTGAGGGAGCTCTCCAATACCAATACAGTGCAGATGACAACATAGTCCACAGAAGATGCAATGACAACATGGTGTTCAAAACAAAATGAAAATAAGTGCAACAGGAAAAGCTTTAAGCCAGAGTAGAGATTAATTGCTCAATACAAAAATATCCAGTTGTGAAAACCACAAACCCAAAAGGAGTGGACTAACAAAGGAGCATAGCAAGCAGATAAGGCAAGAAAGATACCATGGTCTACAAACTGGCCATAGCTTCCTTGCACAGCATGAAGGTGTCCACAGCATACCAAGGTGTTCAGGTTATGAAATGTAAATACAAATGTTGATTGTGTAGTTAAAATGTCTAAACTTTGCCTGAACATTTGTGTGCCAAGTATTTTGCCAGGCATAACCTTTTAACAAAGGGCATGCAAATTCTAAGCCTGTCATATTAATTCCGGTGGAATTGTGCTACACTCCTAGGTGAAATAATGAGAATATATACACATCTAGAAGGTGCTCTCTGTTTTTAAAACAACTTTTCTTGGACTTATAAAGAAGGTCACTACACTTTTGTAGAAAAAAATTGTTATCTTTCTGAGATGATTTATCTTTCGGAGAAAATAAGTTATCTTTCTGTTTAGAGACTCAGAGAGAAGTCAGCATTCAACTGTTTACAAAAGGTCATAAGAGCATCAAAATGATGAACAATCAACTTGAATAATACAACTATTCTTTCCAAGTTTAAAGAGTGAACGATTGCGTTTGCAGATCACAATAGACATGCACCTGGTCAGAGTTTTTCATCTAACATTCTATTCATGTCTGCAGAGAGTTTGATGGCTCATTTCTGAATGCTCAGATTTAGCCATGTGTAGTCCTATGTGTGCTATGTACATACAGTATCTTCCCATTACTATATATCTTGGTGATGGTGGAAATTTTATTGAGACTCTCTTCAACTCGGTTACATATCAAATGATTGGTCACTGACCCCTATATTAAATGCATTTTTCATTTAAATTTTCATAGGTATAATTATTCTTTCTCAATTCATCCCAATGCATCACTTATCTACTAATGGACATATCAGGCTGGATGTCACACCACTTTTGCAAACTCAATCTATCCAAAGCCAACCTCATAATATTTGCTCCCCCAGATGCCCCTTCCCCTGACACAACTATCAACATGTCCCCACATATCAAGTTGCTAGGTGTTATCCTGGACTCAACTATCCTTTCATTCAAACATCCAATCACTGTCCAAAGCTTGCCGCCTGAACCTATGAAACATCTCCATACGCCCCTTCCTAACCAATGGCACCACAAAGCTTCTAATTCACTCCCCTGTCACCTCTCACCTTGACTACTGCAACTCCATCCTCATTGGATTACTTTTACATAGGCTATCCCCTCTTCAGTCCATCATGCTGCTGCCAGATTCATCCACCTTACCAAGCGTTCAGCGTCTGCTACTCCTTTCTGTCAATCCCTCCACTGGCTTCTGATCTTTCAACAAATTCAATTCAAAATACTAACAACAACTTACAAAGCCATCCACAACTCGTCCCCTAGCTACATTACTACCCTATTCTCCAAATACCAACCAAATCGTTCTCTTCGTTCTTCCCAAGACCTCCCACTCTTAACTCCCTTGTTACTTCCTCCCATGCTTGCCTCCTGGTCTTCTCGAGTCTCTCCTATCCTATGGAATTCCTACCACAATCTGTTCGACTGTCTACTACTCTGTCTACATTTAGACGATCCCTGAAAACATATCTCCTCAGACAAGCCTTTCCTGCCCCCACCTAATATCTGTACTTTATTTTCTTTATCAGCTCATCCCCCACAGTTATTATCTTTTGTACTTTTGTATCAGTTGACCCTTTCTTATAGATTGTAAGCTGTAACAAACAGGGCCCTTTGTTTCCTACTGAATTAAATTGTATTGTAATTGTACTGTCTGCCCTCACATTGTAAAGTGCTGTGCAAACTGTTGGCGTTATGTAAGTCCTGTATAATGATAATAATAATAATAATAATTTCACTAAAACAGGATATACATCATTCAAAAATATAAAACGCCATAGCAGACCAGCCTCAACAGTTCATCCTCAGGCCTACAGGGAACACTAGAAGATTAGATTTTGATATTTTGATGCTTTTCTTAGGTCTTTGTGCTGGACTGCAGGAGACTGCCTGGCTAATGAACCTCACACCATACAGGAACAGTAGGCCTGACAAGATGGTAGCAGGCCTTGTGTACCTAAGACTACTCCCCTCCCTAAAAAGTCTCCCCAAGGAGTCTCATTCAACTGATAGAGAAGGATAGATCCCCACATGTTTAGTTGCATTAGTGGTGGACCCCTCATAACCCTCAGACAGTGGTTGGAAGATGACTCTCTCAGGGGGGCCCAACTTGTGATTGACTAGACTACTACAGGTCAGTTCCCTGTGGCAGGTCTTTTTGAGGCTGGATCTCATTCCGGGTTGTGTGGCTGACATGGTCTGGGGTTGTCACACTTCCAGCATTGCAGTGGTGGTGTAATTCTGGTCTGCCTCGCATACCAGAAACTGCAAGTGCTGTGCTCTTTTCCAAAATACTGTATCATCCACATTGCGCAGCGTCAGGCTGTCATTAAGGGGACAGTCATTCTCAAGATGTCCTATCCGCAGCATCTGAGATGGGATTCCTGTGGGTGGATGTAACCTTTGTTTGATCTCCCAAGAGATCTGGCTGGTCTCCCTCTAGGGTCAGAGAAGACATTATGGAGTCTGATTCCATCCTTATGCCAGACATTCCTACTCCTGAACAAGACCTAAGCGGCTCCAAGTATGTGGGAGGTTACCTGTTTATCTCATTCCTATTGTTACACATCTTGCGTGAGAAGCACAGATATGGGTTACCCAACCAGGTAGTATGGGCACCTCTATGGGGGGTTGTTGGTGTTGGTACAGAGTTCACTGAGGGGACACACATTATACTCTTCTTGTGGGGGTGTTATGGGTTGAACGCACTGCATGTTCCAACCTGCCTTTGGTATGGCAATTTGAGGCAGAAGCTGCAGCATTGACACTGCTCAAGTTGTAGAGTAGTGTTTCTGCAGCTCAGAAGTAAGCAGAAGCTCCAAACTATGAACTCCTTCCCAAACTAGTGCCACTCATTTGGTGATACCATTGATTATACTCTCTTTCTCCTTTTTCTTTGTAAATGAAGACCTTGGTGGTGCTTACTGTGACTTTTTGAAGTATTTTTTAGGCAAAGTCCTATCTCTAGGCTGAACTAGAAAAATATAATGTGGAGCCTGTGTTATTTATAAGACAGGCTCCTGGGCTAAACCCCTACGCAAGGGCCGCATTGACAAACTTGTTTGTAATGAATGCTCATTAATTCATGCAGGTGTTGGAATTCTGGTTGTACTAGTTACGCACTTCTGCTTTTGGTGTCATCAGCTGTAATTTACCTCTAGCTCTGGAATTATTAAGACGTAAGGAGCTGGGAGGCTTTGATTTGCTCCCACATGAGTGTTGGGTAAATTAGGCTTCTCAGATGTACTGTTGGGTATGTGGGAGAATCACTGTGTATTGATTAGATAGTAGTAGTTATTTCTCATATTTGCTTCTATTTGCCAGGTAAAGGGGTGAAAGCTGTGCTTATTATTGCTTACCAGCATATCATATTCACTCCAGTTGTTTTGTTCAACCTGAGACTTCTTTGCTCTGGAGTCTCCTGAGTTCCTCCATAGGCTGGTGGCAAGAGACTAGATTAGGTCTCTGATACACTCATCAGGCACTTTATTAGGTACACCTTGCTAGTACAAGGTTGGGCCCCCTTTTGCCTTCAGAACTGCCTTAATTTTTCGTAGTGTACATTCAACATGGTGTTGGAAACATTCCTCAGAGATTTTGGTCCATATTAACATGAGTTACTGTTCCCTTTCTATCATCTCAAACCAGTCTGCCCATTCTCCTGACTTCAACAAGGCATTTTCATCCACGCAACTGCCGCTCATTGGATATTTTCTCTTTTTTGGACCATTCTTTGTAAACCCTACAGATGGTTGTGCATGAAAATCCCTATAGATCAGCAGTTTTTAAAATGCTCAGACCAGCCCATCTGGCACTAACAACCATGCCATGTTCAAAGTCACTTAAATCCCCTTTCTTCCCCATTCTGATGCTCGTTCTGAACTTCAGCAAGTCATCCTCACCACGTCTAGATGCCTAAATGCATTGAGTTGCTGCCATGTGATTGGCTGATTAGCAATTTGTGTTACTAAGCAATTGAACAGGTGTACCTAATAAAGTGGCCAGTGAGTGTATGTAACAATGCTAATAGTCTGCTTTGTGGCATAGGCCTCATTTTCATATTTATTGCTGTTTGGTGGGTATTTCCTAAATGAATACAGCACAACTCTATCCTTATGCTTCTGTAGTATGCTGTGGGGGAGATTTACTAAAACTGGAGCACACCGAATCTGGTGCAGCTGTGCATAGTAACCAATCAGCTTTTAACTTCAGCTTGTTCAGTTAAGTTTTGACAATAAAACCTAGAAGCTCATTGGTTACTACGTACAGCTGCACCAAATTCTGCTTGCACCAATTTTAGTAAATTCCCCCACTGTCTTTATGTATTAAATACATGAAATTGGAGGTTATGCATGTATTATTTATGTGGTATTGTTTGACCATGAACATGTCCATGGAATAGGTAACTTAGGAGCAGGACCTCTAGTTGCAAAGGTTCAACCAAGGTTTCTCTTTGTTGCAGATCAAGTCTGCAGGGAACACCAGATATACATGACATTTGAGCTTATGCATGCATCATTTTGTTTATATTCATGTGGGATCTGGAATGAGAACATTGAATAGATACCTTAGGAGCAGGACCTCTAGTGGCAGAGGATTAACTAGGGTTTCTCTTTATTGGCAGATCAGGCCTTATATACGAAATATATCTGTGACTCCCTGTGATATTTCTAATTTTTTGCTTTGCGACATAGGTCTTTTTTGCAGGCGTGACTCCATGAATTGGAAATATTCCCTATAATGGGTACACTTTACCACTAACTTCAGGTATTCTGCAACATGTTTGCCTCTGTGCGAAAATGTACATAGAAAATGGGAGTAGACAGCGTGGTTTGCTTCTTTGAGAAATAAACATTGCTGCAGACGTAGCTGCATGACTTGTTTTTCGTTCTGTATGAATACACCTCAAATCTGGCTTCAGTTATTACACAGGATACTTTAACTATATGTATCATTTACATATTATAAATCTGAGTAAACAACTTGTACATGCACTATTTTTTATTATATTTAGGTTGCTTTTGTCCTTGAATATGTACATGGATGGGTCAGGGGTCTTGGCTGCTAAGGTTTCATCCAGCAAAAAATCAAATCCCTGAGCCAAGTCCCCTCACATTGGGACAGTACCCGATGTACTCCTTGTACCTGGAACTGGTAGGGATTAATCACTGTACAAGCCACCTACCACTCAAGAATTGGTAAAAATCACTGTCCTTAGTAAAGCATATAACATATGACATAATTTAGGAGTTGTCCCCATCATATGTTCTTGTTTGTAATGAATGCTCATTAATTCATGCAGGTGTTGGAATTCTGGTTGTACTAGTTACGCACTTCTGCTTTTGGTGTCATCAGCTGTAATTTACCTCTAGCTCTGGAATTATTAAGACGTAAGGAGCTGGGAGGCTTTGATTTGCTCCCACATGAGTGTTGGGTAAATTAGGCTTCTCAGATGTACTGTTGGGTATGTGGGAGAATCACTGTGTATTGATTAGATAGTAGTAGTTATTTCTCATATTTGCTTCTATTTGCCAGGTAAAGGGGTGAAAGCTGTGCCTATTATTGCTTACCAGCATATCATATTCACTCCAGTTGTTTTGTTCAACCTGAGACTTCTTTGCTCTGGAGTCTCCTGAGTTCCTCCATAGGCTGGTGGCAAGAGACTAGATTAGGTCTCTGATACACTCATCAGGCACTTTATTAGGTACACCTTGCTAGTACAAGGTTGGGCCCCCTTTTGCCTTCAGAACTGCCTTAATTTTTCGTAGTGTACATTCAACATGGTGTTGGAAACATTCCTCAGAGATTTTGGTCCATATTAACATGAGTTACTGTTCCCTTTCTATCATCTCAAACCAGTCTGCCCATTCTCCTGACTTCAACAAGGCATTTTCATCCACGCAACTGCCGCTCATTGGATATTTTCTCTTTTTTGGACCATTCTTTGTAAACCCTACAGATGGTTGTGCATGAAAATCCCTATAGATCAGCAGTTTTTAAAATGCTCAGACCAGCCCATCTGGCACTAACAACCATGCCATGTTCAAAGTCACTTAAATCCCCTTTCTTCCCCATTCTGATGCTCGTTCTGAACTTCAGCAAGTCATCCTCACCACGTCTAGATGCCTAAATGCATTGAGTTGCTGCCATGTGATTGGCTGATTAGCAATTTGTGTTACTAAGCAATTGAACAGGTGTACCTAATAAAGTGGCCAGTGAGTGTATGTAACAATGCTAATAGTCTGCTTTGTGGCATAGGCCTCATTTTCATATTTATTGCTGTTTGATGGGTATTTCCTAAATGAATACAGCACAACTCTATCCTTATGCTTCTGTAGTATGCTGTGGGGGAGATTTACTAAAACTGGAGCACACCGAATCTGGTGCAGCTGTGCATAGTAACCAATCAGCTTTTAACTTCAGCTTGTTCAGTTAAGTTTTGACAATAAAACCTAGAAGCTCATTGGTTACTACGTACAGCTGCGCCAAATTCTGCTTGCACCAATTTTAGTAAATTCCCCCACTGTCTTTATGTATTAAATACATGAAATTGGAGGTTATGCATGTATTATTTATGTGGTATTGTTTGACCATGAACATGTCCATGGAATAGGTAACTTAGGAGCAGGACCTCTAGTTGCAAAGGTTCAACCAAGGTTTCTCTTTGTTGCAGATCAAGTCTGCAGGGAACACCAGATATACATGACATTTGAGCTTATGCATGCATCATTTTGTTTATATTCATGTGGGATCTGGAATGAGAACATTGAATAGATACCTTAGGAGCAGGACCTCTAGTGGCAGAGGATTAACTAGGGTTTCTCTTTAGTGGCAGATCAGGCCTTATATACGAAATATATCTGTGACTCCCTGTGATATTTCTAATTTTTTGCTTTGCGACATAGGTCTTTTTTGCAGGCGTGACTCCATGAATTGGAAATATTCCCTATAATGGGTACACTTTACCACTAACTTCAGGTATTCTGCAACATGTTTGCCTCTGTGCGAAAATGTACATAGAAAATGGGAATAGACAGCGTGGTTTGCTTCTTTGAGAAATAAACATTGCTGCAGACGTAGCTGCATGACTTGTTTTTCGTTCTGTATGAATACACCTCAAATCTGGCTTCAGTTATTACACAGGATACTTTAACTATATGTATCATTTACATATTATAAATCTGAGTAAACAACTTGTACATGCACTATTTTTTATTATATTTAGGTTGCTTTTGTCCTTGAATATGTACATGGATGGGTCAGGGGTCTTGGCTGCTAAGGTTTCATCCAGCAAAAAATCAAATCCCTGAGCCAAGTCCCCTCACATTGGGACAGTACCCGATGTACTCCTTGTACCTGGAACTGGTAGGGATTAATCACTGTACAAGCCACCTACCACTCAAGAATTGGTAAAAATCACTGTCCTTAGTAAAGCATATAACATATGACATAATTTAGGAGTTGTCCCCATCATATGTTCTTGTATTATATAGTTCTTCCTGAAGTGTAGGTTATCTTTGTGTAGCTCAATACATGAAGCCATAAAAATGATGACACTAGTCCCTTTTGGCTTTATTGTTTTTTTCTTTTCATTTTTTGCACACATGTTTAATGGTTGTTTTAAGTCTGAGGATTACGTAAAGCTCCAAAACATTATATATTTTCTGGAAGCAGGGACCCTGGAAGATAAAATGATGGTGGCTGCAATTTTTTACATAATACAATGGTGTATGAAACCTATATTTGCAGAAAAATTAAAACTTTAGCGCACCCAAACACAATATAATACCAAACATTTCCCATATTCCACTAAAAGTTTGTGAAAACAGAAAGTCTCAGTTTCTCTACTGGCCAGGGTTGCCTGATTGTCAGCCACTAAGGATCCTCTGACAAAGACCCTGTGGGTAATATCCCAACATTGTTGATATGATATGACACTGGAAGGATTATTATTCTAATTAAAAGCTTTTAGACTATGTCATTACAATTTCAGGATACCATGTAGGCTGAGTATTACACTAAGGGTATATTAATCTGATTTTATGGATCTGTTTTAATATAGAATAAGAATATGTATTTGTCTAAACAAAAACACTTTTGGGAATCTGGCAGCTTACAGAAGTCAATGGATCCTAATAACAATTAAGTAAAGCTATTTGCTAAACCTCCTGCAGTAAATGTCAAGTCATGAGCTTATTTCCCAAGAGTGTTGTTGTAAGGTAGCTGTGTTTTTGCTACACTTTATTTAACACTACTTTTGACACCTTCTTGCTGCTATGAATGGATGTATTACTCGTTTGTTTTATTCTCTGGTTAGCATCAGCCAAAACACCCTGCTAGTTCTTAAAATAGAAATATTGAGATTGACTGTTATATAACATTTGGATGAAAGTGACTGTAAACCAAAGCAATGTAATTATAGCTGAAGCTAGTAGGGGACTTTATGTACCAGTGTTTTATGCTATATATAGTGTGTAAACCCAAGGTGTTGAACCTTGAGGTCAAGACCACAAATGGAGTCCCATTGTATGTTGTTTCAGTCTCACGATTGCAGGAAATGATATTCATTAAAAGGATTGTCTATTAACTATTTAAAATATTGGAAATAAAGACGACAGACTTTGTGGTACTTGAAAAGGGGTTTTTGGAGCTGAAAAGAGGCTAAATATAAAATGTTTCTCCAAATGTCCCTAAACTTCACCCAGTCTCTTACTCTAATTGAGACTCTACCTTGTAATGCTGAACTCCAGTCATATCAAAAACGTGACTGATGTGTTCAGAGCATAATGCTCATTATCTTGGGGGGGGAGTACTACTTACCTTACTGCACAGTTCCACAGACTTCCACCAAATTCATGTGTCATGAAACTTTCCCTCTCCTCCTCTTCAGTCACGTTTTCCTTGTGCAGATGTTGCCATGATGGTCACCTGTGGCCCTGCATTGTACATAATGATGTCAAGGGGTAGAAGCAAAGTAGACTGGAGCACCGGCTGCTGCAGGACTGAGTAATAAAATAGGTAGACTTGTGCATGCCGGAAAGTTTTGTTTCACAGCTGAACAGCTTGCGCTCCAGCTCCTAGTACCTCTGACAGACTCACATCCAAACGCAACTCTGCCTACACTAGCAGCTGACCTGCCGATCGTTGCAGCTCCCTGGAGGTTTAAGGATGAAATGCACAATACCAACTTTTACATAGTGAATGCAAACTTTTTTTCACTTGTATATAGAGTTTGCACTTAAATGGAGGCGCCCTCTTTTGCTTGCTCTTTCCTGTGTATTATTTCTCCCTAGACTAAACAAGTATAATAGCCTGAAATTATGGGGAGTACCGACATGACATTTTATAAGCTGACCAGACTTCAGCTTTAACACTGCCCTCACCCTATTACTAAACCTAACACCTAAAATGAATCCTTACTGTTAAAAGTGTTACTAAACCCACAACAGTAAAAAAACGCATTGTGTAAAAAGGCTGTTTGGTCCTATTTTCTTTGCCCCTCCTCTTGCTCAAATATCCACCTGATAAGACAGATGGAACCCATAGTCACTAACTTTCCAGCATATGGGGTCATTTACTCATGCAGCCACAGGATCATTGGTTGCCTCCTTCCGATATCTACCAGGCTCTTCACAGTGAGGGAGACACAGACTTACACTGCTATAGAACAGCTGGATACATTCTCCCAACTTTTTTCTGGTACTCTCCAGTGAACTTCTCCAGGATCCAGACTGATCCCAGGACTTGTAAATAGGCACCCCAGCTAAAGCTTTTAGCTAGGACCTCAATGTTTTCTTAGTGGCATCTTCAGGCTAAAGCTTTTAGCTAAGACCTCAATGTTCTCTTAGTGCCACCCTCAGGCTTCCTGTCTCAGGGCCAGAGCCCCTGAACACGGGTCTCCTCTCTGGTCCCACCCTATTTATGGGCTCTACAACCACCTACTGGGCACCCCTCCCTAGGGATTTAAGTCAAATAAATATTTAGGCTACTTACTCTGTTCTTCCTCCCACTATATTTATGGAATCCTCTATAATACAAGGGTAAGCAATCAGAGCAGCCACCTATGAAACACTGAGCAGACCTAAACAATCTACCCCCTGCTCCACTGATCACAGAGGAGCTAACTAAATTTGCCTAACAACCTACACAGCTCTAGGGGCAGGAGGGTGTGCTTATCTGAGAAAACTCCTCCTCCCCTCCTGAAGACGCCTGGGATGTATGACATCATTTGCCTAGGCATGGAACCTAGGAAATAACTGAAGAAATGGGAAAAAAACCAAGTGTAAAACAAGTGTAAAACAAGTTAATGACATACTTTTCTATCTATTTAATAATGCTAGCAGTATGAGCATTAAAAATAGTCAATGTTGATTGAGAAAGTGAAGTTCTGCTTTAACCTAACACTTAAAATGAATCCTAAAACTAAATATCAGTTTTGTTTGCTGTTACCAGCAACTTGTGGAATGGTTCTCTTTTTTCTGCTAACGTATCTAACCATAGAGGGCCCTAAATAAAATCTCTACCTAATCATACTTGAATATTGCTTTGAGAATCTTTTCGGTTTGTGACAAATAGTTTGCTAGTTTCCACATTACTATTAGAAAGAAGGATGATAGTTCGAGAAAAATTGTTGGGTATTTTAGTGTTATACTCCTGTGTGTCACATTTTTCTCCTAGTCATATCACATAAATTACTTTTCACTTTATACCGTAAGTCAAGGGTATATGACCCCCTACCTTCCTAGAAAGACTGATAGAAGAAATCTGGAATGTAAAGTAATTTACTTTTAGTTCTCTTTAATGGTATAGCCATTCACAGCTCAGGCTAGGGACCAACAGCATGAGCAAATCAGTGGAGATAGTTAAAAAGACAGAAGATGCATAGTGGAAGATAAAGTAAAATGCCATAGACCAAGGGGAGATAGCCTCTGAAGTATAGACTTCCAAGAGTGAGGGGCTTTCAGGTAGCAGCTGAAACATTTAAGATTGGAAGACATGCCAAAAGAATGAAGGGGACTTGACTGTGAGACTTATAGATGGTAAAAAGAGAGAATAAGAAGAGTAAATTGATCTGATTTATAAACAATTTAAAGTACACATGGAACTGAAGGAAGGAGCATATATCATAAAGTCCCTGCTGAGAGGTACAGATACTTAATTAATGAGGATTTGTAGGCAAGTACCACAAGATTAAAGTAACACTAGAAGAAAGAGAAATCCAGCTCATTAATGAGGGTTTGAGCTACTGTAATGAGACTAGTAAGGAATACCAGTCTAGCAGCTGTGTTCATTGTTCAGTGGTAGGCCTACAATTCAGTATGGTGAATGATTATTGCATGTATATGTATTATATTAGAGTAAAATGGTAGGGACATACTGTACTGTGCAAATGTTATAGACAGTTGTGAAAAAAATGCTGTAAATGAAGAATGCTTTCACAAATAGAAGTGTTAATTATTTATTTTGTATCAATTAACAAAATGTAAAGTAAATGAAAAAAGAGAAATCCAAATCAAATCAATATTTGGTTTTACTCCCTTTGGTTTCAAACCAGCATCAATTCTTCTTGTAGTCAAATTAGTTTTTATTTATTTAACACATTATAAGATACAAATGCTGAGTAGGCAATATCAAGGTATACAGCAAAACAGGTGATGAACTTCAGTCACATAGAGGATTCTCCAAAAGAGAATAAAAAGCCATATACAAAAACAATCTGAACAGGTAAACCAGTTAGTGGTGGGTTGCTAGGACTCACAAGAAGGCCTTTGGAAATTGGAATGTCAACATCCGCAGAATACAATACAGCTTGACAACAGCTAAAATAGCCAAGAAAAAGAAGGGAGGAGGGGAGAAGGCCGAGAGGATGCCCCTCATGTAACCCAGGGGGACTCAGACATGGTTTAGGCCAGACTAAACGGATGCTAAGTGAAGTTTTTGAAGTCAGGTAGGTTGTTCCAAACTCATAAATCACAGTGCAGCGCTAAAATTCTCCATATAGATGACTCAATAAACTAATCAATAATGGGTGATAAGGAAGTTCATAAATGAATAAATGGCAAAAGTTCATAGGTGACAATATGTGCTCTAAAGGTGCCAGCTCCAACGATACTCCAGTGCTTGTGCAAATGGGTGTAGTAAAATTACGCACTCACCAGATGCGCAATAGAAATGCACATATAAATATATAGCCAGAGGTCCTCTTTAGTAAAGCAGGGTAAACCGAGTGATGGATTCTACTCCCTCTAAAGGGCAAATTCACAGCAGAAAGCTCCGGGACACTATGTCAATGCAAACAGGCAGAGTCCTCCTTTAAGGGATGGGTGGGTGTTGCTGCCTGAGTTTACAGGGAATCCCCTCTCTGGATACTGGGATAGATCTTTAAGCTTTGATGGGCTCTGAAAATCAATTACTCCACAAGGGAGCCAAACAAAGAAGTGCCCATAGTGTAGTAGGTATATGAATAATTTATTCTAGGGTGATGTTCCCCACAAGTAAATGTAAATAAGCATTAAAAGCAATGCATCGATGTGTGAGACAAAATCTTTGGACTAACCGTCCAGGATTACAGAGGGCCGCCGGACCTACACGAGGCTCCGGCGGCGTGACATCACGGCGTAATTGGCTCCTCCTCCTTTTTATTAAGGTTTTATCTGGTTACCTTTTGTGCTTAGCTGCTTTTATTAAGTGCGCTCGCTGATTTTTACCTTTTTAGGTTTTTCCAAACTGCTTGGAGAACTAACCACAGATCTTCTGTGGATGTAGTCTGCCTCAAATCCTTCTGTCTCTTCATGTGATCCCAGACAGACTCGATGATGTTGAGATCAGGGCTCTGACCATCACTTCCAGAACTCCTTTTTCTTCTTTACACTGAAGATAGTTCTTAAAGAGTTCCAGGGAAAATAAAAAAAATAAAAGTCAGCAGCTACAAACACTATAGCTGCTGACTTTTAGAAAATGGACACTTACCTGTCCCTCGATCCCATGGTGTCCCTCTGAAGCCAGTTTCACCGGCTGCCCTGTGTTCCTGATGCTGGCATCTTCAGTGTGGGCACCGGCAGTGACAGCTTGCGGCTTCACAGCCGGGTGCCAACTGCACATGCGTTAGTAGCGCTCCGCTTTGTGAATGGTCCCGTAGTCTTCTGGGACCTGACAAACGTCCCAGAAGACTATGGGGAGGGAGGGGGGGAGGACAACTTCCACTTCTGATCTCCTAGTTGATTGCAGTGGAAGTGGGATCGGGTACCTGTCAATTTCGGATACCAGCTCCCCAAAGGTGGCAATCCATAACATGGAGCGGAGGACCAGTCCTTAAAGCGGAACTTCCCCTTTTGCGTGGAGCTCCGCTTTAATGACATTAGCTGTAGGTATGGGGTCATT
Source organism: Staurois parvus (assembly GCF_062004578.1). Classification (NCBI taxonomy): domain Eukaryota; kingdom Metazoa; phylum Chordata; class Amphibia; order Anura; family Ranidae; genus Staurois; species Staurois parvus. The sequence goes on from NW_028318117.1 coordinate 3,816,433, forward strand.
GTCCTGCTGCAGAATAAATTTGGGGACAATCACACTTCCTTGATGGTATGGCATGATGGATAAGTATCTGCCTGTATTTCTTAACATTGAGGAAACATTGAGTTGAGGACCGTAGATGCAGTGGTAGTCCTACCTGTTGGTTTGATTTCGATTTTTCATATTTAATTTTTGTTTGTTCCCTTTGTATTTTGTAAATTGCTTAAAATAAACAATTAAAATATATATATTTTTGAAAGCATTCTTACTTTACAGCATTTCTGCCTATAACTTTTGCACAGTACTGTATATTAGCTATATAAGGTGTAAGGGACTATACCAGTGCATAGATCTGGGTGGGTAAGATTACAATTCAAGCAAAAGCTGTCTCATGCCAACGTATTTTTTTTTTTAGCATTAGACAAAATGGCTGCTATAGAGGTGACCTAACCATTTGCTACAAATACTTTAATTCAGAGTTTCCCATAGAACAAAGCCTGCTATCAGAACTGGGTCTGTCCCAACAGTGTATACACACTATGGACAATTTATATTGATAGGCTGTATTTGTGTATACTTTGTTGTTGGTACTGAAAAAGTTATGGAAGGGTTATTATTTAAATGGCTGCGGTCTTGACTTGCAATTTTGTTTAGTTAATTGTGCATTATTTATGAACATTAAAGTGGTCCTAAAGGCAGAACTTTTTTTACCTTAATGCATTCTCTGCATTAAGGTAAAAACCTTCTGCATGCAGCTACTGCTCCCAGGCTCCCTTATACTTACTTGAGCCCAATCTTGATCCAGCAATGTGCACGAGAGCAGCATCTTTCTCCTTCCTCATTGGTTCAGAGACAGCAGCAGGAGCCATTGACTCCTGCTGATGTCAATCAGAGCCAATGAGGAAGGAGCAGGGTGCGGGCCAAGCTACACTCTGTGTGTCTACGGGCTTGGAAGTGAGCATGCACTTGGCAGGGGGGAGGAGCCAGGAGTGCTGGCAGGGGAACTGAAAAGAGGAGGATCAGGGCTACTGAGTGCAAAACCATTGCACAGAGCGGGTAAGTATGACATGTTTGGTATTTAATAAAATAAAAGGAAACATTTACAATCACTTTAAAGATGTGCAGCATGTGTTGTTATGGGACTTTTTTTTATTTTTGAGGGCAGTTAGTTGACTGAGCCCTCTGGTTAGCACACTTTTTTGAGTGGGGTTATGTTACTAGTCTTCTTATTTCTTGTGTTATTTCTTGTTTTGCAAAATACTTTTTTTTATCAAAACCACACATTGAAATATATTTATTTTATTCCACACCTCATTAATTCTTATCTCTCATACATACGTACATTGTAAAGCATGTTCATGGAGGTTTAATCATTGCTGCATGGCAAAGCAAGAAATATTTGCAAGATTTTCCTTGAGGGCAATACAACCTATTTATAAATGTGTGTGTTTAGATGTAGGCTGTAAAATGCTCAATAGAGGCTAGAAACAACGAATTTCTCAGCTGCTGATGTGCAATAGTCAGACATGTGAGATCTCACGCTGTGTGACATCACAAGGCTCAAATATGAATATTGTCAGCATTTTAATTCTTGGAGTTTAATGCTGATAACTGTATATACTGGTATGTTTTACTTTCTGCAAATTGAATAAAACATTTCTTTTGATCAGATTTCTCAATGTTTTCTATGCTAGAACATTAAAATGCCAATATCTGCATGTACACTTTACTTGCTCTTCAGGCAAGTCGGCACTACAGAGCATCAGCTTATGTTACTCCTGCTGCCTCTGAAGGTGCCTGCCTCTGCTGCTGGCACCAGCTCCCTGGACTCTGATGTTCTCTGATGAACCCGTTGATTGCGATCTGGGCTTGCCGACCTGCCATCCCAGAGCATCGGCATGTGGCTCCCTAGGTAGAAATTACAGGCCACATCAGAGAGCTCCACAGGCCATGAATCGAGCACTCCTGGTGTAGATGTTATTTCTGATTATTGATATGACGGTCTGGCAGTAACTACTGAATATTTTTCAAATATTTGCTTTGGCTGTAGACCTTTGCTTGACCTGTTTCTTGACAGATCTGCTGTCTGATCAGTTCTGTAAGCCAATATAAAAACTGCCTTTTATAATTTCTTGCAATTGAACTTTTCTTTATGAGTCATGGGAAACCATTTTGATCAGTAATTCACTTATTACCCTGTTCCACTTAGAAGAGCCTATGTGGATATAATACATGTCCTGTTGACGTCTGTACTTATGGGTCATCCCATTCAGCCTTTTCCTCCAAGTGTGATTAATGCTGAGTGACTGGAAGAGAAGTAAATATGCTGTTCCTCCTGTACTACGTCATTTGCACAGGACGCTGTGCAGATAGAGATGCATCTGCATCTGTGCTTGTATCTTCCTATTCATAGCTTATTATATTGTATTTCTATACAAGGCATAAACTACATTTTTACTGACTTAGTCAACCTAAGCCAAGCCCAAACCCTGACCATGTGTGATCAAAGCTTCTACCCACCCAGTAAAGGTAGATGGATTGATAAACAATGAAAATTCTGAATCAACCCTCTGCACACTGCTATAAACCCTTAAACATTTCTTAGCATGCAAAGATTTTAGGTTCACATACATTGCAATCAGGGCTGTGGATAAGGGGGTACCACCAGTCCTCCTGTACAGGGCCCAGGCCAGCAGGTGAATCGGATGTAGGCAGGGAGGGTGATCAGCACAGTGGGTGGGCAATTACTGGAACTGATGCACTGTATGGCTCTCTCTGCAGCATCTGAAAGCTGGATTCTTCTCCTCTCCCTCTCGCTGGTTTTCAGCTGTATATATAGCCATATAGGGGATCGGTTTCAGTAAATGCCCCCCCCCCTGCCCACCATGCCGATCACCCTCCCTGTGCACATCTGATTCACCCAGCTGCCTGGGCCCCCACTGTGCCTTCCCTCCTCTGCTTCCCACCGGTGGGTTCAAGCACACAATAGAAGCCTTCAGAATGGAGATTGGGGGAAGGGTTCAATAAATATATCACATTAACCAGCCCCTTCCTTTCCTGAATGAACACAGGAAAGGAAGGGGCTGATCACTCACTGTGTTCATTCATAACTGAGGCATAGTAAACTGTGTTTGTTTTTTTTGAAGGGGGCCCTATCAGGTTGGCTGTATGGGGCCCTGTGGTTTCTAACAGCAGCCCTGATTGTGATACATGTTCAAGCTGGCCAATTGCCCCAACGTAACCTCTCTCTAACCTCTCTCTATCCAAAATTAACCTCTCTCTATCCAATCCCTTCTCTTCTCTGCAAAATGCCAAATACATACTTGCTTATAGCATACTTCAGTGTATATAGTGCCAGTATGGGGCAAATAGACACAGTTAAAGGATAGCTCCAAACTCTTTCTAGAAGAACCAGGAAGACAGCAATTTCTGACCCCAGCTCACCTACTAATTATGGGAAAGCACATAGTTAGTGTTAACACTGAACAAGTTCTGCTTCAGTGCTCTGGGAATAGTAAGCAATTGGAGGTCTGAGAATGTCTCAGAATTTTCATGGAGCTGTTTGCCATAAGGGCAGATTGCTGTTATAGTGTAGGTTTCTCAAAGATGAAATTTGACACTAATGTTCAAAAACATTTTAGTCCACCTTGACTTTTCCAATTAGCTTCATCTTGTAACAGGGTGTATCTAGATTGTGGCAGTAATATACAGCTGTTTTTGATCATGCAGCTAAACGCAAAAATATAACCTGCAGATACTGACACCTTCAAGCAGGTTTCATTGAGTAAAACCACAAAACCATCTTGTGAGAGTTTCTGTATGTTTGGTGCCTAAGCCAACAATCCAAATTTTCTTAGGTTGGTCATGAAAGCACAATAAAGCAGTCAAAGCTTCTGATGTATAGCATTGCTTGTGATTTTGGGGCTGTTTCTGCATAGCAAGAGGATGATGATCAGCATCTCAGGTGTCAGAAGCTATCATTATTGTGAAGATTGTCCTACCTTCTAAAAAAATGAACTGCAAACAAAAAATGGAAATGATGAAACTATGATTGATTGATGTTGGTGTTAGACAAGTATCCGGCCTGTCCCAGGGCTCCTACCGGTAAGGCAAGGATGGACACATATTTATCCACCTATCCTACAAATATTCTTGCCACCAACAGAATAAAATAAGTGAAGCATATTGCACTGTTTTAATTTATGCTGAGTTATGCTTTGTCTTCATCACTATGCTTATTAAGATTATTCCTTTCAATGCTAATCAAGACATAAGGAAACTCAGTATGATACAGCCCTCTACTTTTTTTCTGTTTTATTCTTGTACTTAGCCACAGGAGGTCTGCTGGACGGTGTGTTAAACCCATTTCAGATCTCCGGAGAAGGTCAGCTTAATTATAGGATTGCTAAGTATGGTGTGGTGTCATCTTGACATGATAGTATGAGCCCAGCTAAGATGTAAATTTGCCTGCTAGAAAGACAAGGATGGAGATGAGTCATTATCCATTACCCTGACAAGCTGATAACATGCTTTCAAGGACTCATTCAGACCCCTATAGAAATGCTTTGGGTAATGTGTGTTAAATATCTAGTCTGATGACACCACATAGTGAGCTTTGAAGGAGTTTATGGGTCTACTATTTTGTGTTATGATTATAACTACTAGTTAAGTAATTTAAATATGATATATTTTGTGTTTTAAATTCTATTCTGTATTTATATTTTAATTGACTTAAAGGGAAACTAAAGTAAAAAAATGCGTACCTCAGTTCTAATGGTTGAACACTCTCGTGGTCCCTCACCCCCGCTGGCATCTTCTCCCAGGCATCTTCTGGATGCAGGTCTTTGGCCGTCTTGATTGACAGGATGAACTGGGACAGTGCGGGAAATGTAAATTGAGCCGCCCATGCTTTATAAATAGTAGTATAGTCAGAAGATGAATGCTCAGTAAGGGAACTTTTGTTGGCACAAACCTTGTTTTTGTGTCAGTTGAGTCATACACAGGCTTTCATGTTATCAAAAGGACTCCACCTTTGTCTTTCATTCAAGTTCATTATAAAGCAAAAAAAGTCAGCCACTGTGGTAGATCTGTTATAATGTAACATACATTAATATCAGTAGAATTCATACAACAAAAATAAAATTGTTTGTTGCCATCATAGAGAGCAGATCGAGCTGAAATACAAGAAATCACCAAGCTATTCAAAATAAAAGTTTCATCCTAATGCTAGAACATCATGTATACAGTAGGTGGACTTATTGACAACTAGTAATTTGTTAGGCAGCTAGCTGTCACAGTGATCTCATGATCAGAAGTCGGTCATGCCGACTACCAATTGTTAGTGGAGACCAAGAGCTGTCTTTGACAGCTCAGTCTCTGTGCTGGTAGTGCACAATGAGCATGCACAGAAAAATTGGCTGCCCTGTGCCGCATAGGTGTGGCTTGTGGGCGTTAAAGCCCACCCTTTGTTATGTAGGTGGCAACAGGTTATTACAGTGTGTTTTTTATTACTCTTTTTTTTGTCAGTGGTAGAAAATGCCTGGTATTATTGGTCAGTGGGAGAAAAAACACCTAACTTCATTGGTCAGTAGCAAAAAAAAAGTCCTACATCATTGTTCAGTGGGAGTAAAAATGCCACAAATTTAGGGAAGGGAAATGTCTCTGGTGTCAGTGAGTGTAAATTAAATGCCCTGGGGGTTAGTGATCAGGGGTCTCTTCTTAATATTCACACCCCAGATCAATACCCCTTAACATTTAGACCTCAGATCAGCCTATTTAATCCACACTACAGACTGCCAATGAGCCCCTTTGCAGTCCCCAGATAAACCCCTTTAGACCCCCCAATCAGCCCCATTTCAGCCCTCAGATCAGCTCCCTTTAAAGTTCTTTGTGAATCCCCAATCAGCCCCTTTTCAGACCTCAGATCATCCTCCTCCAACCTCCAAAACCACTTCAGACCTCAGACCAGCAGGGCTTCTCAGAGCAAGAGAAGTCTGTCTGAGGCATTCCTTGTATTCCTGAAGTCATGTGACATGACCAGAAACGGGAAGTGGGGATAGGTTTTCTCCACTCCAGTACTTCTGCTATCAGATACCAGTATTGAACCCACCCCATGTCCCAGTATTTGCTGCTGAAATTCTCATTCTGGCACCAATTTCAGGACACAGGGTGCGTCCCTGGGACCCTGGGATTTGGTTCATATCCCTGGAGAGCCCTGCAGAAATCAGGATGGTTGGGGGGGGGGGGGGGGAGTATGTATAGAATATAGCGGGAGACATTTATATTTACAAATGCTGCTGGTATTTTATGTCAGGCATTTTAATTCTGACTGGTATTTCTGTGCAATCCATCAGAACATAAGTGAATCTGTGTTTGATATTTAATGTATAATATATAGTCTCCATACACTGCGGTCAGATCAGGTCTAATGTCATTAAGAACAAGCAATGCACAGCACTGGGGTGGGCTCAGGTCTGAAAATGTCAGAGAACGCAAAGGACAGAAGAGCATATTTCTTTTCATGGACAAGCAAGTGAAATAACAGCACAGCTGGATTTTTACCGCAGACATTCACACATAATAGAAATAATTTATTTTCTCCCTTCTTCTGCTTGCCAGCTTTTGTTTTTAATGTTGAACTTTAGGCAAACACACAGATGGAATTCATAAATGCGAGCTATTTTACCTGCTAAATGATTATAGTTGTGTTTATTCATTCCTGAGAGTTGCACAGCCCTACCAGACAACACAGCCAGCCTGGAGAATTCTCAGCTATAGTTAAATAATACAACTAGGTCTTATCCCTCCCCAACCTGTGATTGGACATTTGATGAAAAATCTGCCAGCTCATAAGATTACCTCTCTGTCACTCTTCTCTCTCAGTTGTTAGCACTGCAGAACAACTAATTGGCTCTTTGTGCTCTCCCAGCCTGAGCTCTGCTGTACAGGGGATTGCAAGAGGTTGATATCAATTTAAACTTGCATGCTTATATTAGTTGCTTTTTAAAAAAACACTTTTATTTATTTTCTAATGAACACATACTTGTATTATTTGGTGTTTTCTTTTTTCAGTTTTAAATCTGACAGCATGATTATTGCAGCATGATGCGGTGAGACTACCCTAAGTTGGAGTTAGCATAACTTTTGCCATGTTGAACAATGACTGGGAGGCATTCATACATCCAGGACTTTTTGTTCAGCAGGAACACAGGGGAACCCAGTTCCAACACCTCCAGCACTGAATGTATGGTAATAGCAAGGGGTGTTGGAGTATAATGGAGGGTCTATTGTTGCTGGCTGCTGGGAGATCTATTGTTGATATGGGGGAGGAGTCTATTGTTGCTGGGGGGGTCTATTGTTTCAAATGGGGAGGGGTCTATTGTTGCTGGGAGGGATATACTTTTGAGCGAATAATCTATTGTTGCTGGCTGCTAAAAAGTCTATTGTTGTTGGCTATCGGGAGATCTATTGTTGGTGATGGAGGCCTATTGTTGCTGGGGGGTATTTTTGGTTTTAGGGGGTATATTGTTGCTGGTGGGGTCTGTTGTTGCTGTTGGTATTTGACATTGAAAGGACAATCCATGCAAACCTAACCCCCTTCCCATAGGTGCTTAATTACCTCTCCACGATGGTGGAAGTCTCCTCTGGTACTTATATTGTTGGCAACAAATCTTCTCTGGCACTGGCCCTCCTGTGCAGCAACTCCATATAGCTTTCATTGGGGCTATACCCCAGCAATAGAGACACTAACAATACGGTACAATTTCAGTCTATGGAGAGTTACTGCACAAGCGTGCCGTGTAAGATTTCGCAATACAGGATGTACAAACCAGATGACGCCATCACTGTTATGGTGAGGTATATAAGCAGAAGGTATAGCTTAGCTTAGATTAGGGGGCTAGAGACAGTGTCCTGGACATTTTTTAAAAATGTGAATTTATTCTTTAAACCAGGGATCTCTAAATAAAGAAATAGTTTACTGTCCTTTAGGCTTCAGGTGGCCACACTGTGGCCAGTAGGAGTAGAACATGCCCCAACATCAGTGGGAGGAATAGTGCCCCATCATTGGTTTAAGCGGGAGGAATAGTGCCCCATTGTTGGTATCAGTGGGGGAATAGTGTTTCATTATTGGTGTCAGTTGGAGGAATAGTGCCCCATTGTTGGTATCAGTGGGGGAATAGTGTTTCATTATTGGTGCAAGTTGGAGGAATAGTGCCCCATTGTTGGTATCAGTGGGGGAATAGTGTTTCATTATTGGTGTCAGTTGGAGGAATAGTGCCCTGAGGACCAGATAATGGCAAGAAAAGGTGCATCCGGCTTAAGTTTAGAGACTACTGCTTTAAACCATCTATTGTTTCTTTCACATATGAACTCTAGTGGTAAGATCTCTGTGCATGAGTTACAGTGTCTTCACACTTACCATGACTATATGAGGAAGCCCAACCCACCTTTTTTGGACTTTTCATTTATTATATAATAGGGAAAGCAACAGAGAAAAAGGAAATGTCTAAAACTAGATGAGCATCAAAATGCCAGGATTATGGCAGAGGCACCCTAATAAGGAGTCCCCCAAAAGCACCCAGGAAAAATAAGAATATAGTAGTTTAATCAACCCCCAAAGATTAAATTTTGGTGCAGCCATGAGAATCCACCGTTGAAGTAAAAAATTTGTCCTCGGATATCAACATGTAAAACAAAAATAGATTTTTAGCATTGAAAAATACACTGCTTTGGATTATTTCTTTGGCTATGAAAATGTGAAAGTAAATTCCTTTATAAAAATGTAAGCTAAGTGTGGTGAGAGATGGGGAGAAACCATGGCAGGGGCTTTGTAGATTAATGGCATTGAATTCAGTGACACCCTAGCTTACCCTGTCTCCTGTAAAGCATCTGATCTGACATTTGCTAGATATATATGTTTACCAAGGCAAACCTTGCAGGGTGTTTTTCTGTGATAAGTGTCAGGCAAGATATTTTATGCATCCTTTTGACCATTTCAGAGACTGAATTTACAAAATAGAGAACATATATGTTTTAGGGAATGGCAATATTTTCCATGATCCTTAAGGGAGGCCCGTGCCTATTAAATATGTTGATAATTTACTGACATCCATTTTCCATATTGTATGTGTTTTTTTTAGCTGACATTAAACATCACTAGAAATTACTATAGTGTTAATGATATGTTCCCTTAATCATCCATCAATGAGGATCACGTTTTACAGTAAAATTGTGATCACAAAAGCAGGCTTGTCTTTTTCTTGTTAGTTGTCTAAGCTTGTATATTGATTACTTTTTCAGTTACCAAGAAACATAATTGGTTAATGAGTGTAGCTAGATGTTTGTCAGAAGAGAATGAAATCCATCTAAGGTCTGCATGGCCCCATGGGAGATTCTGCATAGGAAATTATATTACACAGACATCATTATCAGGTTCTGGCAAGGGGCTGGGTGTTTTCCAGACCTTGCTGTACCATAATCCATATTCAACTTTGAGTATTGTCACTCAGGTTACATTGGGGAGTCGATTACCAACTTGATATTCTCTTTAATGTGGACATGAATTGATACATGATATATTCACCCTTAAACCCATATCAAGTCTTACAATTCTTCTGCTCTTTAGTCGATAGGGAATATGACTGCCCCATGATGGACAGGGAAAATCTTGCCAACACAGTATTCAAGAGATGTAGCAACCTGATTATCCATTCCACTGGTGTCCTATACTGGATTCTAAATCCTGGGTTGATTTCCTACATAGTGAGGGCTATTTCGACAGAAAAAAAATGGTTACTGTGACAGGAGTCACTTTGGGTGGGGGGCCCATGAATCCCAGCTCACTTTAGAGAGTTGGGGAGACCCCTGTCTTAGCTCCCCATATCCCTAATATGTGTAAGTCACCCTGTGCCTGTTAGGGGTACAGGGTGATCTGTCCTAATATTGGGGTGGGGGGTTGTTGATTGTTTAATGCCATGTGGTTGCATCCCATTGTTCTATTGTGTGTCTTGCTTAGGAGCAAACTATTATGGGATGTATGTGTGTATGTGTATTAGCTTAGTGGGGGGTGTCTCCAGCAGCCCTCCCTCCTGATGGGACTGTTTTCTGGTGTGAAGTTTGAATACCTGTGTGTCTCTTGTTGCTAAGTGTAGATTGCCCCGCCCTGTGTCATTATGCAGGGCGGGGGGATTGTCCCCTGAGTAGGGGCAGACTGACAACTCATGGGCCCCCGGGCAATAGGGGATCATGGGGCCGCTGTGTCCTTGCCCAAACTCAAAAAAGCCTATGAAAAAGGTACTAGGGGCATCTCATGGGACCCGCTACTGACCCCGGGCCCTCGGGCAGTGCCCGAGTTTCCAAATGGTCAGTCCGCCCTTGCCCCTGCCCCTGAGTGTATAAAAAGCAAGTTTGAGTTTCAAATAAAGAGTTCCATGTTCAGACAGATTGGTGTCGTCTAGTCTTGTTTGGTCGGCTGTGGTGTCTGTGGTCGGTGTTCGGATGGGGAAGCGGTATTATAACGGAAGTACCCAAGTGTAGACGGGGTCGATTCCACTACAGTTACTATGGACAAGAATTGCTCTATTGTCTATGTGTGTACTTGTGAGCAAATATCAGATAAGAGATTTTTTATAGGGGGACTATTTCAGGAATTGTGGCAAATAGATAGTGCATGGTTTTGCCAAACCTTTGTGAAAAATATCACAAGTCATAACAGCTGGTATTGCTGTTGCTTTACAATGGGATGTTGTGGTAAGTTATTCGCTGTGTGAGTATTTTCTGCTATAATTTTGTAATTTGTCTCACATTGTGACTTACCACATTGCCTAACACCAGCATAGAGCACAATGCTTACTGACAAGCATCAATGTGTGCTTTGCACAGAGGCCCTCTACAATCACTGTCCATTATTATTGTAAATTACCCAGTTGTTGCTTGCAATTTGACCAATTCCAAAACACTAACAATTCAGTTGTCTGTGGGTTAATAATAGAGCAATAACAAGCATTCAAATGCATATAACACATTGAACCTTCATTTAGATATTTTATTATATTTTGGACTAACACATCTCTGTTTCTATTTCATTGAGCCTTTTATAGTTTTTGTTCACCCATTTTCTTTGCGTATACACTACATATTGGACAATATTAGTGATGATATGAAATTTGTGTGCAGTCTGTACATACAAGTGCTGAAGCTTCATATATGTACTTTATGTTTTACAGGTAAAGCAGATAATGGAAGAAGCTGTAACTAGGAAGTTTGTTCATGAAGACAGCAGTCACATTATTGCTCTGTGTGGTAAGTGCATTTGGATAATATTTAAACATTTATTGGTGGTGGAGTTGGTGGATCAGGCAGTGTAATATGTAAATTACCTTTACGGCGAGGGTTCCAAAGTCTTTCTGGATTCTGTGTCTTGCTGAATGATCTCCCAGGTGTCAAGGGTGCCTCCTAGATATATATGAACCCAACACATAGCATGAGTGCATAATAAAGCAGAATATAGCAGCTGGAACTGCATTGCATTGCATGGTAAAGTTTTACATTTGTGGTTCAAGGTCATAGAGCTCATGTGTAATCAGCTCTCACAGACATGGAGGTCAGCCTCTGTACTTACCCCTTCCCAGTGTGCTTTTTAAATTTTTTTTGCAAATACTAGTGCTTAAGTTGCCTAAAGATGTGCTTTGCTCTGAGTAATAAACTCAACATTAGCTTTGTTAAGGTGTTAACTTAACAGAGCTTATAACTTTACACAGGAACCACTTCTGGAATGATGTATTGCTGTAGTGGCAAAAGGGCTACATTTACCTCAACTGCTTACGATTGAAGTGGTTGTAAACCCTTACATATACCCAGTGAAGTGACTGGCCTCTGATGATAAACAGAGATTTAAAAAATCCTCCTAAGTTGTACTTGTTTTTCTGCAGCCTCTATTATCCAGAGCTGTTAAAGTACAGAATTTATGCAGCTTGTGTGAGTTTTCAGAAAGCATGGGGTGGGGAGCTGAAAGTGGTAGTAAAGTCGTTTTTTTCACTTGTACCTACAGGTAAGCCTATAATAAGGTTTACCTGTAGGTACTGTAAATACCCCCTAAACGTGCACTGTTTAAGAGATATTTATTTCCATAAAACTTTTATTGAAGAATTCACAACATACAATCTTATGATAACATTCACGAATATACATTGACAAAGCTGAAATGCTATCAGTCTAACATAGATCAATATGCTATAATATAACTTTAGTTAATGAAGGCCATTTAAAATATAGAGAAATGTTATTCTTAGTGTTGTCTTGAGCCTCAAAGTCATACAAAACAGGCAGAAGTGAGCCAAATTAAAGAGGTCTATGTAGCGGTAGCTGATAGTAAGAATCTAACAGATATATGGATGATCATTGATGAGGTTGTTTTGAGAAATCGAATAGCTCATGAAAACTACATTGTAGTCTATGAATACAGACAACGAATCATAATAATCAAGGAAGAAAAAGGGGAAAAGTCATGGAGAAAGAAGGGCGGGTGGTGGAGAAGGAGTAAGTTAGATGGTGAAAAGAAAGCGGATCTAGGATAAAAGTATGTGTAGCTATAAAAAAAAGAAAAAGAAAGGGGTGATCAGTGAAGGTTTGAGTAGGGTTTTCATTGTAAGGTGGACAATGCAAATCCAGACCGCAAGACCAGTAATGAGGATGGATATCTTGCACCAGCTTACAGTACTATGGATTAATTACCTTGTGGTATTCTCCAGTGGATTGGAAATGTATCCAGCATAGCCATGTCTTTAAGTAAATGTCTAATCTGTCCAAAGTCATGGCAATTAGCTCCTCCACCTCCTCTGGGTTATTATGTCTGATAAACCAGTCTCTTAAGGAGGGGGTTCGGGTTTGTTTCCATAGCACTGGGATGCACATGTGAGCAGAATTGATCACGTGCATGACGAGTGACTTGTGATACGCATGTCCCATGTGGGTGGAATGATGAAATAAGTATTGAAGAGGAGAGAAAAATATGTGGTAGGAAGATACTGTTGTGATTATTTTATGTACTTATGACCAGAATGGGTGGATCAGGGGGCAATCCCACCAAAGGTGGAGTATTGTACCAACCGTTTTACCACAACGCCAGCAGGTGTCTGGTACCTGGGGAAAGATTTTGTGGAGATAGTGTGGGGTTCTGTACCAATGTGTGAGGACCTTATAGTTGACCTTATAGTATGCTCTTGAGTCAACACATTTAGAGATCCCTTGTGAACTGCCCGACAGATATTTTCCCAGTCCTCTGAAGAAAGGGGGTTTGTGTGGTCAGTTTCCCAAATGTTAGTAATGGGTAGAAGGTGGTTGAGGTCTGAGTCAGAAAGAGTAAATGGTCGATATTAAATGCTTTTGTGGGTCAGTAGAGGAACATAATTTTTCAAAGGAGGTCAAGGGATGGCAATAGGCTGTTTTGGAATTGGAGTCATTCAGAAAGTGTCGTAGTTGTAAGTATGACCATAAAGGCATGAGTGAATTAGGAATGGTCAAGAAAATATCTTTTTGATTGTGGAATAGTTCGTGCATGAAAAATTGATGTGCTTTTATGTTCAGGCTTCTTATATGCGGCCATAAGAAGCCCACTTCTGAGCCAGGGGGGAAGGTGGGATTATTACGAATGGGTATCATTGGGCCTGGGATTGTGGTTAGGGAGGCAGTTCTAATTGTTCCCCAGAAACATTTTAAAGTGGGGTGTATAAATGGGTGGGATTTGTAAGGTTAGGATTGCTTGCTGGAGTAGAGCCGTGAGATTTCAATCAGGGAGTTATTTCTCCAATGTTGTTTTATAGAGCTCCAATCCTCAAGAGCTCCATGGATGTGCCAATCTAGCAGTCTGGTTAGTAGAGATGCTTTGTGATAGTTCTAGAAGTTTGGCAGGCTAATGCCTCCTCCACATTTAGGGGCCATAAGTCTCGTCAAACTGAGTCTAGGTGTTTGTCCCTTCCAAATAAAAGCACTCATAATGATGCGAATGGATGCAAAAAATGTACTTGGTAGTTGTATTGGAATAGTCTGTGACAAGTATAGAAAACGGGGCAAAATATTCATCTTGAATGTGGCCGCATGGCCGAACCACGATAAATTTGAATGTTCCTAGTTGGATAGGTCTTTTTTTATTTCTTGCAGGAAGGGCTGGACGTTCAGTGGATAAAGATCTGAAAGTCTTAAAGGGAGTTGTATTCCCAAATATGTAATAGACTCGTGGCACCAGGAGAAAGGAAAGGAGTCTTGGCAGTTTTGTACAAGGGGTGGAGGGAGGTATACATTCAGGGCATAAGATTTATTGTTTATTTTGAAGTTAGAGAGTTCGCCACAGTGCTGGAATACGTTAATCAAATTTGGTAGTGTGGTTAGTGGTTTTGTTAGGGAAAAGAGAATGTCATCTGCAAAAGTGGCAATTTTATATTCTCTGTGTCCCATCATCACCCCTGTTATATCTAGGTGTGTCCTGATACAGCATAAGAAGGGTTCAATCATGAGGAAAGAAATAATTGGGGATAGAGGGCAACCCGGTCTAGCCCCATTCCTTATCGGGAAGGCGTCCGACAGGTGACCATTGACCTTGACCCTAGCCTGGGGATTTTTGTAGAGGCTTAAAATAAGAGCAAGCATGGAAGGGCCCAGGCCTATGGATGATAAGACAGCCGTCATGAAATCCCAGGCCACTCTGTTGAACGTGTTCTCTGCATCAGTCGACAGGAAGAATCCCCTCAAGCCTGATATAGTTAACCAGTGGTGTCTGTTAATTAACCTAATAGTGTTGTCATGTGCTTCGCAGCCTGGAATGAATTCAACTTGGTCCTGTGAAACCAGATTAGAAAGATAGGGGAGTAGTCTGTTGGCCAGAATCTTAGTGAAAATGTTTATGTCATTCAATAGTGGGATGGGCCTGTAGTTTTGGACCTGTGTGCTATCTTTACACTTTTTATGTAGGACTATGATCTGCACTTCCAGTAGTTGGGATCATGTTGTGGGAAAGTACCTAAGAAGTGAGGCAAAAGGATTGCAGAAATACTCTTGTAGTATTGGTTAGTGAGCGCATTGGGACCTGGACTTTTGCCTGGTTTCATTTGTTGTAAAGCTGATAGGGATTTCTTTGCTGATGTTTTTTCAGGGACAGAGCCTCACTAGGAGATATTGTGAGCATTCCATGAGAAGCTAGAAAATTATCTATAAGTTGAGTAAGTGTTTTGGGGGCCATAGCAAGGGGTTTGGATTCAGACGAGTTATACAATTGGGTGTAATCTACAAATTGTTGCACTATATCTTCAGTTTTATTTAGACATTTCCCGGTTTTATTGTAAATAGAATGGATAGTCATTTGTGTCCTTCACTGTAGCAGTCTGGCAAGTAATTTACCACTCTTATTAGCTTGTTCGTAATATAATTTAGAAGATTTGCATCTAGTTTGTTTGCCCAAAACTTCCAGTAGGGTTTTCCTGGTGGCAACTAAAGAAGTGTAGATTTTATCTGCCTTGCTCTGCTTATGAGTCAATTCCAAGGAACAAATTTGTGCTAGTAAGTGGAAGATATGAGCCCGGTGTTGTTTTTTATTTTGTGCCGTTAAGGAAATGCATTTTCCACGAAGTACATATTTATGAGCTAACTAGAGGTTTAGGACAGATGTATCATTCAAAGAATTGTGTGTGAAAAGTCCTCCAGAGTGGACTGAAGCTTGGAGAAACAGACTGGGTCACTGAGTAAAGAAGGGTTTAGCTTCTGGATTTGGGAGTTGATTCTGGGAAACATAGGGACACTGTTGGATGGTGGTCTGAGATATACATGGGTTCAATGCTAGCTGAATGGAGGAGTGGGAGGTCAGGATGTGAGAGAAAGAAGTAGTCTATGCGGGAAAACTTGCGGTGTGATGGGGAAAAAAAGTGTAGTCTTTTGTGTCTGGATACAGGGTTCTCCAAGAGTTATGAAGGGACAACATATTAAGTTGTATTTTTATTTGTTTAAGAGCCCTGTATGGTATAGAAGAGGAGCCAGGAGATGAATCTAAAAGTAGATTAAGCGGTATATTCATATCACCTCCCAGTAACACTATCCCTTCATGAAAAGAAATTAAGAGGTCGATCACGCTCCAAAAGAATGATACCCGTCTTTCATTGGGGCAGTATAAATTTGTAAAGGTAATAGGACGGTCAAAGGTCTTTCCCTTCACAAAAAGAAAACATCCTTCTTTGTCCGCTAGTTGGCCTGATATTTGGATTAGGAGGTTTTTGGAAAGGAGAATGGCTACACCTTCTGTTTTGGAGGAGGGATGAAAGATCACCGGAAAATTAGTATTGGACAGTCTGGGGATATTAGGACCTCTAAAATGGATTTCTTGAAGAAACGCTAACTGGGCGCGATGTTTAAATAGTTCTCTCAAAACTGTGGATCTTTTTTCAGGAAGATTTAACCCCTTGACACTAATTCAGAGTAGTAGAGGTAGGCATTTTATCTGGTGTGGGTAGATTGAGAAGCTAAGATAGGAGGTTTAAACAGCGATCTGCAGATCGTATGTTGGGCGGAATGTTATGAATGTATCGACTTTCAGACTTTGGAGAAGAACTACGACAGTGAGCAAGACAGGACAGGTATGCAATTATTGAATTTGATTCTTTTGAGGGAAGAGAAAAAAAAAGGGGGGGTTGGGAGGGTGGAGAAGAAGAGGAACAGAAGAGTTTAAGAAGGAGAAGGTATAAAAAAGTAGATTAGGGGAACTTGAGCAGACAGGTTCTACAGTCCTGTGTATTAGTGTCCCCTATTGCAAGCAGAATCAGGTGGCTCCTCGAGGACATGTGGACATTATTCAAGCTGGAAATAAATTGAAGTATTTGCCTCGTGTGTTCGACAGCCGCTATGAGGATATGCAGTAACCCGAAAGCAAAATCAGTTAATGGTTTAACCAATAACAACAGAAATACAAGGGTTATGAACTAAACACTTTTGAGGATTCATTGTTTTGTAAAGTAGTACAGCCTCTGTATTGCCATTAAAACCTGGTGGGAAGCAATCCCACAGGTCTGTTATGTTTAAAACATCCGTGAGGTACAGGAAAAATGCTATACAGACAAGTCCTCCCAAGTTGGAGACATGTGTATGAAAGATCAGTGTTATACTGTTGCTGAAAATAATATCTTAAGCGCCCTGAGACCATAAGCAATGCCTCAGGGGTGTTCAGTAGGATCTGAAACATATACCAAGCATCTCCTGTAGCCCTCATATGTGGATTTAATGCAGTACAATGGTTCTCTTACTCCGGATGGCTCCGCGGGGATGCATGGACAACTTTCAAAGCCCAGATGGTCAGAAATTTGGTGGATATGTGAATCTGCATGGTAGAAATATAGCTTTATCTCAGAACAGGATATGTTGCGTGGATGGGTCAAACCGAGTGAGACCGGGTAGACTGTTGAGGGTTTTTCAGCTAATGATGTTACTTGTTTTCCTACTATACAGGAGTGTAAAACTAGAAAGTCTGTCCAACCATACATAAAGGGTCTGTGTTGAGTCTTTGTGCAGAAATACTGTATATACAGTTGTGCTCAAAAGTTTGCATACCCTGGCAGAAATTGTGAAATTTTGGCATTGATATTGAAAATATTACTGATCATGCCACAAAATGCTCTTTTATTGAAGGATGATGATCATATGAAGCCATTTATTATCAAATAGTTGTTTGGCTCCTTTTTAAATCATAATGATAACAGAAATCACCCAAATGGCCATGATCAAAAGTTTATATACCCTGGAATGTTTGGCCTTGGTACAGACACACAAGGTGGCACACACAGGTTAAAATGCCAATTAGAGGTTAATGTCCCACATCTGTGACTTTTTAAATTGCAATTAGTGTCAGTGTATAAATAGTCAATGAGTTTGTTAGCTCTTACATGGAAGCACTGACTAGGCTAGATACTGAGCCATGGGGATCAGAAAAAAACTGTCAAAAGTCCTGCGTAACAAAGTAATGGAACTTTCTAAAGATTAAAAAGGACATAAAAAGATGTCCAAAGCCTTGAATATGCCAGTCATCACTTCCACTAGGAAGTAGAAAATTCAGGGACCTCTTGATATCCCTGCCACTTGGATGGAGAGCTCTGTGTGCTCATTCCAGTTCCACAGGGGAGTCCTGTGGTCTCTCTAATAGATTATTTACTAGAGACTGCATGGCTAATGGAATCTGGTCGTGTTCCACGGATTCAAGGATACCAAGGATGAGAAGATTTCTGCATCGGCCCCTATTATCCAGATCTACTAGTTTGCACTGCATTGTAATGGGGTGTTAATAGGGCTCCATGCTGCTGTAATTCCTGAATATCTGAATCATGGCGACCCACTTCACCTCTCCTAGTCGGTCGAAGACTCCCCTTAGCTCTTCTGTGAGATCTGACACTGCTTCTGACAGAGCATTCTTGATATCAGAAGCTATCAAATGCAAGTCTGCCATCTTTGGCACCTGCTGGATCAAAGAGAGGACATCGTCCGTGCCAACCTTCTGTTTCGGCCATTGTTAGGGATCATATTGTCTGCGGGACATGGGGGCCGGTGGAGAGCACGAGTGTGTCTCCTCCGATGGTGCTGCTGGCTGTGTAAGGAAGATCTCGGGAAGGTTGAGCTCAAGCTGAGAGTGGGGCATCTTAGTGAAGGGTAAGGAGCACCCAATTATGCCAATTTTCTCATTTGGAGGAGGCTGTAAATAGGTTAGGTCCTCCCGCTGTGTCAGATCTCCCTGTTTAAGCAGCCATCTTCGATGAGCACCAAGTCATGCCCCCCTTTGGAGATATTTACTTGTAAAGGAGCACCAGTGCATGCTCTCTGAAGGAACGGCATGCCGTGCTGTTTCTCCAGAGCTGTGTACCGTAAAAAGTGACTCCCGTGTCCATGCAAGGGAGTTACATCATCACGGCTAGGCCATTCAAGCCCATGAACTCGGACAAAAGACCGGGTGAAGATGAAAGCTCTCTCAGCGCAGCGTGCCGCTGGAGGGTTTTATTTTAAGGTAAGTTTCACATAATGTGCTAGCATGCTATGCATAGTAGCACATTATGTAATTGTCTTGTAGGTTTTGTTTTTCTAAATGTCGCGGTTTACTACCGCTTGAAGTTACACAGAGCTCAGTGAGAGCTGATTGAAGGGCAGTTGAGCTGTCAATCACAGACTTTCTGCTGGGTTTCCTCCCCTGTCACCTTTTTACCTCTTGGTGTCAGGAAAACCTGACAGAAGTGACTTGTGCAATTAGCAGAGGAATGAGGCAGCAGAGAGAAATTAAATTTAGTGTTTTGGATAGAGACAAACACACACCATAGAGGGATATACTTTGTTCCTATTTCATGTGAGAGGATTTCAACCACATGATGATCAGGATGATGATGATTATTGTTAGCCAAGATGATAATGTGGGATGTGAAGATCCTGGGAGTTTATGTGAACATGACTCTGAGAAGGTGTTAGACGTTTTGACATCATTCATATCTGACAGTGCCTGTTGTTGGCCTAGTCTAATCTTCACAGAGAACAATACAGCTTCGATCTTACTACTATTAACAAAGTACATTGTTTTCTCAGAAAATGGGAATGATTCATGGCAGTATTCTCTGCTGAGAGCAATCTTTCGTTCAGCACCATAGATAGCTCACGAACAGTACTGTTCTCTGGTGGTGAGATGAATTACGTCCCCGTGGCTTTGTAGCAAGACTGAGTGTAGCACCTGACAGAAACACAGCAAAACATTCTAACATACATTTCTTTGCTAGTTAAAATGGAACGTTACTCTTTAAATCAACATTGACTATTTTAATGGTTATGCTGCTAGCATTAGTAAATTGATAGGAAAGTATATAATATTTACTTGTTTTGAACTTTTTTTGCATTTCTTCAGTTACTTCCTGGTTTTCATGCCTAGGCAAATGATGCCATACATCCCAGGAGTCTTCAGGAGGGGTTTTCTCAGCTAAGCACACCCTCCTGCCTGCATGTCTGAGAGCAGATGGTTTTTGGAAGTAAATGTTACATGAACAATCTGCCCTTACTTAAGATGGCCACGGCCAGAAATGCTAGGGGGTGTTTTTCAAAGTGATTTCTCAGCAAAATAAAGCATGGAGACATGGGTGGATGGGGGAGTTTGCTTTGAATATTAAAAATGAATTAAATATCATTTTTGGTTTAGTGGTGATCAGTTAAAGTGTTGTTCCACTTTTATGAGCTGCTTGTTATTTTGCTGTTAGGCAGAATTATATGGTCTCCATCTGCCTTGGGTGAATTTGGGTCTCATGTATGTAAAGTGACACTAAGCTCTGGTTTTAGGAAAATGATATTCAAGTATGTATTCTTAACTCAGAAAGAATCTTCTATTGTTCTAATCCTCTTCCAAAACACCAAATTCCTTTTTTTTGCTGCTGTGATCCAAGTTTCTGTTAGAAGGTGACTACATACATTCTTCATGGTCCCACTGTATGAAGGAATGTAGCCACATAAACTGAATAAAAAGCAGCACCGCTCACATGCTTCTGTAAGATTTACAGGTCAGTTCAAACATTGATTATGGAATATGTAGTGTGCATGACCACAACTAAAGTGCCCTGCTGATTCCATACAAATAGAAGCGATGGGAAAAGGAGAGGCTCAGGAGCTCACAGAAGACATTACAAGGAAGCAGAAAAACACAGTAACAAACAATCTCATGAAAAATAGATTACGGGGCCCTTAAGTAGTGGATGTGTATGGATTATGTTTGGAGAAAAAGGATACAATTTAGTGCCGCTTTAAAATAGGTTTGGACAAACCTCTGAATAAACTTGCCCTCAATTAAAGGAGATATAAACCCAGTCTCTAAAATCTAATTTTACCATGGTAATGTTATTCCAAAAGTTGTTTTCAATCCTTATAAAGTCAGTATATATATAGATATATACAGTCAGGTCCATAAATATTGGGACATTGACACAATTCTAACATTTTTGGCTCTATACACCACCACAATGGATTTGAAATGAAATGAACAAGGTGTGCCTTAACTGCAGACTGTCAGCTTTAAGTTGAGGGTATTTACATCCAAATCAGGTGAACGGTGTAGGAATTACAACAGTTTGCATATGTGCCTCCCACTTGTTAAGGGACCAGAAGTAATGGGACAGAATAATAATCATAAATCAAACTTTCACTTTTTAATACATGGTTGCAAATCCTTTGCAGTCAATTACAGCCTGAAGTCTGGAATGCATAGACATCACCAGACACTGGGTTTCATCCCTGGTGATGCTCTGCCAGGCCTCTACTGCAACTGTCTTCAGTTCCTGCTTGTTCTTGGGGCATTCTCCCTTCAGTTTTGTCTTCAGCAAGTGAAATGCATGCTCAATCTGAAGTTAAAGCACATCTTTTTCGTTTCATTTCAAATCCATCGTGGTGGTGTATAGAGCCAAAAATGTTAGAATTGTGTTGATGTCCCAATATTTATGGACCTGACTGTATATATATCTATATCTATATATATAGTCAGTAAAATAATACCAGATGATCCTGTGATGAAGGTTCATGTTCAGACAGTTCCTGTTATTTAGCAAATTAAGGTAATCCATTTAGGGTTTAGAACTACCTTAAATGCATTCTATGTGTGAAGATACAAAAACCTTCAGTGTGTTGCTTCCCTCTCAGCACCCTAATACTTACCTAAGCCTGATCTTGATCCAGTGATGTGAACGAGAGCAGTGGTTCTCCTGGGTCTCTGTGTCCTCGTTGGCTGAGACACAGCAGTGGTAGCCATTGGCTGCCTCTGCTGTCAATCAAAACCGGGGAGACGGGGGAGGGGCCAAGCCATGCGTGTCAATAAGACACACAGAGCCAGCTCGGGAGAGAGAGCACACACGAGTGCCCCCAGAGCAAGCAGCTTACCCTGGGGGCACTCAGCAGGGGGGGGAGCCAGGTGTGCTGTCGGGGACCTGAGAAGAGGAGGATCAAGGCTGTTCTATGCAAATCTGTTGCACAGAGCAGGTGAGTTTAACATGTTTTTTTTTAAAGCCTAACTAAAAGGCTTAATTTTTAGAATCACTTGTCATTGCTATACAGTATATACCCCAGTGCTCAGTCTCATTAGGGTGAAAACTAAACCTCACAGGCACCTAGATCATATTATGAGGCCTCCACATTTGTAAACACATGCTGTGGAGATCTCCATTTTTATTATGTCAGAATTGCTCCCTCTGATTTACACCTCTCTTTTTAGTAATATATTGATAAGGTGCTTCCCGTGTTTCCTTTTAATCTGTTAAAATGACGTCCTGATATAATTTACTCCTCTGCACCATTAATAATGTTCACTTCTCATGGGTGGGGGACAAGAAGTGAGTATATTCCAGATTCATAGTGTCAGAAATGGAAACAGCACTTAACCGTTGAATTTTCCTCCATTTCTCTGATCTCTGCTGCTTACTAATCCTTCTTTCCTATCTTAATTAATATGACTCAGACAGTGCTTTTACATCAGAGTACAGATTGTACCTGCACAATACTTACACAACAGAGGCCTAATCAGTTCAGAATGACAATAAAAGGTACCTAATATAAAGTATGTATACAAAATCTAAAGATAACAATGGAAGCTTTGGTGTAGAATATGAAGAGACACAATTAGCTTTTTAAAGTCAGTAACTTGCTGGATAAATATAGAGCTATAGTTAATATTTTAGTAATTTAGCAAATTGATGGATAATGGCACCTAGGAATATTAGATGTAATTATTTTGAAAATATACACTACATGTAATATACCCACATTTTTCTCTGATAATCATTTATGCAAGACTAGTGTGTTAACAGCTGACACTACAAAGCTACTAATTCACTCCCTGGTCATCTCTCAAATTGACTGTTGCAACACACATCTAAATGGCCTACAGTATATTTATACAGGTCATCCTACTTCAATCTATAATGACTACTGCTGCTAGACTCATCCACCTTACCAGGTTTTCCTCCTGCAGACTGTCATGACTGCTTCTACTAGACTCATCCACCTTACCAGGGTATCCTCCTTCAGACTATCATGATTGCTTCTGCTAGACTCATCCACCTTACCAGGTTATTCTCCTTCAGTCTGTCATGACTACTGCTGCTAGACTTATCCACCTTACCAGGTTATCCTCCTGCAGACTATCATGACTGCTTCTGCTAGACTCATCCACCTTACCAGGTTATCCTCCTTCAGTCTGTCATGACTACTGCTGATAGACTTATCCACCTTACCAGGTTATCCGCCTTCAGACTATCATGATTGCTTCTGCTAGACTCATCCACGTTACCAGGTTATCCTCCTGCAGACTATCATGACTACTGCTGCTAGACTTATCCACCTTACCAGGTTATCCTCCTGCAGACTATCATGACTACTGCTGCTAGACTCATCCACCTTACCAGGTTATCCTCCTGCAGTCTATCATGACTGCTTCTGCTAGACTTATCCACCTTACCAGGTTATCCTCCTTCAGTCTATCATGACTGATTCTGCTAGACTCATCCACCTTACCAGGTTATCCTCCTTCAGTCTATCATGACTGCTGCTGCTAGACTCATCCACCTTACCAGGTTATCCTCCTTCAGTCTATCATGACTGCTGCTGCTAGACTCATCCACCTTACCAGGTTATCCTCCTTCAGTCTATCATGACTGCTGCTGCTAGACTCATCCACCTTACCAGGTTATCCTCCTTCAGTCTATCATGACTGCTTCTACTAGACTCATCCACCTTACCAGGTTATCCTCCTTCAGTCTATCATGACTACTGCTGCTAGACTTATCCACCTTACCACGTTATCCGCCTTCAGACTATCATGATTACTTCTGCTAGACTCATCCACATTACCAGGTTATCCTCCTGCAGACTATCATGACTACTGCTGCTAGACTTATCCACCTTACCAGGTTATCCTCCTGCAGACTATCATGACTACTGCTGCTAGACTCATCCACCTTACCAGGTTATCCTCCTGCAGTCTATCATGACTGCTTCTGCTAGACTCATCCACCTTACCAGGTTATCCTCCTTCAGTCTATCATGATTGCTTCTGCTAGACTCATCCACGTTACCAGGTTATCCTCCTTCAGTCTATCATGACTGCTGCTTCTAGACTCATCCACCTTACCAGGTTATCCTCCTTCAGTCTATCATGACTGCTGCTGCTAGACTCATCCACCTTACCAGGTTATCCTCCTTCAGTCTAACATGACTGCTGCTGCTAGACTCATCCACCTTACCAGGTTATCCTCCTTCAGTCTATCATGACTGCTGCTGCTAGACTCATCCACCTTACCAGGTTATCCTCCTTCAGTCTATCATGACTACTGCTGCTAGACTCATCCACCTTACCAGGTTTTCCTCCTATAGTCATTCATGACTGCTGCTGCTAGACTCATCCACCTTACCAGGTTATCCTCCTGCAGTCTATCATGACTACTGCTGCTAGACTTATCCACCTTACCACGTTATCCGCCTTCAGACTATCATGATTACTTCTGCTAGACTCATCCACATTACCAGGCTATCCTCCTGCAGACTATCATGACTACTGCTGCTAGACTTATCCACCTTACCAGGTTATCCTCCTGCAGACTATCATGACTACTGCTGCTAGACTCATCCACCTTACCAGGTTATCCTCCTGCAGTCTATCATGACTGCTTCTGCTAGACTCATCCACCTTACCAGGTTATCCTCCTTCAGTCTATCATGATTGCTTCTGCTAGACTCATCCACGTTACCAGGTTATCCTCCTTCAGTCTATCATGACTGCTGCTTCTAGACTCATCCACCTTACCAGGTTATCCTCCTTCAGTCTATCATGACTGCTGCTGCTAGACTCATCCACCTTACCAGGTTATCCTCCTTCAGTCTAACATGACTGCTGCTGCTAGACTCATCCACCTTACCAGGTTATCCTCCTTCAGTCTATCATGACTGCTGCTGCTAGACTCATCCACCTTACCAGGTTATCCTCCTTCAGTCTATCATGACTACTGCTGCTAGACTCATCCACCTTACCAGGTTTTCCTCCTATAGTCATTCATGACTGCTGCTGCTAGACTCATCCACCTTACCAACCATTCAGGGACTGTTGTCCTCTTTGCCAAACCCTCCACTTCCTTCTGCTAACCTTATGTATAAAATTTAAAATACTAACAACAACATAGAAAGCCATCCACAACTCTGCCCCAAGATACATATTGCCTCAAAATATCACCAAAATGGTCCTTTCCACTCCTCCCAAGACCTCCTGCTCTCCTCATCACCTCCTCCCATGCTCACCTCCAAGACTTCTCCAGAGCCTCTTCCAGTCTCACTCTGTCCAGCTATCTCCTACTCTGTGAACCTTTAGGCAATCTCTGAAAACTCATCTGCTTGGGGAAGCCTATCTCACCTGCATCTAAAAATTGTATTTCTACTTTCTCCATATGCTCATGCCTCATATATAGGGTCCTCCTATTCCTCATGTATTAAACTGTATTGTAACTGTACCGTCTTCCTGTACTTTGCAAAGTGCTGCACAAACTGTTTTATATAAATCCTTTATAACTCTAATAATACGAGGGGTCTTCAAAAAGTTCCCACACTTTTATACATAAACTGTACACATATATTGTAGAAAAACTGCGGAAACTTTTTAAAGAACCCTCATAATTAAGTAGCTGTAAAGAAAATCACATGTTGAGGAAACAGCAAAGGACATGGGATGTTAAAGAAAATGTTAGTATACAGTATATTATATATATATATATAGTCCATCTTTAAGCAAAGCTCACCTTCTTCCCAGCCCTCATTGTCACCCTGCTGCTAGAACAATCTACTAGACATATGCAATTAATTTTGTTACGAATTGGAATTCTGACAAAATATTCCTAATTTGGAGCTTCAAATGTATCCAAATATCCAAATCGTAACAAGTTTAAATGAATATGAAACAAATTATGATTCAAAAATGTATTTGAATTTGCAAATGAATTTGAAAAAGAATTTGAATTTGAAAATAAATTTGAATTTGAAAATGAAAACATGCAATAAATACAGTAAGGTATAAAGGTAAAACAAGATGATGATTTCTACTTGGGCTGCTTTAGAGAATAGAATAGAAATAGATTAGAAAATAAGAGAATAGAAAGGAACAGAATAGAATAGAATATAAAGGGATAGAAAATTAATAGAATAAAACAGAATGGAATAGAATAGAAAATAAAAGTATAGAATAAAAAAGAATACAATAGAATAACATAGAGTAGAAAATAAAAGAACAGAAAAGAATAAAAAAAACATAAAAGAGATTAGAATGGAATAGAATAAAATAGAACAAATATATCCATCTTCTGAAATCTGAATTTAGAATCGATTTGAAAAATTTCTAATTTTGAATTAATTTGAAAAAATTTGAATCGAATTGAAAAATTTAGAATTTTGAATTGATTTGAAAATAACAAATATATGAATAACCAATTCCAAAAGAAAACATTCTAACATAACAAATATGACAAAACTAAATTATTAACTTAACAAACAAATCCAAAACAAAGCAAAACAACTTTTTCCATTGTGTTACAAATCTAAGGATGGTCAATCAACAGGGGACAGGGGACTACTACAAGAGAATTATAAATCCAGCCTTAAAGAACACACTGTGGTTTACTGATCTTCTTATCAAACTATACAGATGTGCACCTTTGCAAAATAATAATGCTGTTTATATGGCCTTTATTTGTCCTGCAAATGATTTACAAGACTATTAAAGGCATTGGCAATTATTTACAAAGACGCTTATAGGATCATTTGACGTACAGAGAGCTTCCAGACAGAGCATCTAAACATAAAACATGAAACATGACCTTCAGGTAAACTTTGTAAAAATTCAGTAGTCATTTTTTTCTTTACTTTTTTAAGCAGCATCATAATCTATTTTATGTAGCACGTTCCTAGAGAGGTGCTAGGTTGAAGAAATGTAGCTTTTGGCTCACTGTAATCAGCTGAGCTGCATGTGATTATTATGGTATGTCTTGTGTTTTACTGGCTGCAGGGTTGACTGCTTCCCCCTGTCTGTCTGGAGGGATCTGGAAGATAGTGGACTGGGAGAGTCAAATCAGCAGCTGAATAATCATTCAGTCTGAGCCAGTCCCCAGGGGATGATGCCCAGATGGTGGTTGGAAGGGAACACAGATAGCCTGGGGCCTGGAATAGAGAGGTTCTTGTCCTAGAGGAGGAGATCACTAGCCTGAGGGTGGTTGCCACCCCTCTCGGCAAGTCTGCCTTGCTTCTACTGCTCATCGAGGTCCCAGTTATGCTAGCTGGGGGGTCTATTTTGCTGGAGTTTGCTGGAGCTGACTGAGGGACTTCTTTTGAGGATCTGGTCTGAAGAATTCACAGGGGAGGTGTCTGGAAGATATTGGAAGGATGCATCCAATTGTCCAAGGACCTTAATGAGTATAGTGTGAAAGATCCCAGTGACTGTGTGCTGCTATTACCCCATTTGTATTAGAGTCAGCATTACCTAAATGGACATTGTGCTTGGTGTCTCAATATAGCTACACCCAATATTTGCTGCTGCAAGGACTGTGTGCAGATTCATTGAAGGAAGAATATTGTCTCAAGTTACTGCTTAACATTGCTGGAGTATCCCAAAGTTACCGTACACTTATCAAAATTCAAGTTCTGCAATAGAGCATCAGAAAAGCATTCCCTCAGACTGATTACTGAGCCAAAAGAGTGACTGTGTGCTTGGCTGCTAGTACATCTACTGGGCAATTACCTTGGGTCCTAAATATCATGCCCTTTAGGGGTTGAGCCCTACATTTAGTAACATTAATTTAGTTTTTTACATTTTAGAATGGGGTGTCTTGAGATTGTGCGAAATTTTAAAGGGTGCATTGACTAAAAAACTGGTCTAGAGAAGACTTGTATTGGAAGCATATGCAGTACTTTTGGGGTACCTATGTCTGGCTTAGAGCAGCTGGACAATTGGCCACAAGACATTGTTAATAACTGATACTGTATATCAGCTGTTGTAGTCAATTATGGTCCGTTATTCCAGTTTGTTTCTAATAATTTTTCTTACATACAAATCCACTGGAATAAAACATGTTGTTCAACGCATTGTAACCACTATAGTTCTTATTGGATGAATACTTTATTGAATTATTCATTGATAGTGAAGAAATTTGACTCTAAATAGAGTGTTTCAATGAAAAGTAGTTCCTGGCATTGCATCAATGATAATCAGCTGAAAACCTATGGGTTAATTTTTTTAAAACCTCTCTAAAAAATTAAGTGTCTAACTTTCTTCCATATGAAAAGAATTTTTTTATCTGCGTCTTAGTGATTTTTTTCAATACTATTCTTATGTATTCCATGGGGAACAGGTAAATGGTACAAATGATGTAAGGAACCTCTTGTAAATCGTTTACTTGATGTTAAAGGGTTCACTAGGCTAGTATCATGGCAGGCGGTGGGATACAGATGGATTTTAGGAGAGACCACATATGGTTTGTTTATATTTTCTAATTTCAATGAACCTTGCATACTACTGAAAAAAAATATGTTTTTACATTCATATTAGGACTGCAGGATTGTAGGCTTGGAAAACCTTTATCCTCTTCCTTTCAGGGCAGGATTAAGCTGGGGAAAAGGGGGGGGGGAGCAGTGCTAGTATGACATACTGAGCTGGTTGCCCCATGTATAAGGCCATTTTCTGGGACCAGGTGAGAAGCTATTTTATTTATTTATTTTAGGTACTTATATAGCGCTGTCAATTTTACGCAGCGCTTTACACATATATATATATATTGCAATTCACATCAGTCCCTAACCCTCAAGGGGTGTACAATCTAAGGTCTCTAACTCACATTCATACATACACATACTAGGGCCAATTTAGACAGGAGCCAATTAATCTACCAGCATGTCTTTGGAGTATGGGAGGAAACTGGAGTACCCGGAGGAAACCCACGCAGGCACAGGGAGAACATGCAAACTCCAGGCAGGTGGTGCCATGGCTGGGATTCAAACCAACGACCATAGTACTGCCAGGCGGAAGTGCTAACCATTTAGCCACTGTGCTTTGTATGTTGTTGGTACTTATACTCTACTTTCAGAGCATATGTTGAAAGCTGGTGTGCTTAAACTGCTTATATTTGATTTATATTTATATTTACTCTGAGTCAAGTGTGTCCCCTATTGGTGGTCTCCCCTCCGGCTTGTGGGGCTTATCGGATTTAGTCCCCCTATTCGGTTGATGGTCCACATATTATGGTTATACTTCAAGTGAATAATTCTGATGTGGTTAAAGTGATTACCCTACTTAAATCTGAGATCTAAGGTCCTGATGAAGCGGGCCACCCTGCAAAATGCGTCGAGCTACACTAGTGATCTCTGAGGACTCTACATTCTAAGTTCTCTAGCTATTACAGTAAGAGCTGATTCACACATGTGGTGCGGATTGAAGTTTCACAGCTAATTGACAAAGTAGTTCAGTGGTTTACAGCAGGTTCAGGACAGGATTAACTCAGGATATTAACCAGTTCACACATATACGGTTTAGAAATGGTTCCCATAGACGTCAATCGCCTGTAATCCGCACCTGAACCGGACTGCACTGCTCAGAAATCGTACATGACTCTTTTTCAAACCACAATGAAACCACACCACCAGTGCACTGGGCATATGTGAACAGGCACCATAGGAAGCAATGGTATTTCACATGTCATGCAGATTGGATGCAGTTCAAACTGCATCCAATCTGCATATATGTGAAACGGCACTAACTTGTAGCACTGGCGTCTGAGTATATATATTAAATGTTTTTTTACTTCTATATTTTTAAATGTAACAATAAAGATGTAAAAACATTTTAATCATGTATTATTGTTATATATGTAACCTTTGAAAGTATATTCAAAGTCCAATTACCTAGATGGTTTTCTGTAGCTTGCCCCATGTATAGATAGTTAACCATTCAGACCTCTGTCAGAATAAGACGCACATGCTGTACTGCCGCTCAATACAGGCACTCTCATTATTCACCGTCCTGATTCTGATTGATGCCTCAAGGTTTTATTTGTAAGTCCTTTAGCTACAGTAATATGGTTAAAGCCCTGGTGGGTTTTTTGGGGTGGGGTTTTGGTCTCCAATATGTATTGGCTGCTTTGTGTTATCCTTTTGTCATTTGTGGAACTAATAAAATACATTTCTTAATAATACATCGCAGAAGTGCAAAACATATGAGAGTCCATATATATTAGGACTTTTGGTGTACCTGTACATCACAGGACACAGAGCCAGAGGAGTTAATAGTCATTACTACATGAGTTATGCTGCCACATTGAGGTGAATGGATACTGGCCAGAAAACAAAGGCAGAAGTCTCTGCCAAGGTATATCCCCTCCAAGCTCAGCTAAACCTCAATTTTGTGCCAGTGTCTAAAGGTGATGGATACTTCTCTGAGTCTATCTATTTTTTGGGACTTTGTTCCAGCTTCTCTGGGCCTGTTCCCCATACCTTGATCTGAGCAGAGGTAGGCTGTCTCCAGATCAGTCACTACAGCCAGCTGGCCAAGAGAAACTCTGCTCAGACCTCACATACAAGAGAAGGACAGCCTGTAATGTTTGGCATTCAGTGCTGGATCCTGCAGACAGTGATATCCAGAGTACGGAGTACCTGGTCATCTTGCTGGTAGGGTGCTCTACAAGTCCAGGGCAGTGATCCTCTAGGAGGGAAGTCAAGGCCATGTGGGGCATTCCCATCGTAATGAGTACAGTTTAGGCCTGGTAGCCTCTGCAGCATGGACTGGTAAGGGCCTCTATGTTTGTGGAGTTGTGGCAGCCCTCTTTACAATGTTCCCTCTATGTATGCTGGTTTAGGGCATAGAATGGCATCAGGATATGTGTTTCCCCTATGGGATAATATACAGGTTGTGACAGCATTTAAATGTGGCCATTTTGTGTCACATTCATTTCTATAGGGCTTCCTTGCCCACATTGTTTCACAGCATCTGCCTGAAATCTCCTGCCTTCCACAACCATTAAATGAGCAGACTTCTGTCCATCCGTGCACATCAAGTACAGAGGCATGTGCATTTTTAGGGGGGTGCTCTAACCCTTTAGTGTTTTGACATGTTTTTGTCTCTTCCTGCTGCGTTACAGGCCTATCATCCCTCAGCGAGCCATGGCTTTCCCCAGGCTGAGAGGTGCGAAGAAAGACAAAGGTGTCTTTCAAATTCATTCATCAGGTACAGCATCCCTCCTGCAAAGTTTGTCCAGCAATGGCCCCCCCTATGGATCAGAATAGCTCTGAATCCTGCCCTTATCTGGTATTCCTGCTGTTTCAGGGACACAATCCACTTCCTACTTTGTGTCAAGAGAGGAATTTTCTGCAGCCATTTCTGGACTAGGAGATCACCTCTCAGGGAGCCATACTAACCTGGAATGCCTGGGACACAAACATGGGTGCTCTCCTTCCCCCTGTCCCCTTTTGTGGACATATGAAGCCTTCCTCTGGATTAACTGTGGGTATAGGATTATAACTTTTTTTTATGGTTGAACTGCATGGACTTTTGTCTTTTTTCAGCCAGACTAACTATGTAACTATAAAGCATTGGAGGGAGTTCCTCTGGATAACAGGGAAGTACTGGAAACCATGAAGAATCAGAACTCATCTGTAGATGAGTCCTCTCAGGAGGAGCTTGAGGAGTTGCAGCTATCTAAATCTTCATCCCCTTTAGTCCCTTGATTTTTGTCCTGGTGGCCCCCAAAAAAGCTAAGTCCTTTCCAAAGTGATGTATGCTTATTGGGCTCACCTGGAGAAGGTGTTTTCACCACCAAAATGGTTTGCTAAAGATGCCACGGAAAAGTTTTCCAGTCTTTAAAGATGCCACGGATTAGAGGTTGGAAGCTGTCTTTAAGGTGCCATTCTCTCCGGTGGGAGCAGCACTGCAATTTGTGCTGGCTGCAGTAGGAGTGTGCCAAGCCATTCCAAAGAATCTTATTCAGACAATTCTGCATCTGGCAGCTACTGGTGAATTTCCAAGGGCCCTGAGATTTTTGGTGAATGCATATGGTAGATTGGGATTCTTGGTAGATCCATGTGGCCGTCTAGTTAATATCACACAATGGGACCCAGCAGTAATCAGCTAAGGATACTATTGTGCTCACAGCTCTGTAGTCAGCTTGGAAGTGTTAGACATATAGGGGTTTATTTACTAAAGCTGGAGAGTCCAAAATCAGACTCCCTTCTGCATAGAAACCAATCAGCTTCTAACCTCAGCTTGTTCAATGAAGCTTTGGCAATGAAACCTGGAAGCTGATTGGTTTCTATGCAGAAGTGAGTCTGATTTTGCACTCTCCAGCTTTAGTAAATAAACCCCATATAGTCCTAGTGCTTTCTGAGTCTAATGTCTGGAGTTCCCCTTTAATATTATATAATAAGGTATCTGATGAGTGCTGTGGATATATCTGTCATGATGAACAGTTTACTGCTGACGGGTGTTAGTGTAGGCCTCTTATTCACATTGTTAAGTGGTTTGTTATTCTGATGACATTGACCTGTCGGTGTACACAGGTCTGCGTAGTTATGGTAACCCCTTACTTTCTGCTCAGTGTAACGGAAAATGGATCATTTTGCTGGGCTTGTTCCGTCCATCACAGCCTACAAAAACCCTTGCTGGTACATATATGATTCATTACATTTTCAGATCTCTGTACCATAGTCTAAGCGGTCATGGAGCTATACAGTTTTTTCTCATTTCTGTAAAGCGTTTATGGATAATTACATTGCTCCTATAGATGCCGTGATGTTTGTTTTATGAATAATGATTAGCCAGGCCGTATCTGACTTGTCATTAGTACAAGGGAGTGATTTCTTACTGCTGACAGAGATGTGCTGGTGTTCAGAGAGTGTTTACCCGCGTAGATCCCCGGAGAGTGATCTGTGTACATACACACGTTGGGTATTTATTGTAAAACAGCAGATTATGTTTATTCCTTCTACACAGGGTTTACTGGTAGGGAACTGTTCTGCAAAGCATTGGAAAGAGAATTCTAATCACATAATTTCAATACAGATTTATACAGGAATTATCGCTGAAAGAAAAAAAATAATTTTAGGATAAAGGGCTTTTGTCAAATGATTTTCATGCCTGTTCCTTTAGCCTCTGTATCTATCTATCTGGTATCCACAAATATCTATCTATCTATCTATCTATCTATCTATCTATCTATCTATCTATCTGGTATCCACAAATATCTATCTATCTATCTATCTATCTATCTATCTATCTATCTATCTATCTATCTATCTGGTATCCACAAATATCTATCTATCTATCTATCTATCTATCTATCTATCTATCTATCTATCTATCTATCTATCTATCTATCTGGTATCCACAAATATCTATCTATCTATCTATTTATCTATCTATCTATCTATCTATCTATCTATCTATCTATCTATCTATCTATCTATCTGTCTATCTGTCTATCATATCTATCTATCTATTATATCTATCATGTCTATCTGTCTATTATATCTATCATATCTATCTATCTATCTATCTATTATAGCTATCATATCTATCTATCTAATCTATCTATCTATCTATCTATCTAATCTATCTATCTATCTATCTATCTATCTATCTATCTATCTATCTATCTATCTATCTAATCTATCTATCTATCTATCTATCTATCTATCTATCTATCTATCTATCTATCTGTCTATCTGTCTATCTGTCTATCTGTCTATCTGTCTATCTGTCATATCTAATATATCTATCATATCTATCTATCTATCTATCTATCTATCTATCTATCTATCTATCTATCTATCTATCATATCTATCTATCTATCTATCTATCTATCTATCTATCTATCTATCTATCTATCTATCTATCTGTCTATCTGTCTATCATATCTATCTATCTATCTATCTATTATATCTATCATGTCTATCTGTCTATTATATCTATCATATCTATCTATCTATCTATTATAGCTATCATATCTATCTATCTAATCTATCTAATCTATCTATCTATCTATCTATCTATCTATCTATCTATCTGTCTATCTGTCTATCTGTCATATCTAATATATCTATCATATCTATCATATCTATCATATCTATCTATCTATCTATCTATCTATCTATTTATCTGACCAAATAACTTACTTGACATATGCATTGCTGGGCACCCAAGACGGAGCTATGAAAGGGTACGCTGACAGGACTGGCTTCCGACCACTGTGACAACCATCCACTCTTTCCCACCTCCCCAGCATTAAAGGGACGCTGGTGCGGGTGAGAAAGGGTTAAAATCAAGAAAACAAGAACATGACCTCAAACTAGGAGGAAAGTTCCAAAGCTACTCTTAGAAATTATTATTTTACCAAAAGAGTAGTTGATGTTTGGAATAGACTAGAGGTAGTAAGTGAGTCAATAGTAAATGGTTTCAAACATGCTTGGGACAAACATCTATACTCAGACTAAAAAAAAAGGGACTGTATCCACATACCTATGTAATACAATGGCAAATGACTGAAGAGAATTACAATAACTCTAAAATATAAAATTAATTGAATGGCTGTTATAGAATAGATGTAAACACAGGACTTGACAAATTTTCTTTGAATCTAGGAGCCAGCTAAAAAATTAGGATCCAGTTAGGGGGAAGGGGGTGTGTTCTTTACTGTAAACACACTGATCGGGATGGCTGTACTGTGCACAGCCATCCCGAACAGTGTGCTCGAGCTGACAGGGAGGAAGACTGTTTGTAAACAAAACAATCTTCCTCCCCGTCGGAGATGCTCAGTAATCACCAGGCGCTAGCGGGTAATTACCTAGCATGATATATACGTTATTCTGCACACAGGTGCCACCCTGTAGCAGTATATCTGCTATAGGGTGGTCCTTGAGCTTTGTAATTCTTCAGATTTCTCGACTCATGATTCAACCTATGTACAGTTAGATCCATATATATTTGGATCCAAGCACAAATATAGTTTTTTTCAGGTATTTACCAAAACATGTTTAAGTTATAGTTATATAATGGATATGGGCTGAAAGTGCACACTCCCGGCTTTAATTTAAGGGTATGTACATCCAAACTGGAAGAAGGGTTTAGGAATTAAAGTTCTTAAATGTAGCCATATCCCCTTTTTCAAGGGACCAAAAGTAATTAAACAATTGAATCAAAAGCTGTTTCATGGGCAGGTGTGGACCACTCCTTCGTTATTTCTTCATCAATTAAGCCGATAAAAGGTGAATCTAGCCATTGTAAGGCTTCAAAAACTAAACAAATCCATCAGAGAGATAGCAGCAACATTAGGAGTGGCCAAATCAACAGTTTGGTACATTCTGAGGAAAGAAGAATGCACTAGTGAGCTCAGCAACATAAAAAGTCATGGACGTCCACAGAAGATAACAGTGGTGAATGATCGCAGGATCCTCCCTATGGTAAAGAAAAACCCATTCACAACATCTAGACAAGTGAAGGACACTCTCCAGAAGGTGGGCATATCATTGTCAAAGTCTACAATAAAGAGAAGACTTCGTGAGAGCAAATACAGAAGGTTCACCACAAGGTGCAAACCATTCATAAGCCTGAAGAACAGAAAAACCAGATTAGACTTTGCCAAAAAAAACATCTAAAAAAACCAGTCCAGTTCTGCAAAAAGCATTCTTTGGACGGATGAAACTAAGATTAATCTGTACCAAAACGACAGGAAGAAAAAAGTGTGGAGGAGGGTTGGAACAGCTCATGATCCAAAGCACCCAACGTCATCTGTAAAACATGGTGGAGGCAGTGTGATGGCATGGGCATGCATGGCTTCCAGTGGCACTGGGTCATTGGTATTTATTGATGATGTGACAGAAGACAGAAGCAGCCAGATGGATTCTGCAGTGTTTACAGATATACTGTCAGCCCAGATTCAGCCAATACAGCAAAGTTGATTGGACGGCGCTTCACAGTACGAATGGACAATGATCCAAAAGACACTGCAAAAGCAACCCAGGAGCTTTTGAAGGTAAAGAAGTTGAATATTCTGCAATGGCCGAGTCAATCACCTGATCTCAACCCAAATAAGCAATAGTTTCACTTGCTGAAGGCAAAACTAAAGGCAGAAAGACCCACAAACAGAGTACAACTGAAGACAGCTGCAGTTAGAGCCTGGCAAAGCATCAGAAGGGAGGAAACCCAGTCTTTGGTAATG
Source organism: Staurois parvus (assembly GCF_062004578.1). NCBI lineage: Eukaryota > Metazoa > Chordata > Amphibia > Anura > Ranidae > Staurois > Staurois parvus. Next base: position 3,852,667 of record NW_028318117.1, read on the forward strand.
TCCTTGGGTTCTAGACCTCAGGCAGTCATTGCCAGTAAAGGATTCTCAACAAAATATTAAAAATTAACATTTTATTTATGGTTATATTCAATTGTCAAACTACTTTTGGCCCCTTGAAAAAGGGGGGATGGCTACTCTTAAGAGCTGTAATTCCTAAACCCTTCCTCCAATTTGGATGTACATACCCTCACATTAAACCTGTTAGTGTGCACTTTCAGTCCATATCCATTATAGAACTAGAGCTTGAACATATTTTGGTAAATTCCTGAAAAAAACTAAAATTGTGCCTGTGTCCAAATATATACAGTCAGGTCCATAAATATTGGGACATCGAGACAATTCTAACATTTGTGGCTCTATACACCACCACAATGGATTTGAAATGAAATGAACAAGATGTGTTTTAACTGCAGACTGTCAGCTTTAATTTGAGGGTATTTACATCCAAATCAGGTGAACGGTGTAGGAATTACAACAGTTTGCATATGTGCCTCCCACTTGTTAAGGGACCAAAAGTAATGGGACAATTGGCTTCTCAGCTGTTCCATGGCCAGGTGTGTGTTATTCCCTCATTATCCCAATTACAATGAGCAAATAAAAGGTCCAGAGTTCATTTCAAGTGTGCTATTTGCATTTGGAATCTGTTGCTGTCAACTCTCAAGATGAGATCCAAAGAGCTGTCACTATCAGTGAAGCAAGCCATCATTAGGCTGAAAAAACAAAACAAACCCATCAGAGAGATAGCAAAAACATTAGGCGTGGCCAAAACAACTGTTTGGAACATTCTTAAAATGAAGGAACGCACCGGTGAACTCAGCAACACCAAAAGACATGGAAGACCACGAAAAACAACTGTGGTGGATGACCGAAGAATTCTTTCCCTGGTGAAGAAAACACCCTTCACAACTGTTGGCCAGATCAAGAACACTCTCCAGGAGGTAGCTGTGTGTGTGTCAAAGTCAACAATCAAGAGAAGACTTCACCAGAGTGAATACAGAGGGTAAACCACAAGATGTAAACCAATGGTGAGCCTCACAAACAGGAAGGCTGGATTAGAGTTTGCCAAACAACATCTAAAAAAGCCTTCACAGTTCTGGAACAACATCCTATGGACAGATGAGACCAAGATCAACTTGTACCAGAGTGATGGGAAGAGAAGAGTATGGAGAAGGAAAGGAACTGCTCATGATCCTAAGCATACCACCTCATCAGTGAAGCATGGTGGTGGTAGTGTCATGGCGTGGGCATGTATGGCTGCCAATGGAACTGGTTCTCTTGTATTTATTGATGATGTGACTGCTGACAAAAGCAGCAGGATGAATTCTGAAGTGTTTCGGGCAATATTATCTGCTCATATTCAGCCAAATGCTGCAGAACTCATTGGACGCCGCTTCACAGTGCAGATGGACAATGACCCAAAGCATACTGCAAAAGCAACCAAAGAGTTTTTTAAGGGAAAGAAGTGGAATGTTATGCAATGGCCAAGTCAATCACCTGACCTGAATCCGATTGAGCATGGATTTCACTTTCTGAAGACAAAACTGAAGGGAAAATGCCCCAAGATCAAGCAGGAACTGAAGACAGTTGCAGTAGAGGCCTGGCAGAGCATCACCAGGGATGAAACCCAGCATCTGGTGATGTCTATGAGTTACAGACTTCAGACTGTAATTGACTGCAAAGGATTTGCAACCAAGTATTAAAAAGTGAAAGTTTGATTTATGATTATTATTCTGTCCCATTACTTTTGGTCCCTTCACAAGTGGGAGGCACATATGCAAACTGTTGTAATCCCTACACCGTTCACCTGATTTGGATGTAAATACCCTCAAATTAAAGCTGACAGTCTGCAGTTAAAGCACATCTTGTTTATTTAATTTCAAATCCATTGTGGCGGTGTATAGAGCCAAAAATGTTAGAATTGTGTCGATGTCCCAATATTTATGGACCTGACTGTATGAACCTAACTGTATATCATCATTAATTGTTTGTGATGGATACATACTGTAGAACAGTTACAATAGAAACACTTTTACGGATATTGCAACAATAGTAGATTGAAGGTTCTGTTGCTTGGACATGATTAATCTTTTCACCTTTACAAGACGGTTGTGAGATTTCCAACCAAAATGAATGAATTATACACAAATTCTTGAGCAAAGCTGAAGAGGCTGTGCCTGAGGTTGAAAGTATCAGAATTTGTCTTCATTGTGTTTATTAAGCCTTGTAGCACTGAGCTTTCTACTCTGTTTTGCCTGTCTGAAAATTCCCGAACTGACAAATTGTCCATTTCTTGGAACATCTATATTGTCAGTTGTAGTTGTACCAGTGGAATGCATTGGTGCGGAGCTCGGAATTTAGGTGCAGAATTTTTATAGGTGTGAATTAAAAAGATATTTTTAGTTCCCTTAAAGCGTAATCCTATTTCAGTAAACAAAAAGGAATGATAATAAAAAATAAATGTTACATAAGCCTTTTTGTAATTTACTGGTAATTAAAAACATTAACAGGAATTTCAGTGGAAGAGGAAGTGGGGAGGGGGCAGGTCGTACATTGTTGGTGTACAGAACTCAACCAATATGACACTTCCTGCTGATGTCATTTGCTCTCTGTGGTCCCAAGTAGTCCATATTCTCAACATTAGACCAAACATGTAACCATAGCAGGAATTCCTTAAAGTGGTGGTAAACTCATTAAATAAAAGTTTCCTGCTGCAAGGTAATATAATGTGCTAGTATACACAACACAACGAACCTCGAAGCAGATGAGCTACAGGAGCAGAAGACCACCCCGGGTGCCACTCCTGTCAGCTAAAATAGGAAATGGAGGCTACAATTTGCACAGGCTTACCAAAATTGGACAATAGAAAATTGGAAAAAGGTTGCCTGGTCTGATGAGTCTCGATTTCAGCTGCAACATTCAGATGGTAGGGTCAGAATTTGGCATTAACAACATGAAAGCATGGATCCACCTAATAAAGTGACCAGTGAGTGTATATGCCTTGTTTTATGCTACAATCCCTCCCAACAGCAGAAGTGCTTGCAAAATCTGGGAAAAAGACCTGGCTTGCCATCTTGGGGAAGCGGACTGTGAGCGTATTAACACATTAGTCCACAAGGGTTCTGTCAGTGTACCAGGAAAATGCTTATAAAATTCATACCTGCTGGTACAAGGTGCCGCACCTACTACATAAAATCTCACCAAGGGCAACAGACTGTTGTTGGCGATATCGTACGGGCGAAGACACTTTCCTCCACGTCCGGTGGGTTTGTACTAGTCTCGTCTCTTTTTTACTAAAGTTCATGATATTATGGCTCAGGTGGCAGGGGTTACAGTGGAATTTACTCCAGGCCAATACCTGCTTCACTATTCCGCATTTTTTGAAAGAGAGTACAAAAAAATCATTGTTGATACAAATGATCAATGTTGAACGGCTGTGCATTCCAGTTCGGTGGCTCATTGAACATATTGGAGGAGATAGAGGAGCTGATCCTTATGGCCACAGACAGAATTTCATCTTTCACCACAACCTGGGAAAGCTGGATACACTATAAAACCACAAGCACAAACAAGTTATGCCTGTTACTTAATCCCCAACAGTAAAATCAGTCTGTATATGCAGTAAAGCATGTTTGCTATACTCACTGCGGAACCTAAGGGGTTAATCCTCCGTGTTGTATAATAAGGGTGTTTGATCCTGTCTTCTCTGATCCTCCCCTTCTTCCACAGTTCCCAATATATCTCCCGATAGAACAGAGGTTTGGAGGCAAGCTGCACATGCTCAGTTTGGTGTGTGCTGCTAGAAAGGTTTTTTGCACGTGATCTGCAAAGAGCCAATCAGCACTGTCCAGACAGAAGGTCAGGGGTCCTGCAGCCTCATAGGACAGTCAGAAGAGAATGAAAAACTCCTCCTACAAGCATTAACCAGTGCTCTGCTGGACAATGATAGAAGTCACAAGACTTCTCTAACTGCTGATGGGAAAGGTTATATAACAGCTTATATTTACTAAAATAATAATAATTTCCATATTATGTGCACTGTGGGAGACCTGATATAGTGAATGCAGGGACCTGGGTTTAGTAACATTTTAAGCTGTTTTGGGAGCTGTAGTCCTGAGTGGTGTTAACCTGTGGCCCTAATATTTGGCTTTGCATTTGTTATAACTGTCCTGTCTATACACTTCATTGGCGGATTGCTCCACAGCTGGTAGCTGGGTCTGGAAGATGGGGTGGTTCAGTCTGTAGTGTGCCACTGCCTGGCCGAGTATGGCACCCACCTCCTTTTCCCTTATCCCCACTCCTCACTTCCCCCAAGACCCATCTCCTTTCTGCCCACTATACTCCCCCCTCTTCATTCCCCTCCCCCCATTTGTATTTATTTATTTTTTCTTCTCTATCGTTTATGCCTTGGGAGTGAATTGGTTTCCTCTGTTTTTTTTCGCATGCCTAATGCTTTTGCTGACATCAGGGATTTATTTGTATTATTGTATGATAAAATTGATACCCGGAAGTTGCCTCTGTAACTAACCTGTGATTGTTTCTTTCCTATCTTGAGGTGCTTTATGTTTTTCTTTTGCTGTTTTATTTTGTGTTGTGTTTCACTATAATACACATGTCCTGTTTCTGACCTCCAATGAGGGTAGGTCTTGCATAGCCAGGGACGGCCTAATGACTGTCATGGTGGTTTCAACATATGTAATGGCTCCTTGGAGGTGTCCTATTGTGTTGTGTTATTGTACCTGTCTCTGTACAAAATGTTTCAATAAACATATTATGGAACAAAAAAATATCCAACTGGTAGAGGAATAGGTTTTAATACTCAGCTTATTTCTTGCTTCACTGGGTTTCTCCATGCTATGAGGCTGATCCCCTGAAACCCCTTCTTTAGGTCACTCTAGCTGGCAACCACATGCTGGTATCTTTGCAAACAATGCAGAGCCAATACCCTGCATTGTATGTGAGAATGGTGAGGGTCCACCAACGACAACTGGAGAAAAAATGTGAGCGTCCAAAGCCTGCTGGAGTGAGGAATAAGTACTGCTTAATCTTCTACCCCTAGAGGTAATGAGCATTTACTCTTGCATTGCAGGGGGCCTCGCTGCAAGGGTGTTGTTTTTGTAATTCCTTGAATTTGGCTTAAAAGGAAAACTCCACCAAAGGGAACGCTTTGCTAATACAAAAATCACATAACATATCAAATTCAAAGTCATTATGTAATTTGTTAATACTGATCTACTTCCTTTGTAATTTGCAGTTTCTATGAGTTTTGTAAACTGGCATGAAATTCAAAAATTGCTTTGTTGCAACCAAGGCAGCTGGGAGTGGTCTGAACATCATGTACAGTGTGCCCCCTAGAAATGTCCTACTCAAGTAACTGGCTCATGGAATTTGCAGAGGTATAACAGATCTTGATCAAATTTAATACAGTATATAACATTTGCTTATATCCTTGCAGCCTACTCTATACATTTCAAGAGAGGATTTTTGTATTTTCAACAAAGCTAGAATTGCACTTTAATATGAACGCTTTGAATCTGTTCTCTTTGTGTTCCACGGTTTCTAATAACAACAAAATGAAACAAAGTATTCTACACAATGATCTTGACTCCAATTAAAACAATGCTTCTAGCTGTTGCAAAGACCAGATGGATTTTTCTTGGGTTATATCTAAAGGTCATACATTGCACTAATTGAAATGTCCCTAAACGCTTAGCTTGCCAGCATGAGAAAGGCACTATGTTTTCCTTATGCCATAAACCGAGGAAATAAAAGTTTTTTAATGTGTGTTTGAATTCCACAATGGAAAATGGTTAAAGAGACACATACGTTCAAAGTATAAAAGGCAACAATTAATCAAGAGTTCTATGGAGATTTAATAAAAACCCATATTTTCCCCTGAAATTTTACCTAAAAGTGTTCTAAGCACTGTATCAGTACCTGCAAATTGATCACGGTGCATTGTAGTTGGGAGTGTGCTTGAATTTATGCATTTCATATACAGTTGCAAGAAAAAGTATGTGAACCCCTTGGGATTACATGGAGTTTTGCATGAATTTGGCATAAAATGTGCTCTGAACGTCATCTAAGTCACAACAATAAAAGAACACAGTCTGCAGGAAAACGTACGACCATCTGTCCACCAACTGGAACTCCGCAGAAGATGGGTGATGCAACAGGACAATGACCCAAAGCATACAAGTAATTCAACAAAACAATGGTTGCAACAGCACAGAATATGCCTTCTGGAGTGGCCCAGTCAGAGTCCTGACCTCAACCCGATTGAAATGCTGTGGCATGACCTTAAGAGAGCGATTCACACCAGACATCCCAAGAATATTGCTACACTGAAACTGTTTTGTAAAGAGGAGTGGTCCAAAATTACTCCAGATCATTGTGCAGGTCTGATCTGCACCTACAGAAAACGTTTGGTTGAGGTTATTGCTGCCAAAGGAGGGTCAACCAGTTATTAAGTCCAAAGGTTCACATACTTTTTCCTCCCTGCACTGTGAATGTTTACATGTTATGTGCAATTAAACCATGGCAACATCTAATGTTTGTGTAGTATTATGTTCAGCAGACTGTGTTCTTCTATTGTTGTGACTTAGATGATGTTCAGAGCACATTTTAGGCCCAATTCATGCAAAACTCCACGTAATCCCAAGGGGTTCACATACTTTTTCTTGCAACTGTAGGTTGTACAGGTTTGCAGTTAAGCTTCAAAGTTGCTTGAATAGCTGAATACGTTATTCCTATTACCAGGGCTTTATTAAGGGGCTTTATTAAGACATCATGATGCCCCAGCTGAGCACTCTGGAATGCTGAATCCTTTTTTCTCAAAGCTTTTGTCCCAATGTCATGCATTACCCCATGAGCCTCATTATTGGTACATGCAGTCTTGCCAACTGGCTGGTAACTGTTACATATACACTTGTGGGAGGGGCCTACTCGCCCTGCACATGGGGGTACCTCTCCTCTTGTGAACATGCTTATCAATGCCCAGGACCAGGCGGGGCTACAGTCATATGAAAGTGAACATTAAAGTGATACCCCGACTTAGAGATGAGCAATACACTGTGTGCAGATGTGTAACATACAGAATTCCTGTGTGTTAGCAATCCGTCCCATGTCACTGCGCACCTTTGCTCTATGAATGCTGCATTTAGGAGAGACACCACTGAGCTTATGTCCTGCTCCACTAGACCAGACTACCTTCTCACACAATGACTGAATCGGGTCCCGTCGTGCCCTAGCGCGGACCTCATGCATACACTTAATTAACTTCTTCTGTCTTCCCCGTACTGGGCCCATGGGGTCAGCTGGGCACATGGGGTCACAATGCCACAGGTGCAGTCCCAGACACTTTTAGGGAACCAACTGCTAGGGAGGAAGGTGGACTACCAATCCCCCTCGCTACCGGAGCACCTGTTACCCGAGTCTGGTACTGCTTCTTGACATTTGGCTACGTTATATATTCACCAGTTCATGGTTACCCATGGCAACTACTCTCCTGCTCCAACTCCCTCGCTGAGTTAACCGTTTGTGGTGGCTTGACTCTTGTACCCCGTGTGTTCTTTATAGGGCCTGTTCTTCTGCAGTAGATACACCATGTATCTTCATGTACCCCTCTGAGTAACTTCAGACCAGTCTCCAGACAGGTTAACAAAACTTTACTCGCAGACTGCAACGATACAGTTCATAAACATTTCAGGTCATAACTAATTCTTAGCTGCCCAGGTACGCCTTTACAGGTAAAAGTCCATAATGGAAAATGTTTTCAGTACATAGATCTTATTAGGCTGATGTTGATCAAAGGTTTCATCTTTGACTGGCCTGGATCCCCTTCCCATGTGGTCCCTGTTCCCTGAGCCTAGCCTTCCCATGAATTATATGCTGGACAGGGTGGAGGGCAGAACCAAAAAAGACCTGAAAACCAGCAGCACCAAAGTTAACCCTTCCTGACCTGGGCACTTATGCTCCATAGTACACAGTAACCTATCATTTAAGCACATGCCTACACACTTTTAGCTGTAAAGCTTTTCCCTGTTGACATGAATATTGCTATGTGAAATGAACTACAAATTTAGCATGCAAATTGGTGGCTAGTACTTGTTTTATTATTCTATTATTATATAGATTGCTACTTTTTTGTAGTGGAAATAAATTCTCATATCCTATACAGCCAAGGGAGCCTCCATCGTATCCTCTGTTTGACCTGCACTTGCATTTGCAATGGTGCTGTATGTATGATCAGCTATGACACCAGCAATTAGATGGCTTGACAGTTTAGTTGAAAGCTAGCAAAGGCACATGAGTAACTGCGTGCTTTGAATGTAACTGTTTTGGGAAGCAGTTAAATTGGTGGATTTAGTTCTGCTTTAAAGTGGAACTAAACCCTCCCAACCTTTACAGCCAAGTAAGCTGCCATGTTTGACTCTGTTTGATCTGCAGTTGCCATGGTGCTGCACATTTGATGAGTTATAACACCAGCCATTTTACCAGCAGTGGTATGCTCTAATGGCAATGCCTTAATGCCCACAATGGCATACCCTAATGTAATTGTTATGGCAAACTATTACATTGATGGGCTTAGTTCCACTTCAAAACAGATCTAAACGCACCCCCAGGCTACTGTCATCTTATCCCCAGCTACTTCTGGGTGCCAGGTTTTTGGCCTCTTGCACCTGCAACATGGCGTGAATGAACTGTTATATTTGTTTGTGCTCTCAACCAAAGTGTCAAACCATCAAATGGCTAGTATCAAAGTTGATCATATGTGGAGCATCATGGCAGTTGAAGATCAAACAGGCTAAAATGGCAGCTTCCTTGGCTGAAAAGGATAGGAGGGTTTAGTTCAGTCTGTGTTTCTCTATAACTTTTCAAAATTATATCTTTGTCTTATGATATGTGATGTCTTCCAAAAAAAGTCACTATGGCGCCCAGAACAGTTTCATATAGTTAACATGTGGTCCTCTTCAAAATGGCAGTTGGATGTCTCAGAAGTGTAAAATCTAGTCTGATCTGCCTTATGGGAGTGTAAAGTAGAACCAAACCCATGAATTTGTTTCCGAAAACAATTACATTAAACGCATGCCATGAAAGATAACGGTCACAGTTATTTGTACTCTCAACCAGACTGTCAAGCAATCAAATAGCTGGTGTCATAACTGATCACATGTACAGGAGCATGGCAAATGCAGATCAAACAGGGGCAAAGATGGCAGCCATATGTAAAGGATTGCAGGGTTTAGTTCTGTTTTAAACAGAGTCTGCAAGAACTATGTATTAGAACACTGATTTGTTTGTAAATTAAGTCACCTTAGCACTATAATTGTGAGAATGAAACAGACATACATTATATGACCATCACATCAACTTATATGGCCAACCGTATATGTGGACATGTTGACACCCTCCAAATTCTTGAGTTCAGGCGTTTCCAATAAAGGGTACTTTTAACATTATGGCATGTTTTAGACAGTCTTTGTATGCCAGCCTTTGTAACCTTGTGGCAGTTTTGGGAAAGTCCCTTTTCTGTTCTGTGACTGTACACATAGCTAGATACATAATGATATGGTTTGATGAGTTTGGTGTGGAGGAGCTCAAGAGGAACTCATGAGGCACACAGCCCTGACTTTAAAGTGGAACTAAAGGAAAAATTGTTTCATTTTGGATAGAGCAAGGGATTTTTACAGCCCCTGCCATTTTAGCGCCATTTGTGTTCCATTGGGGAGGTTTCCCTTCACTTCCTGTCCTATAGCCACAACAAGAAGTGTGGGAATCTCTGGTTGTCACCAGGGTCAACCAGAACTACTTTTCCCATTGGATGATTTTTCCTGTATTCCTGTTTTGGGGACAACTCAACATATGGGTTCACTTTTGCTCTCAGTGATAACAGTAAACATGACAATTAGAGAGGGTGAATCTTCCTAACAGGAGCATGGGCAGCAATAAAAACTAGACAGTTGTCCTATGTCCAGTCTACTCTATCCAAAACTGCAAAACACATTTGCTTTTGGGAATAAATGGAACACCAATTAAGAGTCAAGTCTTCTCTCTTAGCTTCAGTACTTGGGCTCACAAATGCTTTTTTTGACTGATTGTCTACACATTCCCATAAACATGCTACAAAATCTTGTGAAAAGCCTTCCCAGAAGAGCGGAGGTTGTTAAATCTCCAAGGTGGGGGGCAGAGGAAGGGGGTGTAACTCCCTCCTAGTTAGGTTGCTAAGTACATTTATTTTTTAGCTCCTGCTGTAATCAGAGGAACAGTGGTTGTTTGGTCTATGTTCATGGCTTCACAAGCTGAGAGTGACTGCTTGCTCCTGTCTCTAGAAGAGGTTTCTGGGAGTTAGGGAGGGAGAATTTAAATGACTAGCCTGAATATTGAGAAGGGTCCAACCAATCCCTGGGGAGGTGTGTCCAGATGGTAGCTGGATGCTGTTAAATAGTCTGAAGCCCTGAAGAGAGTATCCTTTTCCCTATTGAGGGAATAGATCTGTGAGCTGAGAGAAAGGGGCTGCTTGTCCCTGGAGCCATTTGGACTAAATGCTGGACTACTTCACAAGAGGCTGCATGCATGGACTGATCTTGTCCCAGGATCTAACTATGTAACTATGTAACCATTGTGTGAAAGGGCTAGTAATGCCTTTCTGCAGAAATACCCTCTCCTGTAAAAGATTAATCAAAAAGACATAATTAGGTGCCACTTAGGTAGGGAGCTGAAGTCCAAACCAGACCGCTGTGAGTTCTGGCAGTGATAGTTGGCTTGTCCTAGCTCCAAGCTGCAATGACAGAATGAAAGATCCATAAACTGCACATTAAAGGCAGACACATGTGCATGAGCTGAGATAAACGGCAGCCTCAGCCTGGACTCCAGCCAGGCCATGCCCCCAATGTGTGACTAACATCATTTTAATACACTGCACCCCATCTCCATGATTAAGCTCCAAGAGGTGGAGTAAAACATGTTGGCATGGCTGGAGTCTGAACTAAGGCTGCCATTCATCTCACCTCATGCACATGGGTTTGCCTTTGATATGCAACTTATGGGTCATTCCTTCTGACATTGCTGTCATTAATGCAATGTTTTTAAACAATATCCTGTTTGCTTCATAATTGGTGTTTTATCCCAACAAAATGAACCTACTGTAAACATAAATGATAGTGAAAAGGCGTAAAAAACGGTGACTGCCACATAAAGGTGCAAATGTAGCTTTGCTAGCTTAAAGCTGAACTCTAAACAGATATAAATAGTACAAATCAATGCAGTTCTGTATTTATAAAATTATAAATGCACACTGTGTAAGGGTCTGAATATGGTGTTGACTTCTTGTGGTCCTTGTATAGCAGAGCTCTGAGTGGAAGAGGAAGAAGGAGCACAAAAGGCCACTTAGTTCATGTGCTGACAAGGAATATGCTAAACAGAGTGACAGAAAGATGAGCCTATCACTGTGCAGCTTCTCCTCCACTGTCCGGTCATGGGCTGGGGGCGGTTCAATGACTGCCTGTACTCAGAGGAACTGGTCTGATTTCAACCTGGAAGACTAAAGGTATCTAGTGGTGGAACATAATGCAAGGGACAGCTCCAAATTGAATGGGCTGTTCACTTTTTTTACTGGAGTTCTGCTTAAAGCCAGTTTGTGGTTTGCCCGTACAGGACATAACTGGTTTACTTTAATCCTTCCCCCTCCAGTAGAGCATACACTCTTTTCCTTCACTCCATCACCATTCTGGTGGATGCCAGAAGCAGGAGAAGCTGCATTCTGTAAGCCACAAATCACTCAAACCATAGCTTACACAGGGTTATAGAAACTCACAATGTGAGAATGTTTGTGCTTGACCCAGCAAAGTGTGTCCCATTCTTTTCTATACCAGAATATACCAGGTACTTTTCTTTAGTCTCGGGAGTTGAATGCAGTGGTGGAGGTGCTTGGGGATGTAGGAAAGGTGAGTGTGTTGCTGGAGAAGGGGCATGAAAGCAATCCTTTTTCTTTTCCCTACATAGGCAAAGTTTCGGTTTGCTTTAAGACATCTTAAAGTCTAACTTTAGGTTCTATTTCACTTTAAATAGGTAGTTTGGGCCAAGCTAGCCCAAAGAAACAATTTTCCTAACTAAGAACTGCACCACTGTTAGCGCTGTATAAACTGTATGTAGCATCAGCGATATACTGTATACACTTCTGTGTTCCTGCAGCAGTACAGGGACTTCCCATCCTGTTCCTGGAACAAAGTTGTGTTGGGCCCAAATGGACTACGAAAAAGTGAAATGAAATCTAGATTTAAAGAGGTAATTTATTTAAACAAAAATCTTACTATAAGATTAAATGTGCATTTAGTATATTTTATACATGTTCTTTACCTGTGAGAGCCTTGTTTGTATAGAATTCCAAAAGCTCTGAGACTGCTGCTTGAAGCCGCCATCTTGGATGTAATGTCAGCAGACTCAGAGCTGTCATTCAATTGACACTCTAAAATGGGTCAGCAGTCGTACCATATTAAGTGTCAATTGTACAAGCAATGAACAACTGACATGACAGTGTACAATAGCGCGCCATAGTAATGTAACAACTTACATTACTATTAAAGCATCACTAAAGGCATTTTTTAAAATTAAAATAATAAACATGTAATACCTCTAATTCACAACCATGCTACTGATATTTTAATCATCAATTGAGCTGTTTTGCTGCAACGTATTCAAGTAATTTACTCCTTGCCTCTTAATACTATAGCATCCGCCGTGATGCAGAATTTTCCTCGATATGAGTTTATCATGAAGATGGGAGATTTAGGCAGGTTGGAGTGATTTCTACCCCCAATGGGGATTCATCTATTCATACATCATTGATGTTATAGTATGACATCATGCATGGCTTCAAGCAACATTGAACATCATATTAACAATTATCATTTATTCAATTTTTATTGTTGATTGTGTATCTAATTTTCCATTTGTGCCTTTTTGTCCTCATTTATTGATTCTATTCCTTCTTGTCTTCATCCATATTTCAAGACTTTCATCCATCCATTTCAGGTCTATCTATCCTGTCCCTTTTGACTTTACAGGTGCATGCCAGAGGTGCAGGGACTTCAGAGCGTGGGCTGTTCTTCTGTATGACCACGTTGTCTTTTATCTGTCTGTTTATGGTGGAGGTGTTGGACATATTATTTTCTTTGTGCCATAATTTTTTGACTTTGACTTTGCAATAAACTTTGGTTTTGTTTAGCTGCAGTTTATTCTCATTGGAACCTCTAAGCCAGTGGATCTCCTTCCCCTGGTTCTCTTTGTTTTTCTTACTACGATTGGTTCCGAGAGCACCACTTTTTGTATTACATTTAGTGAATCGGCTATGTCTATTTACATGTAACTTTGGAGTTACCCAATTTTAGGACTCTTATTTTCAACAATATTACCATTATGAATTTTTCCTTGTTAGGCATCCCAGTTTTTATTCAATTTTGCTATGTGTATATCCATAGACACTCACAGCAATGCTCAGCCCTGCCCCCACTCTCTGCTCAGCAGATTTAAGTGACTGCAGCAGAAGGCAATGTCTCCTGCTACTGCACAAACATCCTGTGAGAAGAGAAATACAGGGGAGAACTGCAGACGGGCACAGTGGTGGAATGATATAGGACAGGTAAGTGTTTGGAGCAGGAGCAGTGCCACTGCAAATAGAAAAAATGTTTTTACTTTAAAGCAGGGAATGCATTAAAGTAAAAAACAATTTAGCTTTAGAACCACTTTAATGTCAGCCCCGATTCCTGCATCTTTAGATCTCAGACCAGCCCCAACTCATGCACCTTCAGACCTCAGATCAGCCCCAATGCATGCACCTTCAGAAACATAGGGGTTTCACATACCCGTGTAGCCAGGAACTGGGCTATGATAGTATGGAGATTCTGAGCAGCAGGAGGAGCTACAAAGGGCGTTACCTACTACTGACCTCTTTGTTACTTACTCCTGACCTCTGCACATTGTCTTACATCCTACTGACTTCTGCGTTACTTACTCCTGACCGCAAAACTGTGTGTTGCATACTACTGATCTTTTGGATTCTGCATTACTACTGACTCCTGCACTTTGCTTTACATGCCACTAACCTCTTCACTATGCATTGCTTACTCCTGACTCCTGCACTGTGCCCTACATACTACTGACCTCTGCAATCTGCAATGCTTTTGAGCCCTGACCTCTGTTGCTCACTCATGACCTGTGCACTCTGCGTTAGGTGCTAGTGACCTCTGAACTCTGTGTTAGTTACTACTGATCAGGGGTGGACTGACCATTTGGAAACTCGGGCACTGCCCAAGGGCCCGGGGTCAGTAGGGGGCCCCTGGTACCTTTTTCATAGGCTTTTTTGAGTTTGGGCAAGGACACAGGGGCCCCATGATCCCCTATTGCCTGGGGGTCCCATGAGTTGTCAGTCTGCCCCTGCTACTGATCACTGCACTCTGCATTACTTATTCCTGAGCCCTGCACATCTGTGTTACATACTAGTGACCCCTGCACCCTGCATTACAACTGACTTCTTAACTCTTCAAAATATCCTTACTTTAAAAGAGGCACTTGCTAGGTTACCATCTTTAAAAAAAAAAGTGTTGCAAAAAAGTGTGCCCATCCCCTTGAGCACCATCTCCTCATGAAAGAAGCAGTACTAACTAGTTTTATTACACATTATTTTTGTCACCTAGAAGTACTTCCAACAGGTATTGCTAAGCAGAAAGGTCAGGGTCAAGTGATATTTTCTAAATATTTTAAACAAATTGTATTTGCAGTGTAATTGGTGTTTATCATTGTATTCTTTGCAAATGCTATTGGGTTGCCACAATTTAAATTGACTGTACAGACTAAAAGTTGTAGCCAGCCACACAAATACATACATCATTTTACTAACAAACAATACTTTCTTGGCTGTGTTTTGTCCTTATTATGACAAGTCATCTTGTAAATACAGTATTTCAGAATTAAATAGAAAAATAGATTACCAATCTTGTAGGACTTCCCATAATTTAAGGGCATACCCCACCTCACCCAAAGTGTCTTGCTGGACACACAGCAAAAAAAGCATCCTTGAAATTTTTTATGAAATGTTGGCATTTCATTTATGCTGCCAGTGTTACTCGAAGAATCCACTTTTTGTTCCCCGCTGTGCGGGCTGCAAGGAGCAGGTGGCCTACCAGCAGTGTGCCAGTGCCTGATATGGACACCCCAGAACCAGCAGATACATGCGGAAGAAATGGAAAGAAGGGGTCAGAACAGAACTAATTTCTCATTCATGAGACTGTGAAGCATGCCCAATGTACTATAGTCAGTGTACACTCACCATACAGGGAGGGATCACTGGCTTACTTTTGCCAGAGCTGTTTTAGTTGGTTTAGTTAGTCTCTAGTAGGTCCTCCGCATTTCTGGCCTTTTGCCTATTTTACTGTCACAATCACAGAGAAAGTGTTCCATTGTGAGGAGCTGGGGTTTAAGAAACTGAAAAACGAGGGGCGGCCTTCGTAGATTTATCTACATCTGTTGTGTGGTATATATTGCAATAGAAGCCTGTGCAGCACAGTGTGTACACCAGTGCTTCGTTTATCTAACATTACCTAGATCATTGTCCGTTTAATTTATAATTAGCAGTTCGTTTTGTATATTTTTTCAGTTTGGAAAATAGGCCCCTTGACATTTTTTTACTGCACCCCCCCCCCCCCCCCCAGTCAGACAGGCTAGATCCGGGCTAGGGTTGTACTAGGCGAAGAAGTCAGATTTCTAGAAAATTCAACGGCCCTTTATATTTGAGTAAAAAATCATTTATGGAAATGAAAAATGCTGCAAGTAAGAGTTTAAAATATCTGATTTTCTGTGTATTTTTGCAGTTTGTTAATAACAGGGTCTATTTAAGCTCCCTACCACTGAGATAGGCTGGTAAATGGTAAAGTAACAATGTTTATGTGCTGTTCATGGCATACTTTATCAACCAAGATTTGTATCCAGTACGCTAATATTCCTTCCTTACATTTTGTGTAAGTACCTTCTGCATTATACATATTTACAAAAGAGAAGGACTACGTATATCATATATTTAATGGCACAAATATATATTTGCTTTTAAAGCTAGATGTGCATGTGATTTCAAGCATATATGAATAATTCAACACCAGGAAAATGGAGAGTGATGGCATAGGAGTTATACCCATTGCTGAATGGTATTCATGAAATTACAAAAGAAGATGATGGATCAAGGATCATTCCGTAAACAGTAAACAATGGGTCTCCTCCACCAGACCAATATGTTAGGATTTTGCCATTCATGTGTTTAGTGCAGAAATAAAAATCACCTCCTTATAGATGGTGTGTAAGATCACCCTACTGCAGAAGAATAAAAGCCTTTTCTTATGTCTTTTATACTTGCAGTGGTGTCTACCATTGTGGATTGCTTTTAAAAGGATGGTGAAAGGAAGTTTGCTTTTTTTTTTTTAATTGTTGGAACATGCCATAACTGTGAGCCAAGCATCAGGCTAGTGGTTGCCACTTCTCAGTTCGGGGTTATAGAGGATCTGGTGAGCAGTCCTGGGTCTTTGGAACGTCTATATAAATTTTGTGATTTTGTTTTGAAGTATGCACATGATATACACTCACTGGCTACTTTATTGGGTACAGCTTGCTAGTGCCAAGAAAATATCCCCCACACCATTACACCACAACCACCAGCCTGAACCGTTAATACAAGGCAGGATGGATCCATGCTTTTATGTTGTTTATGCCAAATTCTGACCCTACCATCTGAATGTCGCAATAACCAGTCTACCCATTCTCCTCTGACCTCTGAAATCAACAAGGCATTTTCATCCACACAAATGCTGCTCACTGGATATTCTCTCATTTGTGGACCATTCTTTGTAAACCCTAGAGTTGATTGTGCATGAAAATCCCAGTAGATCAGCAGTTTTTGAAATATTCAGACCACCCTGTCTGGCACCAACAACTCTGCTACTATCAAAGTAATTTAAATCCCCTTTCTTCCCCATTCTGATGCACAGTTTGAACTTCAGCAAGTCACCTTCATCATGTCTAGATGCCTAAATGCATTGAGTTGCTGCCATGTGATTGTATAATTAGCAATTTGTGTTACCAAGCAATTGAACAGGTGTACCTAATAAAGTGGCTGGTGAGTGTATGAGGGGATTGGGAGAACCCTGAAATGTTATAATGATTTGAGGAAGAAGGCCATTTTAATTGCAGCCACATGACCAAGCCAGGGGATAAGGTAAGTCACCCATTCTGAGAGAAGTTTTGGCAAATGTCAAATAAGGGGAGGGTAATTGGCATTATAAAGGGTATCACAGGAGTTAGTGGGAATAAACCCAAGATAAGAGAGGTGTTTTGGCATACAATGAAATTCATAGCATCATTGGAGTATTTAGGCCAGGGTGGGAGGTAGAAATATATCTAAAATTTTACATTTTTCTCTACTTAAATAGAGACCAGAAAGAAAGGAAGAGTTTTTTTAGTAGTTTAAGAAGGTTGGGAAGAGAGAGGTATTGGGGTTGATCAGGAACATTACTAAATCAGCTGCCAAAATGTAACCAGCAATGCCTACGCCTTGGATGTTTAGATTTTGAGCTATTAGGAGGCTATAGTTCTATGGTCAATACAAAAAGTAGGGGTAGGAAGAGCAGCCTAGATGAATACCAGAAATGATGGGGAACATAGGCGATTGGAATATCTAATGAAAGCTTCTGGCGTATAATAATGTTCTGAAATCTAAGTAAGGAAACAGTCTCAGAAGCTGCATTTCCTAACATATAGAGACGATAACATCCATGATAGCTCATTGAAGGCTCTTTTTATATCTGAAGAAAGTAACAAGAATGTTTAAAGCAGAGGGCTTTTGGTAAATAGTGTCCATAATTTCTCCTGGTATTTACAATGGAATTTGTATGTAGCAGTGTATAATTACTCATATACATTCAGCTTCTGCACCTGAAATTAAAAAAGCTGAAAGAGTTGAAAGCATGCACACATTTCACCTCTTTGTTAGACACATTTCAGTCAATACCACAGCAGCTAATCAGATACATTTCAGTCAATGCCATTTAATTGGCATGCACAGAATAATTTATCAGATACAAGCTGTCCATGACAACCAGAGCATTAGTATTTAAATGGAGTCTAGACACCTGTGAATTAAATACAGGTTCTCTAGAATAATTTGACAGCCAGTTAATGCATTTTCAATCCACAGTACAATCTGCAAAGCATTTGTAAAGTTGGCCTTAAACTGAAGGCAGATAGATTTGTGAGCATCATATGACTGCTGAAAGATTAAAGAGACTCTGTTGCTGAAGAGAAGAGGCCAAACCACTACAGGTATTATGCATAGGTACATTCTGACAGTGCTAATGTTTGCCTGACCCATCCTGCTTCCTACTGCATTCCAGTAAGGCTGCCCATCATAGTGATTAGCCAATGAGAAAGTGTAGTATGGGGCTTGGTGGCTAGCTTTGATACTGCCAATGGCTGCCAGCGGTGACAGGTGTATTCTGGCGGGGAGGCAGTCCTCTTGTCAGAACACAATAGCTCAGTGGGGAGATCGCTGTACAAACTTCAGATAGAGTTAGTACAGCAAGCTCCTCCCCAGTGCTTCATTTTTAATCCATTGAGCCCACTGGGTTGAAGGAAAAAAAAACTGATAGTGTATACCCAGCTTTAAGCTGTAAACAAGCCCATAGACTAATTACTTCAACAGAAACTAATTGGAGTCACCTGGAGTCCAATTAATGAAATTAGATTGGAGGTGTGGCTTCTAGCTACTTTGATAAAAGAGACTCAGACATTTTAAGATTGATGTTCATTAGAAGTATCTGTTGATGTGAGCCATGCCTCATAAAAAAAGATCTCTGAAGACATGCAATCAAGAGGAATTGATCTGTATGAGTCTACAAAGCACAATGTTTGTCTGAAAAAGGGCACAGCTTACCAGCATAAAAAAATCATCCCAACGTTGAATTATGTTATGATGGAGGAAACATCTCGATAACAACTTGCCGTCATCAACTGGAAAATTATTTCCTGAGTTTATCCTACAGTATATTGTCAGGGTGGCTGTACGCCAGCTGAAGCTTAGTAGAAGTTGGGTGATGCAGCAGGATAATAACTCTAAACATCAAAGTAGATCCACCACATACTGGCTTCAGAAAAAGAAAATGCACCTTTTGGAGTGGCCCAGTCAGAGCCCAGGCCTTAACCCTATAGAGATTCTGTGGAATGACCTCAAGAGAGCCGTTCACACCAAATATCCTACAAACGTGTCTGAGCTGAAGCAGTTTCGTTAAAAGGAATGGTAAAATTTCTTCTGAATGTTGTACAGGTCTGACCCAGAGCTACTGAAAGAGCATACTTGAAGTCATTGATGACAAAGGAAGTTTGATCAGCATAATAACTCCAAGGGTTCACTTATGTTTTCCTCCAGCACTGTGCCTGTTTAATAGGAGTGTTCAATAAAGAGACAAGAAATTAGAATTGTTTTCAACCTAAGCACAGCCTAAGATCATCTCTAGGGGTATTCTTAGCCAATTGCTATGCCTTTTCTTGGTGAACCAATCATAACCTTATTCTTCCTCAATTTAGCTCGGGACCTTGCAGTGATGAGAAATTGTGCTAATCCCTAATACATTGACCTTTGGGTATATCTTTTATGACATGGACTGAAAGTCAAATGTTGGCATTGTGAAGGTAATTTCTTGACATGAGCTTGTAGGCATATACATGTATCCTCTAGTCATCATGACATCCACTCTGGTAATTTATGTGGGGCCCCTGTTCCTCACTACTGAGTTTAGGGTTACATCCATTGTTATTCAAATACCACATAAAATTAACTCCTGGAATCTTTTGATGTACCACGCAAATCAAATCATCAAGGTAGCAGAAAATTAATTTGGTCTGATCTCTATAGGGGTTCGTTTCTCCAAAGACATGATGCTCTTCCCACCACACTATATAGAGGTTGTCAAAAGTAGGTGCAAACTTGCCGCCCATTGAGGCACAACAATTTTGGAGATAGTAACACTTGTCAAAATGAAAGTAACTGTGTATCACTAAAAACCTCACCCCCTCCAAGATGAAATTCTTCCAATTGGAAGAATATTCAGTGTAACAGTTAAAATGATGTTGTCGTGCCCTCAACCCTATACAAGAGTGCAAAGATGTCACATCACAAGTTAACCACTTGCTGTTTACATCCCATGTTCTTTGCTTGGATGATGTTTTGTACCACAGAAATATGTATGTAAATTCCACATCAGAGGTTGTAAAAAAAATCCATCATTTCTTCCAAAGGCTCACAGACACCTAATGCTGACCACAATGGGTCTGCCAGTTACTAACGACCTCATCTTATGGAACACAGGAACTATGTGTTCTTCTCACAATGACGTACAAAGCTATTCATAACACTGCCCCAAACTACCTCAACGACCTGATATCCAAATACTACCCAACCCGTACTCTTCGCTCCTCACACGACCTCCTACTTTCTAGCTCCCTGGTCTCCTCCTCCCATGCCCAACTACAGGACTTCTCCAGGACTTCCCCCATCCTCTGAAACTCACTACCCCCAATCCATCAGACTGTCACCTACCCTCCTCACCTTTAGGCACACCCTGAAAACCCATCTCTTCAGGGAATCCTACCCCACCCTCACCTAAGAGCCGATCTCCTCCACTCCTACCACTCCATCCCCCCACAGCCACTTCCTCCTGCACCACTATCCCCTCCCTCCTAGATTGTAAGCTCGAAAGAGCAGGGCCCTCGAACCCCTTGTGTATTGTTTTGTTACGGTATTGTCTCATGTACTGTTCCCCCACTATATTGTACAGCGCTGACAAACTTTTTGGCTTTTTTTATAAATACTGTATAATAATAATAACTATGGGATGCTCAGGTACTAGGATAGGCACTCATGTATTAGGATAGAATGCAGTTATTTTAGGCTAGATCCAAATCAATTATATCCAGAGACACAGCATCTCTGCCCTGCACGGTCAGTAGTGAGCCCCGGTACTCATTGGGGAAGATTTTCTAAAGCTGGTGCACACAGAATCTGGTGCAGCTGAGCATAGAAACCAATCAGCTTTTAACTTCAGCTTGTTCAATGAGGCTTGGATAGTAAAACCTAGAGGATGCACCAGATTCTGTTTGCACCAGTTTTAGTAACCAGCGGCCACCTCCATTGTGTATATTAGTCAACTGTTTGTTTTCACTAGATGTTGATATATGAATGAGAAAAAAATATTTTAGTTAAAAGCACTTGATTTTGAAAAGCACAGTACCATTATTTTATTCTGAAATTAATAATATGTTGAGGTACATGCTGCTACATTGCTTTGATTCCAAAATAACATTATTATGTTATTATCATGATTCACCAGAAAGCAGACTCACAGGAAGCATATTTTATTTTTTCTTTTCAAAAGTTTGCCCATTGTGCTAGAACTCAAGATGTGTTTAATTTTTTTTCTCTCAGCATGTGATTCAGCCAGCAGCCAGCCAAGAACTTTAATGTAACTGTAGTTTTGCAATTCAGAAAATGAAATATTACACAAAGATAAGCTGAGTACATACAAACTGCAGTTTTTAAATGATGTTTTAATTTATTAAGGGAAAAAAGCTCTCCAGACCTGCCTGGCCCTATTGGAAAAAGTAATTGCCCACTAAACCTAATACCTGGTTGTGCCACCCTTTGCAGCAACAGTCAAGCATTTGTGATAACTGGCAATGAGGCTTTCACATCGCTGTGGAGAAATTTTGGCCCACTCTTCTTTGCAGAATAGATTTAATTCAGCCACACTGGAGCGTTTTCGAGCATGAATGGCCTGTTTAAGGTCATGCCACAGCAGTTAAATTGGATTTAAGTTCGTACTTTGGCTAGGCCACTCCAAAACCTTAATTTTTTTTTTTGTGCCATTCAGAGGTGGACTTGCTGGTGTGTTTTGGATCATTGTCCTGCTGCATAACCCAAGTGTGCTTGAGCTTGAGGTCATGAACTGATGGCCAGACAATCTCCTTCAGGATTTTCTGGTAGAGCGTAGAATTCACGGCTCCATCAATTATGGCAAGTCGTCCAGGTCCTGAAGCTGCAAAGCAGTCCCAGACCATCACACCACCACCACCATTTTGACTATTGGTCTTATGTTCTTTTTATGAAATGCTGTGTTAGTTTTATGCCAGATGTAATGGGATGTACACCTTTCAGAGAGTTCACTTTTGTCTCATCAGTCCACAGAATATTTTCCCAAAAGTCTTGGGGATAATCAAGATGTTTTTTGGCAAATGTGAGAAGAGCCTTTGTTTTCTTTTTGGTCAGCAGTGGCTTTCGCTTTGGAAATCTCCCATGGATTTCATTTTTGCCCAGTTTCTGTCTTATTGTTGAATCGTGAACACTGACCTTAGCTGAGGCAAGTGAGGCCTGCAGTTCTTTAGATGTTGTTTTGGTTATTCATGACCTCCTGGATTAGCTGTTGTGCTCTTAGAGTAATTTTGATAATAAATGGCTCTCACTGTGGTTCACTGGAGTTCCAAAACCTTAGAAAAGGCTTTGTAGCCCTTTCCAGACTGATACATGTCACTTACTTTGTTTCTCTTCTGTTCTTGAACTTCTTGGCGCTTGGCATGAGGTGTTGCTTCTTTAGATCTTTTAGCATGCTTTTCTTTGTCAGACAGCTTTTATTTAAGTGATTTCTTAATTCAACAGGTCTGGCAGTAATTAGGCCTGGGCATGACAAGTGAAATTTAACTCAGCTTTCCAAAAAATGTGGTTAATCACAGTTCATTTGTGAGTTAGCAAGGGGGGATTACTTTTTCACTCAGGGCCAGGCAGTTTTGGACAGCTTTTTTCCCCTTAATAAATTAAATCATTTAAAAACTGCATTTTGTATTTACTCAGGTTATCTTTGTGTAATATAAACATTTTTTTTTATCTGAATCATTTACTTGTGACAAATATGCAAAAAAAACAACAAATCAGGAAAGGGGGCAAATACTTTTTCACAGGACTGTATATATTTTGTTTGTTGTGGGTCATTCGTTTGGTTCTAAAAGAGATTTTGGTGAGGCAGTGTTGAATTCATTCATTTATCCATCCACTGGAACAGGAGAATCCTTGCAGTTCTTCTGTCTTCATCTTCCATATCCATTCTTCTCATTCAGAGGTATTGCAAAGGTCTTAAAAAACATAGATTGAAATGTAGCAAAATAATGTGAGGTGAGGCTTTCTCTTGACCTGCATGCCATCTCTTCTATAATCTTTCTCCTTTGTATATATTTCTGCTGTCTTTCTATGGTTCTAGGCTGCTTCACTCCCATGGAATTAAATCATTACAGCATTGATCCTTTGGTGACAGCAGTCCTAGGCCAGAAGTACCTTAAAATGCAACTGTTTTCACCACACCTTGTACTATGTTTTCTATTTAGGTCAATAAGCTCATATTTGGGAATGCCTCTCATCAAAGCTCATTGAAAATATTATTTTGCAAACGTGTATAGCTGACAAATTAAGACTATTTCCTATGTATAATCTTTTCCGGATTTGTCACTAGTCTGATTTATTTGCTGTGTTTTTCCAATTAGAAGAAAGCATCTTTCAAGGTAGCCATAGCTTAAGACATCATCATCATAGTCCAGGAGCATTACCACTTTCTAAAATAAAATGTATAAAATATAATTCCTCTTGTCTGGATACCGGAGTCTTGCATAAGTCAGTAAGAGGAAGAGGCAACGGAGATTCAGCCATCAGATATCTTCAGGTTGGAAACAGGCTTCACTTTAGGGCAGCCTCTCTTTTTCCAGGGCAGTCTGTTTCCACATGGTGGGCAATCACCAGGGCAATCGTTCCCCACATGGCTGTCTCTTTCTACATGCCAAGCTATTCACAGCACTCACTATAGACTATTTTCAAAACCACTTTCTCTCTCCACATGACATGCTCTCCAGCAAAATACTCCTGCTTCTCATTGAGAGTAGTCTTTTTCTACATAGCTAGCATTCAAGTGAAGTATTTCCTTCATATTAGTAGACGTATGCTTTCCTTTCAGTATCCTTTCATGTACTTTGTTATTCCATATAATCTTAACCGCAGTCCGTGCAAGCCCTACATGCCATACTCGCTAGCATGAGTCAATTCCTACCTACAATAACAATAAATTAAAATTTTACATTTTTATAATAATAAAACTAAAAAATGTAAGCATTACTTTGAAGAACCCAATATCTATCTTACATAGGACCATATATATTCAACACTACATTAATTTTTCTGAGTCGTACCTAGAAAGGCAGTTAATTAATATTTAACAGCAAAAATTACATGTTTTTTTATAATCATTTGTCTTTAATTGATCACTCATAGTAGACCTTCTGCTACTTATTTCCATTTCAGAACAATATAATTGCAAACTTTTTATCCAGATGCTATTTTATGAATAAGAATGTTTTCACTGCTTGGTAACATCATGTCGGTTTTCATAAAATAATTAAGGGTTTCCCAGAAATTGTACCTTTTAAAAGCTCCTGTGCCCTTTTTGTTTAAACTGGGTCTACTGTCAGCTGTGTCTTCAGGGCCATTAGTCACTTCTAAGCTAATTGTTTTTCCATTACTGTAATAAGTTATTCTCTGCTTAAATGTGAAGATGATTTAAAGCAGAAACTCTGATCTTTATGTCATATTTTGAAGGCATTTCCTCATCTGCTATTCTTGGTAGCTTGTCAGTGGGTGTTTATCTGTTTTCTTTTCTCTTTTTGTAGAAAGCCATGAGAGCAGCATTAGGATGTAGTCAACACCAACCTAGCTGTTCTTTATCATAATATTTGCTAATCATGCTGGCCATACACAGATATTGATTTTAGATTTCAACTTTTACCTAACTAACAATTATGCAGTAGGTGGATACATCCTATTGTCACGGCTTCTATAACACCTTAAACTCCTCCACCTGTAAACATACAACCATTTGAAGCATTGGTATTTTTCCTATCATACACAGACATTTTCTAATAAATTAGAAACTCTCTGTAATCATTTAGCAATCATTACATTTTTTTCTGTAGAAAGAAGAATGCTACCCTTGCAGCTTTTACTGCATAGGGATATTGACCAACTCTGGAAAAGGTCTGCGGTGACCAAAATTACTGGGATGGTCCTGACTACAATTGGCAGATTTTTTTTACTAAATAAGTATAAATTTGCACCACAGAAAAATATAAACTTGAAAAATTTAAATGCTGCTGTTCTAAAAATCAATGAAAGAGAATTATAAACACTCCACAACGCAAATAAATTATATATAAAATTAAAATACTATAAATGAAAGTCCAAAAAAATATATAAAGTCCACACAAATTTTTTATTTCAAAAATATATGAATTGTGCTCAATCCCAAAAGAAATCCTGCTCCAAAATTCTTCAAACAAATGTGCTCACACCATCCGTAATTAATGCTCTATCCCCACTCACCAGATGGAATGGACTCTTTGCTGATATGGCAAAAGTGTCAAACAAGCTTAACCTCCCTAGCAGTCTGATTATGTCCATATTTCTGTGCTCAAAGCTGTACTTTTTTTGCATGGAAATATGTATTTTTTTATTGTAGGCCTGTAATTTTTAGGAATAACTCACTGAAATCTGTCCGAACAAGAGTCTAGTAAACATCCCGGGTATGATAAAATTTGAAACACGAAATCATAAATTATAATTTTATAAATAATCATAAAAAATAATAATATAATAATAATAAATTTAATTCAATAATATAATCAAACCATAAACACTGAAATTTGAAATATAGCGCCAAGTTCGCACATCACTGAGCAAAGTTGCAAAATCGTTTTCAGTGTCTGATGATAAATTTCCCCATGAATCATTATCACTCAATTCTGCAAGTAGTTCTAATTTACTATCGCTGTTCTCTAGCTGGTCTAAAACCGATTTTGACCTAAAGGGACGCTTTTTGGACGCCATGGACATTTCTCAGTTTCCAGGCAGAAAGAACAGTAAAAAAGCAGGCAGGGCACAGGACAAAGCACTAGGGACAAAATGTATGTGAAATGGTTTGATACAGTAATGTTTTACTATGTGATTTTAGTGTATTTAGTGAATGTCACTTTTTGTCATTTTCAAATTTCCCGCCAGTTCCGCCCCCCCCATATGTCCCGACATCGCAGGGGACGGAACCCAGAAGACAGATGCCGGCATATGCCGGAGAACATTGCCGGGGACACTGCAGGAGGGACATCGCGGGAGCGCAGGACAAGGTTAGAGAAGAACAGATCCCGGAGCAGCGCCGCATGGTAAGCCCGAGTGTAGCTCGGAGTTACCGCTTTTGGTACTAAAACTTTACCCCGAGCTACACTTGGGAATACCGCCAGGGCGGCTACAGTGACTTGGCATGTCCTCCCAGATAACTTTGTACTCAATATCCTCCAGAAACGACTCCCATGATTGGATGACAATGGAAAACAAAACAAAAAACAACAAATAGTGCAATACTGTAAAAAATCTTTAATTTTTAAAAAAAGGCTGCCTTATATGCACTCACATATTTAAAAATATACTCAGGCTTTCATAATAGGCACAAAGGCTCATATTATAAGGCTTATTTTCATTTGTAGAAGTGGAATGGCAAAGATGAATGGAAATCCCTTCCAAATAGCAGGAAATCCCTCTGGAACGCCGCAAACCAGCATGCGTTCCACTCACCGGAAGTGACGTCACCACGCACCCCCCAGAACCAGAAATACGTCAACGCGTTTCGCCCTCCTCCAGGGCGTTATCCAAGACCAGATTTTTTTACTAGCCATTGTTTGTGGTGCAAGGATTTGTATTGATGTCTAGTTAGCATTTCCCAACACCTGGGGTTTTATTTACTAAGGCTAAGTTCACATCTGTGCAGGTTGTAGTTGATGCATTTTTTTCTGGCCGTGTTTTGCGTGTTTGAACATATGTTTTTGCCGTGTACTGTTTTGGGTTTTTTTGCTAATAGAAAAGTATGACAGTTTTGTTCATGTAGAGTATCTCAAACCCTAATCCTAACATTTAACCCTAACCCTAGCCCTTAATCCTAACCCTAACATGCAACTTTTTCACATAATGGTTTCTGCACTTTTTTCATACTGCTGAATTGCTGTTTGTCCTGACACATTATTGGAATTATTATTGGACTCAGTATTTGAATATTATTATCACAAGATCATGTATACATAAAAGAAAAAAAAACTCTAAACCTTTGCCTAGAGTTACTTTACGATGGCCATACAATTGCAGATATATCATAATAAATTACATGTAAAGGCTCCTCTGTGACAGTCTAAAAAAGTTCTTAATTAATTTATTTACAAGCCTCACAAAGTACAAGAAAAATTTTCTTTACCCTCCCTCACTCAGCCTAATCCTTCTTCACTTGTGTCTCACATGCTCCCCTCCCAGACACTGCAGCTCACAGTGGGGCAGTTTTAGCAACAGAGGCAGTGCTGTCAATCCAGAAAGCAGTGCCCAGGACTAGTTGGGGCCAGATGCTGATGGACAAGCTACAGGCTTGTGAATCAGCAGTGATTAATGAAGCAGGCACAGTCTACATGAGAGTGGCAACTCTGCTCTGACTTCAGGGGCAAGGTAGCATTGTTGCCATCCAGTGATAGGGATGGGTGGACAGGCATGAGATAGGATCAACAGGTATTTGTGGGACTTCGCCAGTGATGCAGCACACATTATTTTAATTGGGAAGCCATAGGTCAACTTGAAGTAAAATGTATTTTATCTGGATTTATTTTATCAGAAGCTTACTCTGTTTTTCTGCTATCCTAACACACAGTGTTCAGTGTTATTTTTTTATTCTTTAATCAACCACAATGATGAGTGATTGGTAAAGCCTGAGGACATTACTCTGAGACAACATTGCAGACACTATCTATCTTAGTCCTGCAGAGCTGGCAGCACTTAAGGGAGATGAAAACACAAATGTAATAATATCAGCTCACATTTAGAAGCATATTTTTAAAGCAGTAAATGTGAGCAGGGCCATCTTTAATATTAATTGAACCCTAAGCAAAGAGTTTCTTGCACCCTCCCACCCCCCGAAGCAATTTCGCTCTCCACCCCAACATCCCAAAGAACAAACACACACATAGACATATCTAAAAAAAAACTCTAATAATGTAAACATAAAGAACTGGTTCACATTCCCTGATTGGTCCAGGCTCACTGATTGGTTACTAGAAGTTACTGCACCTCCTTACAGATCACTGAATGGTTGCTAGAAGCTACTGCACATTATTAGTGCTCACTGTTTGGTTGCTGGAGTGAGTGAGCAGGCACAAGACAGGAGATGTCAGGGAGTTTGCAGTACTTGGGGTACAGGGGGTTTGCACCTGGGTCACACCCTCAAGAGGGGTGACACCAGGGGCCCCTGGGACTGGGCATGCAGGACAGGTGGAATGGTGAGGAAGCTATGACACACTTCATTCAGTCACAGCCTGAATGGGGAGGAGAGCCAGCAGGAGCAGACAGAGAGGAGATCTATCACTTGGAGCTGAGATGCCGGTGTCTTCATGCCACACCGACTGCTGTCAAACAAAGTCCCGCCTCCTGGATCAGCTCCTGTGATGGACAGCACACTGGTCCATTACCAGGAATGTGGACTTTGTTTGACAGCAGCTGGTGTCTATAAAACTGAGTTTTATAGAACATTTGTTTTGCTCATTACATGAAAGTAAAGTTAGTAATATAACTTATATTACAAAATCTTCTGTTTTACTCAAATTAGTTGATGCAAAAATGAATACACCCCACAACAAAAACTACTCCATCTAGTATTTTGTAGGAGAACACCAAGTCTTCTAGGCATGGAATGAACAAGTTGGCATCATATTGCAACATCTATCTTTTTCCATTCTTCAAGAATGACCTCTTTTAGAGCCTGGATGCTGAATGGAGAATATTGCTCAACTTGTCTCTTAAAAATTCCCCATAGGTTTTTGATTGGACTCCGATCAGGAGCCATACTTAGCCACTGAACTTTCACCCTTTTCTGCTTCAGAAATGCAACAGTGACCTTATATGTGTGTTTTACATCAATGTAATTTAGAAAAAGTGCACAACAACGGAGTGATGGTAGCATCTTCTCTTTCAATATAGAGCAGTATATATGTGAATTCATGATACCATCAATGAAATGCAGATCCCAGACACCAGCAGCACTCATGCAGCACTCATGCAGCCCCACAGAAGGACACTACACTTTTCTTTGTACTCCTTACCTTTGCGACTCCATACAGTTCCAAAAAAATTTATCTTGGTCTCATAACTCCAGAGTACAGAGTCCCAGTAGTCTTCTTCTTTTTCAGCATGGGCCCTGGCAAATTTTAGGCAGGCTTTTTTGTGCATGGGCTTTAGGAGAGGCTTCCTTTGTGGACAACACCCATGCATGCCAATCCTCTGCAGTGTACGCCATATTGTAACAATCACTCCAGTTTGGCTTTCTACTTCTTGAGCTAACTGCAGTGAACTTGCATGGTGATATCCTTCAACTCTTCTCATCAGAAGACGCTTCTGTTGATGTGTTAACTTCCAAGGATGGCCTGGATGTTTCTGTGAGATGGCTGCAGTTCCATCTTTGTTAAATTTTTGTATCACTTTGGTTACACTATCCTGACTGATAAGTAAAGCTTTGCTGATCTTCTTGTAGCCTTCACCTTTCTTGTGTAAAGAAATTATTTTCTTTCTCAGGCCTTATTTCTTTCTTATGCCATTGCTGACAGCATGAAATGGGAGGGGGTTTTCATTGTTAAGTAGCACCCTTTTATAATCAACTGTCTGCTGGACACCTGTTTAATTGAATGAATTTGTTAGAAAAAATACTTTTTTTGTGTGTGCAATTCAGAAAAGAAAATGTAGGAGTACATAATGACTGCTTTGAATTTAGTCTTCTTTTGATAGCAGGTGTTGTCTAAAATAACTAACTGAACTAATTCAGACTTTATTAATACAGTCTAGATTTTTACATTTTAATAACATTATATTTCAACATAACTCTATATAACTATATTTCTTGAAAAAAGAACTCCATGCAGCAGTGCTAATGTCCATGCTATGGGGGGGGGGGGGCTTGGGGGTCATTGTGTGATTACCACGAATGCCAGATTAGAATATAGAGGATAAATTATAGGGTCCCCAGTTTGTGCATTCCCGATCCTTACACCAACTATATGGCCAGAAGTACGTGGACGCCCGGCCATATCGAGTTTATTTCAATGAATATTTTTAATGCTACAGCATACAAGGACATTTCAGACAATTTTGGGCATTCCGACATTGTGACAACCATTTGGAGAAAGGCTTTTTTCTGTTCCAGCATGATTGTGACCCTGTGCACAAAGCAGGTCCATAAAGACATGGTTTTGATGAGTTTGGTGTGGAGGAAAATGAGTACAATGCACAGTACCCTGACCTGAACAATACAGAACATCTTTGAAAGAAATTGGGAAGCTGATTGAAAGTTAGACCTTCCCATCCAACATCAGTATCTGACCTCACAAAAGATCTTTTGGCTGAATGGGCATATATTCACACAGTCACACTTCAAAATCTTGTGGAAATTCTCCTTAGAAAAGTGGATGGTCTTAGAGTCACAATGGTGAGGGCCTACTCCATATTAATTACAGGTATGATTATTTTTAAAAAGTTACATTGGTCCAGCTGGACCAAAGTAACTATGCATATGCATTATCTCACCTGTGCAATCCCTCTAGAAACTGTTTATTACAATGATCTCCACTAGCTTCTGGGTGCCATGCTGAGCGGCTGCCCTCCTGCATTGTGAATTTCAGAGAGGTGGGGAAGTGACATACCACTCTCCACCTCTTCAAATCAGATAGTGCTTTTTTACATTGGTACAAGCTGGACCAATATAACTACTGTATGTGTAAATAATCACACCTAGAGATCTTGTTTGGAATGTTTGTATAGCCAAACTTTTTTTCTTTTGCTTTGTATAAATCTCTGCCAGTTTATTTTTTGTAGTCTGTGTACCATTGGTGAAACTTTTCTTCATTTCCTATCCCAGAGACACAAGGGGGGAATTTCCCAAAGTGGGAAGATAGCTGCCCCTGGATCAAGTGTTCTGTTTGGAAGATTTATCCTCACCTATTGTTCTGGGGACAAATGAAAAATTTTGGATTTCCCATCACTTTTTTTTTCCTCGGTGACAGAGGCCCAACCCTTTTCCGCTGTATCCAAAGCCAAAAGTTTTGGCTAGACAGCACATTGATCATGGTTTTAAAATGGGATGTCCAGCAAGCTCATATAGGTAACAGGAATGCTGCACACCAAGATGCAAAATAATATTTTTCCTTTAATAAAACAGCCAGCAGGAACAGGTTGTTCTGACATGTGTTGCTTTAGGCACAGGACTTTCTTAAAGATGCTTTGAGAATTAATGAAAAAGTCATTTAACTCCAGAAACGTCCACGTATTGCTTCCACCATCCAAAAAAAAGGGACACTACATGCAACTGAGGGTAAGACTGCACTCACCAGCTCACTAGCTGACAATGCAGCAAGTCCGCCTCAAAGGGCGGAGCTATACACTGGTGCCATCTGAGCAAATGCACAGCTGTATATGTGTTTTTGTGCGTGATTTTCACTTTCACGTTTTTATGCACATGATTTATAGTGGATGTTTTCATTTATTATTTACTTGGTTATTTCATTTGTTGTTGCTATATTAAGGCGCTGCAGTTTTATTAATACAAATGAGCAATTAACAGTTGCAGCGTGGGTACAGCCCAGGGCCAGATTAAGAGGGTCTTGGGCCTGGTGCTGAGGATTTTGGTGGGCCTTTTTATAGAAAGCAGTGGTGCAGTGGAGCAGATTTAGGAGTGGCAGGGATATGATGATATGACATACTGTAAGTAATGTCATATACCAGCTCTTTTCTCACTGGTCGCCCTCCTGCATTTCCTGTGCTAGCATGCGTCGAAACTTGAAAGGGCAGAGCCGCATAGGTGTAATGCTAGGGAAGCCTTGCATGTGCCCTGAGATGAAAGCATGCTTCCCGACTTTCAAACTTGAGAATGAAAGATACTTGAGGGAGGCAGAGACAGTGGCAAAAGTGGGTGTGGCCAAATATCACAGCGGGAGGGGCTTAAGGGCATGGTTAAACAAAACCCAGGCTTCGGATATGTGCTGGGAAATGCCTTTGGGAGGGTAGAGAACTTGTGCTAAAAGGCAGAGTGGGGGAAGGGCATTTGGGATGGGGAGGAGTTCTGCTAGAAATTGGGGTGAAGGGGGGTCAAATATGTACTGGTGGGGTGCTTTGGGAGGGGAGAGGACTTCTGCTAGAAGGTGGGGGGGCAGATTTTTACTGTAGGTTGGGGGTGCTTTGGGAGGGGAGAGGTCTTCTGCTAGAAGGCAGAGTGGAGGGGTCAGATATGTACTGGAGGGATGCTTTGGGAGGGAAGAGGACTTGAGCTGGGGGAGGCAGATATGTACTGAGGGGAGTGCTTTGGGAGTGGATTTGTGCTGGGGGGCCAGTTACATACTGGGGGGTGCTTTAGGAGGGGGAAGGACTTGTGCTAGAAGGGGGAGCAGGGTCGACATTACGTCCCTTGACGCGCTTCGAGGTCTTATAAAGAAGTCAGGAAGTGACGAAATGCATCAAGAGACGTGATGTTGGATGTTGCACGGTGACCGGAAGTGGCAGAGCGACCATATTAACTGAGGGAATATCGTGATTGGCGTTCCAGGAAGCTGCTTGTGAGACGGGAATAGGAATATAAACGGTTTTTATGTGATTTTATACTAGTTTAATGTAAGCACAACTAATAAAGCCTGGATTTAATTTATGTGACATACTACACTATATGGTTATCTTTTTTCTATGAGTGATTGCCTATGGTTGGCTCTGGGAAGCAATATGCCATATTTGGAAGTATGAGATGTCTGGCATCTGATATAACGTTTGTAGAGTAACCTAAGGATTGGTGGCCAATTGAAATATCTCTCTTAGAAGGCTTTTTGATCACATATTGATGGTAAGAGTATTCACTCTAGCAAGATAGAAGTGTTCACGGTGTGTTAATGGAGTAGTGTCCATATTGGAGTGTACACGGAGTGCTGCACTATTTCACGTGTTTTGACGCTGTGTTTTATATTGTGTTTTGACAATTTTTCACATATGTATATATGGTTTTGATTATTGATGCACTGAGGATAATACACTATTCAGCTTTTATTTTTTTGGAGGTACACGGCGATATCAGATCATATTTTGGGATTATCACATTGAGGATTATATTTGGAAGGATTCACTGACACTAAAGAGGATTCATGATTTACATTTTCTAATGATGGCAACCAATCAGCTTTATTTCTTCCAAATTTAGAGTAAGAGTAATAAAACATGATTCCTGCTTAGATTTTATGCAGTACTGCTCTTGGCACAGTTTTTGTTTTTCATAATTCATAAAGCGATTTACAAAGCAGATGTTTTTTTCATACAGATCAATACACATAACCTTGCACAGTTTTATCTAGTATTTCCTACAGCTGCTCAGGAATTGTACTTCATTTTAATGCCTACGCTCCACCTCTTCTCACCTCTAGAATTCCCAAATTAAACTTCGTAAGTCTTATTACTACCGAGCTCTGAAGTCACAATTTACAGATCAATGTGCAAGCTACTTTAATTTTCAAGACCCAGTGACTCATACCGTACAAAGTGATCTTAATTAAAGCAAATTAAAGAGTGCGAATCTTAGCAGTTTCTTTTGTTCATTTGTAAGTAACACAAAGAAATGCGTATAATAGATATATTGTAGGATATGCATATTTCAATCTATTACAAAAACTAGGGGGTGTATCAAGCACATTTATGACATTCCTAGTCCTTTCTGAAATTTTCTATGTCCTCCGTGCTATTTCACACTGGAACACAGTGCCTTAAACTTGCAAGCATGTTCCTGTGCTATTTCTGGTGTGAACAGACCCTCATTGAATAATACTCAACTAGTAGCAATTATTAATATATTGCTTCACTGCCAGGAGCTTACTGGGTATACAGAGGTCCACCTTATGAACAACAATCCATGGAACCCTTCATCAGGTGATCAATCCCTTTGGTACTTGTTCTTTCTTTCTTCATTCTTTTCATTGAGAAGAATGCAAGGCTTCTTATGAATGGGGGAGGCAGAGCTATGAATAAGGGGGTACCACTAGTCCTCCTGCATGGGGCCCAGGCCAGCAGGAGGGCCCAGGCAGATAGGTGAATTGGATGTGGGCAGGGAGGGTGATCGGCACGGCAGGAACGATTACTGGAACCAATCCACTTTATGGCTCTCTCTGCAGCATCTGAACACTGTCTTTTTCTCCTTTCCCTCCTGCTGGCTTTCAACTGCTGCAGAGAGAGCCATACAAAGGATTGGTGTAAGGGTCCTGTCCACGGCAGAAGTTCTGGCATTTCTGCCAGCATCCTGCATGGCTGCAGAAGCACACGTCAGCCTCAGTTTGGTGCCAGACGGCCTTTATAAAGAGGCTCATTACTTCCTCAAGTTGCTGGGTGATCTCTAGCTCCCCATGCCTTGTTCCTGTTTCCTGTGAATGTGACCTGTGATTTCCTGATAACGACTCAGCTTGCTCCTGGACCCGTCTACTGTGCTTTACCCCTGATCTGACCTCGGCTTGGCTTACGGACACTCTCTCTCGCACTCCTCTGTGTATGACCTCGGCTATCCCATCTGAATATGTCTGCTCTGATTCCCACCTGCTACCTGACCTTGGCTTGAACCGACTACCCAGTAAACATCTAAATCCCGGAAGGGCTTGTATACCATGCACAGGCGCCTCCTGTCTGCAGACCTATCTCCGTGCTCCAGCTGTGCTTCTGAGTGGACCACCAACCAGCACCCCTGTGCAACTTTGGGCCTGACTCCCGCTGTCCCACTCTCAGGGGAGTCCGGAAATTAGCCGCAAGGAAAGCCCTCTCTCCTTTGGCCTCTATCACCAGGTACCTGATAGTTGGTTTCAGTAATTACCCCCTCCATCACCCTCCCTGTGCACTATACGTTTCCACCTGCTGCCCAGGACCCCCTGTGTGCCCCTACCCCTGCGGTGATGCTGGGTTCCCTCCTCTCCTTCCCACTAGAAGCTGCAAGCGCACAACAGAATCCTTCAGGATGGAGAGTGGGGGAAGGGTCAGGTTAATATGTCACATTTACTAGCTCCTCCCTGAATGAACACAATATGTGATTGGTACCGATCACTCGCCGTGTTCATTCATACCTGAAGCATAGTAAACTGTATTTTTTTTTTTGGGGGGGGGGGGTGTCCTGTCAGGTTGGCTGTATGGGGCCCTGTGGTTTCTAACAGCAGCCCTGGGAAGAGGTGCCATGTGATCGACCCACAGTAATCCACAGTAAACCATAACGTGTACGGCAGCCAGAAGTCTTATTTGGCAATGAAAGGAAACTGCTATATAAAAGTAAGATGCGGTATGTCACAAATGCTGCAGCAGCAACCAGAGATGGGACCCAAGGCATTAGAGTGTAGCGATAACCCCTGGAGGGGCTAATGGTAATAAACAGGTCTCTCTTACCTGTTCCGAGGCTGCCAGGCCAGGTACCAGCTCTAGAGTACACTGACAAAATTCAGGCTCAGTCTATGGGTGTATTTTTGCAGATTTATTGCAATACTTGAACACAGGCTTGTAGAGGGATGAAGGTGCAGGATGCTCTTGGCATTCACAGTTATAAGATGATTCTTCTTTAAAATAGAACTTCACTCTCTCAATCAACATTGACTATTTTCAATCCTATGCTGCTAGCATTAGTAAATTCATAGGAACGTATATCATATACTTGTTTTAAACTATTTTTCCACGTTATTTCAGTTGCTTCCTGGTTTCTTTCCTAGGCAAATAATGTCATACATCCCAGGAGTCTTCTGGAGGGGAGGAGGGATTTTCTCAGCTAAGCACGCTTTCCTGCTTGTATGCTTGAACTAAGGGCAGATGGATTCCAGGAAGTAAATGCTACATCAATCATCTGCCCTTATTCAAATGACCATGGTCAGAAATGCTAGGGGGTTGTTTTTAAAAAGGAATTCTCAACAAAATAAAGCATGGAGACATGGATGGATGGGGGAGTTTGGTTTGAATATTAAAAATGAATTATATAGCATTTTTGCTTTGTGGTGCTCAGATGCATTGTAGTTTCGCTTTAAAGACCCTGGTTCCAGCACTAAGAGAAAAGGGGACAGCCAGCAAGTTGAGACTCTGTAAGAGCAGTCCCAGTACACAGCAGCAACATCTGCTGTCTACCCTCAAAAAAGTACTTTCAACCTGGAGCTGCAGGAAAGAGGTTAATACATCTCCAGCCAAGCTTTCACAGGCAGTTTCCTCCAGCCAGTCCTCCTTAATCCAGACTCTTTCAGGCCCTCAAGCACATGCTGAAGCCTAACTGCAACAGCTATTCAGTAACACAGGCAACCTCCCAAGGGAGAGGCCCCAGGAGAGAGAACTTTGAACTTTCCTGGTCCTACAAGAGACACCGAGAGCAGCAGGAGCTGCTGCTGTCAGTCAGAGTTCTATGAGAAGGGAGGGGGCATGGCTTACTGGCACTTTGGGTGTCTGTGGACGCACACAGCCTAAGGAGTGCACATGCACAGGCGCCTCAGCACCAGGCATGCTGGGAACTGCCAAAGAGGAGAGAAGGGACTGCTTAACGCAATAACAATTCACAGAGCAGGTAAAGTATAACTTCTTTTTTTTTATTAAAAAAAAACAAACAAACAAAAAATAACAGCCTTTAATATCACATTAAGGTTCTGGAACTGAACGTAGTGAGGAGTACAGGAGAGAGATTTAGGAAACCTGTTGGCATTTTAATATGAACCTGCTGGTGTCCTAAACAAAATTCTAAATCACTTTTGATGTAGCCCCTCAGTGGCTTCTTTAGTTACATTTTCAAAAGTAATTTGTAAAACAGGGTTATTGCATTAATATAAGAGAGATAATACATTGAAGAGGTAATAAAATATGCTCTGCGAAGTGAGCTCTCTACACAATCCTATGGCACAGTAAGTGTTTAGTAAAAATATGTAAGTGTATTTTTTTTACATTATCTGTTCAAAATTGACGACAGGAGGGATTGTTCCTTTAATCCATTTACAGTAAATTCCTCACCCTATTTAAGATCCTTGTAATTTTCTGATCTCTGAAAGGATTTTAGGGCATTAAGAATCAGCTTTACTGCAAATTGAGGATGTCTGTTCATTACACAAGAGAGGCATCAGTAGAGGCATCAACTGACATTATGGGATTTGTCTACAAAAGCCATACTTTCCTGTTTGTAAGTTCATTGCAAAAGGGGCATTTCCTGCAGAGGCCTTGTTTTATCACATTTGGTATTGGTCAGGAACAGTTTTATGGACAAAGGTGCACTGTTCCTTTACATAAACTCACAAGCTGAAAAAATGTATGGTATTTCATTTAAAATATTAAAGAGGTCGTAAACTCCTTACACATACCCACTGAAGTGACCAGCCTCGTGTGGTACACAGAGATGAAACAACTCCTCCTTTATAAGTTGTACCTGTTTATATGCAGATCTCCCTCTTTAGAGCCTTCTAAAACACACAGATCAAAGTACATTTCTCAGCTTCGGAAAGCATGGGTCTGAGATTTTACGAGATGCACTGCACAGCATAGAAAGGCAGCTGAGTGTACACCTGGGTGGAGGGAATGGACACACCCTGCTACACAATCTCATAGGGAAACATGCACAGGTGAGAATGTCAATCACCTTATTGTCTCCCAAGTTTTTGTGGTGTCTGGATAACCTGTCAGAAGTGCAGATAATGCAGATAGAAGAGGAAAGAGAGAGGAGACAGAAATCACACTCTTTACTTTGGATTTAGGCTACTGTACACGTTTTATTACAGAGGTTTACAGTCAATTTAACTGCTTCAAAACTGCCCTATAGCAGAAATACTGCTACAAGACGGTACGGGTGTGCAAAATCACATATATATATATATATATATATATATATATATATATATATATATGTGTGATTTTGTGTTTCCAGATAGGGGGTGCGCGTGCGCCTCTACCCACGCCGCCATTCATGGCCGCGGCTGTCAATCACCAGGTCCCGACCGGCGATTACCCGCCAGTGCCCAGTGATTACTGAGCATCTCCGATGGGGAAGAGGACTGTTTTGTTTACTAACTGTTCTCCTCCCTGTCAGCTTGGGCACTCTGCTTTGCAGTGTGCTTACAGTGAAGCACAATGACATGGCCTCCTAGTAAAACACTCTCTGCACACAGTTAACCCTTTGAGTGCCCCTCATTTAAACCCCTTCCTGCCCAGTGCCATTAGTACAGTGTAGGTGCTTTTTTTTTTAGCACTGATCACTGTATTGGTGGCACTGGGGATGTTAGTGACACCAAGCCAGTTCCCCCCAGTGTCAGAATGCCCGCTGCAGTCCCACTATAAGTCGCTGCACGCCGCCATTACTAGTAAAAAAAAAACAATTCCTGTATCTATACCGCCATTTGTAAACACTATATCTTTCATGTAAAGCAATTAATTTACACGTACTGGGATTTTTTTTTAGCAAAGACATGTAGCAGAATACATTTTGGCTTAAATATATGATGAAATTTGATTTTTTTTTTATTTTTTACTGGACATGTTTAATAGCAAAAAGTCAAAAATATTGTTTTTTTCTCAAAAAATAAAAAATGCACAGGCGATCAAATACCACCGAAAAAAAGCTCAATTCATTGGAAAAAAAGGATGTACATTTCAATTGGGTGCAGCATTGCATGACCGCGCAATTGTCAGTTAAAGTAACGCAGTACCGTAACGCAAAAGATGGCCTGGTCAGGAAGGGAGGTAAATCCTCTGGAGGGCAGGTGATTAAGCTATGCAAACCCCACCTAAACTCTGCCTCCATATTTGGACATGCCACACAACTTTTAAAATATTTTTATTTGCTGAATATTTTAAAGAAGAACCATAGAGTTCTAGCACAGAAAATACACTATATCTGTGTGTCTCATGCTTTGCAAAGCTGAAACAATGGAAAGTTTTATGTATAAATGATGTAGTGACAATAACACAGGTAATGTAGTCCCTTACCAGCATATAAAATACACACAACTGAATTTTCTAAGCCACAGCAATCATTATGATTTTCTAAAACTGTCAAAAATATAAAATGTGTTTTCCACACCATGTTACTAAAATCCTTGCAAACTAATATACAATCCCCCTAGAGAGGATTGTTTTTTAGAAATAGAGAAGAATGATGGCAGAAAAGAAGTGGCCCATCATGGCTGTCCCGCTTTTTTTATTTTTGTCTTTTTGACGTTTTTGTAAAAGGTTTATTTATATTAGCTGTCTTCCAATGATGAAGAACTTCTCTTGCTAGAAAAGATTAAAGTAAAGTAAAGAAAGTATCTTTAGAGTATGGGTTGCTGTACCCTTATGTGCTGGAGTAACTAATGAATTAAAGTAGTATTAAGCCCAATATAAAAAATGTAATATATGGCAACTTACCAATCATTAGATGTGGCAACTGCATCAGTTTTCTTTTCTTTGGCTTTTCCCCTCTATTTTTATGGTGATCTAGCCAGTAATCCACATCCAATATTAGTGAGAGGTATAGCAGACAACAGCTTTCTCAGTCTGGAGGGATGGCAGTGATTAATGTATTAGCATATTTAAATACAGTAACAAATTGAAGCCAAGCTCCAGCTCACACTTTATAATCAGTTACAGCAAACATTTTTTTTGTTGTTTTTTTTTTTGCATTGGGCAAAAACGGTTTTACGTGAAAAAGTAAAAGTTGACCATTTTAAGCACCCCTACCAGTGTTAAATGATTTGTCTCATCCATGTAAATTGATACATGTGCTTTTGAAAAAAACAACAGACTTGCTGGCTGAATCACCAGATGAAATTAGAAGAGGGTAAGTCTAAAAAAGAAAATAAATGCAGCCATGACAGCTAATAATTGGTAAGATGCAATATAATACATGTTTGCTTTTGGGTTTAATACCACTTTAAATGGAGCTATGTAAAGAATGGTGTAATTATGAAATATGAAGCTGCCTAGGAGTTCCTAAGCCCTACAAATTCAAGGGTTTATATCTGATGGAGAGAAATACTACACTTGAATGGGACTATGGTAGGCACATCATTCACAGTCTTGGCAAGTTCTACATCACCACATTAGGTAAGAAAAGGAAACCTGTCAAGCTGCCAGATCCAAGGTACTACTGGTGAACTGCCAAGAACTTTTTCCCTGTTGGAGGTATCCTTCTTCTGTGAACTATTGCTGCTACTAAAAAAAATGCTGGCTGTTTTCCTGACTGAGAAAGCTACTGGCCTTTGTTCCTGGTCTGCCAGTGATGCAATATTTGAATTGCTCTTGTTTGTAACCATTTATGGTGAGATTTGTCCAGATCTGCATACGTTTTCTGGGTCATTGATTCAGAAAGTAATGAAATCTGTGGGGGTCAGCAATGCAACTAGTATTTTCAAAAGGACATCAGCAATGTAGCCACTGTAATTTCGCTTCAGTTCATCAAATAACTAGGAGTTAAATTCACAGTTACAGCTTACTAGTCCGTAATGTACACACATTAAAGGTTAAAAATAATCACAGGCTGTGCATTTCCTATTGCAACTACAACATAAAAGCTTTGTACATGTTTTTTGGTTTCCTTTCCAGCTTACCTAGCAGTGCCAGGGGTCAGAAAATGAACAAAAAAG
Organism: Staurois parvus; assembly: GCF_062004578.1. Taxonomy (NCBI): domain Eukaryota; kingdom Metazoa; phylum Chordata; class Amphibia; order Anura; family Ranidae; genus Staurois; species Staurois parvus. The sequence continues at coordinate 3,893,479 of NW_028318117.1, forward strand.
GAAACCTATTATTATATATAACATGTTATGTTTGACCTCCAGAAAGGGAAGAAATTCCAGCAACTAGATAAAAAGAAGCATTTTAAGGGCAAGCCATGGGTGATTCAGATATTAATTCATTTTGTCTAAAAGCACCAGTGAAGGGGAGATACATATAGAAAAGGGTTCTTGTTTCCATCACCAAACCTTTGTACCTTTTTTTGATGTTTCATAATGAGAATTAGTTGCCAGCGTTACAAGTCTGTCTGTGATCTCTTTACAAGGCCATCTTTCATTTCAGCAGGAAACGGCCCTGTAGCTACCAGTTGTATCAGAAATGTTTGACTTTGTATTCGCCTCAGCAAGATATGTTGTCTTTGAGGTTAGCACATGCTTGTTGTCAAATCCCTTTATGTAATAATATCAAATCAATGGTATCAGTAACTTCTAGAAACCAACCACAGAGCCTTTGTTAGTATAACTACGCCATATTGTTAAAAACCTACGCTAAAGTGACCTTGTCCTCAGAGTTCTAACACTGGGCTGATCACATGCTGTAAAATTAGGCATTGAGCTCTTGTTAAAGCTTCATAACTGTCATGTCAGTTGGCTGTTTACCTTTTTCAGCAATCATCTTTACAATACTCATATACGTCTGGGAGTGTCAGTGCCTGATTGCTGAAAATAAATAAAGGAGTGTTATAACAGGTGAGTCTCCATTAAGGTGGCTGTAAACATCAGACATGAAATATGAACAAAGGATATCCCTCTATTAACCACTTGCCGTCCACCTGTTGTTTATAAATGGCAGGGCGGTGGCAGTCCAGGGGTGGGTTGCCATTCATAAACGGCACCCGCCTTTTCTAGCTGTGCGAGCTCCCTGGGAGCGCGCAGCACCGCGATCCGGTGCCCGCTGTGTCCTCCGAACACAGTGAAACACCGATCGTAGGACGGGACCTCTGTACGAGGTCCCGATCATGTGATCACTGATTGGCCAATCAGTGATCACATGCAAAGTAGTAAGCAAGATGTCACTTGTGACATCATTGCTTACTACGTGGGAAATCTGTGAATGATCACAGAGGTCACATGGTACAAGGCTATTCACAACAGCCTTGTACCATGTGACAAGCTGTGACCAATCACAGCTCACTCAGTACTTCTCAATGACTGCAAGAATGCAGACAGAGAGAAAGAGAAATGATTGCTTTTACATCCTATATGGGTGTAAAAGCAATCAGTGTAAAAAAAAAAAAAAATCTTTGTCACCCACCACAAGTAGTACAGTGTCACCATGGTGACACTGTACTGCTAGGGTGACAGTATGTAAAAAAAAAATAATAATAATAATATAAAAAAATAAAATAAAAATGTAAAAAAAAATGTTTAAAAATTATAATTTTTGGTTATAAACTAATTTGGATTTTTTTTTACTAAAAAAATAACGGAATACATTTTTGCCAAGATTTATGATGAAATATTATTTATTTGCAAAATTTTATAAAAAAAACACTTTTTTTCAAAATTTTTGGACATTTTCATTTACATAGTAAAAAAAATAAAAATCCCAGCGGTGAATAAATACCACCAAAATAAAGCTTTATCTGTCTCAAAAAAATGGTAAAAAATTAATATGGGTACAGTATTGCATGACCACGCAATTGTCATTCAAAGTGTGATAGCGCTGAAAGCTGAAAATTGCCCTGGACAGGAAGGGGGTAAAAGTGTCTGGACAGGAAGTGGTTAAATAAATAACAAATGTAATCCAGCGCTGGGTGAAATGGTGAGAAGAATAGCCGCTAGCATTAAAAGGTAACCTCTAAAACCTCCAGAAAAATGTATAAAAAATATATATATGCAGCACTAATGAACATATAGAAATGACATAAACAAACCTGGACATAACACATAAGACACCAGAAATTAAATAGGTAGGATAAAGGTAACAATAAAAATAAAATAACAAACAGGTACAGTCAATATACTTGTAATGCAAAATAATCGTGACTGCTGTGAAAAAGTCAATACAAAACAAGCAGAATATCCGTGACTCCTCTGATAGTGGAAATAGGTATAGATTGCACTAACCAGATAATAAAATTGCTTGCGCATGGAGTACATAAGACCTACTCCTGGTTCTCTGGATCTGGAGCACTTCAAATAGCAGTAGTCATCTGTGTAGCAGCCACCAGGTGTCATACATCAAGATTCAGAAGCCAGCATCCAAAGATGCCGATGACAGCCACCAGGGGGATCACATATAGTACCATACGTCAGATGGGCAGGAGTCAGGAAACACCTTCAAAAAGGGGGGGGGGCTCCCATACAAAAAAGAGCCCCAGACAAAGCCTCCAATAGTGTAGTAGTCTTAATTAGTTGAAATAAACGTGTATAAGATGAATCACACTTACATAGAAAAAATCCAAGATGGCCACCGGCTGTCCATACAAGCCATGTGGTGTCAAGACACAGATAGGGGGAACTTCCCTAACGTGTTTCGTGTAAGGACACTTTATCCCTCTATTGTGTATACTTGTCTCAATTAGCAGTAACAAGTGTCATTTTTGTCGGCTGCCTCATTCCTCTTCTATCAGCATGAATCACTTCTGACAAGTTTTCCTGACACCAAGAGAAAAATGGTGATGGGAGAGGTATCTCCAGTAGATAAAGTGCTGATTCAGACATGTGCGGTGCGGATTGAAACTCAGGTTTCACAGCTAATTGACACAGTAGCTGTTCAGGTTTACATCAGGTTCAGGATAGGATCAGCTCAGGATTTTATCCTGTTCATACGTCAGGTTTAGAAAAGGTTCACATAGAAGTCAATAGCCTGTAGTCCGCACCTGAACTGGACCACACTGCTCAGAAATTGGACTCTTTTTTAAACCACACTGAATCTGCACCAGCAGTGCACCGGACATATGTGAACAGGCACCATAAGAATCAATGTTATTTCACATGTCATGAGGATTGGATGCGGTTCAAACCACATCCAATCCACATATATGTGAATGGGCACTGACCGCCTCAGTTCTGCTTCTGTAAGCAGTGTGAAAGGGTGGGTCTCTTCCCTCCAATCAGCTTTCAGAGCTCTCCTGAACTCTGCATAATGTAACTTCAGCTGTCTGCCCCCTTTTTTTGTGCTCTCAGACAAGCTTTATTATTCTGGCTCCAACTAGTGCATTAGTGACTTATCCCTTGCTGAGACATCTATGCCTGGTCTGTATAAGCAAATACAATCACTGTGGACAGTCTTTATCAGATAGCTTAACTCACCAAACACCTGTTTTTCTCATCCACTGATTTTTTATTGCAATGCAGAAGGTTCATCAGACAATAAGATGTAGCAGATGAATGAAAGGATGGTATTTGCAGGTCAAAACATGGTAATGTGTCCCTGGATGCATGCAGATTACATGTGGCCTAGAGACAAGTGACCATATTCACCATAAGAAGACAGAGTGAAAAAGGAAGAGGAAATGCATCACTAGGTAATGGGAGGGGCAGGATGGAAGACAGAAAAGGAAGGTGCAATAACCAAAATATCCACAAGATGGCAGCATATTACCATTAACCATACCTATGCATTCTATTTTCACACAATAAGTGTAACAGCACATGTATAGACTCAGCACTTTGGATGAATGTAGAGAAGAGAATATTGCAGATAAACAGGTACAACGCATGCAGGATGATTTGTTTTGTCTCTGTGTATCACTTGAAACCAGTCACTTCACTGGGTATATGTAAGGGTTTACATCTACTTTAATAATCACTGCCTATTTTTGATCAGCTCAAATTGTGTAGTGAAATGGCAGGTTCTCTTTAAATAGCTGTCATGGATTTTTTAGGGGGAAGTTGGAGTAGATTTTTACAGAAAACTTGTTAGCTAGTGTAAATGGCACTCAAACAGTGTTGAAGCCAGTGGGACAGACCTTCAAAAAGAGGGGCTGAAGAAAAAGTTGACCACTCAGCAGAGTGAAGGAATTTGACTTTTATGGCAAAACGTCCAGAGACAATATCAGAGAATCAATGATTTAATGCATAGGGTCCTGCCTTTTCTCAGAGTGGTTATAGATAAATGAAAGTATTTGTACTTAGTTCTCTTTATCAGACATGATGAATTCAGTATTATGAAAGCTTACAATGATAAACTACTGAGTTGTTCCATAAAAAGAAAACATATTTCTTCGCTAAGATAATACAACAAACCATACTGCTGCTCCCTGCTAGATATTTGCTGGTCGAAACCTTGATCTAGAGTTTAACAATGCTATAGTGAGACTACAAAAATGACAGTTATTCTCCTGCAAGTGATTGCATGTTTATAAGTGAATGCCACCTGTGACATGGCTCTCAAGGATACATTATGAATCACAAACAATTGTGCCATAATCATTTACAGTTATTGAAGGTCTTATTTGCTTTATGTATTTAAAACTGAAATGTGGCCAAAACCTTTATTGGGCAGTAGCTGGGTACAAATAAGATACCTCTAATGATGTGTGCACTGCTGTTGGTTGCCGCTTCTTTCTGGAATATGTTATTTATATGGAGCTCCAGACAGTGATGCACCTCTGAAGTGCCGGTGGTGAAACTGACAGTGCTGACAGTGTCTGCCACAAGGTGCAGAGTGTGGTCTGGCCAGTCCAACCCAAATGGGAAGCTTCTTGATGAGGAAGATGTGGTCCCTGTGCTCTCCCTTTTTCTCCTGAACCTTTTCCCAATGCTCCACACTATACCTGACAGACAGGGAACCTGTCCTTGCACTAGACTTGCAATAAAGCACGCCAAACCCAGTGGTCAGAGTCTTAAATAGACTCTGCCTGACCTGAGATGGTCACCGGTCACATGAGGCACGAGCATCCATCCGGATCCCTGGCCCAAGTGCTCGATAAAATCATAGAGATACCCAGTTCCTCTTAACTTCCTCCATTTGCATTGCCGCTGCAGACAAATGCCTCCTACAGTGGAGATTACAGACTGCACCTGCCTACAGGATTAACTTGCATCTCCAGAGGCCCACTATTATTATATTATTATTATACAGTATTTATAAAGCGCTAAAAGGTTTGCTCAGCACTGTACATTATAGTGGGGGACAGAACATGAGACAATACAGTAACAAAACAAAGCACGAGGGGGTCAAGGGCCCTGCTCTTTCGAGCTTACAATCTAGCAAGTAGTAAACTTGCTATCTATTGACCCAAACTGTCATTTACAGTCTCATAAATCAATAATAGGGCACAGGGAACTGGAGGGATAGAGAGGTCTTACAACTATTTACCTTTTCAGCACCTAAACCTGCTTTTATCACCTGCTACGACTGTATACAATATGTGTCGTAGGGTAGTAATGCAGGTCACATGCTTTCTTTACTCTAATGATTATGAGCAGGTTGGAATACATTAACTGGCAGGGTTATGTAGAAATATATGACCTAAATCTACGTGACACTAAACAATATACTTATTCTCCAAAAACAATCCATACACATCCATTACTTAATGGCCATGCAATCTATTTTTCATGAAACCTTTCTTACTGTGTTTTTCTGCCTCTTTGTAATGCGCTCTATGTGCTCCCAAACCTCTCCTTTCCCTTCTTACTTCCATGTGTTTGGAAGCAGTGCACTTTAGTTACATAGTCTGGCTGAAAAAAGACAAAAGTCTATCCAGTTCAGCCATTAAAAAAGAAAAAAAAAAAGTTATAATCCTACACCCACAGTTGATCCAGAGGAAGGCAAAAAAAACCCCATTAAAGCATGATCCAATTTGCTCCTGAAGGGAAATAATTCCTTTCTGATCCCCAGAGAGGCAATTGGATATTTCCTGGATCAACTTTCCCTATAAATGTTAGTATTCAGTTATACTCTGTGTATCTAAGAAAGAATCCAGGCCTTTTTTAAAGTTATGTGCACTGCTTTAAGCACAGTACAAATTCCATAGTCCATAGACTATCTTGGAAATGTTAATACATACAGCGGGACTATGGAGAGCGTATGTAGCCACCCTCTAACAGCTCACGGCACCAAAATAAGGAATTTGGAGGAGGCTGAGTACAATAGAAGGTTCTTTGATTTAGGCCTTATGCACACTGGGTGTTTGCCTAGCTCTTCTGAACACCTTTTCTTGTGGCAGGAGAAAAGCAGAGTAAAAAAGGCACATAAAGCTGTGTTTTGCAAACGCGTTTAGATGTTCATTCATTTCGTTGGCCAGAATATTAATTAACTCTAGCCATTAAAATGAATGAATGCTCAACTGCTAAACCTGACTAGTGCTTAGGTGTGTTTAGACGCGTCAGGTTTTTTACTGTTGCCACTTTTGACACCCAGTGTGCATGAGGCCTTAATCATACATATTTGAACAGAATTCTGTTTTCTTAAACCAGTTTAGTGTCATCCAAGAAGGAGTTTAAAGTTGTTTGAAAGCAAAGTATGCATAAACTATGCCACTGAAGTTTAACTGGAAGTTTGAAAATACATTAGCAAGTGCTTACAAATTGAATATAGAACAACAGATTTGGCATCTGACTTTACTAAATCCTCTGCTTAAGGGGTTCAGTTTTGGCAGAAAACTGGGCCAGGCAAAGCCTTAAATGTTGACTCTCTATGGTTTTCTATTTCCATCTACAATTGTAGTGAGTTAGCGGCTTTAGAGTTTAGAAGGTTTAGCAGTGTGCTATGAACAGAGTCATTTACATGTATTGTAACAGTAGAAAGAACTCTGCATGTATTAAGGTCCAGCTGGTAAAAGTGTGTTAATCTAGTTATTACTGTGGCAGGAATAATACACCTTGTATAATCAGTGAGAGTATATTTATAAAAGCAGTTTGGTCACAGTAGACATTAGAGAAGACAACCTACAAAATAACTTCACCATATAAATGGTGATGAAGAAGATGCAAAATTAGCTGTCGTTTTTGTGTGCTAGGCAATAATACTGGATTTGCACATAATGGATTATTTTAGGCTAGGTTAACACTATTGTGGGTGGTTGCAGGTGTGGGAATCACAGCTTTTCCTGAACCTACCATCACCTGCAGCCGAAACGTGCTGCTCTTTAGAGATGTAAGAGGCTACAATTCATTCTTAATGTCACCCCCAAGCATCTAAAATCGCAGGGTGTGTGCGGGAACTGCAGGAACTTGCGCGGTGCTATTTATTTCCTGGCTGCTTTGACTTAAAAATGCTGCACAGTTTACAATGCTTCAGTGATGAATGGACACAAGAGTGACTGGTACTGATCACTCACTGTGTTCATTCAGAAAATAAATGGGCCAGTAAATATAACACACAGGGGTGTCCCAGACAACAGAGGGGTGGGGACACACAGGGATCCCAGACAGCAGGAGGGGGCACAGATAGTGGAACTGATCCCCCTGCAGCACAGCTGAAGGGATGGAGAGGAGGAGAAATTGACAACACTGCAGGGGGAGGCACAAAATCATTGGTTTCAGCAATAAGACTCTAGAGCCGGCCCTCCTGCTCAGCAGAATCCCAGGCCCTCCTTTTGAACTGGTGGTTACCTCCTGGTACAGGAAGGATGGCTATATTACTATATTAGCAGCCCTGATTATAGGTGTGCACCTGGAAACACACCCTGCTGGTCTTCAGCAAGATCTGGATACTGGGTTGGATAATTCTTACCTCTCAAGACACTTTGAAATTTCCAAACTACGAAGCCCAATCTGAAAAAGGCTGTAAAAACAGTTTTCTGCACTCATAATTGATATTCTGGAGTCCACCACTCTGCATATGTGTGAACACTGTATCCTTTTCCCAACAATTTCCACAGTGGCAGGGCCCCGCACAATGTGTACTAACTAAGCCATACTTGACGAATAGTTTAGAATTGTCCAATTTATGAAATGTGAAAAAAATGGAGAAAGAAAATGTGTGATGGTGGCTGCTGAACAGTAGACAAATGTAATAATCATTATATTTACGTTTACTGTAAGACATGAATGTGCCTGAAAGAAGATATTTTGCCTTCTAAAGTAACAAGTCATTTTCTCCCTAATCTGCACTAACAATCTGAAAGCAGAGCGGAATTTCTGTTTAGCCAACAGAGGCTAAAACTTAGGGCAGAAGGGTTGCCAGGGGCAGAACACATTTAAACAAGAATGTAATAAAAGGTTGTAGATTGCCACTCCACCTGTCAGTGCTATCTAAATACTGTAAGTCCATTTAGTGGCTGTCACTGTATTTACAGTTAGGTTCATATATATTTGGACACAGGCACAATTTTAGTTTTTTTTAGGTATTTACCAAAACATATTCGAGCTATAGTTATATAATGAATATGGGCTGAAAGTGCACACTCTCAGGTTTAATGTGAGGGTGTGGACATCCAAATTGGAGGAAGGGTTTAGGAATTACAGTTCTTAAGAGTAGCCATCCCCCCTTTTTCAAGGGACCAAAAGTAATTCAACAATTGAATCAAAAGCTGTTTCATGACCAGGTGTAGGCTACTCCTTCATTATTTTTTCATCAGTTAAGCAGTTAAAAGGTCTGGAGCAGGGGCGGACTGACAACTCATGGGGCCCCCGGGCAACAGGGGATCATGGGGCCCCTGTGTCCTTGCCCACACTCAAACCACACCCAAAAAAGCGTATGAAAGGTACCAGTGACATCTTATGGGGCCCCATACTGACCCCGGGCCCTCAGGCAGTGCCGAGTTCCCCAATGGTCAGTCCGCCCCTGGTCTGGAGTTGATTCTAAGTGTGGTATTTGCATTTGGAATCTATTGCTGTGAACGTACATCATGCGTTCAAAAGAGCTGTCCATGCAAGTGAAACAAAAATGAAACAAATCCATCAGAGAGATAGCAGCAGCATTAGGAGCTGCCAAATCAACAGTTTGGTACATTCTGAGGAAAGAAGAATGCACTGGTGAGCACAGCAAGATAAAAAGCCATGGACGTCCACGGAGATCATCTCTATGCAAGATCATCTCTATGCAAAGAAAAACCCATTCACAACATCCAGACAAGTGAAGGACACTCTCCAGGAGGTGGGCGTATCATTGTCAAAGTCTACAGTCAAGAGAAGACTTCACAAGAGCAAATACAGAGGGTTCACCACAATGTGCAAACCATTCATACATTTGAAGAATAGAAAAGCCAGATTAGACTTTGCCAAAAAACATCTAAAAAAGCCAGATCAGTTCTGGAAAAGCATTCTTTGGATGAATCACATTAAAATTCATCTGTACCAAAATGACGGGAAGAAAAAAGTGTGGAGAAGGCTTGGAACAGCTTATGATCCAAAGCATACAAGGTCATCTGTAAAACATGATGGAGGCAGTGTGATGGCATGGGCATGCATGGCGTCCAGTGGCACTGGGTCATTGGTGTTTATTGATGATGTGACAGAAGATAGAAGCAGCCGGATGAATTCTGCAGTGTTTAGAGAGATACTGTCAGCCCAGATTCAGCCAAATGCAGCAAAGTTGATTGGACGGCACTTCACAGTACAGATAGACAATGATCCAAAACACCCTGCAAAAGCAATCCAGGAGCTTTTGAAGTAAAAGAAGTTGACTTGCTGAAGGCAAAACTAAAGGCAGAAAGACCCACAAACAAAGAACAACTGAAGACAGCTGCAGTTAGAGCCTGGCTTAGCACAGAAAGGAGGAAACCCAGTCTTTGGTAATGTCCATGGGTTCCAGACTTCAGGCAGTCATTGTCAGTAAAGGATTCTCATGAAAATATTAAAAATGAACATTTTATTTATGATTATATTCATTTGCCCAATTACATTTGAGCCCCTAAAAATGGAGGGACTCTGTATAAAAATGTTTGCAGTTCCTAAAATTTGAACCTGATATTTAAGTTCAACCCCTTGAATTAAAGCTGAAAGTCTGCACTTCAAATTCATTTGAATTGTTTAGTTTTAAATTATTCTGGTGGCATACAGAGCCAAAAGTATGAAAATTGTGTCTGTGTCCAAAAATATATGGACCTAACTGTATGTTGGTGGAATAACGTGTTTTTTGCTACATATCCTCGCTTACCTACAACTGACCTGATAACATATTAGGGTGTCAGTTTGCCATAGGGCAACTATTTTTGCATTCCTATATAATTTTATGGAAATGCAAAACCAGCTTGAAGCAGTTTAAATGCAAGTCAGAATATTTTGTGTTTACGCACACATATCTGACTGAAACTGCTCGCTCTCACTGAGTACCTGTTTTTGCACATGACTTGATTTGACTATCCCAGTAGGGAAGGTGACTATTCAGCAATTCCTACTGTACCCTCCTTATTCTCTCTCCCTAGCAGGGGCGGACTGACCATTTGGAAACTCGGCACTGCCTGAGGTCAGTAGGGGGTCCCATGAGATGCCCCTGGTACCTTTTTCATAGGCTTTTTTGAGTTTGGGCAAGGACACAGAGGCCCCATGATCCCCTATTGCCTGGGGGGCCCCATCCTGTCAGTCCGTCCTGCTCCCTAGTCTTCTCTGTCTTACTCTCTAGGTAATTTTCTTATTTCACCCAGATCTGCTTCTATTTCTTCTGGTTATTTCTGATGGTGGTCAGGTGGTCCGTTCTTTAGGGCTTTTTTCTCTCTATTATTTTTCCTCCCCTCAGTTCCCTTATCTTTTATTTGTTACTGGCTGGGCCATCGTCTTGGTGATTTGCTTTTTCATCTTAGTCTCTCTCTACATATACGCACTACATGAGATGTACTTACTAAATGTTAACCGGCATACATGCCTCATTGCTGACACGAAACCTACATGCTCTCTAGACCTGCTGATATGCTCGCTGTATAGTCTCATTCACCTTTGAAGTTTTATTGTTTTGCAGAAACCCATTGTGTCTCTGTAAAATGTTTATGTTCAATTACTGTATGACACTATTATCTGTATTGATCTTCATATTTCCTGGTGAACCTTTCTCTTGGTTCTTCCTGTTTGCAAAATATTTACATAAATAAAGAATTAAAAAAAAATGCAAGTCATAAAGATGTCAACTGCAGTTTGAATGCACCTGGTAATGATCTCAGAAACTTCTCCATTTGATGTCATTGACATAAATCCTAATCCCATTGACACAGGACCTTATCTTTCCAGTTATTGGCTCTGGGTGTACTGACATAGAGTGAGCTAACTGCCTCTTTCAGCCTCTTCAGCTCCACTATGCAGTCTACAACTATGACATCACATCTTCTAGTAAGGCTATAAGGCTAGAAGTAGGAGTTAAGCAACAAAGAACAGTTGACCTAGGGGGAGCAGGAAATATGAGTCTGACCTAATATAAGATGTCATAGTGGAAAAATGGGGTCTGCCATTGTTGATTTTTTTAGGTGCATGCTCCACGGCTGTCTTTCTTATCCATTCTTTACTACACAGTATGTCACTGGCCTGATTTAAAGTGTTACTAAATTCACAACAGTAAAATCAGTATGTACATGCAGTAAGCAAACTTGTTATACTCACTGTGGAACCTTAGGGGTTAATCCTTCGCATTGTGTAAAACGGATGTTTGATCTTGTCTTCTCTGATCCTCCCCTTCTTCTACTGTCCCCAATCCATCTGCTGATAGAACAGAACCTTGGTAACAAGTTGCACATGCTCAGTTTAGTGTCTGTTGCTAGAGATTTTTTTTACTTGCTGTGATCAGCACAGGGCCAATCAGCACTATCCAGACAGAGGGTCAGGGGTCCTGCAGCCTCATAGGATAGTCAGAGGAGAATGAAAACTCCTCCTACAAGATTAACCAGTCACACTGATAGAAGTACAAGACTGCTCTAACCGCTGATGAGAAAAGGTATTTAGCAGTATATATTTACTAAAATAATTGCATTTCCATGTTCTGTGTACTGTAGGAGACCAGATATAGTGAATGCAGGGTCCTGAGTTTAGTAACACTTTAAGTATGTGCATATCATATATTCTGACATCAAGACATGCACATGCCTATTCTAAGTCCACAATACACCAAGGAGGAATGGTCAAGGAGGACAACCCTGGAGCCTTCCTTGGCCTTTATTATCTTCAGGTTTCTTTGAAAGGGAGAAGCTGATTGGTTCCTATAGAAAACTTCTCATTAACAGATACAACAAGGCTATGACTTACATACCAGCTTCATAACATACTTATTACCACCCAGGTGGTTTGATTCAGCAGACTGGATGACGTGTGGATCTTGGCTGATGCAGCAGAAGGTCGCACATGCTGTATGCAGCGTTCATACTGAACTAATCACTCGTGTCCTTGTTTCAATTACTGTAAGTAATCTTGAAGTGAGTGCTCTTATCACAGTGAGAGATGCATGAACATGCAGCCACCCACGGACCAGACCTGAGATTGCACAATGCGTAATCATCAGTTCAGCTGTCAGGAAAATGTCTATATAGAGTGCCTATATAGTGCTACATTGAAAAAGACCCCTGGAATAGAAATTAACATTAATGTTTTCTGGTTGTGAATAATTAACACACAAGCACCTTTGCAGTTCCTTAGCATTGCTCCATTAATATGATGGTAATTGAAGGTAATTTTGAAGGTTTTAATGGCCCAGGTACATTGTGAGTGACACTGTGTATTATGCTGTTGTTACCCTGGTGTTTGCTGGAAACAGACCAAATATAAACCGAGGTACTTTGGCTATATTCATTCTATTAAAAAATAATTTTGTCACACAAAAATTTTGATTTGCTGAAGTTTCCGTGTTCAAAAAAAAAAAAATTCCATCCATGGTTAGGTTTCTAAATGTTCTCCTCCACTCCTCCTACCACTCCATCCCCCAGAGCCATTTCCTCCTGTACCACTATCCCCTCCCTCCTAGATTGTAAGCTCCAAGGAGCAGAGCCCTTGAACCCCTCGTGTATTGTATTGTTACTGTATTGTCTCATGTATTGTCCCCCACTATAATGTACAGCGCTGAGCAAATTTTTTGGCGCTATATAAATACTGTATAATAATAAAAATAATAATAATATCTGGTAAACCTAACAAGCACACCTACAGATATGTAGTATAAAGCACAGATGAACAAGAAACACAGCATTTTATTGTACCGATGATTCACCAAGCCATAGCCTGCTTTTTTCACATACTGCATATCCTAGTTGCCAACATTTCAAAAAATTCCCAGAGACACTTTTTTTTTGCTGTACATCCAGAAAGCAATTGTAGGTAGAATGAGGAGCATTAAATAGTTTCCTCAAAAAAAAAAAAAAAAGCACAAGGGACATTACTTAGGCCCCCTTCACACACACACTGTCAGTTTTTTAGGCGGATCTGATCGGAAAATCCATGTATCCCTAAGGACTGTGTCCATTTACACCCACCTACCCCCAATCCAAACCACTAATAAAAAATGGAAGGGGATCCATCTCCCTCCATCTTGGCAGATGGGATCGCAGGGCAGTCAGGTGTAAACAGACAGCAGAGTTTGTTTACATCCAACTGCCCATAGAGCTAACCAGGCTCTGTTCAGGTCCGCTCTGCAAAAACTGATGCACATGTCATCCACCCGCTCTGCTCTACTTAGCTCAGCTCAGCTCAGCAGGGGATCAGCGGACAGATTCTCTGCTGAGCAAATTGGATTTTGCTCTGTGTGAAAGGGGCCTTACTTTCATTGTGATGTGTCCATTGGGCGTCTGTCTTCTAGTGTAGTAGTAACCTTTCTTTTCCAATGCCCTTCTACTCATCTGCCTGTCCTCCATTCATTGATAGTTCTTCATTCATATAAGCTTCTATGAATGGCAGAGCTTAGTGGAAAAGTTTGGCAGAGTTGAGCACTTCCAATGAGAGCCAATGACAGCTCCTCAGTTCCAATAACCCCCCACCGCATCAGAAGACCTAGGCTTTAAAGCAGTAGTAAATCAAATCATATAGGATCAGCAACAAGGTGAAGATGAATTGTAGAAATTGTATTCAGATGCAGAGTAAAAATAGTTCAAGAATGCAAGCAACACTAACAAGACCTTACTCATAGTTTGTCACTTGTAGTGCAGCACACCATTATATAGTGGTCTATCACTCCCTTAAGAGCCAATTATGAGGGATGGATATCAGTTGTTGCATCTAATACAAAAGCATGAGTGATCACCACTGCAACCATTGGTGCATGAGTGATACCCAATGCATGTGTTGAATAACAACAAACTGCAAATCTAACACAATATGAAAAAAAATATAATAAAAGCAAAACTATATAGAATCAACAACCATGATTGTGAATGTATCACTCGATAGACACCAGAAATTTTCATAAACAATTAAAATGTGGCAAAAGAGGAGATGATACTCCAGGTAATAAATATCTACCTAGGTGCACATCTAGCTATTTCTACTCCACATCTGAATACAATTTCTACAGTTTATCACCTTGTTGCCGATCCTATATGACTTGATTTACTGGTTCAGCGGATGAAAACCGCAGGAGTCGCACGGTGAGATACCCTGTTTCCCCTAAAATAAGACCTTCTCCAAAAATAAGACCTAATACTATTTTTGGGAATTGCTAAAGTATAAGACCTACCCTGAAAATAAGACCTAGTTGTGATCAGGGTGGAACGCCATTCCGCCACCTCCGGCACTGGTCCTGCACACACCCATATCTACTGTCTCTTATAAACACAGAAGAGCGACTGAAGTGACAGCACCATCCACTCCCACAGAACCTCCCTACCTCTGTACTCACTGTGGGACAGGGAAGGAACAGATATCTGCGGGCGCAGTATGCAGTGTGTTTAGGGGTGTGGCATCTCCTCCTGCAGCCTAATGCATGGAAGCCGATGCCCCAGGGGTGATCCACAGCCAGTGGGGAAGAGGTGGAGCGGTGAGTAAGTGCGCTTGGTGCGCTGTGTGGGAGGATAGGACCTGAAATGGGTGTTACTATAGAGAGGGGCCGGCTGCTGATAGCTGTGTTTTGCAAAGCTAGCTAACCATATGAGGGCAGTGGAGGGGGAGGGGGGATGTGCAAATGTGAGCTGCAGTCAGGTGTTGCAGAGGTAAATTGCGTCAGGTGCGTTGCAGACAGGGTGCATAGGTGAGCTGCGGCTGGGGGGGTGCAGAGGTAAACTGGGTTGAAACCTACCTCTGCACCTCCCTGGCCACACCTCAGCTCTGCACCCCCTGGCCACAGCTCACCTCTGCATTCGATGTCTGCAACTCACCCCTTCACCCTGTCTGTGGCTCTTATCTGCACCCTGTCTGAAACTCACCTGTCAAGTCACCCCTGCAACACCTGACTGCAGCTCACAACTGTCATCAGCCGGCCCTCTCCATAGTAAGCCTCATCCACAACTGCCTGCAGTAAACCTCTGCACCCCCTGTCCACTCCTGGACATTTGAAAAATAAGACCTACCCCGAAAATAAGACCTATAAAAATATAAGACAGTGTCTTATTTTCAGGGAAACATGGTATATACTCCTTATGGAAAACATGCTATGAGGGCTGTAGCACCTAATGTTTGTATGTTAAAGCAGTAGTAAACTGCAAAAAAAAAAAAATGGTCCCCTGCAGGACAATGTCATAATGTGATAGTATGCACAGAATGCTAGCACATTATGACAGACTTATCTTAAAAGGAAGCCCTCCAGCAGTGTGCTGTCACTGCTGCCAGGGCTTCTGTCTTCACCTGGTCTTCCTTTCGGGTTTGCAGGCTCTGGCCATTTGAATGGCCAAGCCATATTGACATCCCGCGAATGTGCATGGGAGTCATGGCCACTGTACAGAGCTCTGAATGGAAACCATCCAGAGTGCAGTTAGGGTTGCCACCTCATCCCTTTAAAATTGAACACATATTAATTACACATGTTCTGAGGCTAATTTAATGTAGATAAGGCACCAATTGAGTTTAATTACCAACTTAATCACTTCATTACTATGTGTTCGGTTTTAAAGGGAAGAGGTGACAACCCTGGGTGCAGTGCACATTCGCTGGTGATGTCACTGGTTGCTGCTAAAGTAAGTATCTCCTAAACGTTGCACATTTAGGAGATAATTGCTGTACCTACAGGTAAGTCTTATTATAAATCAAAAAGTGGACTTTACTACTGCTTTAAACAGAAAATATATTGTTATTTCAGAATTAACAGTATATTATTATTCATGTATTATCTACATTTTTATGAGCTGGAATGTCCATATTTCTTTATTGTAACATCTAATATAGTTTTTTTTTCATCAAAGGCAATATTAAAACATTTGCATTCCATCAATATATATCTCATTTAAACAGAACCAGCCCTGTTTTTCCGCTGTGTGATTATTCCTTGGACTAGTGACAGTTTTTCCTTTTAGAGGAAATCAGCTATTAAAAAGTAATTTTCATTTCTGTGCAGTTGTGAGCTCAGTGGAGATGTATCAGATTATTTCAGTCCCTTTTTTGGGCCGTAAAGTAAATTGTAGCTGAGTGCCCCCTATTCAGGCTCGAGGAGAGACAAAGGGATAAATCACAAATTACTTTAACCTGTGGTCCCTGTGTAATCCAGGCATAATTGCTACTCCATGATTAATATGCCCCGCTAATTATTACTGTCAGCTTCTTTATAGCGCACAGCAACACAGCTCGGCCTCTGAACACCTCCTCGGGGGAACAGCAGAGCGTCTAAATCAAGTCACAGCTGTGATTACGGCTTGGTAACTGTAGCTCTGCCTGGTTTTAATGTCTTAGTGGGCCTGTTATTTTACAGCAGGTCTCTAATGCCATAATCGGCACATGTGACATTTCAGATGCAAATTAAACAGCACTGTAATCATATATCATTTAAAGAAATCTCTATGAGAGTATCTCCCTGAGTTAATTTTCTTCTCTCGCTACATAGTCAGTTTTGTAGTATGCCAAACTAATCATTCAGTAGGTTATGGCTCATAATCCATTGTTGAGAATAAAAGACAGGTTAATAAACGGTTTCATTTAGCACAAATGGCAATACTCTATACCATGCATACTTCATATCAGGGAGAGTTCCAAGTTTTAAAAGAACTGTCTCTACAAATTTTTATTTCTTACAATTAGGGTAATTGTATGCAAGCACTTTTTGTTTGAAATGTGCTCTGTAGAGAGGATGGAACTCATATTATATGCCCTTAACACTCTTTCACATGGTCGGCCGGGGAACGGTAAAAACAGGCGACAGAACTGCATTTTTTTTCCCCTCACCCCGTCTGCATATTTGAATAATAATTTACAGCCAGAGAAGGCTGAACACATGCTGTGGCCACAGGGTAACATCTGTCAAACTCACTCATTAAAAACATTGGGGCCGCACAGAATCTGCAAGCCAACACAGAGTCGCCTATTGATTGCCTGTTCACTGCTGCTGTACTGCTCTCTGAAAGGCAATTGACCATGGATCACTTTTTAGAGGGCGGTAAGCACTGTCGCTTCACATAATAGGCAACAAGACATGACAAAGTTTAGACATAGATGAAAATATGTCTTTATGACCATTGTCTGTAGTTCCAGACACTACTGCTGTTTCTTGGCAGATTTGCCCAGTGGGGTGAAAGGATGGACATATGATTAAAGGATAAGTTCACCTTTGGAACATGTTATATGTTCCACCCCTGTCTCCTCTCCCCCTGATCCCTCCGTGCCTGTGGCAGTGGGCAGCAGATCTGTCACAATTTGAAAACAGTGTACAATTTTATCCACTGCCACAATTTGAAAACACTGCAGCTGTCATGCATTCACAAAGTTCAGTGAATGAATGAACTACATCTGTCAGCCTCTGCAACTGGAGGCTTGTAGTTCTTAATGAACTGTGACGGTGAGTGCTCTTATATTTATCTATTTTTATTTATTTCAGGTACTTATATAGAGCCATCAATTTATGCAGCACTTTACATATATATTGTACATTCACATCAGGCCCTAACCCTCAAGGGGGGTACAATCTAACATCTCTACCTTACATTCATACATATACTAGGGCCAATTTAGACAGAATCCAATTAACCTACCAGCATGTCTTTGGAGTGTGGGAGGAAACTGGCAGGCACAGGGAGAACTGCAAACTCCAGGAAGGCGGTGCCATGGCTGGGATTTGAACCAGCAACCCTAGTACTGCCAGGTGGAAGTGCTAACCATTTAGCCACTGTTCTGCCCACCTAGTTTGATTCTTCCTGCCATTCAGTAACTGACTGCCCATTTGTGCAGACAGCTGTGCCATGTATCTGCAGTACTATAGGGTTGCCACCTCATCCCTTTAAAACCGAACACATTAATTACACAGGTTCTGTGGCTGATTAAATTGGTATTTAAACTCATTTAGTGCCTTATGTGTATTAAATTAGCCTCAGAACCTGTGTCATTAATGTGTTTGGTTTTAAAGGGATGAGGTGGAAACCCTATGCAGGAGCCTGGCATTGCACACACAATCTGCTGATCACAGGTGCAGTGCCTAACTGGCTGCAGAGTAAAATATTTATAAATGCACATTTTTACCTGCAAAAAGATGTGCATTTATTATTTTTTTTGGTAAAAAGTTGAACTTAGCCTTTAACTTCTTGGCGCTGACGCCTCCCGGCCCTTTAAGGGTTTCAGAAGCTGGGAGGCGGGCGGGGCGGGTTTTAGGGTGATGTGACCGCCATGATTTTCCATCACGGCGGTCACATGATCGGGAAAGGTCCCAATCGAAAGAGGAGATTGGGACCTTTCTGTGAGTACTGAACATTTTCTTAATTGCACGCAAATGTGTGGCCGCTCAGCGTCAATGCCCAGACGCCGGGAGGCCGCACATTTGCATGCGGCTGGCGCCAAGAGGTTAAGGATCACACAGAGATTATGTATTATGTGGGACAAGTCCTTCTGACTTTCAAGCACTTGTTACTAATTCCTTGGGGGCCTCTGAATAGCCTGATCTTTCAGTGAGTATTGAGCTAAAAGAGCAAGGTGTCATTGGGCTGTTTATGGTTTAGCTTTATATGCTTCATCTGGCACTTGGTTCACGCTCTTCTAAATGTATCCCAACAAACAATACCTATATTCATCCTGGGCTGAAAGGATCCTGCTCAGTAAGGCACAGACCAAATGCAGGTTCAAATAAAGTACCCATGTACAGTTGTGTTCAAATAATAGCAGTGTGTTGAAAAAAGTGAATAAAGCTCAAAATCTTTCTAATAGCTTTTATTTCCATACACACAAATGCATTGGGAACACTACACATTCTATTCCAAATCAAAACATGAAGAAAAATATATCAAATTTGTGTTGTTCCTCTAAAACAATTAAAGAAAAGTGAATATTAGACTGTTCAAAAAAATAGCAGCGTTTGTATTCTTCTTTACAAACTCAAACATTCACTATATAAACTGAAAAATGTTTGAAGATTTTGCTTTCCTTTGAATCACTTAATGAATATTTTGTTGTATAAGCACTGTTTCTGAGAACTGATGTACATCTGTGTTGCATGGAGTCAACCAACTTCTGGCACCTGTGAACAGGTATTCCAGCCCAGGATGATTGGACTACATTCCACAGTTCTTCTCTATTTCTTGGTTTTGCCTCAGAAACTGCATTTTTGATGTCACCCCACAAGTTTTCTATTGGATTAAGATTCGGGGATTGGGCTGGCCACTCCATAACATCAATCTTGTTGGTCTGGAACCAAGATGTTGCACGTTTACTGGTGTGTTTGGGGTCGTTGTCTTGTTGGAACACCCATGTCAAGGGCATTTCCTCTTCAGCATAAGGCAGCATGACCTCTTCAAGTATTCTGACGTATTCAAACTGATCCATGATCCCTGGTATGCGATAAATAGGCCCAACACCGTAGTATGAGAAACATCCCCATATCATGATGCTTGCGCAACCATGCTTCACTGTCTTCACAGTCTACTGTGGCTTGAATTCAGTGTTTGGGGGTCGTCTGACAAACTGTCTCCGGCCACTAGACCCAAAAAGAACAATCTTACTTTCATCAGTCCACAAAATGTTGCGCCATTTCTCTTTAGGCCAATCAATGTGCTCTTTGGCAAATTGTAACCTCTTCAGCATATGTCTTTTTTTCAACAGTGGGACTTTGCGGGGGCTTCTTGCAGATAGCTTTGCTTCACATAGGCGTCTTCTAATTGTAACAGTACTCACAGGTAACTTTAGACCTTCTTTGATCTTCCTGGAGCTGATTGTTGGCTGAGTCCTTGCCATTTTGGCTATTCTTCTATCCATTCGAATGGTAGTTTTTCGCTTTCTTCCACGTCTTTCAGGTTTTGGTTGCCATTTTAAAGCATTTGCGATCATTTTAGCTGAGCAGCCTATCATTTTCTGCACTTCTTTATATGTTTTCCTCTCTCCAATCAACTTTTTAATCAAGGTACGCTGTTCTTCTGAACAATGTCTGGAACGATCCATTTTCCTCAGAATTTCAGAGAGAAATGTACTGTAACCAACATGTACAACATTTGCTGCCTTCCTTCCTTAAATAAGGGCAGTAATTGCCACCTGTTTTTCAAAGAATGAATGACCTCACTAATAGAACTCCACACTGTTATTATATTGAACATGCCCCTTTCAATTAGTGATTTAATTATACAAAATCAGCAGCATACATGTCATGACTGTTAGGTCTGTTGGATGTCTATTACTCTACTACACCTGCTAGTACACCTGATAGTAAATTATTTGCCGTGTAGAAATATAATTTCTACCAAAAAGCAGTGATTGATCAGGTTAGGGATGTCTGACTGCTATTTTTTTGAACACAACTGTATGTGTGTTCTTCAACTGGAAGTCCATCCAAAACTCCAATTAAGAATAATTAAAGCGGTATTAAATCCCAAACCCAAATTGTAATATATTGCAGCTTACCAATCATTAGAAGTGCTGGCTGCATTAGTTTTCTTTTTTAGTTTTTTCCCTCTGTTTTCACCTGGTGACCTGGCCAATAATACACATCCTATATTAGAGTGCAGCTACTCTGGATGAAGGAACAACAGAAACACCTTTGGACAGCAGCATTGTTAGTCTGGGAGGTCTGAGAGGGGAGTGTTAGACACACTAGCAGATTTAGACACACTAAACAAATTGAAGCAGTGACAGTAACATTTTTTTCTTTTGAATTAAAGGTTTTACATAAATAGCTGATCATTGTAAACACCCCTGTCCATGGGAAATGTTTTGTCTCAAACATCTAACTGCTACATCAGCAGGAAAGCTTATTTTGTTGAAAAACAGATGTAATGGCAGGATCACCAGGTGAAAATAAAAGAAAGAAAGCCTGTAAAAGAAAACAACTGCAGCCATGATATCTAAGAATCTGTCTGTTGCAATTAAATAAATGCTTGCTCTTGGGTTTAATACCAATTTAAGCAGGGAGACTAAAATTCCTTTGCACATGGTGTCACAATCGGCAGAAAGGAAAAGCAGGGCTGGGAGCTCTTTGAGAAAAATCTGTCTCTCACACTCCTAAGGAGGTCAAAAAGAAAATTGTGTTTTTAGCTAAAATATTAGTATCATTTATTCCCTCTTACATCAGGTGACAGCTGGCCTTTCAGACACAATACAACATTTGAAAAATCTTTATTATGAAAGGTGATTCCATGAACTTTCAGATTGCCTATGATGGAGGGAAAAGGGATAGTAGAGATGGTTTATCTTTATTGGGTGGGAAAATCCAACCTATCTAGTCAATTCTGCGGCAAGGAGCAATTGGCCAAGGGATCCCAATAGATATCATAAAGTTTCTATAAGTCATGGAGGGTTGTAATTTAAAAAACTGGTCACAATGCTCCTGGAAGAATCTGTCGTAAAGTGGACTTGTCAGCCAGATAGATGTAACAACATGGCTGATGACCACACAGGATCCCTGTATCAAGGTACAGTAACAAAAATGTCAATGGATAAAGCTATTATGCATACTGTAGTCCAAAAACATTGAATACGATGTGGCTATTACCATGCTGATCCAATCAATGATTCCTGCATGCAAAGGAAGCTTGCAGGGTGATAGATATTGATTGTTTATTATACCGTAGAAATCCCTTTTTCTTTCTTAGCTTGTTTTTATTATGTCTTAGGAGTTGCATTTTATAGTTTGTGCTGTTCTGTTATCAGTCTCATAATATACAAGAACAATCACATTTTGTCCCATTGAAAGAGAAGTATGAGTTAAAAAATTAACCATTTATACTCACCTGTGTAGATGCAGCATCGATCCAAGAACTGAGTGTTCAAAGACCGCTGATCGCTCAGTTCTTGGGTCCACTCTGAGCACAGAATGGTAACTGTCAGTCACCGCTGTGTGGTCTGCTCCTTTCGGTGCTCACTGGCCCACCAGACTGTACAGGAGGTGTCAGCCTGAGCAAGCTGCCAGTCAGGCATGTGGGTGGATCCTGACATTATTGTCGCGATCCCTGCAGAGCCTGGACTGGCTCTGTGACGTCAGCCAACAGCGGACTTTAGCTCGCTGACATCTGAATCTGGGTCACAGGAGTGCAGAACTAAGTGCACTCCTGTGACGCAGAAGAGATGTATGGCCAGAAGAGCTTTGGCCATACTTCTTTAAGTGCAGAGAGCATGTAATGGTTGTAGAGTATAAAAGTGTCCTCACTCTGCTGGTATATCAGGAAGTGTAGGGAAATCTGCCCAAGTGGGAAAGAGATACCAAAAAAATCTGATATAGGTTTTCCTCATTCCATATGTTATCCAAAGCAAAAAAAGTATTGACTGAAGTTCTGCTTTAAAATCCATCATAGCAGACATAAAGTATCAAACACATTCCTTAGAAAGCCTCTGGACATATGCAGTGTGCTAAGATCTTAAAGCCTGCAATGGACTACAATCAAAGGTAAGAGCTAATAATTGTGTACAATGGTTAGTTATTGCTTCAACAAAGCTGCCATTACTGTACAGGATTCCATATCTCAAGCCTACAACTCTCCATAATAGTACCTGACACAGATAATAACCTAGTGCCACTAGAATCTTGACAGCTCAAGTAGCCGTCAGTTGTCATTGATTTCCATCTAAAGACAAGATCACAGCATGCTGCATGGACATCAACTGACTGACTTAAAGGATGATACATGATCTGTTCTCTAAATTGATATATGTATCCTGAGGGCTTCTTTAGTTAGCCAGTCAATGGTGTTTTGTGCTTTGATCTGTACAAACCTGTTTAAAGAGACTGGCGCTGGAAAGTTTTAAAATAAAGGCACCTACCACCTTTGAAGCAGACATTTTGCAGCCTGGAGTTCCTATTGGACTGAGGTAGAATTACCATAAATATTATTTTCGTCTGGCTGCCATTGCTTTTGTACGAATTCCAACTGAGCTGTAACTACAGATTTCCACACTGTGGACGCATATATACATATCTCCAGTCCACCAAAACTTTCTCCAGCCATGCACTGACAGTGCCAGATGTCGAGTCTGACTGTACACTGATCTCTCTTTTTTTAAAAAATTTCTAAGGTTTATTTTGTGCTCTCAGTTTTCTGTTTATACTGGGAAGCCTTGTTTGCTGCCTTTCCTTTGCTATACTTTGGAATAGCAGGCACACATTATTCATGCAGTCAAATTTAAAGGATAAGTTCACCTTTAGTATCATGTTACACCAGTAATTATGGTTCTGCAGGTAAAAAAAAAATCAAAGTCACACCCGGTGTGAACCAGGGCTTAGACTAAGCACAGTTCAGCCAATCACGGAAGGCTTTGTATTCTATGAATTAATTCAAAGCTTCCTCTGATTGGCTGAGTTGGAGAGGTGGGTGAATGACATCACAATCTCCACCTCAGCTAATCAGAGGAAGCTTTGTATTCATTCATAGCTTACAAAGCTTCCTGTGAATGGCCGTGCAGCACTCAAGCCTTACCTGATTTTGTTCCAGCAGTGGAGCCAAGGCCATGGATAAGGGGGTACCACCAGTTCTCCTGTATGGGGCCTAGGCCAGCAGGGTGGCCCAGGAAGCTGGGTGAATCGTATGTGAGCAGGGAGGGTGATTGGCACTGTGGGTGGGCAATTACTGGAACTGATCCCCTGTATGGTTCTCTCTGCAGCATCTGAAAGATGGTTTCTTCTCTTCTGTATGGAGTTTCTAACAGCAGCCCTGAGTGGGACAGAAATTTTCCATCCCACTGCCAGAACAGAGCACTGTATACTGTATGTAGCTGAGGCTACAGAGGAGTAGCATGGGCACCTGTTAGTGCAATAAATAGTTAATTTGGGCCAGCTTGACCCAAACGAGCTATTTAAAGGGACATTAAATAGGAATTAGTTCACCTTTAAAAAATAAATACATCAATGCACATTTTTGCAGGTTAAAAAAATGTGCATTATAATTTCTTTCCCCTGCAAAGATTGCACCCGCAATGAGCTAGGGTGTTACATGTAGACAGGAAGTATATGCAAAAAAGCTGCAGATGATCAGTAGCACTAACATGAATAAAAGGGTAAAAAGGTTCAAACAAAATATGTTTTTGTAAAACATGGTAATTAGTTTTAGCAAACTAAAAGTTATTTAGCTAGGGTTTTTTATATACTTTATTTTCAAATTCATATAAAATAGAAGCTTTTACATTTGTTTTCAGTTCCTCCTTGAAGCCACATTTTACTAACTTTATATTTAACTTACAACTTAAGATAAAATATATCCATCTTCCCTCCAGTAGTGACACGCTGGAAGGCAGAGATCAGAGCATTATCTGTAGACAATTTAATGAGCATGCATTTGGCTTTTGAACAGACATAATATAGTTTATGTCCACTGTTGAAATATTAATGTAATAATGATGCTGTTGAGCATTAAATCAAATCCACAGTAAGTTACAATCAATAAAGGCACATAAATAAATACAGGCTGTATGCCTGG
Organism: Staurois parvus; assembly: GCF_062004578.1. NCBI lineage: Eukaryota > Metazoa > Chordata > Amphibia > Anura > Ranidae > Staurois > Staurois parvus. The sequence goes on from NW_028318117.1 coordinate 3,918,234, forward strand.
ATCTGAAATACAGTCCCAATCTAAAAACTGCTGATTAAAAAAAGAAAACAGTTACATAATAATATTCCTAAAGCAGAGCTCCAGCCAGCAATAATATGATGTACAGTCATGGCCAAAAATATTGGCACCCCTGCATTTCTGTCAGATAATGCACCACTTCGCTCAGAAAATTGTTGCTATTACAAATGTTTAGGCATTTTCATGTTTATTTCTTTTGTTTGTATTGTCATGACACAAAAAAAGTGGAGAAACAAAAAGCCAAATCTGACACATTCTACGCAAAACCCCAAAAATGGACTGGACAAAATGATTGGCACCTTCTATTGACAGGTGCTGACAATATAGAAATTACACTGGCAACCAGTTAAACTGGTGAAAAATTGAGTCAACCTTTCTGTTGCGTTTCTCTGTGTGCCACAATGAGCATGGAGAAGAGAAAGAGCAACAAAGAATTGTCTGAGGATTTAAAGAGCAAAAATTGGGGAAAAGCATAGACAATCTCAACGTTACAAGTCCATCTCCAGAAATCTTAATGTTACTGTGTACACCGTGCACACCATTGTCAAGAAGTTTACAGCCCATAGCACTGGATGTGGACAAAAGAGAAAAATTTATCAAAGACTGCAATGAAGGATTGTTTGAATGGTGGATTAGGAACCTTGATCAACTTCCAGACAAATTCAAGGTGACCTTCAGGCACAGGGTACAACTGTGTCAACTTCCACTATGCATCACCATCTGAATGTACTTTTTAATTTAAGGAAGCACTGTGATATAATGGATGAACCACATTTTATTTTAAAGCAGCCATGACCAGTTAGTAAAACTGTTTCATAAATGAAATGTATATACCTGTAAATTTCTTTTAGAATGAACTTGGGAAGCTGTGTTATACAAATACATCTTAAGCCTGGAAAGTCTGTGCTTTGGCATGCCACTTTATATTGGTCCACTAGGATTTCCAGAATAGGGACTAGTAAGAGGCACTCAGGGTGGAAAGGGTCATACATTTCCTAGTTGAAGATGGAAAAGTGCTTCTTGCAACCTAGGCTGTTGGGACTTGCATACAGTTGGGCTGGCAACTGAAGGACTGTCCATGAAATTTCAATCTCCTCACTAGTTTGTAATGTCCCTCAATGGAAGCCCATTTGGAAAAAATATATATCTCAGTTTTACATCCAAACAATTTTTTTTTGCTTTGGAATTTCTTTGCCATATTTGGGAAATAATCATTCACTTTCTGTCCTGTAGACACAACAACAAGAAGTAAGAGAGCAAAACTCTCTAATGTGAGAGAAATCTGCTTAGGCCTCAGGCCTTAGGCCTCAAGCTTAAAGATGTTTTTTCTCCTACAGGAGTTTAGCAGAATTTTAGATAAGTCTTTCTTTGGAAGATTTACCCTCTAAGTTTAGATTAAACTTTAATGGCTCTCCAAGACCAGCTGACCTGTGAGGTATATGTAATGCACCAATAGACCTGCTGACACCAAAGACAATGGAGGCTTTAGTGCTTTGAAATTTAAAATGTATGTCAACCTCACAGTTTTTTTTTTTTTGGGGGGGGGGTGGAAAGAGAAAGAATTAGAACTTCTTTTGGGTTTTTACTGCTATATTGGGCTCCATTAGAGAGATAACATATGGGAAGTGAAAAACATGTAGATTAAATGTATTTTTAAAGACATACAGTGAATTTGAAAATGTATTTTTAAAAATATTTTTCATATATTTTGTAATATATAAAAAACGCATTTCAACATAATATATATATATACATATATATATATATATATATATATTGAAATATATTGAAAATGGCCAAAATTGTAGTATTTAAAATATATGTCAATATATTTCGGAAGAATCTTTTTAAAATATATTTAAAATATTTTTTTCTTCCATGTGGGAAGGTACATTGGAAGAGGCATACAATTGGGTTGACAACTGTTGGACTAGCCATGAAAATTCAACCTCCTCATTCTAGTCTGTAATGTCCCTTGATGGAAGAGAGGTGCCCATTAGGAAAAAAAATATACACTAAATTGCCAAAATTATTGAGACATCCCTCCAAATCATTGGATTCAGGTGTTCCAATCACCTCCATGGCCACGGGTGTATAAAATCAAACACCTAGGCATGCAGACTACTTCTACAAACATTTGTGAATGAATGGGTCGCTCTCAGGAGCTCAGGGAATTCAAAAGCGTGGTAACGTCATAGGTTGCCACTTGTGCAATAAGTCCATCCGTGAAATTTCCTTGATACTAAATAATCCACTAAATAATCAAATGTTAGTGGTATTATAACAAAGTGGAAGCAAGTGGGAACAACAGCAACTCATCCACGATGTGGTAGGCCAAGTAAAATGACAGAGCGAAGGTCAGCGCATGTGCACAGAATTCGCCAACTGTTTGCAGAGTCAATAGCTAAAGACCTCCAAACTTCATGTGGACTTTAGATTAGCACAACAACAGTGCGTAGAGAGCTTCATGGAATGGGTTTCCATGGCTGAGCAGCTGCATCCAAGCCTTACATCACTAAGTGCAATGCAAAGTGTCAGATGCAATGATGTAAAGCACGTCGCCACTGGACTCTGGAGTGATGAATCGCGATTCTCTGTCTGGCAATCTGATGGATGTGTCTGGGTGTGGCGGTACTTACCTGACTGCAATCTGCCAAGTGTAAACTTTGGTGGAGGGGAGATTATGGTGTGGGGTTGTTTTTCAGGGGTTGTGCTTGGCCCCTTAGTTCCAGTGAAGGGAACTCTTAAGGCATCAGCAAACCAAGACATTTTGTACAATTTCATGCTCCCAACATTGTGGGAACAGTTTGGGGATGGCCCCTTCCTGTTCCAACATGACTACGCACCAGTGCACAAAGCAAGGTCCATAAAGACATGGATGAGCAAGTCTGGGGTGGAGGATCATGACTGGCCTGCACAGAGTCCTGACCTCAACCCTATAGAACACCTTTGGGATGAATTAGAGCGGAGACTGTGAGCCAGGCCTTCTCATTTGACATCAGTGCCTCATCTCACAAATGCACTTCTGGAACAATGATAAACATTCCCATAGACACACTCCTAAACCTTGTGGACAGCCTTCCCAGAAGAATTGAAGCTGGTATAGCTGTAAAGGGTGGGCTAACTCTATATTGAATGCTAAGAACCAAGATTGGGATGCCATTAAAGGTTTTGGGGATTTTTTTGTCATATTTAGTAAATATTCCTTCACTTCCTGTCCTGTAGACACAACAACAAGCAGTGAGATCAAATCGCTCCAATGTGAGAGAAATCCTCTTAAATGGTTATCTTACTCTCTAAGTTTAAATACTCTTTAATGGCACCCCAAGACTGGTTGACCTGGAGGATATTTGTAAAGCTCCAATATGCCTGCTGACACCAATGCAGTATATTTACTTGTGTACAACCAGGGTGCCCATATATTGATTTAATTTTGATCCATGTGTGGCCAGCTAAACAGGTTTTGTAGCTTTCCATAGTCAAGAAATGCATTTGTGTTGTTTGTATTGCTGTCAAAGAGTTCCCCTCATTTCCTGTCTGGTAAAACATGGTCAGTAGGACAAGAGTTGAAAGAAGATATATAATGTATATTGTGACAGTGCGACAGGGACATGGTGTGAGTTTAGGAAATGAATACAGATATGACACAGGCTTCTCAAAATTACAGTTTGACACACGGGGGTTTATTTACTAAACCTGGTTGACTCAGAATCTTGTCCACTTCTGCATAAAAACCAATCAGCTTCCAGGTTTTATTGCTGAAGCTTAACTGAACATGCTGAGGTTAGAAGCTGATTGGCTACCATGCACAGGTGCCCAAGATTCTGAGTCAACCAGGTTTAGTAAATAAACCCCACTCTGTGCACAGAAAGCTGTGTTTTAAGCTTTCTCCAGGTTTTTTAATACCAGATGGGGACCTCCATCATGAACGAAGGAAGATTTCACCTTAGAGAAAAGGAATTAGCACAAGGGACACATTCTACTGACTGTGAGTTATGCCCTTTGTGCTAATATTTGTATTTTTTATTTTGGCTGCACCTAGTCTTTAAACTTAGTTTTGTTTCTTTTCACTAGAAATAGTGCGCAATTGTTTTTTTAATCATGAAGCAGTTTGTGTTTACATGATAGCATTTAATGATTAATTGTATTGTTGTCATTAATAAAGAGTATGTTTCTCTTCCTTGAAGGCTTGCAACATACAATTTGAAGTTCTACCCGTTCTCCCTTCACAGATTTGAACAATAATATTGCATAAATGTTTAGGAAAAGAAGAGAGGTGGTCTGCCGTTTAGCAACCATAAGTTTTGGTGACAGCTAAAATCTGATTTGTTGTTAGGGGTAAATCACTCACTGATTCTTTCTTGTGTTCTCCACAGTTGTTCTATGTAATAACAATGTAAGAAATAATGGCACTCACAGCTGTATTTGCTAAAATCATTGTCAATACTATACATTTACATATCCATCATTCTGTACAATCTAAGTTGGGATTTGTCACATGTCTGCATTTTGGCAAGTGTTTAGTATTAGAATTAATTTGATGTTGGGAACCCTAATGTGTAGGTTTCGTTGCATAGTTACTAGCGTAGTGACAGATTTACTTTAACATGGAAAACTTTTTGTTCTTTTCAGGTGTGGTGGAAGCATGCCTCTTGCATCTTTTGAAGAGAAGGGCTGCAGGATTCCTACGGAGTGATAAAGTGGCAGCTTTGTTCATGAAGGTCGCAAAAACATGTGCCACTGCTGCAGATATTTGCAAGAAGGTACAAGACCTGCAACAACAGGTGGAGGGCAGGTGAGAATAAATCAAGTTATTCATTTTTAATTTTGGATAGAGCAAGGATGGGTAAGTCCTTGACATTTTTTTTTTTTTACTGGCTGTGTTCCAGTAGAGAAATTTCACTTTACTTCCGGTTCAAAAGACAAAATGGGAGGTTAGAAAATCTAAAGGGAATTCCCCTCTTAGAGAGTTGACCCCTGAACAAGTGTCCCCATTGGAAGACTTAGCCTTACCTCTTATTGTGGGGACAGCCTAAAAATGTTTTATTTCCTTCTATTTTTTTTCTTGGTGACAGTGGTCACCAGTACAAATAGAGGGATGAATCTCCCCAATGGCGACACAGACAACTATAAAAACGTGAAAGAGGATCCACCATTTATAAAACTTTTGTAGCCTATCCATCAACACCATATCCCTATAGATATATTCAAAAATGAAGTAAAGATGTATGTGGGATTTTCAAGGTGCTAGTAATACCCTCAGGAAGAAGTATTTGAACATACATATGTATAAAAATAAAAAATTTTATTACATAAAGTGAAACATAAAAACACAAATGTGTAAGTCCTCCCCTAAAATCATTTAATGATAATGTCAACCCTTCACTATGCAGAGAAATACACAGCAGCATGTCCTTGCTGGCAGGAGAGAGACCTGTGTGGTTTACACACAGGTCTCTCCCCTGTCAGTTTTCATGGCGATCGTTGGGTGCCGGCAGGGAATCTCTGGCCGGGACCCAGTGATTGACATGCCTAGCTGCCAATGGTCCCCTACCTGGAAATGAAAATCACATATACAGTGAAGGAAATAAGTATTTGATCCCCTGCTGATTTTGAATGTTTGCCCAGTCACAAAGACATTATCAGTCTAAAAATCAAATGGTAGGTGTATTGTAACACTGAGAGGAAGAATAGCAACACAAAATTCAAAAGGAATGCATGTCTTGCAAATTATGCACTGATTTGCATGTTCATGAGGGAAATAAGTATTTGATCCCCTTCACAAAACATGACTTAGTACTTGGTGGCAAATCCCTTGTTGGCAATCACAGAGGTCAGACGTTTCCTGTAGTTGGCCACCAGGTTTGCACAGGAGGGATTTTGACCCACTCCTCTTAGCAGATCCTCTCCAAGTCATTAAGGTTTGGTGGCTGACGTTTGGCAACTCGAACTTTCAGCTCCCTCCACAGATTTTCAATTGGAGTAAGGTCTGAAGACTGGCTAGGCCACTCCAGGACCTTAATGTACTTCTTCTTGAGCCACTGATTTGTTGCCTTGGACGTGTGTTTTGGGTCATTGTCATGCTGGAACACCCATCCATGACCCATTTTTAATGCTCTGGCTGAGGGAAGAAGGTTCTCACCCAAGATTTGATGGTACATTGCCCCGTCCATCGTCCCTTTGATGCTGTGCTGTTGTCCTGTCCCTTTAGCAGAAAAACAACCCCAAAGCAGAATGTTTCCACCACCATGTTTGACAGTTGGGATGGTGTTCTTGGGGTCATAGGCAGCATTCCTCCTCCTCCAAACACGGTGAGTTGATTGATGCCAAAGAGCTCGATTTTGGTCTGATCTGACCACAACACTTTCAACCAGTCCTCCTCTGCATCATTCAGATGTTCAGTGGCAAACTTCAGATGGGCCTGGACATCTGTTTTCTTGAGCAGATGGACCTTGCGGGCACTGCGGGAATTCAATCCTTGTCGGCGTAGTGGGTTACCAATTCTTGGTGACTGTGGTCCCATCTGTCTGGAGGTCATTGACAAGATCCTCACGTGTAGTTCTGGGATGATCCCTCATGTTCTCATGGTCATTGACACTCCACGAGGTGAGATCTTGCATGGTGCACCAGACCTAGGGAGACTGACAGTTGTTTTGTGTTTCTTCCATTTGCGAATGATTGCACCAACTGTTGTCACCTTCTCACCAAGCTGCTTGGCGATAGTTTGGTAGTCCAGTCCAGCCTTGTGTAGTTCTACAATCTTGTCCTTGGCATCCTTGGATAGCTCTTTGGTTTTTGCCATGGTGGAGAGTTTGGAATCTCATTGTTTGATTGCTCCTGTGGATAGGTGTCTTTTATGCAGGTAAAAAAATTAGATTAGCAGCACTCCCTTTAAGAGACTGCTTCCAATCTCAGCTTGTTACCTGTATGCAAGACACCTGGTAGCCAGATATCCTGCTGAACATGCAAATCAGTGCTTAATTTGTTAGACATGCATTTCTTTTGAATTTTTTGTTGCTACTCTGTCTTTCAGTGTTACAATATACCTACCATTCAATTTTTAGACATCATTTCTTTGTGAGTGGGCAAACATTCAAAATCATCAGGGGAACAAATACTTATTTCCTTCACTGTATATACGTGATTTTGGCAGCCCTGCACCCCTGTAGCAGTAGTTCTAAAACAAGTAAATATGATATACTTTCCAGCAACATAAGGAACATAAATAGTCCATGTTGATTGAAAGAAAGAAGTTCCCCTTTAAGTACTTAAGTGGTTAAAACATACCTATAACCAGAGTGTAACTGGTTATTAAGCTTCGAGGATGAGAGGTTACGAAAAGTGTTTCCTATTTCTTCACCCAATGCCTCTTGCTTAAAGTGGAATTCCATCCGATTTTTAAAGTTTGTCCCCATCTATTGCCTTCTGGTGTCCTATCAATGTTTGGCATATTTTTCTTTTCTCCCAGAGTTTTCATACCTTTAGGCTGCTTGAAGCACTGCATTTCTGATGTAATTTGCCACAGCCAGGTATGTCACATGCTCTCGCCCGTTGGTTCCTGGGATACATGTGTCATCAATCCCAGAAGTCAACGGGCATCCTCCGCTCTGCAGCGAGTGTACAGCGGTTTCTTCACACTGAGCAGGTGCGAGATCGGGAGGTGCATGCTGGGTAACCAGCTGAACTGTATCCCGGACGAAAGTGTGGCTGGGCTTCATATGCCCACAGTCAAGATGGAAGAACACAGGATCGTGAGAGGCCAGTGAGTACCTTTTAAAAAAACAAGGAAGACAAACAACTGCATATGCAGCTTATGCTAATTTGCATGGCTTCAGCTGCGACTGTAATGGAGGTGCTTTAAAAAAAAAAAATTACTGGAACTCCGCTTTAAGATCATGCCATGCAAAACATTATATAACGTTTGACATTGGACATTGTGAAAAACTCAACCCACCTTCCAAAACACATTTCTCTAGACCATCCCCATCCCCATCCCCTTATTCCAGTTTTTCCTTGTTATTTACTGGTGTAGCAGTACATCCATAAACAAATATGGTATGAATTAAGGCATAGAGACCATACACAATAACCTGTTAGGGACTTGCAAAGGGTAACAAAGGATTGTAGAACCACTGAGGCCACTACTAGGCTCATTCAAGCTTTTTCCAATTTATTAAAGCTGGTGATTTTACAGAAATGATCCTGTTTGCATTAAAGATACCGGTTAAGATGTGATAAGCATGAATGCAGTAGTGTATGGTAATAGCACCCAGTGGAGGCAAAGTGTAGGTAATTGCAAGGCTCTGACCAGGGACTCTGCACAATGTCACAGTATGAGTTACCTCCACACTTCCAGCTACAACAACATTATTAACATCACTGTGAACAAACTCTCTAGACTGTTATAAGTAGACATGAATAATAAGAAACTTTTTTCAGGCTATTGGCATGTAATTTGTCCATTGTGTTTCCGTGGCCATTTTCACTACAATAATTTTCCAGCTTACATCACAGAACCCCAATTGGCTTGGGTTGTTTACTTGTAGTTTTGTGTAACAGCTCCTGCTATTGAATATATTTCAAATAGCTAGGGGAAGCATATTAATGGATTGGAGTTTGTTCAGGTTGCTTAAAAGGCTGGGATATTTATTCAGCCTCAGGATGGCATTTCTGTTTTGTTCTTTTTTAAGTTTTACATTATATCCAGTTAACAGGATCTTTAATAGTTTTAACTTTTCCCTTTATATCACTGTGCATTAGCAAAGTTTATTTATCACTAGAACAATGTTAAAATCATACATCATGAAGATCTGTTCAGCACTGTTTCCTTTAAACCAATAATCTGGAAAGGACAATGTTAAATGGCAGATTGTGCAGGTGGATGAAGTAACTATTATGTGAGACACCAAACCTTTGTTGTCAAGTGTTTCTGATATAGGTTAAGTCATGGATTCTTTTATAAAATCCTAATATCATTTATCTCTAGCATTCCCAGCTTATTGTTGCTACCTTGATCTACAGTAACTTGACCTCTGTATGCTTCAGATCTTTCTCTCTCATTAGCAAGGGTTTGATGGTCAAAAAACCTAGCAAAATGGAAATAATAGTGAAATGTAATAAATTCAAGAAATATAAATCGAAAGATCCTTATTGTGCCTTAAAAGAGTAGAAACAGCAAGTTGCTTTTATTACCCCATCTAAGTGTCCACTGTATGCTGTCAGAAAATGCAGCAGTAAAATGGTAAAATGTACCTTTCGCTGATAGAACCTCGGGCCAGGAGGGACGCAAATAGAGTGTTTTTTGGAGGGATAGTCTCTGAGATGGACCCAAATCCCTCTGTTCTTCTGCTCTACATATGGCCTCATGCACACTGGATGTTTTGTTATCTCTCCTAGATGCCTTTCCTTCTAGCAGCAGAGTTTTGCACAAAAAAACGCTTGTAAACATGTGTAACATGTGTTAATTCATTTCATTGGCCAGAATAATAATGTGGACCATTCAAATGAATTTACATTCAACCGATAAACGCACGTTTAGATGCATGTACACACGTCAAAGGTTTTTTCTACCCAAACTAAGCTGCTCCTGAACATGCTGGCAGTGGGGTTTTTTTTACCTCTAAACACCCCTGTCTCTAACTCCTCTAAACGCCTATGTGTTCAAGGAGAAAGGCTAACATGCAGGGGCATTTAGAGGCATAAAAAAACACCAGATGCCCCTAACAGCCACAGTAAAAATGTCCAGTATGCATGAGACCTTAATGATCTGTAGCACTAACCCCTTAGGAGTTGCTGATTTATTTTTAGGCTCCCTGTTGCTCTGGACCCCTCTCTGAAAGCCCAACCCCTACTGACACCACACTACACCCTTAACTGGAATAAATAAACACCAGAAAGTAAGCTCACATACTGATTGAAGTAAACTAGTAAGAGGTTTATAGCAAACTTCAATATAGCTTGGTTACACAGCATAAACAGAATTGGCATGTGCACAGTCAGTTATTACTTGTGTCAACTTAAGAAAAGACAACACTTATCACAGAGTCTGAGTTAATGTTAGTAGGTCTGCTTTTCAGAAATTAACCCGATATCTTCAACCTAATGTGGCTTTACAGTCCCCAGTGAGCAGGGAGAACTATCAAATAGGTAGACTAGCTCACTCAGGTAGCCTCAGGACCTGATGGGAGGGAGGTAGCCTGAAATAAGATAATAGCTCTTTATCCCAAATAACCAATGTTCTCTTAAATGAAGAGTCTTCTGCATGTGTGATGGGGCCCAGTTGGTGCGCAATAAGAGGAAGTGTGAATAATGGATCTCTGAAAAACAGTACAAGAAAGCAATGGAAAAACAGCACTCCTCCTTGGAAGCAGCAATTGACTTGTGTAATGCCCCTTTAAAGCACTGGTCACTAGTAGATCTAAAGCAGTGAGATTTTAAGCTAGCAGAAGTGATTGTTGAGACAGAGTAGCTCCTTTCTTGACTGTAAGACTTTCAGTGCAACAGGAGACAGTCTCTTTAAAAGGATAAGTTGATGATGGTGGTGATGAAGCTACAGTTCGGCCTGTGGAATGGCTGTCCTGCTATCAGTAATGGTGATATGGCTGTGTTGATTGTGGTCAAGCAATAGTAGCTGAAGAAACTAGGCCGTAACTTGTAATAACTATGTGCAATGTCCTCAACTCTGTAGAGGGAAAATAACAAATATGGAGCAAGTGTCAGTGTTCCCTCTCCTTGGTAATGTTTGGGACTCTCTCACTCAAGGGATGGCATCTGGCGAATTCTGAAGGTCTTTCTCTCTACTCCAATGGAGCTTCCACGCACCCTCTGGTTCCACCTGCTGCATCCCATCCAGTCACCTGCTGGCAGATTGACTTTCCAGACAAAGTGGCAAGGTCAGCGATCAGCCAATTTTCCTTGCCTCTCTTCTCCTTCCTTCCAAGGCCTGGTCTGGTCATCCGGCAGTCAGGACACTCCTCTCTCCAGATCTCTCCCCTCTCACTTCCTGTCTCATCTCCTGGGCTTTCACATATATATGCCTCCGCCCACACTCCAGCTCCTCTGGGAAACGTAGTTCTTTGTTACACTGCTCCTTAGTAAAGTCCTGCCGTTCAGCATACAAATTCCATGGTTCTGCTCTATACAGTGTGAATGCCACTGTTCTACAGGACACTGCCATCTAGTGTTCGTTTAAACATCCTGCATCAACACTTGTAGCAGGGTGTTAGAGATCTTTTTCTATGCCTATATTTGAATTGATCTGTTTAAATGATAGTTTTGTGTAACTACAAAAACCTTCCCTTGATGCTCCCAAACTGATCACACATTGTAAATTATCTTATTTGCAAACAAAGGTAAAAAAAATAACATTAGAATTTGATTGCTAAGGATAGCAGAAGTGAAATGCAATAATTTTTTTGTATATTAAATATTGAGGTTTATTATCTTTTGTCTGAAATAATGTAGCATGTTAAGGAATGTGGCAAGGACATGTCATTTTTTGGTGTTAAAACATCTCCTTCTTTCCAATATGGTCTTCTAGACATATAAATTAAAGCTCGGCCATACACGGAGCAAATTTCTGCTGGTCCAGGATTGAAATTGTGAGCCTTGGGTGGCCCCATTGGCCTCTTCTGTTCGACAATACTATGAGCTCAAAATCAAGGAAATAGGGTGGAAAATTGTTACCCCAAACTAATTGGATGTTCCAGCCACTGTTCACGTAGTCTGACTGTCAGAATACAATAGCAGGCAGGGGAGATTCTTCCATATACACTATTTATTGCGTATAGGGTAGTCGATAGATTTCTCTCATTTAGTCCACAGTGTATGGCCAGCTTTACATTCCTTAGCCTACTGGTGTACCACCTGTTTTTTGACAAAAGAGGTAGTTTGAAAGCATGGGATTGTCTTCTCAAAGAAAAACTGCTATGAGCCACCTGTATTTCAAATATTTCTTTATTCCATTTTAGTTGGAGCAAAGGAGGGGGGAGGGGGATAGGGGAAGGAGAGGAGAGGAGACTACAATGGGGAAGGAAGTGATTCAATAGGACAATCACTGAACCTTAAATTGGAGCTCTACCCAAAAGGGAAGTTCTGCTTTTATGGACATGTTCCTCGGGCACCCACAGAAGACACCAGGTAAACTCGGCTGGCGTGAGCACACCGCTGGATCATGGGACAAGTGAGTGGCTGTTTTTTAAAAGTCAGCAGCTACAGTTTTTGTAGCTGCTGACTTTTATTTTTTTTCACAAGAGACTGTAGAGTCGCTTTAATGTGCAGACAAAGCAAGACAGAAATAGAAAATAACCCTAGTAAGGTCTTTTCTGCATTATAGGTGCCATAGGAGATAAACAACAGAGTATGAAAGCCTTACATATGTGGGGGGATAGGAAAGTGTCAATTACTGACCTATCAGGGCCTTGAAAAGGTCAGAATTGCTATGTGCCACACAATAAGCCTATGCATGGCGGACCTTTTCGGGCATCATTCTTTTGGAGGAAACCAAGGTCTCTGTGTTCATGATATTGTTTGTGCCCATTCCACTATATGAATGGGTGTTGATAGTTTCCAATGCTGCAAGATTGCAACCCATGCTGCTAATTAGCAGTGTCTCAGAATACCCTTCTTGGCTTTAGTACATTGTTTGTAGACAGAGAAAACAGTTTTCCCAAAAGGGTAAGATTAGGTGACAACCCCACCAGATGTGAAGGTTGGTTTGAGGTTCATTTGAACACTTCCACCACTGGCAGGAAATATGGTTTAATTCAACAGGAATCTGGTAAAAAAGGGAAATAATTTATTAACTCTTTTCCTGAAAATATGAAGACATTGATAATTAATAAATGAGAGTAAAACTTTCCCTCCAATCATCGCCAGAGAAAGCTTGTTACCATTAGGATAGAAAAGGAGGTCTACCTCTCAATATCTGGTAAACCTGTGAAACCATGTGGATAGGTTGTGAGGTGTCGAAAAGTAAGGTTTTCAGTGGAGTGGAATTGAGAGATACTGATAAATGTCACTTAACTTTATAAATGATTCTACAAAATTTTGTGCTCATAAACCAGTCTGAAGGTTTTGTATATACAATCATATATCTTATCATTGTAGTTTAGACAGTACGTAATGGACTCGGGGTCATGAGGTCTTTGAAAATTCTAATATTTCAGAAACCTCACATCCTGGGCCAAAACCTTGGTTATCCAATAAGGTAATGAGGGGACCAGGTAAGTGGAACATTTTTTTGGGGTAGCATGAACCAGTCTCATGTCAGCAGAGGAGGAGGGACCAGAAAAGAGAGAGAACCTATGGTGGAGGCATTGGGAAGGGCTTAGCCAGGGAAAGACATACAAATCTAAGGGACAGAGGTCTTGCTTCAATTGTGTTACTCTCTTAACAGAGTAATCAATTATCTATTAAGAAGAGCTGCCTTGTGGTTGAGCTCAAAATCTGTAAGTCCCACTCCACCTTCCTGTTTGTATTTTGTACAGAAAGTTTCAGTCTAGGATTTTTGTTCCCCTGAACTCAATATAGGGACAATGAAAGTAGGCAAAATAAGTTACAGGGAATTATAGGTATAGCATTACAAATATAAGGGAGAATATACCAAATCTCTTTTAAAAACAATTTTTGCCCATTCAGTCTCATTAGACCCAACTCGTTACTTTCTGGGCCTGCCTATGCCAAACTCCACCATGTCAGCCACAAAACTAATAAACCAGATTTATATAAAGGAGACAGGGTAGAATGTCCATTTTTAAGGAATTGAATCTGCCAAACCAAGATAGGATTTAGTTTTCCACCTGGACCTATCTTGAGATATTGCAGTTAAAGGTCTGTCATAATTAGGGGTATATAAGATGGTCAGAGCAGATGTGGGTACCCAGGTAAGTGATTAAATTCTTTAAGGAGTATGTGTTCTGCAGATGAAACTAAATAGAGTCAGGGAGAGTGATAGTTAAAGTTTCTGATTTAGTAGTATTGACTTTGACGTTGCTGAGCTCAGAAAAGTTCAGATTCATGTAGAACATTGGATAGACTAGGCTTTTTCAACCAGGGTGCCTTGAGGTTTCTTCAGGAGTGCCTGGGCAAAATGCCTAAAAATTGCCCAAAAAATTTGTAAAAGCCAGAGGTGGAGCAAGCCTGCTTTTTAGTTACACAAGGCCAGGGGTTTTCACTGGGCACCATTACGACCTTCTAGCCAGTGGAATCCCAACAACCGATCACATTATCAGTTGATAAGGAGGATGTTGGTCGTTTGCACAGCATCCTTGTTTAACGTTCCCCTGACCCTCTCCATAATTGCTGGGGTGACATTAACTGAGTGATGGAGAAAAACTTAGGGAACAGAGAAACATTGGAATGCTAGTCAGTACCAGTGTGCAAAAGTGTATATGATTTGGATGAATAAATCACCTCTATTGTTGGGTGTCTTACGTGTGTGGATGTTGACGCATTATGCAAAACTATTAGAATAGTTTTTTACATTTTAGAATGGGGTGCCTTGAGATTGTCCATAATTTTAAAGGGTGCCTTGACTGAAAAAAAGTTGAGAAACAATGGGGTGGGCTTAAAATTTCAAGTCCTGAGCCACTAGCCAGGCCTTAAGAGTTACTCGCCACCAACAAACACACACAAACAGAGACACCTGTACACACACACAGACATGTACATACACACACACACACACACACAGAAACATGTACACACACTCACAGAGACACATGTACACACACACACACACACACACACACACACATACAGACACATGTATACACACACAGGCACGTACAGACATGCATACACACAGATACATGTACATACACAGAAATACACATGCACAGACACATGTACATACACACAGACACATGTACATACATACACAAACACATACATATACAGACACATGTATGTACATAAACACACACACACATGTACATGCACACACACACACAGACATGTACATACACGCAGACACATGTACAGATACACACAGGTACATACACACAGACACATGTACATGCATACACAGACACACACAAACACACACACACATGTACACACACACACACACACACACACCCCTATAAAAAGTTGCAGTACTTCGTTGTTCACTCACAGATCTGGGTACTGCACTCTAGGGGGAGGCAGAGAGCATAGCACACACTCCTTCCTTTGCTTTCACTGCGCTCAGCTATTGAGCAGTCTGACAACTCCCAGTGCCAATGACAGATCCGGCCTGAGCTCCGAGCCTGCTCAGCAAGACGGCCCTGGGGGACACATCATAATTTCCACTCGCCACTGGCGAGCAGGCGAGTGGAAATTTCAAGGCCTGGGGTAGACTAATGATTGGTTGACTAAGAAACAGTAATAAATAATCAACAAAAGCTAGTTTGAGACTCTTATTACCGATCTGGAGTTAAAAAACAATCCGCAAACGCCGGACCAACGCTTGTCAAACGCTATAGGGGCGTTTGACAAGAGTTGGAGAAACAATCAAGTGATCATCTTGGCAAAGAGTTTTGTGTAAATGTTGAGAAGTGAAATTGGTCTTTAACTGCCACAGTTGGACTGATCTCTACCTGACATAGGGATAAACCTGACATAGGGATAAGTGTTATTTGTGCTTCCAACATTTAGGAAGGGAAGGGGCATTTAGGAAGGGAATGGTGAAACCACATTACAGTCTTTAAAGTGATTGTACAGGTTCTTTTTTATTATAACAAACATGTAATACTTACCTGCTTTGTGCAATGGAGCCCTGTGCAATGGAGTTGAAAAGATTAACTTCAACAAAGACCGGCACAAGGTCAGCATGTGTCTAGTTCAAAGGGAGCACCATTAAAAATAATCTCATCTAGGGATCTGGGGCTCTAGGGGCAGTGTGCCCTGTCCGGTTCTATGGTAGAGTCCTTTGGCTGGTAGTTAATGTGACAGGGAGGTCAATAGGAGCAACAGATTCTTGCAGCCCTCTGACCAATGTATTATATTTTCTACTGTGGTTTTCAAGATCATCAATGTGAGAGAAGTGTTCCTGCATTTGTGTGTCTTCAACTTCCCTTGTAAATTTGGCAAATATCAGTCATTATTTGGTGAACCTCTTGTTAGTAGGATGCCACCAGTCTGGAAACATATGATTAGAGATCGTGTCAGGTTGATTGGAGGTACTACATTTCAGAGGTATTGCTCAAAATATCCAACAAGTTATATAGTATTTTTTGCACTCTAGCATTTTGGTCTGTATACAATAGACTGTAAACTTAGCATATGTTTAAGTGTAGAAGCAACAATCTATACACATTAGGTAATGGCCTGATTTATCGCCTGGTAGAGACAATTGCAAAACTCCCCTCTCACAAGTACAGGGATTAGAGATGAGCGAAGAAATGAAAAATTCGATTCGACTGATTCGGCGAATTCGTGGACAATATTCGATTCGAGTCGAATAAATTCGCTGTGAATTTAACTTAAAAAAGGGTGTTTCTAGGCTTCAGAGAGACTTAATATTAGTGCAGAACACTGTACCTTTAATTTAAATGCCCTTGGAGTCTGCTGGGGAAGAGAAATAATACTGTCTGTCAGTATGACATGCAGATGAGTGCCGTCGATCTTAGAATCACTGCACACTTCACTCCTTTGGCCAGTCACGGGGCCAAAACCAGTGTTTGGAGCCACAGTGTGGCGGTGGAGGCAGCAGCAATGGGAGGCCATACAGCAACCTATGACAAAATGGAAACCAGCAGGAGCGTGAGGAGACCTGAAAGTGGCACATGGCAGAGTGGGAGCAATGGGAGGCGGTACAGGGACCCAGGTCACACTGTGGGCCCAGCAGCAGCGTGACCAGGCGGTACGGGGGCCCATGGCCGATATGGGGCTTGGTGGCACCTATGGAAGGCCTGTAATCTGCCAGCGACCTATGACAAAATGGACAACCGCAGGAGTGTGAGGAGATTTCAAAGTGGCACATGGCAGAGTGGAAGCAATGGGAGGCCGTACAGGGACCCAGGTCACACTGTGGGCTCAGCAGCAGCGTGACCAGGAGGTACGGGGGCCCATGGTCGATATGGGGCCTGGCGGCACCTATGGAAGGCCGCTAATCTGCCAGCAACCTATGACAAAATGGACAACCGCAGGAGTGTGAGGAGATTTCAAAGAGGTACATGGCAGAGTGGAAGCAATGGGAGGCCGTACAGGGACCCAGGTCACACTGTGGGACCAGCATCAGCGTGAACAGGCGGTACGGTGGCCCATGGCCGATTTGACCTCATTCATCCCATAGTCCTGCCGACTCACGAATAGCGTGGCCTCCTCAAAGGGCCTGAGCAAGCGCAGGTGTCACACATGAGCTGACAATGGCTGACATCTAAGTTACACAGGGAGTACCTTTATCCGCTTTTAACATCAGGAAATCTGTGATGGCCTTTAGCTGTTCGTAAAGGCGGTCTAACATATGTAGGGTTGAATTACACCTTGTTGCAACGTCACAGCATGAGGAGTCGGTACGGGGGCCCATGGCAGATTACATGTCTGGCAGCAGCAATGGGAGGCCCGTAATCTGCCAGCACCCTATGTCAAAAAATTTAACACACCAGCAGTGTGAAGAGACCTGAAAGTGGCACATGGCAGGAGAGTGTGGCGATGGAGACAGCAGCAATGGGAGGCCGTACAGGGACCCATGAGAGACTCTGGACTTGGCAGCAGCATGAGGAGGCGGTATATAGGGGCCCATGGCAGATTAGGGGCCTGGCAGCAGCTATGTGAGGCCCGTAATCTGCCTGCACCCTATGTCAAAAAATTAAACACACCAGCAGTGTGAAGAGACCTGAAAGTGGCACATGGCAGCAGAGTGTGGCGATGGAGACAGCAGCAATGGGAGGCCGTACAGGGACCCATGAGAGACTCTAGACTTGGCAGCAGCATGAGGAGGCGGTATATAGGGGCCCATGGCAGATTAGGGGCCTGGCAGCAGCTATGTGAGGCCCGTAATCTGCCTGCACCCTATGTCAAAAAATTAAACACACCAGCAGTGTGAAGAGACCTGAAAGTGGCACATGGCAGCAGAGTGTGGCGATGGAGACAGCAGCAATGGGAGGCCGTACAGGGACCCATGAGAGACTCTGGACTTGGCAGCAGCATGAGGAGGCGGTATATAGGGGCCCATGGCAGATTAGGGGCCTGGCAGCAGCTATGTGAGGCCCGTAATCTGCCTGCACCCTATGTCAAAAAATTAAACACACCAGCAGTGTGAAGAGACCTGAAAGTGGCACATGGCAGAGTGTGGCGATGGAGACAGCAGCAATGGGAGGCCGTACAGGGACCCATGACAGACTCTAGACTTGGCAGCAGCATGAGGAGGCGGTTTATAGGGGCCCATGGCAGATTAGGGGCCTGGCAGCAGCTATGTGAGGCCCGTAATCTGCCTGCACCCTATGTCAAAAAATTTAACACACCAGCAGTGTGAAGAGACCTGAAAGTGGCACATGGCAGCAGAGTGTGGCGATGGAGACAGCAGCAATGGGAGGCCGTACAGGGACCCATGAGAGACTCTGGACTTGGCAGCAGCATGAGGAGGCGGTATATAGGGGCCCATGGCAGATTAGGGGCCTGGCAGCAGCTATGTGAGGCCCGTTATCTTGCAGCACCCTATGTCAAAAAATTAAACACACCAGCAGTGTGAAGAGACCTGAAAGTGGCACATGGCAGCAGAGTGTGGCGATGGAGACAGCAGCAATGGGAGGCCGTACAGGGACCCATGAGAGACTCTAGACTTGGCAGCAGCATGAGGAGGCGGTATATAGGGGCCCATGGCAGATTAGGGGCCTGGCAGCAGCTATGTGAGGCCCGTAATCTGCCTGCACCCTATGTCAAAAAATTAAACACACCAGCAGTGTGAAGAGACCTGAAAGTGGCACATGGCAGCAGAGTGTGGCGATGGAGACAGCAACAATGGGAGGCCGTACAGGGACCCATGAGAGACTCTGGACTTGGCAGCAGCATGAGGAGGCGGTATATAGGGGCCCATGGCAGATTAGGGGCCTGGCAGCAGCTATGTGAGGCCCGTAATCTGCCTGCACCCTATGTCAAAAAATTAAACACACCAGCAGTGTGAAGAGACCTGAAAGTGGCACATGGCAGAGTGTGGCGATGGAGACAGCAGCAATGGGAGGCCGTACAGGGACCCATGACAGACTCTAGACTTGGCAGCAGCATGAGGAGGCGGTATATAGGGGCCCATGGCAGATTAGGGGCCTGGCAGCAGCTATGTGAGGCCCGTAATCTGCCTGCACCCTATGTCAAAAAATTTAACACACCAGCAGTGTGAAGAGACCTGAAAGTGGCACATGGCAGCAGAGTGTGGCGATGGAGACAGCAGCAATGGGAGGCCGTACAGGGACCCATGACAGACTCTAGACTTGGCAGCAGCATGAGGAGGCGGTATATAGGGGCCCATGGCAGATTAGGGGCCTGGCAGCAGCTATGTGAGGCCCGTAATCTGCCTGCACCCTATGTCAAAAAATTTAACACACCAGCAGTGTGAAGAGACCTGAAAGTGGCACATGGCAGCAGAGTGTGGCGATGGAGACAGCAGCAATGGGAGGCCGTACAGGGACCCATGAGAGACTCTAGACTTGGCAGCAGCATGAGGAGGCGGTATATAGGGGCCCATGGCAGATTAGGGGCCTGGCAGCAGCTATGTGAGGCCCGTAATCTGCCTGCACCCTATGTCAAAAAATTAAACACACCAGCAGTGTGAAGAGACCTGAAAGTGGCACATGGCAGCAGAGTGTGGCGATGGAGACAGCAGCAATGGGAGGCCGTACAGGGACCCATGAGAGACTCTGGACTTGGCAGCAGCATGAGGAGGCGGTATATAGGGGCCCATGGCAGATTAGGGGCCTGGCAGCAGCTATGTGAGGCCCGTAATCTGCCTGCACCCTATGTCAAAAAATTAAACACACCAGCAGTGTGAAGAGACCTGAAAGTGGCACATGGCAGCAGAGTGTGGCGATGGAGACAGCAGCAATGGGAGGCCGTACAGGGACCCATGAGAGACTCTGGACTTGGCAGCAGCATGAGGAGGCGGTATATAGGGGCCCATGGCAGATTAGGGGCCTGGCAGCAGCTATGTGAGGCCCGTAATCTGCCTGCACCCTATGTCAAAAAATTAAACACACCAGCAGTGTGAAGAGACCTGAAAGTGGCACATGGCAGCAGAGTGTGGCGATGGAGACAGCAGCAATGGGAGGCCGTACAGGGACCCATGACAGACTCTAGACTTGGCAGCAGCATGAGGAGGCGGTATATAGGGGCCCATGGCAGATTAGGGGCCTGGCAGCAGCTATGTGAGGCCCGTAATCTGCCTGCACCCTATGTCAAAAAATTTAACACACCAGCAGTGTGAAGAGACCTGAAAGTGGCACATGGCAGCAGAGTGTGGCGATGGAGACAGCAGCAATGGGAGGCCGTACAGGGACCCATGACAGACTCTAGACTTGGCAGCAGCATTAGGAGGCGGTATATAGGGGCCCATGGCAGATTAGGGGCCTGGCAGCAGCTATGTGAGGCCCGTAATCTGCCTGCACCCTATGTCAAAAAATTTAACACACCAGCAGTGTGAAGAGACCTGAAAGTGGCACATGGCAGCAGAGTGTGGCGATGGAGACAGCAGCAATGGGAGGCCGTACAGGGACCCATGAGAGACTCTAGACTTGGCAGCAGCATGAGGAGGCGGTATATAGGGGCCCATGGCAGATTAGGGGCCTGGCAGCAGCTATGTGAGGCCCGTAATCTGCCTGCACCCTATGTCAAAAAATTAAACACACCAGCAGTGTGAAGAGACCTGAAAGTGGCACATGGCAGCAGAGTGTGGCGATGGAGACAGCAGCAATGGGAGGCCGTACAGGGACCCATGAGAGACTCTGGACTTGGCAGCAGCATGAGGAGGCGGTATATAGGGGCCCATGGCAGATTAGGGGCCTGGCAGCAGCTATGTGAGGCCCGTAATCTGCCTGCACCCTATGTCAAAAAATTTAACACACCAGCAGTGTGAAGAGACCTGAAAGTGGCACATGGCAGCAGAGTGTGGCGATGGAGACAGCAGCAATGGGAGGCCGTACAGGGACCCATGAGAGACTCTGGACTTGGCAGCAGCATGAGGAGGCGGTATATAGGGGCCCATGGCAGATTAGGGGCCTGGCAGCAGCTATGTGAGGCCCGTAATCTGCCTGCACCCTATGTCAAAAAATTTAACACACCAGCAGTGTGAAGAGACCTGAAAGTGGCACATGGCAGCAGAGTGTGGCGATGGAGACAGCAACAATGGGAGGCCGTACAGGGACCCATGAGAGACTCTGGACTTGGCAGCAGCATGAGGAGGCGGTATATAGGGGCCCATGGCAGATTAGGGGCCTGGCAGCAGCTATGTGAGGCCCGTAATCTGCCTGCACCCTATGTCAAAAAATTAAACACACCAGCAGTGTGAAGAGACCTGAAAGTGGCACATGGCAGCAGAGTGTGGCGATGGAGACAGCAGCAATGGGAGGCCGTACAGGGACCCATGACAGACTCTAGACTTGGCAGCAGCATGAGGAGGCGGTATATAGGGGCCCATGGCAGATTAGGGGCCTGGCAGCAGCTATGTGAGGCCCGTAATCTGCCTGCACCCTATGTCAAAAAATTTAACACACCAGCAGTGTGAAGAGACCTGAAAGTGGCACATGGCAGCAGAGTGTGGCGATGGAGACAGCAGCAATGGGAGGCCGTACAGGGACCCATGAGAGACTCTAGACTTGGCAGCAGCATGAGGAGGCGGTATATAGGGGCCCATGGCAGATTAGGGGCCTGGCAGCAGCTATGTGAGGCCCGTAATCTGCCTGCACCCTATGTCAAAAAATTAAACACACCAGCAGTGTGAAGAGACCTGAAAGTGGCACATGGCAGAGTGTGGCGATGGAGACAGCAGCAATGGGAGGCCGTACAGGGACCCATGACAGACTCTAGACTTGGCAGCAGCATGAGGAGGCGGTATATAGGGGCCCATGGCAGATTAGGGGCCTGGCAGCAGCTATGTGAGGCCCGTAATCTGCCTGCACCCTATGTCAAAAAATTTAACACACCAGCAGTGTGAAGAGACCTGAAAGTGGCACATGGCAGCAGAGTGTGGCGATGGAGACAGCAGCAATGGGAGGCCGTACAGGGACCCATGACAGACTCTAGACTTGGCAGCAGCATGAGGAGGCGGTATATAGGGGCCCATGGCAGATTAGGGGCCTGGCAGCAGCTATGTGAGGCCCGTAATCTGCCTGCACCCTATGTCAAAAAATTTAACACACCAGCAGTGTGAAGAGACCTGAAAGTGGCACATGGCAGCAGAGTGTGGCGATGGAGACAGCAGCAATGGGAGGCCGTACAGGGACCCATGAGAGACTCTAGACTTGGCAGCAGCATGAGGAGGCGGTATATAGGGGCCCATGGCAGATTAGGGGCCTGGCAGCAGCTATGTGAGGCCCGTAATCTGCCTGCACCCTATGTCAAAAAATTAAACACACCAGCAGTGTGAAGAGACCTGAAAGTGGCACATGGCAGCAGAGTGTGGCGATGGAGACAGCAGCAATGGGAGGCCGTACAGGGACCCATGAGAGACTCTGGACTTGGCAGCAGCATGAGGAGGCGGTATATAGGGGCCCATGGCAGATTAGGGGCCTGGCAGCAGCTATGTGAGGCCCGTAATCTGCCTGCACCCTATGTCAAAAAATTAAACACACCAGCAGTGTGAAGAGACCTGAAAGTGGCACATGGCAGCAGAGTGTGGCGATGGAGACAGCAGCAATGGGAGGCCGTACAGGGACCCATGAGAGACTCTGGACTTGGCAGCAGCATGAGGAGGCGGTATATAGGGGCCCATGGCAGATTAGGGGCCTGGCAGCAGCTATGTGAGGCCCGTAATCTGCCTGCACCCTATGTCAAAAAATTTAACACACCAGCAGTGTGAAGAGACCTGAAAGTGGCACATGGCAGCAGAGTGTGGCGATGGAGACAGCAGCAATGGGAGGCCGTACAGGGACCCATGAGAGACTCTAGACTTGGCAGCAGCATGAGGAGGCGGTATATAGGGGCCCATGGCAGATTAGGGGCCTGGCAGCAGCTATGTGAGGCCCGTAATCTGCCTGCACCCTATGTCAAAAAATTAAACACACCAGCAGTGTGAAGAGACCTGAAAGTGGCACATGGCAGAGTGTGGCGATGGAGACAGCAGCAATGGGAGGCCGTACAGGGACCCATGACAGACTCTAGACTTGGCAGCAGCATGAGGAGGCGGTATATAGGGGCCCATGGCAGATTAGGGGCCTGGCAGCAGCTATGTGAGGCCCGTAATCTGCCTGCACCCTATGTCAAAAAATTTAACACACCAGCAGTGTGAAGAGACCTGAAAGTGGCACATGGCAGCAGAGTGTGGCGATGGAGACAGCAGCAATGGGAGGCCGTACAGGGACCCATGACAGACTCTAGACTTGGCAGCAGCATGAGGAGGCGGTATATAGGGGCCCATGGCAGATTAGGGGCCTGGCAGCAGCTATGTGAGGCCCGTAATCTGCCTGCACCCTATGTCAAAAAATTTAACACACCAGCAGTGTGAAGAGACCTGAAAGTGGCACATGGCAGCAGAGTGTGGCGATGGAGACAGCAGCAATGGGAGGCCGTACAGGGACCCATGAGAGACTCTAGACTTGGCAGCAGCATGAGGAGGCGGTATATAGGGGCCCATGGCAGATTAGGGGCCTGGCAGCAGCTATGTGAGGCCCGTAATCTGCCTGCACCCTATGTCAAAAAATTAAACACACCAGCAGTGTGAAGAGACCTGAAAGTGGCACATGGCAGCAGAGTGTGGCGATGGAGACAGCAGCAATGGGAGGCCGTACAGGGACCCATGAGAGACTCTAGACTTGGCAGCAGCATGAGGAGGCGGTATATAGGGGCCCATGGCAGATTAGGGGCCTGGCAGCAGCTATGTGAGGCCCGTAATCTGCCTGCACCCTATGTCAAAAAATTAAACACACCAGCAGTGTGAAGAGACCTGAAAGTGGCACATGGCAGCAGAGTGTGGCGATGGAGACAGCAGCAATGGGAGGCCGTACAGGGACCCATGAGAGACTCTGGACTTGGCAGCAGCATGAGGAGGCGGTATATAGGGGCCCATGGCAGATTAGGGGCCTGGCAGCAGCTATGTGAGGCCCGTAATCTGCCTGCACCCTATGTCAAAAAATTAAACACACCAGCAGTGTGAAGAGACCTGAAAGTGGCACATGGCAGCAGAGTGTGGCGATGGAGACAGCAACAATGGGAGGCCGTACAGGGACCCATGAGAGACTCTGGACTTGGCAGCAGCATGAGGAGGCGGTATATAGGGGCCCATGGCAGATTAGGGGCCTGGCAGCAGCTATGTGAGGCCCGTAATCTGCCTGCACCCTATGTCAAAAAATTAAACACACCAGCAGTGTGAAGAGACCTGAAAGTGGCACATGGCAGAGTGTGGCGATGGAGACAGCAGCAATGGGAGGCCGTACAGGGACCCATGACAGACTCTAGACTTGGCAGCAGCATGAGGAGGCGGTATATAGGGGCCCATGGCAGATTAGGGGCCTGGCAGCAGCTATGTGAGGCCCGTAATCTGCCTGCACCCTATGTCAAAAAATTAAACACACCAGCAGTGTGAAGAGACCTGAAAGTGGCACATGGCAGCAGAGTGTGGCGATGGAGACAGCAGCAATGGGAGGCCGTACAGGGACCCATGAGAGACTCTGGACCTAGCAGCAGCATGAGGAGGCGGTATATAGGGGCCTATGGCAGATTAGGGGCCTGGCAGCAGCTATAGGAGGCCCGTAATCTGCCAGCACCCTATGTCAAAAAATTAAACACACCAGCAGTGTGAGGAGACCTGAAAGTGGCACATGTTTGAGGCATGATTCATGGCGGATTTAGTCAGTTGTGTCAGGAACTGGTGGTTTGAAATCCAGACTAATCCACGCCTGATTCATTTTCACAAACGTGAGTCTCTCCACACTTTGGGTGGACAGTCGTGTCCTCCGCGGAGTTACAATACCTCCTGCCGCACTAAACACGCGCTCCGATGCCACGCTACTGGCCGGGCATGACAGCCTTTCAAGGGCAAATTCAGCTAGTTGGGGCCAAAGGTCAAGTTTCGTTGCCCAGTAGTCAAGGGGATTGTCTACCTCGGTTGGCAGGGTGCTGTCCAAGTAGGCCCAAGCCTGTTGTTTGAGCTCCTGCTCCAGGTCCACCTGATGCTGCTGCTGCTGCTGCGGCTGGTTAGTAGTTTCCTCACTGCGCTGGTGAAGAAAGCTACTCATCATCGACTGCAGACTGAGGCAGCCACTGCTGGTGGAGCTGCCACTGCTCCTACCACCCCACCCCTCCCCTGCTGCCATGCCAGCGGAACGCGAGCGCACAGGGCCCACAGTGTCTGAGGATGGACGTTGGCGCACAAAGGCAGAGACCAACTGACTACATAGGTGGTTTTTATAGTACGTAATTTTGGCCTCCCTCTCAGCAGGTGTGAAAAAGGCCACCATTTTGGACCGGTAGCGAGGGTCCAACAAGGTGGACAGCCAAAAGTCATCCCTCTGTCTGATGGTTATTATTCGGCTGTCGCTACGCAAGCAACCGAGCATGCTATGGGCCATTTGTGCCAAGGAATGCGAGGGACTCCCTGCCTCCATCTCCACAGCATACTGCCACGGTGCGTCTGGGTCCTCTGTCTCCTCCTCCTCCTCCTCTACCAGATGCTCCTGCTCCTCCACTCCTGTCCGCTGAGTGGAAAAACCACCCATTTCACTCAATAATTCCTGAGCACAAATGTCCTCCTCTACCTCCTCCTCTTCTTCCTGTCCTGCCCCCACAGGGGTCATGTGGCGTTGAGATCTGTGCGCCACGTCTACCGCACCCTGACCAGCCATTGTTAACAGCATTTGTTCCAGGACGTGCAACAGAGGAATGACGTCGTTCATCCCATAGTCCTGCCGACTCACGAATAGCGTGGCCTCCTCAAAGGGCCTGAGCAAGCGGCAGGTGTCACGCATGAGCTGCCAATGGCTGACATCTAAGTTACACAGGGGAGTACCTTTATCCGCTTGTAACATCAGGAAATCGGTGATGGCCTTTCGCTGCTCGTAAAGGCGGTCTAACATGTGTAGGGTTGAATTCCACCTTGTTGCAACGTCGCAGATCAGGCGATGCTGTGGAATTCCGTTCTGCCGCTGCAGCTCAATGAGGGTGTTCTTTGCGGTGTAGGAATGGCTGAAATGCATGCACAGTTTACGTGACATTTTAAGGATGTCTTGCAGTGGGATGGTGGATTTTAGGAACCGCTTGACAACCAGATTGAACACGTGAGCCATGCATGGCGCATGGCACAACCTTCCTTGACGCAGAGCAGACACCATGTTCTTTCCGTTGTCAGTCAACATGGTTCCGATTTTTAGTTTGCGCGGAGACAGCCATCTGTCGATTTCTCTGTTCATTACACTCAGCAGTTCCTCCCCTGTGTGACTACGTTCGCCAAGGCATACCAGGTGCAGCACAGCGTGACACCGTTGCGCCCTGCACATGTGATATGCCGGTCGGGTAATGGGACTTGGCACGGGGGTGGCGGCTGAGGACACGGCGGAAAAAGAGGTGGTAGAGGCGGACATGCTTGCTGGACCAAGGACGTGCAAACGTGGAGGCAAAAGCGTCGTGACCTGTCCAAGTTGCTGGTGCGGCTGTGCCGGCACCACGTTCACCCAGTGGGCCGTAAATGACATGTACTGTCCCTGACCGTAGTTACAGCTCCACACGTCGGCGCTGCCGTGCACTTTGGCAGAGACCGACATGCTCAAAGACTGGCCCACCATCTCTTCTACATGTGAATGCAGGGCTGGCACTGCCTTTTGGGCAAAGAAATGACGGCTTGGCACTCTCCACCGCGGCGCGGCACAAGCCATCATTTCTCGGAAAGGTGCTGAGTCCACCAGTTGGAAAGGGAGGGACTGCAGCACCAGCAACTTGGACAGGAGGACGTTCAGCTTTTGCACCGTCGGGTGCGTGCTCGCAAACTGTTGTCTCTTGGATACGGATTCCAAGAAAGACTGTTGACGGAATCCGAGAAGAGGAGTAGCAGGAGAAGGAGCATCTGAACGAGCGGAAGATGCCAACGAGCGACAACTCCCCTCAGCAGAGGTGTTGGAGCCTTGACTGGCTGATAGAGGGCGATTGACGACGTCGGGTGACGGAGCAAGTAACGGAGCGGGTGATGGAGCGGGGGCTGGGGCAGGCAGAACCGCCGTATGTTTATCACGGTTTTCCCAGGCCACCGAATGGTGACGCTGCATATGCTGACGCAACGCTGTAGTCCCAACATGGGCCCCCTGGCCACGCTTGCATTTCTGGCCACATAGTCGACATACGGCTACGTTTACTTCCTCGGGCGGCTTGAGGAAAAATTGCCACACCACCGAGTAGGAAACTTTGCCCCCGCTACTCTTCACTGGCTGACTGCTACTTCCTCCGTGCGCACCGGCACCACTACTGGCCGTGGTGGTAGGCTGCAGTGGAGCTGGTGCTCTACTCCGTGGACGTTTGGCTCCACTGACACTGATGCGACCCTGCTGCTGTCTCCTGGGCAACCCACCGACTGTTTTGCTCGCTGCCAAGCTGCCACCCTCTTCTCCTGATGATGCGGAAGAAATTGCCTGATGATGACGAGGCTGCCAAGTGCGATCAACCTCCTCATCATCAAGTAGGGTCTCCGCCTCACTACTAGCCCCCTCGGCTGCGTCTGGGTCAGGAGACAGACCTGTCTCTAGACCGGCTACCGAGCCACTCTCCTCGCCAGTACTTGTTCGCTTGGCTGCTGAAAAGGCCGATGTCTCCCCCCGTTCCTGACCGCCCTCTGTTAGCTCTTCCTCACTGTACAGTGGGGCTGAGCCCACAGCATGCGATACTTCGCTTGGTGAGGGAACAGCAAAGGACAGGGGCAGGTAGAGGACACGTGATTTCTGTGGGCTTGCTCCCGGGCCATGCCAACTAACGGTTGTGTCTGACGTACCCACCGACCGTTGGCTGTAGGTGTCAGAGGTGACCTGGGAAGAGGAAGACGACCGAGCCAACCAATCAATGACGGCAGGGTTGTCGGTGGAGACACGACCGCTGGATGACACCGGGAGCACTGGCCTCTGGCTGCGAATACTGCTGCCTCGACCCCTTCCTCTGCTGCCACGTCTGCTCGCTCCTAAAACATTGCCTCCTCTGCCACTCCTCTGCATGTTGTCTGACATACTATTTAATTCAACGATTAGGTGTCCCTGAGTAACAATTCTCTGGCACTCAGTAACAATTCTGTCTGTCCCTGAGTATGAATTCTGTGGCCCTGAGTAACAATTCTGTGTCTGTGCGAGTAACAATTCTGTGTCTGTGCGAGTAACAATTCTGTGTCTGTGCAAGTAACAATTTTGTGTCTGTGCGAGTAACAATTCTCTGGCACTCAGTAACAATTCTGTCTGTCCCTGAGTAACAATTCTCTGGCACTCAGTAACAATTCTGTCTGTCCCTGAGTAACAATTCTCTGGCACTCAGTAACAATTCTGTCTGTCCCTGAGTATGAATTCTGTGGCCCTGAGTAACAATTCTGTGTCTGTGCGAGTAACAATTCTGTGTCTGTGCAAGTAACAATTTTGTGTCTGTGCGAGTAACAATTCTCTGGCACTCAGTAACAATTCTGTCTGTCCCTGAGTAACAATTCTCTGGCACTCAGTAACAATTCTGTCTGTCCCTGAGTAACAATTCTCTGGCACTCAGTAACAATTCTGTCTGTCCCTGAGTAACAATTCTCTGGCACTCAGTAACAATTCTGTCTGTCCCTGAGTAACAATTCTCTGGCACTCAGTAACAATTCTGTCTGTCCCTGAGTATGAATTCTGTGGCCCTGAGTAACAATTCTGTGTCTGTGCGAGTAACAATTCTGTGTCTGTGCAAGTAACAATTTTGTGTCTGTGCGAGTAACAATTCTCTGGCACTCAGTAACAATTCTGTCTGTCCCTGAGTAAAAATTCTGTGGCCCTAATTAAAGTTTCTGTGGCCCTAAGTAACAATTCTCTGGCACTCAGTAACAATTCTGTCTGTCCCTGAGTAACAATTCTCTGGCACTCCGTAACAATTCTGTCTGTCCCTGAGTAACAATTCTCTGGCACTCAGTAACAATTCTGTCTGTCCCTGAGTAACAATTCTCTGGCACTCAGTAACAATTCTGTCTGTCCCTGAGTATGAATTCTGTGGCCCTGAGTAACAATTCTGTGTCTGTGCGAGTAACAATTCTGTGTCTGTGCAAGTAACAATTTTGTGTCTGTGCGAGTAACAATTCTCTGGCACTCAGTAACAATTCTGTCTGTCCCTGAGTAACAATTCTCTGGCACTCAGTAACAATTCTGTCTGTCCCTGAGTAACAATTCTCTGGCACTCAGTAACAATTCTGTCTGTCCCTGAGTATGAATTCTGTGGCCCTGAGTAACAATTCTGTGTCTGTGCGAGTAACAATTCTGTGTCTGTGCAAGTAACAATTTTGTGTCTGTGCGAGTAACAATTCTCTGGCACTCAGTAACAATTCTGTCTGTCCCTGAGTAACAATTCTCTGGCACTCAGTAACAATTCTGTCTGTCCCTGAGTAACAATTCTCTGGCACTCAGTAACAATTCTGTCTGTCCCTGAGTAACAATTCTCTGGCACTCAGTAACAATTCTGTCTGTCCCTGAGTATGAATTCTGTGGCCCTGAGTAACAATTCTGTGTCTGTGCGAGTAACAATTCTGTGTCTGTGCAAGTAACAATTTTGTGTCTGTGCGAGTAACAATTCTCTGGCACTCAGTAACAATTCTGTCTGTCCCTGAGTAACAATTCTCTGGCACTCAGTAACAATTCTGTCTGTCCCTGAGTAACAATTCTCTGGCACTCAGTAACAATTCTGTCTGTCCCTGAGTATGAATTCTGTGGCCCTGAGTAACAATTCTGTGTCTGTGCGAGTAACAATTCTGTGTCTGTGCAAGTAACAATTTTGTGTCTGTGCGAGTAACAATTCTCTGGCACTCAGTAACAATTCTGTCTGTCCCTGAGTAACAATTCTCTGGCACTCAGTAACAATTCTGTCTGTCCCTGAGTAACAATTCTCTGGCACTCAGTAACAATTCTGTCTGTCCCTGAGTATGAATTCTGTGGCCCTGAGTAACAATTCTGTGTCTGTGCGAGTAACAATTCTGTGTCTGTGCAAGTAACAATTTTGTGTCTGTGCGAGTAACAATTCTCTGGCACTCAGTAACAATTCTGTCTGTCCCTGAGTAACAATTCTCTGGCACTCAGTAACAATTCTGTCTGTCCCTAAGTAACAATTCTCTGGCACTCAGTAACAATTATGTCTGTCCCTGAGTATGAATTCTGTGGCCCTGAGTAACAATTATGTGTCTGTGCGAGTAACAATTCTGTGTCTGTGCAAGTAACAATTTTGTGTCTGTGCGAGTAACAATTCTCTGGCACTCAGTAACAATTCTGTCTGTCCCTGAGTAACAATTCTCTGGCACTCAGTAACAATTCTGTCTGTCCCTGAGTAACAATTCTCTGGCACTCAGTAACAATTCTGTCTGTCCCTGAGTAACAATTCTCTGGCACTCAGTAACAATTCTGTCTGTCCCTGAGTATGAATTCTGTGGCCCTGAGTAACAATTCTGTCTGTGCGAGTAACAATTCTGTGTCTGTGCAATAACAATTTTGTGTCTGTGCGAGTAACAATTCTCTGGCACTCAGTAACAATTCTGTCTGTCCCTGAGTAACAATTCTCTGGCACTCAGTAACAATTCTGTCTGTCCCTGAGTAACAATTCTCTGGCACTCAGTAACAATTCTGTCTGTCCCTGAGTAACAATTCTCTGGCACTCAGTAACAATTCTGTCTGTCCCTGAGTAACAATTCTGTCTGTCCCTGAGAATGAATTCTGTGGCCCTGAGTAAGAATTCTCTGGCACTCAGTAACAATTCTGTCTGTCCCTGAGTAACAATTCTCTGGCACTCAGTAACAATTCTGTCTGTCCCTGAGTAAAAATTCTGTGGCCCTAATAACGTTTCTGTGGCCCTAAGTAACAATTCTCTGGCACTGAGTGAAAATTCTGTCTGTCCCTGAGTATGAATTCTGTGGCCCTAACTAGCGTTTCTTTGTCCCTAAATAACGATTCTGTGGCCCTCATTAACAAGTCTGTGTCCCTGAGTAATGGTTCTCTGTCCCTAAGTAACTTCTCTCTGTCCCCAATTCTCGTTTCTGTGGCCCTAACTCTGTCCCTGTCCCTAGTACAGAGCGGTCTGCCTCTGTTCAATGACTGCAGGCAAATGAAGATTTCCAAAATGGCCGCTATATATACCTCGACCATTACACAGTGCTGGCTGGCTGGCTGCTGATTGGCTGATGCGATCACATGTCGTTGAGGAATGCATTATGGGGCAGCGCGCCTTGTCTGCGCGCCTTCCCCGACATCCCCGCTCCGTCGCCGCACATGTCAGCCGCCATTTTCGGAAAAATTTCGATTCGCGCGTCCGAATTAGGCTGTTTTTCGGATTCGGCACGAATCGAAATTTTTCCGATATTCGACTCGAATTCCACTTCGGATACTTCGATTCGCTCATCTCTAACAGGGATCACTGTTAGCTTTAATAAAAGTGGCTCATGAGGTGTGACTGTGCTTTCTAGTTTATTTCCCAGTAGTGCCACCCACAGAAGGTGATGCTCATTTCAGATACCAGTATGATGGCTCTGCTAAGTTGTGCTGAATCTTGGTTAACATTATTTACAGTTATATTTAAAAGGCCGTTTAAACATGAACATTTGTATGTAGTCACAGCAAATTGCTGATCACAGCAAATAGGACTGTTTGCACTGGAGTTTTGGTTTCACTAACTAGTGGGAAGTTGGGATTCAGAACAAAATGTATTAACTATGAACTTTTGTTTGTGCATGGACACTATATATGCTAATGCATGGACACTATATAGATTGGTATTTGACATAGCAGTGCAGCATATATATATGTATACTGCTGTCTATTCCCTTGTACAGGAAGCTCAGGCCATCCTCAGTTGCAGGAAGGGGGGTTAATCTAATCACACCCTGACCTGCTGCATTGGTCCTTGCTGTGTGTTTGTGCTGCTGCTTGCTGGAGGGGGGTTTCTCCACCAGGCAGAGCACAGACACACAGGGCAAGGGGAAAAGCCTTGCTGTGTGCATAGCCATGCAGCTTCCACAGCTAAGGAAAAGAACAGATCTGTGTGGGGGCCACACGGGGCTCACTCCTGCTCCTGACCGGACTGAGACGTAAATAGCTGAGCCGTGCCAAGTAGAGCCGAATGTGAGAGCTGCACCTGGTGGCAGGGGGGAGCTGGGCTTGTTCACTTCTAATGCAGGCAACCTCCTAAATTGTCTGCAGACATGTAGCCCGAAGCTGTCCATTGTGTACAATTGTCATGTGATATGCTGTGATTGGTCACAGTGATCACATGGTACCAGCAGCAGTGATCAGTGATCTGACATCAGTGGACACAGCGGGTGACAGATCGCACTGCAGCGCAGCCCATGGGGTCCATGCAAGGTGCGATCCTGGGAGGATGTAATTTTACAGTAGACTGGGTGGGAAGCAGTTAAATTAAAAATGTTGTGTTGCTGTCGAATTTTTACAATGCTTTATCATGTACAGTCTCTTAATTCTTAATGAGAGTTTGATTGAAATTGGACAGTGGCAGGACAGTTTTACATCAGCAAAAACAGTGAACAGTATACTGGTCAATTTCAAATAAGCACTCCCAGAGTATGCTGTCTCCGAAACTGTCTGTGAAAAGTATACTTTTTTGGTAACACCATGCTTTACTGTATCCCCAGGTGTGCTTTTTAAAGAAATTTTATACTTTCAATGTTGCCCGCAGAGCCCTGTGAAAAAAACCCTCTCCCGGAAGTATGGCAATTAAAAAAAAAATGTTTTTGCATTGGTATATGCCCCATGGCAGTAGACAGTTTTCCATGCCTTTTTTGTGCAGTAGTTTACTTGGTACCCCTAAAAATGACCAGAACTAAATAGCATAATCCCTGCAGTAGACGGCAGTGAAATTCTCTGCTAAGTTTGGGTTCAATATACCATTGGTGAATCAAGCTCAACTGAAAGGGAAAAGTCAGTTGTAATGATAATAAATAACAATATGAATTGTGTTGCAATTGTATATGTTATAGCAAGTGCTTCAACCACTTGCCCTCCTGAGGATTTACCCCCCTTCCTGACTGGGCCATTTTTTGTGTTATGACGCTGCATTACTTTAACTGACAATTGCGCGGTCATGCAACGCTGCACCCAAATTAAAATTATGTCCTTTTTCCCCCACGAATAGAGCTTTCTTACGGTGGTATTTCATCTCTTGTGCATTTTTTATTTTTGTGCTAGAAAAAAAAAGACTGACAATTTTGAGGAAAAAAACACTGTTTTTGACTTTTTGCTTTTAAACACGTCCAGTAAAAAAAATATAAAAAAACAAATTTCATCATAAATTGAGGACAAAATGTATTCTGCTGCATGTCTTTGCTAAAAAAAATCCCAATACGTGTAAATTAATTGGTCTATGTGAAAGTTATAGCATTTACAAATGGTGGTATATATACTGGGATTTTCTTTTTATTTTAACTAGTAATGGCGGCGATCAGCTGCAATTTGTTTACAAACAGTTCTCCCCATCGGAGATCCCCAGCAATCACCGGGTGCTGGCGAGTAATCACCGGCCGGGACCCAGTGATTGACAGCCGAGGCTGCGAATGGCATTGTGGGTAAGGTGCGCGAGTGCCTCTTGCGCTCCCCCTACCCAGTAATGCAAAATCACGTATATATATTGCGCCCTATAGCAGTATCTCTGTTAAAGGGTGGTCAGGACGCATTTAAAAGCCATTTTGCAATTTAACCTCCTTGGCGGTATTCCTGAGTGTAGCTCGGGGTAACATTTCAGTACCAAAAGCGGTAACCCCGAGCTACACTCGGGAATACCATGCGGCGCTGCTCCGGCATGTGTTCTTCACTTACCTTATCCTGCGCTCCCACGATGTGTCCCCTGCAGCGTCCCCGGCCATCTCCTCCGGCCGATGCCGGCATCCGGCTTCTGTGTCCTGTCCCTGTGACGTCGGGACGTACGGGCGCCGCCGCCGCCGGCGGCGGGAAATTTAAAAATTTTAAAAAATGTCATTTTTTTTTTTTTCATTTTACACAGTAAAACATTGCTGTTTCAACCTATTTCACATACATATTGTCCCTAGTGCTTTGTCCTGCGCCCTGCCTGCATTTTGTCTGTTCTTTCTGCCTGGAAACTGAGAAATGTCCATGGCGTCCAAAAAGTGTCCCTTTAGGTCAAAAGCGGTTTAGATCAGCTAGAGAACAGCGATAGTAAATCAGAACTACTTACAGAATTGAGTGATAATGATTCGTGGGGAAATTTGTCATCAGAAACTGAAAACGATTTTGCGACTGAGCTCAGCAATGTGCGAACTTGGCGCTCTATTTCACATTTCAGTGTTTTTGGTTTGATTATATTATTGAATTAAATTTTTTATTATTTTTATATTATTTTTATGATTATTTATTAAATTATAATTTATGATTTTGTGTTTCAAATTTTATCATACCCGGGATGTTTACTAGACTCTTGTTCGGACAGATTTCAGTGAGTTTTTCCTAAAAATTACAGCCTACAATAAAAAAAATACATATTTCCATGCAAAAAAATGGTACCGCTTTCAGCACCAAAAATCTGAAATAATCATACCGCCAGGGAGGTTAATTTCGTAAAAAATTGCCTTTTTATTTCAGTCTGCAGCCAAACACTTAAAAATATATCTTCTGTGCAATCTTGGCAACAGTTAAGTTTGTAAATGGGATTTCACAGAATATCTTTTTGCAACAAAGTTTGCTAAAATCCTTATGATGTATATAGTTGACCCAGAGGGAATCTTTTCTTTCAGAATTCTTATTTTATAGAAGGCATTTCTTACACAGAGCAGAAGATAGTAATAAAAGTAAGTCTATCTTTCCCATTTTTTAGTGATGTCTGTGACAGCTTCACTACATACTTGTAGGCAGAATGCCTCTGGCGTATGATTTTTTTTACTGTACAGACATTGGAAACATTTAAATAGTAAAAAAATGGTAAAATTAATTTCTTCATAAAATCATTCACACCCCCAGACATTGCTGCATAAAGCATGGTCATGGACTAAAACAGAAGCTCAATCTCACAATAGTGGACATTTGATCTTATGCATTGGGTTAATTCTACTTAGGTGCATCTTTAGAACTAACATGTCAACTAGGATGGGAATCCATGCAAAGGCAGAGTTAACCACTTGCCTACCAGGAACTTATACCCCCTTCCTGCCCAGGCTAATTTTTAGCTTTCAGTGCTGTTGCACTTTGAATGACAATGCAACAGTCATGCAACACTTTACCCATATGAAATTTTTTGAATTTTTTTCACACTAATAGAGCTATCTTTTGATGGTATTTAATTCCCACTGGGTGTTCTATTTTTTGCACTATAAACAAAAGAAGAGCAAAAAATTTGAAAGAAAAAAACTTTTAGTTTTGTTTCTATTATAAAATTTTGCAAACAGGTAATTTTTCTCCTTCACTGATGTGCAATGATGAGGCAGCACTGATGGGCACTGATAGGTAGCACTGATATGCACTGATGAGGTGGCACGGATAGGCAGCACTGATGGGCACTGATAGGAAACACTGATGGGCACTGATGCTGCTGCACTGATAGGCGGCACTGATGGGCAGCACTGATGGGCACTGATGAGCAGCACTGCTGGGCATTACTGATGATTGGCACTGCTTTGCACAGGTGGGTGGCGCTGCTGGGCACAGGTGGGTGGCACTGCTAGGAACTGCTGGGCACAGGTGGGTGGCACTGCAAGGCACAGGTGGGAGACACTGCTGGGCACAGGTGGGTGGCACTGATGGGTAAAGGTGGGTGGCACTGATGGACACAGATGGGTGGCACAGGTGGGCGGCACTGCTGGGCACTGATGATTAGTGCTGATCACTTCTCTGACAATTGACAGTTATTGACAGTACTTTCCTCATGCTGTGACAGCAACTGTATTTATCCGGTGACCTGCTGTGTCATTTGACACAGCTGATCATGTGGTAAAATGCTGCTGTGATTGATCGTTTACAGTATCACGTGATCACTTGTGTCCGTAGGACACAGCGATCACCGGTGGCACCAGTTGTGGGCGCACAGGGGGCATCTATGGACGTCATCCCAGAACTAGACAACCATGCTGTAGCCGTCTTTTCGGCTATAGCGTGGTAGGGAAGAAGTTAAAAGAAAGCCTCAAGCACCTTAAGGCAATAAACAACGTACCCAAAAATTAAATACCAAACAACGAGATGAATTATATAATATACCTTAGGGCTAAAGTTTAGCTATGATAATTTTTACAGTTATACCTGTGGGATCCTTTTAGAAGCTAGAAATCACCATAGTAGGCACCACTACTGCAGTGATTACCTCTAGCTTTCGGTCCCGTGTTGAGTGGCTGCCCTGCTGCTTACTGAACACAGTAGGTTGCTTTCTGAGAATGGGTGCCGTTCAGATAATACTTTGCATTGTCCCAAATAATACAAAGCATGATTGGATTAGATGCCCCTCTACCTCATCTAATAAGAGAATGCTTTACATTAATTTAGAGAATGCAACGTGTTCTCTCAATGGCACCTGTGCTCAGTGAGCAACCTTCTGTGTTCACAATGCAGAAGGGCAGCCACTTGACCTAGGACCAGGAAGCTACTGGAGATCACTGTAGTAGCATTGTCTACTACTATGGTTTTTAGCTTCCATAGGTATGGCACATGCATACTTAAGCTGGACCAATATATTTATGTAAAACTGACATACATAAACTTCAGCTTTAAACAAAAAGTGAAAAGAACCCACAATGACTCCCTCGGTTCTTGCTTTTGTTGGTGGATGTCAATCTGAAGCTGGCAACAGCGATCACAAATCAGTGGCCAGTGCAGTGTGAATAAAAAAGTGCTCAGTGTCTCGCTGCTTTTAATTTATAGTGATGGGATGCCAGTTAAAATGCACTCCCATAAAATTATGCAACTAAATACTATAGTTTGGAATTCCCCAATCACCTGAGACCATCAAGGCCCTCCCAGGCAGTAAATCCTCAGGTCCAGATGGTCTTACCTATCTCTGCTATAAAACGTTTCAACACATTCTCATCCCACATATGTGTACTCTCTTTAAAAGTTTCCTCCATGGGCATTCTATTGCCACTGCTATGGCACGCTCATGTTCTTCCAAAAAAAAGTTCCCTTAGAACTGGTTTAGTATATAGACCCCCAGGATCGGAAGCTGAAGATTATGACAACTTGCTGATTGATGAGATAACTCAAATGGCAATGAGAGGTATTAATTATGGGTGACTTCAACATGCCTCAAATTAACTTGAATTTTCAAACTGTAAATATAAGCAGAACAGGGATGTAATGGAAGCACTGCATGGAAGTTTCTCTGAAATAGTTAGTAAAAAGCCTATATTGAGGTGATGATATTCTAGACCTAGTACTGACAAATGGGGATTGATTGTCTGATGTTGAGGTGGGAGAATATGTGGGTCCTAATAGTAACCACAATCGATGTTTGATATTAAAACAGGAAATGAAAAATCATATACAAAAACAAATGTTTTGGATTTCAAAAGGACACATTTTACTGAAATAGGTAAATTTCTAAAAAAAAGGAATTAAGAAGTTGGCATAAAATCACAGTCGTCAATAATCAGTGAGCACTGCTAAAGTATAACTAAAGGCAATTTTTTTTTAGTTTTGGATAGACTGGAGAGGGATTAGACCCCCTGTTTTATTGCTGTCTGTACCGCCATTAGGGAGATTCACCTTCTCTATTTGTCCTTTTTACCATTGTAATTTAAAGTGAAAGTAAAAGAAAATCAAAAATTTGGGGTTGTCCCCCGAAAAGTAATAGAAGGGAAATATTCCAGTGGGGAGACCAATTCTGTTGACCTGGGGGTTCCAAAGAGATTCCCTTAATTTGCAGAGATGTCCTCACACTTCCTGTTTTGGCTATGGGACAGGAAGTAAAGGTAAAATTCCTCATTCTGATAAAGAAGGCAAAATAACTCTTATAGGGGTTATAACCCTCCCTTACTCTATCCAAAATGAAAAAAATTTTACCTGTAGTTTTACTTTAAAGTCTTACATCCTGGAGGCAACTAGATTTTATGTCAGGAAAATTATTAGGATTAAACATAAGAAAAAAAAACACTTTACTTCGCTAAAGAGATAAGTAGAGTAATAAAGGAGAAATAAATCAGCATATACAGAGGAGATTCAAGCAAATAGAAAGTGTAGCTGAGAAGTGTATACAAATAGAAAAAAAGAGGCCAAACACATTATCAGTGATGCCAAACCACAGCGGAAATGACTAAATCTATTTAGAAAGGAGACAAAACCTTTTTTAGGTATATCATTAATAAAAGGAAAAAATACCATGTTGGGGGGGACCTGGGTGTAGCAAGCTATGTAAACAATTACTTCTGTTTAGTCTTCTCAGAAATAAATTGCATTTACATTTACAAGTTGGGGGATCATATTGGTTCTAGTAATGATGGCTCATTGTCAGGATTTCTGGAGACAAAGGTAGCAAAGAGCTCAGAATTGGGAAGGTGTCCCCATGCCGATGGGGACAAGGGCCTCTTCCCCACAACCCTGGCCTGGTGATTGTGGGAGTCTATGGGCAGGGGAGTTCATTAGCATCAGGGTACCTCTTTAAATAAAGATGCACTCTGATACTGCCCCTTGTGAATGAGTAAGGGGGATTTGTACCCCTAACCTAAAGGGTTAAATGTATTAAAAAAAAAAGAGACCAGTCTTTTGAAAGGATCCTTATTGAACAAAAAACAAAACTAATGTTTTTGAAAAGTCCTTTATTTAAAAAAAAAAGGCCAAAAAATGTTTCTATCGCTGTAATCCATCGTCTATCACAGCATCCAGCGTTGTCAGTGAAATATAAAAAAAACAATGCCCGCTGACCCATCTGCACATGGCGAGCACTCGCTGCAATCTGACAGGTCTGACAAGAACAATTGATGTAAATTGTGA
The DNA here is from genome assembly GCF_062004578.1 of Staurois parvus. NCBI lineage: Eukaryota > Metazoa > Chordata > Amphibia > Anura > Ranidae > Staurois > Staurois parvus. The sequence goes on from NW_028318117.1 coordinate 3,957,488, forward strand.
CATCACCGCTAGCTCCACTCAATTGTGCTGTGATTGGCCAAAACATTGCACCTGACTTGTCATCAGGTGCATTGTTTGGCCAATCACAATGCACTGTGAGAGCGAAGTGCATTGTGGGGTGTTCGGGCAAATGCCCTTACCATTCGTACGTTCAAGGCCATCACTACAAGCCACAGACATCCCTGTTAAGCTTAGCATCAGGTGTAAGAAGCCGACTTGTGGAGACCTGATCGCTGCAAAAGTGTGAGAGTTGCTGCCATCACAGCCAGATCTTCCAAAGTAAAGGTAGTCCCCCGTCGCCAGACGTTCATTGCTTCATTCAACATTACGCAAGGACTGGGTGAGAAGGTTCCTGACCCATTTATCGTTATTCTTTGTTGCAAATATGTGCTGCCGATCAGGTTCCTTAAGTTCTAAGACATTTCTCAGCATAGACCTCCATTTTTGATACATGTGCCAGTGTCCCTTACTGCTACAGATAGCCATTCTTCAACCACTATCAGTCACTGCCTACATGATACTGAACTAAGTTAACCCTTTGACTCCCTGTCAGGCAGAACCCTGTAGCTCCATCCATGTTCAAGCCATCTATCCATGGAAGGAATTTTGCTACTTAAGTCCTGCTTCCTTCTTTTAAAGGGAAACACACCTGTCAACCCCCCCCCCCCCCTTCTCTTAAACTGACTCCTTCCCCGTAATTCAACCGCTAAAGTAACTAACTCTTTTCTGCTATTCAGTCTCTTAAAGTGAGCCCCCCCTCTGCTTTGCCTATATTAATGAAAACTGTGCTAACCACTTTGCATGTTAAAGCAAACCATCTTATCCTTCACATCTAAAGGGACTGCACTTTACATTGTGTGCCAACATAAGGGCCCCAACTAAACTGACAAAATAATCAATCCTGCAGTTTGATTGTGTTCAAGGACTATCTTTCTCAGAAGTACTGATGTTCAGGAGGTTTACCAGATCTCCTTGAGTGTAAACCTAGACTCTCCTGACTGAGGGCCTACAAGTGAGCTAGCCTCAATTCCTTGTTACTCATACTTGTATCACTTGGGGAGTAAGCTCCTAGCCAGAGGACTATAGCTTATACCCACAGCCCGACAGGAAAAGTGACCACATTTTAAAGGGTATTTGTACCGTATTGCCTGGTTTCTGTGTTGAATCACCTCGTTTATAGTGAACTTTTGTTTTACATTCACCTACATTCCTTTTTATAGCTCTTAATACAACTTAATCATTAGGTTTATAATAGTGTGTATTTTCCTTGGGTGGCAGCCAGGAGACTTCCTGGCCAAGGTACTTTGGTGGTGTCAGCAGGGGTGCAGTCCTATCTTGGGCCTAGTTTTGAACAGAGGACCAAAATATTCCAACAGATCCTTCAAGGGTAGTGCAACAAGTACTTATTTTGATGTTTTACATAGCTATACCTGCAAAAGGGGCCAGCCTCAAGTGATCTAGCATGACTTAATTTTCTGGCTAAAGTTCTAAGACTCTTGAGGCACTATCATTTACTAGAGGGAATGCAGATGCCACAGAGTTGCAGAAAATCTTATTATGGGCCTTAATTCACCACAGTAGGTTAGTATTCTCGGACATTATAAAATACTACTGCATCTGTCACCTTAGGCCAGTGAAACTCCGGGTCATATTGTATTCCTACAACAAATGGTTTGAGATACAAACCTATGAATAGCCTTTGTCCAATATAATTCTTTTTCTTTCGGGACCCTCTACTAATTTCACTGCAATGAAATTTACTAAAAAATCTGGAATGTTTGTAAATCTAAATTCCATCTAATGTCTTCTGCTTCTCTCCTGGTATGGTGTTGCCGTGGAAACTTAAGTCTCTTTTCCACAGCAGCAAACTCCTAGATGTACCAGACTGCCAGATCGCTATTTTCAGATAAAACGTTTTGCACAATCTATTTCCCTCAATTTAACCTTCTCCTACCCTACACATTTTAAAAAGCTTTGCATTATGGGGACTAGTCTACAGCATCTACAAATCATTGATTAGTCTATGATCTGCAGGGTCGTAGATAAGGGGGTACCACAAGTCCTCCTGTATGGAGCTCAGGCCAGCAGGGGGGCCCAGGCAGCTGGGTGAATTAGATGTGGGCAGGGATAGTGATTGTCATGGTGAGGGGCAATTACTAGTACTGATCCCCTATATGGCTCTCTCTACAACAGCTGAAAGCTGGCTCTTTCTCCTCTCCCTCCTACTGGCTTTCAGCTGCTGCAGGGAGAGCCATACAGGGGATCAGTATCAGTAATTGCCTCCCTGTGTCACCCATCACCCTCCCTGTGCATAATTCTTTTCCCCCTGCTGCCCAGGCCCCCCTGTGTGCCCCCAGCCCCGCAATGCTGCAGGATTCCCTCCTCTTCTTTCCACCGGCAGCTGCAGGCACACAGTAGGATCCTTCAGCATGGAGAGTGGGGGAAAGGTCCGATAAATATATCACATTTACCAGCCCCTTCCTTTCCTGAATGAACACAATGAGTGATCAGTACTGATTGTTCACTGTGTTCATTCATAACTGAAGCCCTGATGATCTGACATACTTCCTAAACACAATTACATGACTAAATATGTCACATTTACCAGTCCCTTCCTTTCCTGAATGAACACAATGAGTGATCAGTACTGAGTGATCACTGTATTCATTCATAACTGAAGCCCTGATGAACTGACATACTTCCTAAACACAATTACATGACTAAATGGGAACATATTCTAAATTGAGAGTTTACAATGGAGGAATGGGACAAAATCTGGAAGGCTTCGCACAAAACGTTTCTATACACAGAAAACCAATCCTTTATCACTGGTACCACACCCCCGCTTTTCTGCAACCCCATAACCCTAATATACAAGACATGCACTGCTGGACGTGCCTTCAACACTCAAGGACACCGCTCCAGGTATTCTGGACCTACCCTATGATATGCCCATTTTGGTAATAGAAACTCTCATTTACATTACTACAAATTTGTCTCATGCTGAACCCAGCCACATACCTGCTTGGTCTCCCAACGCCCAATATTTCTAAAGAAACCAAAAAGCTACTCCTGCATGCTGAAACGTGCTGAAACATCTGAAAGATGCTTAACTGCCTCTCACTGGTAAGGACATATGAACCAACTACACCTGATTTACATTCTCATATTTAAGAAGAAAAGCTATGGAAGTATGGAAGCCTTCACAGTCAGAATGAATAATGCTCTTGCTACCTATGAATGAGTATGGTATCCCCAGGCCTGCTTTGATGCTCACTTTTAAGACCACTCTGAAAGGTGTTTCCTGTAAGGATACCCAATTGTCATCCTGTGTCTTCCTGCCCCCTTATAACCCCCTATTGGGGTAAAAACACTCTCTTTTTATCATTCTTCTTATTTTCTCTTACCTACAATTCTTATGGGCTATAATATCTTTTTTGGTATGTTGTCAAGACTTGAATTCTAGTGTCACATACCTAGTTGAGGCAGCACAAGTACAGAGTCAGGAACTGGGAGCAGAGTCAAAGCTAAACCAAGGTCAGTATTAGGCAAGTAGAAGAAGTACCAGAACAGCAGGCAGAAAGCAGTGTTGGGTCACAATCCAGAGTCAGCAACAGAGGTTCAGGAACAAGCAGGATCAGCAAGCTGGATAAGAATATGGACTAACACAGGATTAGGTCACCACAAGCAGGAGGAGCTGACGACCACTCAGCAATGAACCTGAGTCTTGTAATACTTTAAATAGGCCAATAGGTGGCAAAGTCCATCAAACAAGCAATGCTCGTGCATATGAGCACGTGAAGAATGCTAATGCTCCAACAGAGATACATGCACTCGTGCTCGTGTAGATGCACACAGGGTCCTCATACTGTGCATAGTTCTGTGGACCATTCTGCGCACATGCGCATTCTTTTGAGCACAGGCATTCCTCTGAGCATGGACTTAAGCATGGTTTTCCTGACATCTAGACTCTTGCGCACTAGGTCAGTGACCAACTGTTGACTGATCTTGCTATAGTATAACTAAAGATCTCAAAGACTATTGTTCAGTAAATATTGATGGACTATATATTATATACTGCCAGAATACTGCTGGTATTTCGTATTATTGTTTGTTGCTGTGTTTCATACATGCTGTTATATCTGTCATATGTTTGATGATATCTGTTAGACTATGTATTCAGTCATTTCATGTATGAAAGCAAAACGGCAAGCACTTCACTGTACTGTACCTCTGAAAAGAATTCTAGTAAAAATAGATTTATATTAAAAAAAATGCATGCCTAGGTTAAAGTGTATAATGATCTGCTTCATTATAAATAGACTCCAATATAAAACATAACATACATTGCTTAAAAGTAAAATAATCAAAGTTACAATCTCAGTTCTAAGCAGGGTTTGTAATTGTCCCAGAGAGTTTGTAAAAATCCATGATTTTTACTCCTGTCCATATGTGCCAACTCCTTTCTCTGCTTTCCACTGTGTCAGGCCCTGGATCTGAACCCAGGACCTCTGCTGGCATGCTAGTCAGCACCCTGCCTGTTCACTTTGAAAAACTTACTTAGGTGAGGGGCTTATGTGAGTTTGGATGTGATGTATTTGTTCTTGTCAAGTGGTTGGGCAACAGTTTTAATTGTCATGAATGGCTTTCATTCTTAACAGCTTGGTTACTAGTGGTACACATGGTACAGGGTACCATTCACAACATCACAACAGTAAGCAAGCTGGCATAAATGAAAACCATTCATGATAGTTTTGCTTACATTGTGATCATGTGATCGCTATGATTGATCATAGTAATCACATGATCCTGGCCACTCACAGCGCCCCAGTGGCACACCAGTGTGCATATGCTAGGCGACGTACAGGTCCATCACCTAGCCTGTAGCTGTTGCCCGCTTGCAGTAAATGTACTGCGGGTGGATGGCTGTCCTTCAATTCTAAAAGGAGTTTCTGTAATTTTTCAGGTTGTCAGTAAAAAATGTGCTCAGTCAGTAAATGTACCATGTTTTGTCAGTAAAAAAAAGTCTCATGGGGTTGGTAGCCCTGCTTCTAGGATGGCAAAATGCAAATGCTCGGGTTATATGTTCCTGAGACCAAAGTGACTTTCAGCATGTTTAAAATTAAGCTGGTATAAGATACGTTGGGAGTTTGATCTAAAAACGTAATTTTTGGCTGGATATTCAATTTACTACAGAAGTAATGTTATCCGTGACTTTTCCATCCTTTAAAAAATATATATTTGTATAGATTTTATTTTAGATTTAGATTAACTGGACGAAACTTAGTCATCCCTTTTTTTTGTAATATAACATTATGAACTAAATATAATACATCATTATGACTAAAAAAACAGTTGAGTACTGATTGTGATACTTTTTTTCAGTTTGCACTAAGATTCAAATTTTCAGGACAGGATTTCAAGGTGCAACCCCTTCTTCTAACATCCAAATAGTACTTCTTGGACCTTAGAAGAAGGGGGTACACCCTGTAAGCTTGTCCTGAAAATTTGAATGTTAGTGCAAATAAATATCACACACAGTACTCAATTGTTTTTGTTGCAAATACACTAATACGGCTACAGTCATCTCAAGTAATAACATAACTCTGAAGAAGGGGGCTAGTTCCCTGAAACGCGTTAGCTGTCATTGTCAACCTTTTTCCAGTTGGAGTTGGAAAGCGGTCTTCCAGATTTTGTTTTTGTGTATCTACATGCCTTTAGCTCACTTGGCTTGTGAGTGAATTATGTTCTCTTATATCCTTTAATAAAGTGTTAAAGATAATGTGCTAGGTGTTAGCGCCCTCTCTGTTTGTGTTTTATTAACATAACTGTAACTGTGCAGCACGTAGGCGGAACTACCAGGGTCGCAGAAGTCACAATTGCAACCGGCTCTGGAGTTTCACCACCATGGAGGGCCCCAAGCAGTGTTGCCAATGTCCCATTATCAGCTTGAAAAAACAGACTGATTTCTCCTGTACATGGGACAGGGGAATCAGTCTGTGAATGTAGGGGCCAATGGCTACAGCTGAGCTGACCGTCTGTGACTATCTCCAGGACCAGCAAGCACTCCCCCCTCCCTTCACAGACAGGAGAGCAGAGAGGTATACAGCTGCTTCTCCTCCTACTGCCCCTGTTCCTCCTCTGTCTGCCCGCCCCACCTACTCTCCTATCCTCGACCTGCACCTGTGCTTGAGAGAGGGGATGTGTGGTCGGGAAATATGAAAAACAGCAACCTGCTGCTAACTGTGTTGATAATGCCGCTGCCTGAGCCACCAGCTACCAGCTTTGGCCATGGGTGAGCACTGAGCAGTGCAGTACACTGTGATTCCTCAATTGTCCCTATCTCCCTCCCTTCTCTTCCCCAACTGTCTTCCCCATCTCTCAGTTCTTCCAAGAACTTCACAAACTTTCAGTTCCAGTTAGCACTTAGGCAGCCCATACATTGATCACTTTTTTTTTTTGCTCCACTATTAGGTTGAATAAAAAAATATGATCCAATTCCCCCACCTACACATTCCAGGTGGAAGGCAAAACTATCAAGGTCATCAGTGGTTGAACAACCAGGGTTGCTGTCCTACCCCTGCTATTGATAGCGCTAGTCTCTGTCTCCTTGGCAGTGGCAGCAGCGTATTAGGACCCAGTGCTGGTTACTTTATGGAGCTGATGGGCGCATGCATGGGAGGGCCAGCGCAATTGGTTGTAGACAGCTGAGCCCCCCACAGGTCACTTGGCAGCAGTGACGCTACATAACCTTCTCTGACATGCTGATCGAGATGTGATCCAGGAGATGCTACCAATTGTATTTAATATTAAATATGATAGTGTTTTTATTTATCAGAGCCCCCACCATACTGGCATGGAGCACACACAGCTGCTGAACATACGTATAGTTGATATATATGTTTGATTGTACTCTTGATTCTAATAAATAATGTGTTTATTAGATCCGACTGGGTTCATCACCTGGATCAGATCCTGACTGGCATGTCAACAGAGAAGGTTATGCAGTGTTACCACTGATAGGTGACCAGCTGGGGGCTCAGCTGTCTACAACCAATAGTGCCAGCCTTCCCCCTTATGTACCCATCAGCCCCATAATGTAACCAGCACTGGGTCCTAATAGACTGCTGCCGGTGCCATGGAGACAGGGACACCAGACCAGTGCTGTAAATAGTAGGGGCAGGACAGCAAGAGGAGACTGGGGACCCCCATGGTGGCAGAATGCCAGGAACCGGTCACAAGTTCAACCTTTGCAACCATGGTAGTTCTGCCACTATGTTGGACCCTTATATAGAGTTTCCTGGTGTGCTGGTGACAAATCTATTGCTTTCTGCCACTATGAGGGGCCCCCAAAACAGTAGAAAGGGGGTCCACTGCAGAACATGAGAAAGGGTCCCGCTGCGGGATCATAATAAAGGGTCCTGCAACAGGAGTAAAGGGCCCCAGGATCATGGGAAGGGCCGTGGGACCAATGGGGGTATCAAGGGGCCCTTCAAGCTTTCTTGCACTTAGTTACACCACTAATTTTTAATAAAAAGTGAATAAGTTCTACTTTTTTTTTGGACCTTTCTGGACCACAACTATATTTCTATACTATCCATTCGATGCTATGTTTGGACTGCTTTGGATAGGTAGATGTTTAATTGTTTAGCCTAAAGTAAATCTGTCATGAACAAAGTATGGGACCTACCATAGCTTACCTCCTTAAATGCCAGTTACTTGGCTGATCTACTGGCTTCAAAACTTTCTAAGTAACTGGCCTGGAACATGTATGCAAATCAGGAGTGTTAGAGGTATTAGAAGTATTGCTATACTTGTTGTCAGTAACACAGAACATAATAAAGCAAGTGGGCCAGAATGAGAGACAGGAAAGTAGAATTTCCAGACATCATAAAATGGCAGCCACCATATTTTGATCAAGACAGTTTTCCTTTAAGGCAGGGGTCTCCAAAATTTCTAAACAAAGGGGCAATTCTTTCAGACTTTAGGGGGGCCAGACTGTGGGCATTGAGAGTAGAAAATGCCCAACTGTCTGTGGGAATAAAAAAAAATTACATAGTGCCTGTAGTCAGTAGAAGGAGAAAGAGTGCCCCGTCATTGGTATTAGTAGAAGGAATAGTGCCCCATCATTGGTGTCAGTGGGAGGAATAGTGCCCTGTCATTGGTATTAGTGTAAAGAATAGTGCCCCATCATTGGTATTAGAGGGAGGAATAGTGCCCCATCATTGGTATTAGTAGAAGGAATTAACCCCCATCATTGGTACTACTGGGGGGAATAGTGCCCCATCATTGGTAATAGAGGGAGGAATAGTGGCCATTGGTGTCAACGAGAGGAATGGTGCCTCCTTGTTTGTGTCAGTGGGAGGAATAGTGCCTCAATGGGCCGCAGTTTGAAGACCACTGCTTTAAGAGTTTTGGAGAGAGCATGTATAGCTGATTTGTTAACTAGATGTGGAAATATTTATATATGCCTTCTTCTACTATTGTGTAGTTATAAAATCAAATAAAAAAAAAAAACAGTAATAGAGCATTTACCTCCGTTTGCACACTGTATATTGACTGGTCCAACCTACTAGACATGTCTGTTTAGTAACAAATCAATTTTTGTCTAAAAATTAGATTTTCCGAGATTCGGATATATACAAATCTCTGAATGGACATAGTAACAAATGTAAAGGAATCTGAAAAAGTTATAATGAAATTAACAAATGCGTTAGTTTCATTTGGATGGCATCACATGATGTGATAGTAGTTCAGGCCCATGGGGAAATTAATAACATTTTTGAATTTGTTCAATAATTCGGATCAAATAAGTTTGTGATTGAAATGGAATTTAGAATTATCACAGTCAGAAAAATTTTGGGCCGACAAATTTTGCATTTATTCCGTTGTGTCCAAAATTATTGAATCCTTCTGAATAGTTTTGATATATGAATACCGAATCCACCTGAAAAACATAGCAATTTTCTGAGAAAAACTGCTCAATTTTTAGAATTCACCAGGACCAACAAATATATGAAACAAATGTCAAACATAACGAAAAGAATCCTGAAAACTCACCGGTTCAACATAACAAATACGACGATATGAAATTTTTCAGTGAATGAAGACATCCAAAATGAAAATTTCTGGCATGCTTCTACCATCTACAGTGTCCACATTCCTCTTCTGTGTTTTTATTACACTGTATTTCTAGAGCTATCATGATACCTGGGAATGAGACTTGGAAAGGTATGCAAACACTGATTTTAAAAACACTACTGATAAAAAAACATTCAGCACCGGCCACAAAATCATACCATAGCAATTTATTATTAATGTCTGCACATTTTTCCTACACATTCATTTTAATATTGTCACAATAAACTGTAACTATAAATGGAAATCAAGCTCATTTGGCAGTGCAATTTAACCTCCCGCAAATATGTCATAGTGTATCTTCTATACACTTTTACATGTTCACTGTTTGTGGAAGCATATTGCAATAAAATATTGGAGCTTTTACAGAACTGCAGAAGAAGTGTCAGAAGTCAGAAGTGCTAAAAACATATAATTAGCCTTTATGCTTGGACTGTCAAAATGGCTCTGAAACAGTTTGTAGACATCCATTCACTTTAGGCAATCGCTGCCACAGATGTTTCATCCTTTCTCAGTGTGCAGCAGATTATGAAGTGATTGTCAGGTCGAAAAACGCAAAACTTTTAAGAGCAGCAGCAGTTCTCATAACACTGAGCACTGTTACTGTCTTCAAAACTGTCACCTGAGTGCTTAGCCAGCTGTCTAGTTGTCAGAATGAGTCCCATAATTACAGCTGTTGTGATGGTCTCTAGGGCTGCGTGCTTCATTGGAAAGATTTCAACTTTCTATTACAGCCAGAGATGACAAACCATTTCTGTGGGATTCAAACTGAGTGTTATATGTAATCTGGCTAAAGTCCTACAACTGTCAGTGTAATAATATCCACAAACATTGTATTTCTTTATTTCTTTTGGCCAGGTAATGGTTTATACAGTATATGCTTATTTGTACTCATTTTAAAAAGTATTATGGGTATGTGTTTTTAAGTAGAATTTATTTATTCTTTATGGCAATTGAACAATGCAAAAATGAAAAGACTATCCCACTGAAATATATGTGTTGTTAAAAAATCAAGGAACAAAGAACAAAATCAAGAAACAAGCTTGCAACCACCAACCTGGCCAGCTCTTCCCCACATAACCTCCCCAGTCCTTTCAAAAATATTGATCAATTATTGTTTTGAAGAAATAATGATCACAGCTGTGGTTAAAATCCTTAAATCCTAAGAGATGTCTAAATTCTCAGGAAGAATGTAAGGCAGCTTGCTAGAAGACTGTAATCCATGATGTGTTAACTCAAACTTCAAGCCCACCAAGTAAGCAGGAAAAAATACTTTTTGGCATAGAGGGCATTGGGGTACAAGAATCAGGAGCTGATTAATGTTATAGGTGAAGTAAAAACACTTTAAAGGGAACCAGGGGTGGACTGACAACTCATGGGGCCCCCGGGCAATAGGGGATCATGGGGCCCCTGTGTCCTTGCCCAAACTCAAAAAAGCCTATGAAAAAGGTACTAGGGGCATCTCATGGGGCCCCCTACTGACCCCAGGCCCTCGGGCAGTGCCCGAGTTTCCAAATGGTCAGTCCGCCACTGAAGGGAACAAACTTGTTACTTTGTCTAATCTGAGCAAAGTACAAGTTTCTTTTAAAGAAGTATGTATTTGAAAATGAATTACTCAAGGGTTTGGAGCTCTTTGCACCCTTTGGAAGCTACATTAAGGTATGGGTAGGCTTTCATAGGTGCCTATGAATAAAGTCCAAAATACTAAAAACATCATACAAAACCATGCACAACTTTGCCCCCAGCTACAGCACAGATCTTGTCTCAAAATATCACCCAAACCGTCCTGTCCATTCTTCCCAAGACCTCCTGCTCTTTAGCTCACTTGTCCCCTCCTTCTATGCTCACATCCAGGACTTCTCCAGAGGCTCTCCCATCCTCTGGAACTCTCTACCTCAATTCATCTGGTGTTTTCCTACTCGTCCAATTTTAGGTGATCCCTGAAAACTCATCTCTTCCTATACTGCTTCTGCCTAACAACTGAACTGGTAATTCTTCCATTAGCTCATCCCTTTACAGTTATTATTTTTTTTAGCATTTGCCTCACCTTATTAGTTTGTGAGCTCCTATAAGCATGGCTCTCCTAACCCTCTTGTATTGTATTGTAATGTATTGTAACTGTACTATCTTCCTTTACTTTGTCAAACGCTGCCCAAAATGTTGGCACTGTATAAATCATGTATAATAATATTATTTATTTCTGGCTTTTTATTTATTACAACATGGGTACAGATACACTTTCATGTTTTGTTTTGGCTGCACTTTCTGACATATTGAGGGTTATTTATTAAAACTGGACAGTGCAAAATCTGGTGCAAGCTGATTGGCTATTATGCACAGCTGCACCAGATTGGGATTGTACCAATTTTAGTAAATCTACCCCATTGTGTAGGCACAGCAGCTATGGCATATGGGTACAGTACCTAATGCATGCAGGCTTAATCGAAGCACTAGTTAACGGCAGCTGCTCCAACCACATATACATCACTTGGACACAACCACCATTTGCAGTGGTATATAGCTTGGATATTTGCTGCTTTTAGACATTCCCCAGGTCTTCTACAATTCAGTAATTATATCAACAGCACAGCACTATGCAATGTGACAAAGCCTGATTGGGTTAACATAAACCTTGCCATTCCTCTTGCTACCCCATCTATCAGTGCTTGTGCATTAGAAGCCATTGTAAGCTCTACCTCTCACATGCCACAATCCTCTAGCAATCCCAAAGTAGCAGCTGTAAAACCACAGACTGGAAATCAAGGTGAAGTTACCTTTCTAGATATAATGACATCATCCCCCTTTCCTGAATAGCTGAAACTATTTTTTTCTGCTGGCTGAACCAGTCATTAGAAAAAATTGTTCTAGCCAGGGAAAGGTGGGATGAGGAAAGCTAAAGTAATAGTAGGTGAAATTGATTTTTACTTTGAGTTTTCAAGGCTGTTATCAAGCGATTGTGTCAGGGCTGGACTCCTGCTACTTAACGAGCAGCTCTTTTCTTTCAGTGCTCAGAAGGTGCTCAGCTGTTGGTTAATTACCAGCCACTTGTTGTCTCCACAGTGACTCACCTGTATACTATTACCTGTCTCATTAGTCCAGCCTACAGCCAGCCCTTTTTGCTGTGCTTAGCTCATATCCTCCTTGCCCTTGCATGGTCTATGATACCCAGTGTGTTCCTGTGTACAACTCGTTCTGGCTGACTTCTCTTCCAATTCTTGTTCTTAATTTTTGGCTCCTGACTACACTGACTTCTGGTTTCCTCACCCTGGCTCATCTGATTACCCGTTCTGGCATCCAAACCCTGGCTTCTGTTTTGACTACATTTCTGAACTGTGTTATTTTTGCTATTTCATTAAAGGTGTGATTTTAACTGCACTTTCTTTCTCTTTCATGGTTCACGAACAACAGATTGCAAAGGATAGAAGGACAAACCTGAGCATGTAGGCCCTTTGCAAAACAATCTAGAGTGGGTGACTGGGGACAAAAAGAAAGCTGATTTATTAAATACCTTTTTCAGCTCTGTGTATACAAAGGAGCATGGGGGAGATCTTGTCCATAATGAGCATGATGTTGACACAGCCCTAGATGATCCACATTGGCTCACAACTGATATGATCCAGAAATATTTAGACAGAATAAAAATGAATAAAGCACCTGGACCGGATGGCATACACCCACAGGTCCTTAAAGAATTGAGCGCCGTCATTTCAAAGTCATTGTTTCTAATTTTTAGGAACTCTTTAATGACTGGCATAGTACCACTGGATTGTCATAAGACCAATGTGGTGCCTATATTTAAAAAGGGGTCAAAATCTTTACCAAGTAATTATAGACTGTAGAGTTTTAATAGTAAAAGACCACATAGATGAGTTCTTGCTGGAAAAAAATATTTTAAGCAACAGACAGCATGAATTCATGAAAGACAGAAGTTGTCAAACAAATCTGATTTCTTTTTATGAGGAGGTGAGAAAACCTTGGACAGAGGGGTGGCGGTGGATGTGGTATACTTGGATTTTGCAAAAGCGTTTGACACAGTTCCCCATACATGGCTAATGTGTAAGGTAAAGTCTATGGGCTTGGAAAAATCGGTATGTAAATGGATAGAAAACTGGCTAAAAGATCGTATTCGGAGAGTAGTGGTTAATGGTTCATACTCTAAATGGTCTAGGGTTGTTAGTGGTGTACCCCAAGATTCAGTGTTTGGGCCCTTACTTTTTAATATATTTATAAACGATATAAGGTCTGGGATTATAAATACCATTTCAGTCTTTGCAGATGACGCCAAGCTGTGCAGTGAAATAACATCCTTACAGGATGTCTTCAATTTACAAGCCGACCTCAATGCACTGTTTAATTGGGCAACTATGTGGCAAATGAGGTTTAATGTTGATAAATGTAAGGTTATGCACTTGGGGGCTAAGAATATGCAATCATCATACATACTAGGGGGGTACAACTGGGGGAATCAATGGTGGAGAAGGATCTGGGAGTTATGGTAGATCACAAGCTTAATAATGGCATGCAATGCCAAGCTGCAGTTTCTAAAGCGAGCAAAATCCTCTCTTGTATTAAAAGAGGTAAAGACTCCAGAGAGAGAAGTATCATTTTACCCCTGTACACATCATTAGTAATACCTCATCTGGAATATGCAGTTCATTTTTGGTACCAATTCACAAAAAGAACATTGGGGAACTGGAGTAAGTGTAGAGAAGGACAACCAAACTGATAAGAGAAATGGAGGAGAGCAGCTATAAGGAAAGATTAGAGGAACTGAAATGATTCTCTCTTGAGAAGAGGAGATTAAGGGGGTATATGATCAACATGTATAAATACATCAGTGGTTCATACAGTGAACTCGGTGTAGAGTTATTCACCCTGAGGTCATCACAGAGGACAAGGGAGCACTCTTTACGTCTGCAGGAAAAGATATTTCATCTCCAAACACGGAAAGGATTCTTTACAGTAAGAGCTGTGAAAATGTGGAATAGACTCCCTCAAGAGTTGGTTCTGGCCAGCTTAGTAGACTGCTTTAAAAAAAAGGCCTGGATTCTTTCCTAGATACACATATTATAACCGGATACTAATATTTATAGGTAAAGTTGATCCAGGGAATATCCGATTGCCTCTTGAGGGATCAGGTAGGAATTTTTTTCCCCTGCAGGAGCAAATTGGATCATGCTTTGCTGGGTTTTTGCCTTCCTCTGGATCAACTGTGGGTATAGGACTATATGTTTTGGGTTTTGTTTGGATGAACTGCATGGACTTTTGTCTTTTTTCAGCCAGACTAACTGTGTAACTATTTTTTCTGACAGATTGCCAGAAAGCTGTGACATGTGAAAGAGCAATAAACAGCTTACAACAGTTTCCTTGTGCAGGCACTGTTAGATAGGATGGCAAGAGGAATGGCATGAATTACTATACAGTTCTGGCTATTTATTTCCCATTCTGAATCTGCTATGTGTGGGATAACACAGGACTAATTTTAAAGGAAAGTTGAACACTTTTTAAGCTAGATTTAAACTAGATGTAAATCCTGAATTACATTTAGTTTCCTAAAGCAGAGTGTGGTATAAACGATTTCCATTTTTTTTAAAGCCACTTCAGCTCCTGCACCTGTATACCCCTTCTGGGCCAGAGATGGGCAATAATGTAAACGCAGTAATACACATACCAATTTTGTTTTCTATATAATCCAGTGGTTGCCATGGCACACATATCAGTGAGAAAATGGTCTCGGGTGTGCACCAAAGTCTGTAGTACATATAGTTCAAAAGAGAGAGCAGCACTTACGGGTCTTGAGAGGTGAATGCACAATGAAGATTTAATTCCACATTTCGACGTGGCACAAGCTTGTCTTCTATTTTCTAGATAGTTTTCTTTTAGTGTTATTGCCTTGCAAAGGGGTTTTGTATGTTATTTTCAATCTAAAGACAAAAATACATTTAAAATGACCCCCCCCCCCAACACACACACACACTTTTATCAGTGAATACAGGTGAAACTCAAAAAATTAGAATATCGTGAAAAGTTCATTTATTTCAGTAATGCAACTTAAAAGGTGAAACTAATATATGAGATAGACTCATTACATGCAAAGCAAGATAGTTCAAGCCGTGATTTGTCATAATTGTGATGATTATGGCTTACATCTCATGAAAACCCCAAATCCACAATCTCAGAAAATTAGAAAAATACATGCAATCAATAAAACAAGGATTGTACATAGAACAATATCGGACCTCTGAAAAGTATAAGCATGCATATGTACTCAGTACTTGGTTTGGGCCCTTTTTGCAGCAATTACTTCCTCAATGCGGCGTGGCATGGAAGCTATCAGCCTGTGGCACTGCTGAGGTGTTATGGAAGACCAGGATGCTTCAATAGCAGCCTTCAGCTCTTCTGCATTGTTCGGTCTCATGTCTCTCATCTTTCTCTTGGCAATGCCCCATAGATTCTCTATGGGGTTCAGGTAAGGCGAGTTTGCTGGCCAATCAAGCACAGTAATCCCACGGTCATTGAACCAGGTTTTGGTGCCTTTGGCAGGTGCCAAGTCCTGCTGGAAAATGAAGTCAGCTTCCCCATAAAGCTCGTCTGCGGAAGGAAGCATGAAGTGCTCCAAAATCTCCTGGTAGACGGCTGCGTTGACCCTGGACTTGATGAAGCACAGTGGACCAACACCAGCAGATGACATGGCTCCCCAAATCAACACAGACTGTGGAAACTTCACACTGGACTTCAAGCATTTTGCAGTGTGTGCCTCTCCATTCTTCCTCCATACTCTGGGTCCTTGGTTTCCAAATGAGATGCAAAAGTTGCTCTCATCAGAAAAGAGGACTTTGGACCACTGAGCAACAGACCAGGTCTGTTTTTCTTTAGCCCAGGTAAGACGCTTCTGACGTTGTTTGTTGTTCAGGAGCGGCTTGACAAGAGGAATACAACATTTGAAGCCCATGTCCAGGATCCGTCTGTGTGTGGTGGCTCTTGATGCACTGACTCCAGCCTCAGTCCACTCCTTGTGAAAGTCCCCAACACTTTTGAATGGCTTTTTCCTGACAATCCTCTCCTAGCTGCGGTCATCCTTGCTGCTTGTGCACCTTTTTCTTCCACACTTTTCCCTTCCACATAACTTTCTATTAATGTGCTTTCCTACAGCACTTTGGGAACATCCAACTTCTTTTGCAATTACCTTTTGAGGCTTTCCCTCCTTATGGAGGGTGTCAATGGTGGTTTTCTGCACAAATGTCAGGTCAGCAGTCTTTCCTATGATTGTGATTCCTACTGAACCAGACTGAGAGACCATTTAAAGGCTAAGGAACCCTTTGTAGGTGTTATGGCTTAATTAGCTGAGCAGAGTGGGACACTTTGAGCCTAGAATATTGCACCTTTTCACAATATTCAAATTTTCTGAGATTGTGGATTTGGGGTTTTCATGAGTTGTAATCCATAATCATCACAATTATGACAAATCACAGCTTGAACTATCTTGCTCAGGGGTGTATCTACCGCGAGGCAAACAAGGTGTTTGCCTAGGGCGGCAATTTTTAGGGGGCGTCACCGCCTCCCCCCAGGAAGAAGGGACCTTGAGAGCAGCGGCGGACAGAACCATGCAGGGACGCCAGCAGAGGGGTACCTTTGGTACTCTTGCAGTGGCCCGGAGGACAGCAGGAGAATCGATGCGGGGGAGGGCAGTTGCAGAGTGATGCTCTTGTATCTCTCCCTCCAGCAGCTGATGAGCCGGGACCAGGGGACAGCCTGGAGCAGGGAGAGGATCCGAAGGAGGTGAGCTGTGCTGTGGTCTGTGGGGTCTCCCTGTCTCCTTCCCTGCACTGACAGATCGTATGGGACTGCACACACCTCCCCCCCCCCTCCTCCTTCCAGCAGCCCTTGGAGGAGGTGTGTGTGTGTGCAGCCCCATAGGATGTGAGAAACGGAGAGGGAAGGGGGGGGAAGAGAGAGGGGAGAGAAAGAGAATAAAGAGAGAGGGGGGGAGGGGGAGAAGAGAGAGGGAAGAGAGAGAGAGAGAGAAGGGAGTAAGGGGAGAGAGAGGGAAGAGAGAGAGGGAAGAGAGAAGATAGAGAGAGGGAGAGTAGAGAGAGAGAGGATATGGATATAGAGGAGAGAGAGAGAGGGAAGAGAGAGAGGGGGAAGAGAGAGATGGGGAAGAGAGAGATGGAGAAGAGAGAGGGAATGAAGAGAGAGAGATAATGAAGAGAGAGAGGGGGAATGAAGAGAGAGAAAGAGGGTGAAGAGAGAGGGAATGAAGAGAGAGAGAAAGAGGGACGAGAGAGAGGGATGAGAGAGAGAGAGAGAGGAGGAGAGAGAGTGGGAAGAGAGAGGGGGGTAGAGAGGGAGAAGAGAGAGAGGGAAGAGAGAAGGAAGAGAGGAGGAGAGAGAGGGGGGGGGAGAGAGAGAGAGGGAAAAGAGAGAGGGGGAAGAGAGGTAGGGGGGAGAGAGAGGGGGGCGAGAGTGAGGGGGGAGAGGGGGGAGAGAGAGAGAGATAGGGGAAAGAGAGAGAAAGAAGAGAGGGGAGGAGAGGGGGGGGAGGGAGAGGGGGGCAAGAGAGAGGGAAGAGAGGGAGAAAGAGAGGGGAGAGAGAGAGAGTCATATATATATATATATATATATATATATATACATACATACACACTTATTGACTCTCTCACTCTCTCGCTCTCTCATTGGGGGGGGGGGGGGGGTGCAAAATTTTTGTGTTGCCTAGGGCAGCACAAAGTCTAAATACATCACTGCTCTTGCTTTGCATGTAATGAGTCTATCTCATATATTAGTTTCACCTTTTAAGTTGCATTACTGAAATAAATGAACTTTTGCACGATATTCTAATTTTTTGAGTTTCACCTGTATATTAAGAAAGTTAATGTTAATTTGGATAAAAATAATAAATTTCATTCTATAATTTTTCCCATTTGTGACACTAGAATTACAATTCTGGTACATAGCATTGCAAGGCTATTTACAAACTAATGTAACATTTTGCATATTTTATTTTGACATTAAAACAATATTAAATAAAATAAAAACATGTATATATTAATAACTAAAAAAATACAAATTAAAAAAAACCGTAAGACAATTAGCTAAGAGAAGGAGAAGGGTAGAAGGGGAAGGAATTAATTAAGGCTGATTTAGGTTAGGTAAGGATTATTAAGGGGTTATACAAAAACAAATTTTGTTCAAAATAAATAAAAGCAGAGAATACAAAGTAACAATAATGTTAGATTGAATCTCTAAATCACACTTCTGAACAGTATTTGTAAACACTGATCAGAAGCTCCATTTTTAACAGCAGTCACTGTGCTAGGGTGTTTTCACACAGGTTTTTTCGATCTGAGCCACCAGTCAGTTGTTTTCAGGCAGATCCAATCGGGATCAATGCGTAAGTTTATGGACAGGTGGATGTAAATGAACTTGCCTCTGTTTACATCTTATCTCTGAGTTTGTACAAGTCCAGAAAAAAAAACGTAAAAGGGTTGCATCCTCTTTCATTTTTCCCAGACCTAAACATGACAGATCGACAGAGGTAGCCTAATGTAAATGGATGCAGGTCCTTTTTCATCTGGCTGCTCATATATCAAACATGGGTTCAAAATGCAGAAAACAACTGAACAGGCACAAATGTCATGAAAGTGACATATACCTCTTTATGCTCCTATTCAGCAGGGGATCTGTTGACTGTACTGGACATGGCCCATGTGAAAGGACCTTTAATTAGGGAGTCCAGTAGGAGCAGAGAAGGAGAAGCAGGAGGAGAGAGAGGAACTGGGTGTGCTATGTATGCAATGTGTACTTTGATGAAGGTGTTTTGGGCTTACATAGCACACCAAAGGAAAAAAGGCTGATTAAATAAAATACATTTATTTAATCTTTTTTTGTTAAATCCATTTTTGCAACTTATTGCTGCCAATCTACTGCAGCCACTTCACTCGGTGATTTCCATTTATTATTCATCGGGGAGGATTTTCAGGTTGTGGCAACAGTGGGCTATGTTTGCAGGATTGTGTTGAAAAACACAAAGGGGGTTATTTACTAAAACTGGAGAGTGCAAAATCTGGTGCAGTTCTGCATAGAAACCAATCAGCTTGAAGGTTTATTGCGAAAGCTTACTTGAACAAGCTGAAGTTAGAAGCTGATTGGCTACTATGCACCACTGCACCAGAACCCCCCCCCCCCCCA
Source organism: Staurois parvus (assembly GCF_062004578.1). Classification (NCBI taxonomy): domain Eukaryota; kingdom Metazoa; phylum Chordata; class Amphibia; order Anura; family Ranidae; genus Staurois; species Staurois parvus. The sequence continues at coordinate 3,976,817 of NW_028318117.1, forward strand.
AAGGGTGACAACTCAAGAGCACAGTTGGGAGATATGGGCAAAGTGCCTAAACAAGGACCTATATTGCAGGATCACCAGGTATAATTTAATCAAAGCTGTAGGTTAATGTATTTTGTACCTTAACATGGGAAGCTTCTGTGAGATTGCAGTAATTGGACTTGCATGTACATTAATATAGGCTTACAACTATTTGTACTGTCACATCAGACTAACGTTTGCAACTACATTTGTAGCCTTGGCAAAACAAATCACTTCTAAGACAACAGTCTGTACTTGAGATTCTTCTGAGATACTTGGGATACTGTCTGTGGAGCTTATTTTTTCAAGCAAAACAGAACCAAGGCAATTAATCTAATTAAAGCTTGAGATCTTTTGTTTAAGGAAACATAACGGATTCTGTCAACATTACTCACCAACATTACTCACCATCTGCAAACAAAAAAAGAGACATAAATTAGCACATTGTAGTGCATTGGTTTTTGTTGTCCTGTAATCCCCACATGGACTGAACCCTGTTATTACATTTTTGTAAGGTTTGTGTCTTTTAATGAGTTTCTAACAATTCCGGTCTCATGATAGCTCTGCTTTAATGTCTTAGGGCCTGTCCACACCACCAACCCGCACTGCAACAGTGCTAATGTGCTAAGTACAATGCATTGCACTGTTTATTTATTTATTTTTTAAAACATGACATTTAATAAATCTATTTTCAAGCCATTGCATTGTGATGCAATGTAGAGCATCAAAATACAACTAGTGCATGGCAAGAGTGTACGTCTTACTTTATTTTACACTGTAATGTGGTGTTGTGAATTAAACACACAGGACACATGGCAGGTCTTTTAGGTGGCCTGTATTGGGTAAGACCGCCCAGCCCAGTATAACACATTATGGTGTGAACAGACACTTAAAATTTTAAAGTTAAAGCAGAGCAGCTAAATACACAGTTGAAATGCATATATATGTACTGGTTTACCTGCCAAGATATTTGTAATTCTGTACAGCCAGTCTTTTGATTGCAATACTACATAGCCAGTCAGGTAACACAGTTAATAACGTTTTCTTCAACACAGCTTCCTAGATTAGTTTTCACTGATCAGCATACACGTTCCATCTTTCCACCTCAGTTGTCCCTCTTGGTCTCTTTGGTCTGATGTGCAGATCTCTATAAATACATGTACTGTTTAACTACCAAAATTGTTATGATACACTTTAATTCATCTTCTAAATTATTGCATTTGTTATTTGAAAAGCCAGTATAAAGGCTGTGAGCAGTAAAAAAAAAAAAGTCAGTTTAAAGCTGAAGTTTATCTTTAAGCCTGGGTTCATACCAATGCGGTGCTGGAAAAGCTGCAAATCCTGTTCATTTCCCACACTGCATTGCAATTGCATCACGTTCATGTGAACTGGTGTGGGTGTCAATAATAAATTAATGACACCCCGAAACAGATTGCAAAACACGATGCGATTGCCAGAAATGAGAACACCCATGCAATGCATTTTGGGTGCGGATTTAAAAGAGAGTCCTGCACCTTTTTGGTGTGGATGGTGCAGGTGAACTACCAAAATTGTTATGATACACATTAATTCATCTTCTAAATTATTGCATTTGTTGTTTGAAAAGCCAGTATAAAGGCTGTGAGCAGTAAAAAAAAAGTCAGTTTAAAGCTGAAGTTTATCTTTAAGCCTGGGTTCACACCAATGCGGTGCTGGAAAAGCTGTGAATCCTGTTCGGTTCCTGCACTGCATTGCAATTCCATCACGTTCATATGAACTGGTGCGGGTGTCAATAATAAATTAATGATACCCCAAAACAGATTGCAGAACGCGATTGCCAGAAATGAGAACACCCATGTGATGCGATTTGGGTGCGGATTTAAAAGAGAGTCCTGCACCTTTTTGGTGTGGATGCACAGACATTTGCATGTAATTTGCACAGGAATGCAGTGCAATTCTTGTGTGAATTACATGTGGTGTCCCGCACTGCATAGTGTGAACCGTCTGTTAAGAGTAACTCTTAATTTTGTTGAGAAAATAACATTCCCCTCTGGATGATCTATGTACATAGCAAAGATTTTATCAAACTTTGTTGTAGATTCCTACCTTTTGTTATTCTGAAGAAGTAGATGTTTGTTTGTCTGTGTCCATGTGTAGAGTGAATCTGTATGGGAGTGACTGATTAGTTATCAATCAGCTGCTGCACTTGCAGAGCACTAATGAGTAAAATTGCAGGGTCTGCATCTCTATAGACATGATTTCCCATAGGGAATGACATTTTTGTTGCTGGGGATGCCAAAAATCTTACCTGTATCCTAGTGCAAACTTCTGGGAAAATCAGTAAGCCAATCGCCCAATCAGGAAATGTCATTTTCAGGGGGCGTTCTGAACACCTCCAGGTAGCCATATTACATTTCATTGTATTTTACAGAAAATTACAGTGCTGCAGATTGAAAAGGAAAGGTAATTTTTAATGCCATTCAATTAGAATATGACTTGAGTCACAATTGTAAACACTTTATATGTAATTTTTTTTTATTTGCTAATATTTTTTTCCAATGAAAGTGGAGTTACCCTTTAAAAAAAATCCCTGCAGTTTTATTCATGTCACTTATCTGTAACTAAGAATGTCCCATGTTGTACAAGCAGCTTTATTCTACAGAGAGCTTCCCTGAAGGGATGCCTGTCCTCTTCCTGGCTCTGAACTTCTGGAGCTGCAATGGTTAACAGCTTTGGGTCTTCAGGCAGAACAGCACTACAGATGATCCAATGGGGACACACCCCTCCTTCCTCTTCCACCATTGAGAAAAGTTATTTCATTGATTACACTGCTTGTAACATGATCTGTGAATTGGGGAGAGAATCCTGAACTGATCAGACTCTCCCCCATTCACAGATCCTGTTCCAAGCAGTGTCATTAATGAAAGAACTTTTCTTAATCAAGAAGGAGGGAGATTGGGGTCGTAGTCAGAAAATCTGCACTGCTGTTCTGCCTGAAGACCCACAATTGTTAACCATTTTAGTCAGGTGCGTATTTACTACAAGGCAAACAAGGCACTTGCCTAGGGCGGCAGTTTTTAGGGGGTCAGCACTTCCCCCCAGAAGAAGGGATGAAAGAAGGGACCTGCTCGCCATGGGAACCAGGTGGGATCTGAGAGAGGCTGCGGGCTGCTTGATGGTGTATGTAGAGCCTGACTTTCGTTCTTGAGGATGTCCGGAGCTGTGAAGATGAGTGTCTTTCTCTCAATTGCCGGGGGAGGGGGGTAGTGGAAGGCTCTCCCGGGTGGGGGGCAGGGGTGTTGTTGGTCAATGTCAGTATTGTCAGGTTCTCTCGGCAGGGGGGAAGGGCGTGAGGTTGGTCGGTGTCCATAGGGGCAGACAATTTTTGTGTTGCCTAGGGCAGCACAAAACCTAAATACACTATTGATTTTAGTGCCAGAAGTTCCGAGACGGAAGAGGACAGGCATCCCTACAATGAAGCTTTCTCTAGGATCCAGCTACCTGCACAACATGGGGCATACAGTAGGTCATAGTAGGTAAATTATGTGACTAAAGCCATAGGGATTTGCTAAAGTTAAAAGGTACTGTATGTGTTATATGGCTGTAGCATATCTAATATCTTATTATTGATCAGCTAGAGATATGGTTGCACTAAAAATAGCAGGCCACTAAAATACAGCATAAAATCCTTTATACGTTTATTTGTGCCTTGTATGTTACAGTTGAACACTTTAATTTGAGTGCTCATTCACACCTATGCAATTTTATGAGTTTGGCTTGTCAATGCATTACAAGAGGTATCACATTTTTGTCACACCTGTGCAACCACTTCCACCTGACTTGAAAAAAGTTTTTGGCACTTCTTTCAGTGTGTTTATGGCCCTGTATACTTTAATAGAAGTACACAAAAAAGACGTAAGAAAAAATGCAAAAAAAAAATTGCATATAATGAGGAAGCACAAGTGTGAACCTAGCCTATGTTTTGCAGTAATAATCTTTTAACATGGTTTGTAACTACGGATATGGAGCCTGTGCAATAGGACACCACGTTTGCCTAGCACCCTGTGATTCTTTAATGCATTCCAGCTAAGAGATTTTTTGTGTGTATTTTTTCATGTGTGGAGGGCTAAACATGTGTCATATTTTTAATGTTGGGTGTCCATGTTGTAGATTTGCCTTCATTCTTTTTTTGTAAAAGGTGAAAGATTTATATGATCTGAAGAGAAACCTTGCCTTAATTTTTTCAGTGTGTTTATGGCCCCATAGACTTTAATGGAAGTGCACAAAAAAGGCATAATAAAAAATGAAAAAAAAAATGCATGAAATGAGGAAGCACAAGTGTGAACCTAGCCTATGTTTTGCAGTAATAATCTTGTAACATGGTTTGTAACTAAGGATATGGCTGTGCAATAGGACACCACGTTTGCCTAGTACCCTGTGATTTTTAAAGTGCAATTCCAGTCAAGAGATTTTTTTGTGTATTTTTTCATGTGGGGAGGGCTAAACATGTGTCATATTTTTAATGTTGGTGTCCATGTGGTAGATTTGCCTTCATTTTTTTTTAGTAAAAGGTGAAAGATTTATACAATCTAAAGAGAAACCGTTCCTTCATTTTTTGTCCTGTAGAAACCAACGGAAATAATGAAATCTCTTAATTTGGAAAACAGACAACACAAATGACAGTGGCTCAAAATCTTTCCTACCTTACTAATAAAATAACATTTATTGCCTTTTGGAGTGATACTTCCCACTTCCTGTCCCAGTGACACTGAACAGGAAGAGTAAGGAAATGATACGACAGAATTAATCCTAGACACCTAATCTCTCCATACTATCCAGAACTAAAACAAAATGGGTGGTGTCCTCCGTGGGGTTGTGTGCAGGACTCTGCTCTACCTGGACTCTGTGCACGGGGAGGGATGTGGGAGACTAGAGAGGTCCTGGAACACTGGGCTGGGCTCCACACTCACCCCACGTTATTTCCACTAAAAAAATGCGAGCAGGCGAGTGGAATTTTCAAGGCCTGCAGTAGCATAACATGCCAGAACTTCATAGGAAGTCTGTGGCTGCAGGTCCGAACAGAATAAAGATAGCTGTATAATGCCCAACAGTTTTCACCGACTAGAGGTTCTGCTCTGGTCAATCTGAACAGGAAGAGTAAGGAAATGATACGACAGATCCTAAACACCTGGTCTCTCCATACTATCCAGAACTAAAACAACAAGGTTTGGCTGGAACTCTGCTTTAAATACAGCCTGGATGACAAAGACATATCTTATGTGCCTAATGTTATTATCTGCCTTTCAATTCTCTATGAATTTCAGTAAAATGAAAAGCACTGAAAAACCATTACACAAAGTCACCTCTGTTTTATTAAACCTATAGTTTCTTTTGGCTTTACTCTGAAGGTAAATTTGCATTAATTTATTTCAACCTCCGCTGGTCATAGTGAGCTAAAAAATGGATCAGTCAGACTTAATTTAAAGCTAAAAGATATATATTCATCAAAGACATATCTGGCACCCTATGGAGATGAAAAAGCTATATCTACTGATGACTCCGTTCTGATTAAAATGTCCCTGTGGGATCTCGGCAACTATAATCTTTGAGTTGCCTTAAAAGTTTAAAATAGTAGCAATAAGAAAGTCTGGAATTTAACCCCTTCCCCCCTGCCTGGTTATAAATTGCTCATGTTGGCAGGGCGTTAATGTCTTTGATAAATTTTAAATGCTGTAGGAATACATAGTTGCAACACCAGACAAGATTAAATACATTAAAAATGTCAAACCTATTAACGTGCTACAATAAATAATTTGTTTAAAGTGTATCTAAATCCAAAGACAAAAATGAAATATATTGCAGTTTACTAGTTCTGAGATGTCATGGCCATGTTAGTTTTTATCTCTTCATACCTTTTTCAACATTATTTTCATCTGGTAATCCTGCCAGTGTCATTTTATTTATTATTATTATACAGTATTTATAAAGCGCCAATGGTTTGCTCAGCGCTGTACATTACAATCATACAGTGAGGAACAGAAGTATTTGAACACCCTGCGATTTTGCAAGTTCTCCTACTTAGAAATCATGGAGGGGTCTGAAATTCACATTGTAGGTGCATTCCCACTCTGAGAGACAGAATTAAAAAAAAAAAATTCAGGAAATCAAATTGTATGATTTTTAAAGAATGTATTTGTCTTGCACTGCTGAACATAAGTATTTGAACACCTGAGAAAATCAGTGTTAATATTTGGTACAGAAGCCTTTGTTTGCAATTACAGAGGTCAAACGTTTCCTGTAGTTCTTAACCAGGTTTGCACACACTGCAACAGGGATTTTGGCGCACTCCTCCACACAGATCTCCTCTAGATCTGTCAGGTTTCGGGGCTGTCACTGAGCAACACGGAGTTTCAGTTCCCTCCAAAGATGTTCTATTGGATTTAGGTCTTTAGACTGGCTAGGCCACTCCAGAACCTTGATATGCTTCTTACGGAGCCACTCCTTGGTTATCCTGGCTGTGTGCTTTGGGTCGTTGTCATTTTGGAAGACCCAGCCATGACCCAACTTCAATGCTCTGACTGAGGGAAGGAGGTTGTTGCTCAAAATCTCACAATAAATGGCCCCATTCATCCTCTCCTTAATACAGTGCAGTCGTCCTGTCCCCTTCGCAGAAAAGCACCCCCAAAGCATGATGTTACTACCCCTATGTTTCACAGTAGGAATGGTGTTCTTGGGATGCAACTCATCCTTCTTTTTCCTCCAAACACGGCGAGTGAAGTTTAGACTAAAAAGTTTTATTTGGTCTCATCTGACCACATGACTTTCTCCCATGCCTCCTCTGGATGATCCAGATGGTCATTGGCAAACTTAAGACAGGCCTGGACATGTGATGAGTTGTAGCAGGGGAACCTTCCGTGCAATGCATGATTTGAAACCATGACGGCGGAGTGTTCTACCGACAGTGACCTTTGAAACTGTGGTCCCAGCTCTCTTCATGTCATTGACCAGCTCCTCCCTTGTAGTTCTGGGCTGATTCTTCACCTTTCTTATCATCAGTGATACCCCACGAGGTGAGATCTTGCATGGAGCCCTAGTCCGAGGGAGACTGACAGTCGTCTTTAGCCTCTTCCATTTTCTAACAATTGCTCCAGCAGTTGATCTATTTTCACCAAGCTGCTTGGCAATTGCCCCATAGCCCTTTCCAGCCTTGTGGAGGTCCACAATTTTGTCTCTGGTGTCTTTTGACAGCTCTTTGGTCTTGCCCATGGTAGTAGTTGGCATCTGACTGACTGTGGGGTGGACAGGTGTCTTTAAAGAGCTCAGACAGGTGCTACTAAGTTAGATTATTGAGTGGAATAGAGGTGGAATTTTTAAAGGCACAGTAACAGGTCTTTGGGAGCCAGAATTCTTGCTGTTTCTTAGGTGTTCAAATACTTATGTTCAGCAGTGCAAGACAAATAAATTCTTTACAAATCATACAATGTGATTTCCTGAATTTTTTTTTAAATTCTGTCTCTCAGAGTGGGAATGCACCTACAATGTGAATTTCAGACCCCTCCATCATTTCTAAGTGGGAGAACTTGCAAAATTGCAGGGTGTTCAAATACTTCTGTTCCTCACTGTACTTCCTGTCCCTTTGCATCTACACTCAGTTTTTATTGTATCTATGAAGGGAGTCATAGTTATCACCAGGGGCGTATTTGCTCTGAGGCAAACAAGGCGTTTGCCTTGGGTGGCATTTTTCAGGGGGGATGGAAAAAGTGATACACAGGAGCCGTTTAAAGGCTTGCAGAAGTCTCCTCTACATACATGGAAATGGATCTGATCTGCGAGCTTGAGATGCTGCTGGAGGACAGGTGGAGAGGGTGTCCGGTGTCCTACTCTTGTTGGCAGATGCCACAGCACAATGTGGCTTAGGGCTTCTATCTGATTCGCTTGCCAGCTAGACTCACTCCGCCTGTCCGCCGAGTGACATAGCCAACCCCTCCCCTCTTTTATCTGCCAAACCTCCGGGATCACTGAGCGGCCTAGGATGGCCCGCCCCTCCTGGTGCGGTGATTGGCAGATGGTGGCCGCCAGATCTGCAGGCCAGGGCACACACACAGGCCGAAGCCAATAGAGAGGAGGAGCCAAGCGGCCAGATGAGGGAGGAGCTGACGGGTGACTAGCAATTTACACAATAAAGATAAGGTTCTGTGTGCTTTCTTAAACACACAGTGACAAGGACACTGCATTCCTGCCAAGATCAACAGATATTTTCTGTGCTTGCTGAAAATGTTTTTATCCTGAAAAATGAAAACTACTTCAGTTACCATATCTAAAGACTGGTAAGCTGCAGTATATTACATTTTTGTTTAGAAATTCCTTAAATCCCAGCTCCAGGTTTACCTAGATTCAGAGGAAGTGGGTTGGATGATTCTGGCCATTATTCAGCCTGGAAGTGGACCTGCAGCTAGGGTGAGTATTGCTACGAATGCTGCTTTTTTATAAAAATAAATAAATAATTCTTGAATACTTTTTTACTCTTTCTACAAAGGTGAAATTAGGTTTTAAATAATCAGATATAGTAATAGGATCCGGTTTGTTTTTTATTGCTGTGTCCCCATTGAGGAGATTTTGACAAATTTCCTGTCTAAAGTGCTGCAAAAGTGTAAACAATTTCATTGTATTTTAGATTAATCTTGCAAAATGTATTCCTCAAAAAAGGAAACCCTCAAATCTTCCTTATTGCCTGACTAAATTGTGCAAGCCTTCATCAATATGTGATAGACCACATATCCTTGTTACAAACCTCCCAACTCTCTGTACAAAGAGGGACAGTTTTTAAAGAGGCAGAAATGGGCGCGTATAGCGCATTGCACTGGAAGGTGGGAAGGGCCATATGGGTGTGGTTTACAGATATTCCTGCAGCAGCTTTGATAATAATTCCACCTGTATTAGAAGATTTATCATAATAATAGCAATACATTCAAGAAGGTATTATTCCTTAAAAAAAATGCTTTATATATTAATTTAGCTAGCTGATTTTAGTCTGTACTGTCTATTTATACACCAACAAATGTACCAACAACATAGTTTCTATCCTGCAGGACTCAGGAGTATGTGGTGCACAAAGTGCAGGGATCAGGAATGCATAATGCACAGGCCAGCCTGAACACAAAAATTGCCTTCTCCTCCCAGTACAAATCCCCCCAAGACTATATCCCCTAATACAGATCACCTCTTACAGCCTCATATCCCCACCCCACCCAGCCGGGAGGCTGACAATAAGTAATTTCCAGGTACTTACTCCAGTTGCATTTTAAAGCATTTAAAGCTAAACTCTGGGATCAGCAAATATTGTCTAAATGCAAGTCATGTACAGTTGGGTTCATATATATTTGGACACAGGCACAATTTTAGTTTTTCAGGTATTTACCAAAACATATTCAAGCTATAGTTATATAATGGATATGGGCTGAAAGTTCACACTCTCAGGTTTAATTTGAGGGTATGTACATCCATTGGATGAAGGGTTTAGGAATTACAGCTCTTAAGAGTAGCCATACCCCCTTTTTCAAGGAACCAAAAGTAATTGGACAATTGAATCAAAAGCTGTTTGCTGTTTGGCCAGGTGTGGGCTACTCCTTCATGATTTGTTCATCAGTTAAGCAGGTAAGTGGTCTGGAGTTGATTCTAAGTGTGGTACTTGCATTTGGAATCTATTGCTGTGAACCTTCATCATGCGTTCAAAGGAGCTGTTCATGCAAGTGAAACAAGCCGTAAGACTTCAAAAATGAAACAAATCCATCAGAGAGATAGCAGCAACATTAGGAGTGGCCAAATCAACAGTTTGGTACATTCTGAGGAAAGAAGAACACACTGGTGAGCTCAGCAACATAAAAAGGCATGGACGTCCACAGAAGAAAACAGTGGTGGATGATCGCAGGATCCTCTCTATGGTAAAGAAAAACCCATTCACAACATTCAGACAAGTGAAGGACACTCTCCAGGAGGTGGGAGTATCATTGTCAAAGTCTACAATCAAGAGAAGGCTTCACGAGAGCAAATACAGAGGGTTCACCACAAGGTGCAAACCATTCATAAGCCTGAAGAATAGAAAAGCCAGATTAGACTTTCCCAAAAAACATCTAAAGCAGCCAGACCCGTTTTGGAAAAGCATTCTTTGGACAGAAGAAACTAAGATGAATCTGTACCATAATGACGGGAAGAAAAAAGTCTGGAGGAGGCTTGGAAAAGCTCATGATCCAAAGCACACAGCGTCCTCTGTAAAACATGGTGGAGGCAGTGTCATGGCATGGCCATGCATGGCTTCCAGTGGCACTGTGTCATTGGTGTTTATTGATGATGTGACAGAAGCAGCCGGATGAATTCTGCAGTGTTTACAGATATACTGTCAGCCCAGATACTGTTTGCCAGAGCCTGGCAAAGCATCAGAAAGTAGAAACAGATACTGTTTGCCAGAGCCTGGCAAAGCATCAGAAAGGAGGAAACCCAGTCTTTGGTAATGTCCATGGGTTCCACACTTCAGGCAGTTATTGCCAGTAAAGGATTCTCAACAAAATATTAAAAATGAAATGTCTTTTTATGATTCTATTCATTTGTCCAATTACATTTGAGCACCTGAAAATAGAGGGACTGTGTATAAAAATAGTTGCAGTTCCTAAAATTTGTACTAGATATTTATGTTCAACCCCTTGAATTAACGCTGAAAGTCTGCACTTCAAATTCATTTGAATTGTTTTCTTTTAATTTATTCTGGTGGCACACAGAGCCAAAAGTATGAAAATTGTGCCTGTGTCCAAATATACAGTATATGGACCTAACTGTATATTCTTACTGGAATCTTGGTTTGCTTTGTGTATTTCTTCAAGATCTATGCAGTATTGTAATGTGAAACTTTGACTCTGTGCAGGAACTTTCTGTAAGACTGGTTACTGATGCTCTCTCTCCTTGTGCAGAATGACTGGTCTTGTCTCCTCCCCCTCATGTAGTTTTCAGCCTGTAGTGAGAGGGCCTTCCACAGCTCTTTGTACAGATATATACCAAACAGTGATGATGTCATTGCTACTTTTACAAGGTTATAACTGGGTTTAAAAATGCATTTGGTGCAAGAAAAATGGATTTATATAATTGTTTAATGAGGAGTACATTTAAATGAAAGCGTTGTATCATACATGCCATGGTGATATATGTCAGAAGGTCAAGCTATTGTTAACCATTGATTAACTTGACTTGTAATATTATATATATATATATATATATATATATATATATATATATATCTATATATATCTATATATATATATACATACAGTGAGGAACAGAAGTATTTGAACCCCCTGTGATTTTGCACTAAGAGTTCTCCCACTTAGAAATCATGGAGGGGTCTGAAATTCACATTGTAGGTGCATTCCCACTCTGAGAGACAGAATTAAAAAAAAATTCAGGAAGTCACATTGTATGATTTTTAAAGAATTTATTTGTTTTGCACTGCTGAACATAAGTATTTGAACACGTAAGAAACAGCAAGAATTCTGGCTCTCAAAGACCTGTTACTGTAGTTTTAAAAAGTCCACCTCAACTCCACTCATTATTCTAACTTAGTAGCACCTGTCTGAGCTCTTTAAAGACACCTGTCCACCCCACAGTCAGTCAGATGCCAACTACTACTATGGCAAGACCAAAGAACTGTCAAAAGACATCAGAGACAAAATTTTGGACCTCCACAAGGCTGGAAAGGGCTATGGGGCAATTGCCAAGCAGCTTGGTGAAAATAGATCAACTGTTGGAGCAATTGTTAGAAAATGGAAGAGGCTAAAGACGACTGTCAGTCTCCCTCGGACTAGGGCTCCATGCAAGATCTCACCTCCTGGGGTATCACTGATGATAAGAAAGGTGAGGAATCAGCCCAGAACTACAAGGGAGGAGCTGGTCAATGACATGAAGAGAGCTGGGACCACAGTTTCAAAGGTCATTTTCGGTAGAACACTACGCCGTCATGGTTTCAAATCATGCATTGCACGGAAGGTTCCCCTGATCAAGTCATCATATGTCCAGGCCCGTCTGAAGTTTGCCAATGACCATCTGCATGATCCAGAGGAGGCATGGGAGAAAGTCATGTGGTCAGATGAGACCAAAGTAGAACTTTTTGGTATAAACTTCACTCGTCGTGTTTGGAGGAAAAAGAAGGATGAGTTGCATCCCAAGAACACCATCCCTACTGTGAAGCATGGGGGTGGTAACATCATGCTTTGGGGGTGCTTGTCTGCAAAGGGGACAGGACGACTGCACTGTATTAAGGAGAGGATGAATGGGGCCATTTATTGTGAGATTTTGAGCAACAACCTCCTTCCCTCAGTCAGAGCATTGAAGATGGGTCGTGGCTGGGTCTTCCAACATGACAAGGACCCAAAGCACACAGCCAGGATAACCAAGGAGTGGCTCCGTAAGAAGCATATCAGGGTTCTGGAGTGGGTGAGCCAGTCTCCAGACCTAAATCCAATAGAACATCTTTGGAGGGAGCTGAAACTCCGTGTTGCTCAGCGACAGCCCCAAAACCTGACAGATCTAGAGGAGATCTGTGTGGAGGAGTGCGCCAAAATCCCTGTTGCAGTGTGTGCAAACCTGGTCTAGAACTACAGGAAATGTTTGACCTCTGTAATTGCAAACGAAGGCTTCTGTACCAAATATTGACACTGATTTTCTCAGGTGTTCAAATACTTATGTTCAGCAGTACAAGACAAATAAATTCTTTAAAAATCATACAATGTGATTTCCTGAATTTTCTTTTTTTTAATTCTGTCTCTCAGAGTGGGAATGCACCTACAATGTGAATTTCAGACCCCTCCATGATTTCCAAGTGGGAGAACTTGCAAAATTGCAGGGTGTTCAAATACTTCTGTTCCTCACTGTATATATATATATATATATATATATATATATATATATATATATATATATATATATTCTCTGTAAAGGAAAGTAAATTGTAAATTTTCAGTTTAGAAGTGCTTAAAGTCTGCCGTACACAGCTCGAGTTTTGGCCAATTCCTGCTGAATTGCCCAAATTGATCGTGGGTGGACCTGTTGGCATCACCTGGCTCAAGAAAAGTCAAAGGAGCTGGGCAGAAAATTTTCAGGCCAACACTGACTGCATCCAGTCAGATTCAGTCACTATTCAGGTATTCTGACAGCCATGGGTGCGCGGATTTACAGTAGTGTGGATGGAGGAATCTATTAGATTTACCATGTTAAGCTCATGGACTGAATGAATCAATGGCATGAATTGTCACAGTTAACATTTCAAGTCTCTACAGAGAGATCTAACTGGGGGGTCCCATCAAAACTTAGCACCCCATGATGTGAAATTACACCCCCCACATTTAAAGTAGTTGTAAAGCCTGAAGGTTTTTTACCTTCTTGCATTCTGTGCATGAAGGCAGAAAACCTTCAATATGCAGTTCCCCCCGAAGTCTCCCATAATACTTACCTGAGCCTGATCCAGCAATGTGCACAAGAGCAGCTGCTGTCATTCATAGCCATTGAGGAGGAAGCAGGAGTGGGTTGAGCTTGTCCATAAGACAGCTCAGGAGTGATCATGCACGAGTGCCCCCAGAATAAGCAGCTAAGGGGGCACTCAGTAGGGAGTTGGAGCCCAGGGTACCGGCGGGGGATCTGAGAAGATGAGGATCGGGGGCTGCTGTGTGCAAAAGTATAACATGTTTTTTATTATATAAAAAAATAAGCCATTAGTATCACGTCAGTGATTTCTATATGAATGCCTAGACTCATTAATCTGTGCCATTTATATCTGCCCGGAGTTCAGCATTATGGTTAGTGATACACTTTGAAGGAAAAGTAAGTCCACATTCAGGCATCATAGGGTGCTTTCATTGTCAAGCCACTAGCCATCACCAGTATCTGCAACAGCCAGATGCTTGAGTTAAGCACACACATCCCCTTAACATCTGCTAATGTTTCCTGCAAATTTTGTAAATACTTTTCTAATAAACATTTTGCAACTAATCACAGTTAGCTAAGTGACAAAACTGACAACCTTTATTAGGATGTATGAAGAAATAATGTTGGGTAAGTAAAATATATTTGTTTATACCTATAAAAATGACAAATGGCATAAAATTAACATTGATTTGTGACCAGATATTTCTGATATTTTGCTCTCCTTTTTTGGGATTATATTGATATTAATGCTTTCGTAGTTCAGAATAAATGTATTATTTGCTTAGAGATCAGTCGTAAAGCTGTCCCTGATCCCATGACTAAAAACCAGTTTCTTGGAGTAGTTATAAGTCTAAATTACCAATGACATTTCTGTTAATGATTGATCACTTAGTAGAAAGTTCCACGCCAGTGAACTTTGAACAAAAAAAGTAAGAAAGTAAAGGTCAATTATAACTGGAAGTTGCTGAGAATATATACTGAGAGGCTTAAAGCTGAATTTCAGATAGATATAAAAGATGCAAAGTAATGCAATTCTGTATTCATAGATACATCATTCAATGTATTTTTTAAAGCAAGCAGTGTAAGTACATGCATTTAATTTTGTATCACCCTCTTGCTGTCCTGTACAGCAATACTGAGACTAGGAGAGTGAAAAGCAGTGCAAATGGCCAGTGAGTTATGCTTTAATGCAATGTTGCAAACAAGGGGCATGTTGATAGGAGGTGAGAGCAGAGTGACAAGCTTATCAATCTGCTGCTTCGTATTTTACTTTCTAGTCACAGACTGGGTAAGAGACAAAAGAGTAAGTGTTACTTACTGTAATAGGATAACTCAGGTCTCCTGTCCTGCCAGACTGGGCTTTGCTACAGTCATGGCCGAAATTGTTGGCACCCTTGATATTTTTCCTGAAAATCAAGTATTTCACACAAAAAAGGTATTGCATTAACACATGTTTTGCTATACACATGTTTATTCCCTTTGTATGTATTGGAACAAATATAAAACAGAGGCAGAAAAGCAAATATGACATAATGTCACACAAAACCCCAAAAATGGGCTGGACAAAAGTATTGGCACCCTTAACTTAATATTTGGTTGCACACCCTTTGGAAAACATAACTGAAATCAGTCGCTTCCTATAACCATCAATAAGCTTCTGACACCTCTCACCCGGAATTTTGGACCACTCTTCCTTTGCAAACAGCTCCAGGTCTCTCTTATTGGAAGGACACCTTTTCCCAACAGCAATTTTAAGATCTCTCCACAGGTGTTCAATGGGATTTAGATCTGGGCTCATTGCTGGCCACTTCAGAACTCTCCAGCGCTTCTTTGCCATCCATTTCTGAGTGCTTTTTGACGTATGTTTGGGGTCATTGTCCTGCTGGAAGACCCAGGATCTTGGACGCAAACCCAGCTTTCTGACACTGGGCCCTACAGTGCGACCCAAAATCCTTTGGTAATCCTCAGATTTCATGATGCCTTGCACACAGTCAAGGCACCCAGTGCCAGAGGCAGCAAAACAACCCCAAAACATCATTGAACCTCCACCATATTTTACCGTAGGTACTGTGTTTTGTTCTTTGTAGGCCTCATTCCGTTTTCGGTAAACAGTAGAATGATGTGCTTTACCGAAAAGCTCTATCTTGGTCTCATCTGTCCACAAGACGTTTTCCCAGAAGGCTTTTGGCTTACTCAAGTACATTTTGGCAAACTGTAGTCTTGCTTTTTTATGTCTCTGTGTCAGCAGTGGGGTCCTCCTGGGTCTCCTGCCATAGCGTTTCATTTCATTTAAATGTCGACGGATAGTTCGCGCTGACACTGATGCTCCCTGAGCCTGCAGGACAGCTTGAATGTCTTTGGAACATGTTTGGGGCTGCTTATCCACCATCCGGACTATTCTGCGTTGCAATCTTTCATCAATTTTCCTCATCCGTCCACGACCAGGGAGATTAGCTACAGTGCCATGGGTTGCAAACTTCTTGATAATGTTGCGCACTGTGGACAAAGGCAAATCTAGTTCTCTGGAGATGGACTTGTAACCTTGAGATTGTTGATATTTTGCCACAATTTTGGTTCTCAGGTCCTCAGACAGTTCTCGTCTCCTCTTTCTGTTGTCCATGCTTAGTGTGGCACAGACAGACACACAATGCAAAGGTTAAGTGAACGTCTCTCCTTTTTATCTGCTTTCAGGTGTGATTTCTATATTGCCCACACCTGTTACTTGCCCCAGGTGAGTTTACAGGAGCATCACATGCTTGTAACATTCTTATTTATCCGCAGTTGTGAAAGGGTGCCAATACTTTTGTCCAGCCCATTTTTGGAGGTTTGTGTGACATTATGTCGAATTTGCTTTCTTTCCTCCCTTTTTTTGTTTTGTCCCAATACACACAAAGGGAATAAACATGTGTATAGCAAAACATGTGTTAATGCAATACGTTTCGTGAGAAATACATGATTTCCTGGAGAAATATCAAGGGTGCCAACAATTTCGGCCATGACTGTATGTGGCTGAGCTATCTAAATCTCAGGACGTGATGGACATACAGCTATGATGACAAGGCAGCAGTGTACAGAGACTCAGTGTGAGATTCAGATTATAATAACACACATCAATATGTTGGAGTTGTAACACCATTCACATTAAAGCAAGCCTGCGACTGGTGCAGATTCATAGACTTAACTTTAGTTTTGAACCTTTTAGGGCATAATCTGCTGAGAAACATTACAGTACATTAGCAGCTATTACCCATTTTAAATGAGATCTGAGATGCAGAGGTGGAAAACAGATACTAAAGAAAGACTAACAAAAATAAAGTGTGTGTCCTCAAAATGGAATCTACAGTATATTGGTGTTTAATACAGTACCAGTAGTACTGTTTGTGTCTAATAAAAACTCATACAGAGAGACAAAACTCTTTTTTTTTGTAAATATTCAGCGAAATCAGTTATTGAGGAAGTATTGGACAGCATAGTATTGGAAGCTTGTCTTGTCTTCCACCGCCTATTTTATTTTCTTATAGTCAGCAAATACAGTTTGTATATCAGAACTGATCAACAGAGGCACAATACATCCAGGGCTGGATGTATTGTGGCCCACAATCCCTTAAAGTGATACTAAACCCAGGACCTGCATTCACTATATCCGGTCTTCCACAGTACATAGAACATGGAAATGCAATTATTTTAGTAAATATAAACTGCTAAATACATTTTCTCATCAGCAGTTAGAGCAGTCTTGTGACTTCAGCAGAGCACTGGTTAAAGCTTGTAGGAGGAGTTTTCTTTCTGCTCTAAAAGGATGTGAAGCCTCTGACTGGACAGTGCAGATTGGCCCTGTGCTGATCACATGCACCCTCCCAAGAAAAAAAAAACCTCTCTAGCAATACACACCAAACTAAGCATGTGCATGTGACCATGGGTTCAGTCTGTATGAAATGGACATTTCAACAAGAGGAGGGGCAGAAAAGAAAGGATCAAATACTTTTCTTACACAATGCAGAGGATTAACCCCTAGGATTCCACAGTCAATATAACAAGCATGCTTTACTGCATATACAGACTGATTTTACTGTTGTGGGTTTAGTAACACTTTAACACCGGCAGGCACTGTTTTTTTTATTCCTTTATCTAGGACTTCATTGCAGGTACAGTTATCAGCAAGTAAGTAAGTGCCTCAGATGTAGCTGAGTAGTATTGGCACAGTGCTTGTAGAAAACCAGAGAACCAGAGAGAGGAGATACATTTGCATGGAACATTAGACAAGATATACTGCTAAATCCTTGGTTTTGTAATTGTATAGTGCATTCCCACAATTGACAACCACGTCTGGTGTCTGAGGGGCTTGAATCCCAATAATATCTGTGATGTCTGGTTGACAGTCAGATTTTTTTTAAAAGTTAAAAAAAAAAAATCTTAACAGGGACGTGTATTGGATCACTCTTCTATGTAACAGAGTGAACTCTGTAAAAATGGAAAGGCGGAGGGGACGGACAAACAAGTGAATGTTTGAAGAATGTAAAATTGAAATGTTGAAGGAGGAATATGGGTTATGGGATGCATCGCGATGGAAAGGCCACATCGAAGGGCTCTTGATTTGTAATGGGAAGCCTCCTTGCGCACCATGGGTGATGTAATTTGGATACAAATTGAATCCACCTTCAACTTGTGAGTAGGTGCAGTGGGCTGCTGCAGCAGTGAAGACACAGAGTCCGGTTGCAAATTAACTCAGAACTTGTGTTGCAGAGAATGCCAACTACCTATAACCCCAGAGTGCCACTTGGGGTAACAGTCACAGTTCAGCTCAAGGCAGAGAGGCAGCGGGTAAAGATGCAATGATAGTGTCTGTCGTCAGAGGGAGGAATGAGGCCTGGATGATCCCAAAGGGAAGTTCCTTGGGGTAAGGAACTCTGCTGACCCAAAGATGGCCACCACAGGTCACCCGGATGCAGCATAGCCAACTGGAATACTGCCTCCAGGAACCAGGAAACCACAGAGAAACCAAATCTCTCCTGACTTCCTCTCTTGGCTGTGCTACTGCTCCAGGACCTACAGTGGAGGAAGCAGACTGCACCAGCCTACAAGCTTTTTGTCCTTGGGGATTAGCCTGACCCAACTCAAGGAGACAGATCTGTAGTAGGGGAGGTCAGCATATCTTGATCTAGAGATGCAAAAAGGGGTTCATTGGTTCCAAGTGTCAGTAGCTCTACTGTTTCCTTCACAGACCAGAATGTATGTAATATTGTCTGAAAATTCTGAAGTTATTTTTTTTTTCTTTATCTCTGCATTCATTTCTATCACTGTTGGAAATAAAAAATACAAAAAGCACACAGAGATTTATGTAAGAGTACACATGTGTCTTGTATTTAGACAACATTTCCTTATCCTAACTCTAGGCAGGTATAGGAGACACAAATTAACCACTTCCAGACCGGACGCCCGCTGCCTGTTTCCAGGTTTTATGGCGGATGCCCTTTGATAGCTTTACATGTTAACCCCTTCCCAGGCAGTGTCATTTTTACAGTGACAATGTATGGTATTATTACTTATCATTGTATTAGTCTCACTGGTGACGTCAGTGGCAGTTCCCAGCATCAATTAGTGTCAGATTACCCACCGCACTATTCCAGTCCCATTTTAGTTCGCTGATCACTGCCATTAGTAGTATGAAAAAATAAATATAATTCCAGTATATATGCCATCATTTTTAGACACTATAACCTTCATGCAAGCCAATAAATACACACTTATTGGGATTTTTGTTTTACCAGAGACCTAGCAGAATACATTTTGGCCAAAATTTATGAAGAAATTTTTATCAAAATTTTTGATCTTTTTTTTGTTTATATAATTAAAAATTATAAAACCCAAAAGAAAACTACATTTGTGTGAAATAAATTGTATAAATTTCATTTGGGCACAGTGTTGCATAACCATGCAATTACCAGTTACTTAAGGGCAGTGCTAAATAGGAAAAAATGGCCTGGTCATGAAGGGTGTAAACCCTTCTAGAGCTGATGTGATTAATTCAGCTCTGTAATCATTAGTACATCAATAATGCATTTTTTTTTCAATTCAAACAGTGTGTGTACCTACATATGACCTAGTATCAGCCTCTTGAAGTCCCTATATACCACAGTGTGAGTATAAGAGGAACAAGCAGTACAATGAGCCAATGAGAAGAAGCATTCTGATAGCAGGAGAAAGCAGAGTGGCAGAGAGATGAGCTTTTCAGGCTACTGCTTCTTCTTTCATTCTCCAGTAACAAGCTGTTGTGGGTCCATAATCACTTGGGCTCAGAGGAACTGGGTTGAATAATGCTGGCCATAGGACTGAGGACATCTAAGTGCATAAAAAATAACTTGGGAAAAATCTTTGGACTGAAGGTAGATATTACAGTAAAAGGTAGTTTTGTTATTTAATCATTACATGGATTCTTCAGTCTTTTTTTTTTCTTTTTGGCTGCAGTTATCAACCTACATAGGACTGAATTCAAAGACACCCGAAAATCAAAGTGAAAAAATTATGCTGCAAGCTAGTCCATTTTGCTGAAATTTCATTGCAGCAACTCAAAATAGTAGTTTGTATGGCCCCCACGTGCTTGTATGCATTCCGGACAACATCGGGGCATGCTCCTAATGAGACGACGGATGGTGTCCTGGGGTATCTCCTCCCAGATCTGGACCAGGGCATCACTGAGCTCCTGGACAGTCTGAGGTGCAATCTGGCAGCATCGAATGGATCGAGACATGATATCCCAGAGGTGTTCTGTTGGATTTAGGTCAGGCGAGCATGGGATCCTTTCAATGGTATCAATTCCTTCATCCTCCAGGAACTGCCTGCATACTCTCGCCACATGAGGCCGGGCATTGTCATCCACCAGGAGGAACCCAGGACCCAGACCAGCATAGGGTCTGACAATGGGTCCAAGGATTTCATCCAGATACCTGATGGCAGTCAGGGTGCCATTATCTAGCCTGTAGAGGTCTGCGTGTCCCTCCATGGATATGCCTCCTCAGACCATCACTGACCCACCACCAAAACCAAAATCTTGAGACTGTGCTGGGAGACAAAGCAAACCTTCTGGCAATGGCATATCTTGATGTGCCATCCTGGAGGAGTTGGACTGCCTGTGCAACCTCTGTAGGGTCTAGGTATTGCCTCATGCTACCAGTAGTAACACTGACCCTAGCCAAATGCAAAACTAGTGAAAAACAGAAAAGATGAGTAGGGAAAAAATGTCAGTGGCCTCCTCCTGTAAAACCATTCCTGTTTTGGAGGTCGTCTCACTGTTGCCCATCTAGTACACCTGTTGTTAATTTCATTAACACCAAAGCAGCTGAAACTGATTAACAACCCCCTCTGCTACTTAACTGACCAGTTCAGTATCCCAGGAGTTTAATTGACTTGATGCTATACTCTGATTAAAAAGTGTTCCTTTAATTTTTTTTGAGCAGTGTACATTAATAAACTTCAGCCAAACTCCAGCTAACATTTTATAAGCAGTTACGGCAACATATTTTTTTGAGATAAACGTTTTACATAAATAAATAGAAGATGATCATTATAAGCACCCCTTCCATTGTTGAGTGGTTTATCTCATCCCTGTAAATGGTACATTTGCAAGAGAACTTGTTCTTTTTGAAAAACAACAGACTTACTGGCCAGATCACCAGGTAAAAATAAAAGAAAGAAAGCCTAAAAAAGAAAAATAATACAGCCATCACATCTAAGACTTGGTAAGCTGCAATATAATAAATGTTATACCTCTTTTAAAAGGCTCCAGTATTTTGGTCTTGTTTGTAATGCTTTCCCTTCCAATCAGCATTTGTTTAATGACATTAAAGCAATTTGTAGACTTCAGATCTCTTCATCTTATCTGAGCGTGGATATTTATGCATATGACATATGGAGTGTGATTGCTGCCAGACAGCTCTGTAGATAAGCAATTTCTCCCCTGAGAATAGTCATTAGGATGCCTGGAGAAGATAAAGTGTACCTATAGACTGATAAATGTGGTGTAAGTAGTTTATTCAGACAGCAATCTGACTCACATATCCAAACAAGCTGTGTAGATACAAACCCGCAGAGAACTGATTTCTAATGTTAAGCTCATAACTCATAATAAAAAGAATGTATATAACATCTTAATTTAAGTTCATTGTTGCAAAAAGTTTTTTTTTTCCTAGAAAAAATTTCTCCAATGGCCAAGAGTCCTTAAAAAGACAAAGTTCAACCACAGGAAGGACAGTCACCCTCACCCCACAAGCCCTTAAGCACATTTGGGTGCGGACGGCACTGATAGAAAGAGTGCTCGATAAAATTGTCCAGTACATTGTGGATAACTGCAGGTAAGAAAATTTTAATTTTAGTGTTAACCCTACTCCAAGTATTTCGTTTTGGGTTAAACAAAATATGCTGTAACTTAAAAAATCATTTTGATTTGTGTTTGTTTTGCAGATAACGGCACACTTGTGCTCATATGAATTGTTGAGTAATTTGTGTTTCAGCAATGCTATATATACTAGAGATACCTGTACCAATACCCACAACATATATATTTACTAATGAGGAAAACTACAAAATTAAGAATAGCAAAAACCTTGAAAAATATTGTTCTTTCGACCAACAGATACACAGAAACATTGTTTACAATGATTTGATTTGACAACCAGAATTTGGCAGCCAGTCAACCAAGAAAAAGAACTTTCAGAAGCATAGTTTATATATAAACATTCTCCTTAAAGGCAACCTGTGAGATCAGAAATATGAGAGCTGCTATTGGTTACTTGTTATTTTAAGGTGCAGATTTTGATGTATGATCCCTATGATTAAGCCCTGAATAAGGCTGAAACGCGTTTGGGAGGTGAGATTGCGCTGTAAGCCATACTAATACCACAATATAGCTACTTGAATGAAGATTTCAGTGGAATGCGACCTGAGTTTTTACCGTGTAGGTAGTGAGAAAAGTGATGGATCCCATTGTAGGTCCAGGCATCTGTGATGCGCAATACAACTTTTCATTTGGGGCAAAAGCAACTCTGATGGACTGTCTTCTTTAAAGAAAACCTGTTGCAAAAGTAAAATTGCTCAAAAAGCTTTGCCTGTAAAAGCAAGTAAATGCTAACCTTTTCAGCTTCCTAAGCTGCTGAATGTAGCTCTGCTGAAGACTGAAGTCTGCTGTGAAACTGACATGTATGGGAGTGTTGTTGACATCCAATCAATGATGTGGATGTCAGCCGGAGGAACAACTGAGCGCTGTAGGACTTACAAAAGAACGACATTCTCATTTTTAGTGGTTTCTCAGCAGACTTCAGAGGAATGTGTCTCCTTAGGCCTCATACACACTAGCAGCAAAAAACCGCTAAGCGCAGCAAAAATGCATGTAAACGTGCATTTGGCTATGTTTAGCGGATTAGATGTTTATTCATTTCAATGGCCAGAGTACTGCTAAACGTAGTGCTAAACGTAGTTAGCACTTAGGCGCGTTTTGCAACATTTTGGCCGCGTTTAGCATTTTGTACCTAAAACTTCCTCTCCTGAACACAATTCTTCTGCATTCAGGAGAGAGGCATTTCACTGGCCCCAAATGCTGTTGCCGTTAAACTCTGGTAAAAGTCTATGTGTGCATGGACAAATAAGGGTTGATTTACTAAAGGTAAATATACTGTGCACTGCAAGTACAGTTGCTTTAGATCCGAGGGGAAGTCCTGAAATGAGGCGAAGCTCTGCTGATTTCTTTTATCCAATCATGTGCAAGCAAAAATGCTGTTTTTTCATTTTCCTTGCATGATCCCCTCAGATCTAGATCAACTGCACTTTCAGTGCACTTTTGAGTGCACTTGGAGTGCACTTGCAGGGTGCATCCTACTTTGCCTTAGTAAATCAACCCTAGTGGCTTTTATTGAGTTAAGTTCAGGGGCTTTGGCAAAACAAGTCAAAAGCTCTTGAAGTCACGTTTGTGAGCAGAAGTGTACACGTGGCCTAAATGAAGCTAGGTTTATAGTAGCACAGACAGTGGGAAAGGTAAGTATTTTCTCTTCTCTAACAGGCAAGTCTTTTTTAATCAATTTAATTTTGATGACAGGGTCACTTTATTGAGTGCGTTCAATTTCTATTGAAGACAAAATGCTATTGGTATTAAATGTAAGGATTAGGATTTCAATGAACACTGTCATTCTATGTGTCTACTATCATCTGCAGGGAACGGCAGAGATTCACACAGCGCATGCAGAGTATAATGAATTATTGTCAATTTTCTATCAAACCACAATTGTCGCTAATGTATAAGCAGATGATTTCCAGCTGAGTACTGTAATTCTTACACTTAACTTGCAACTTGTTTTCACTGTATTAAAATTCAAATAGATTCATCGTTGTTTCATCATTCAGCCCTTTCATCTTCTTTCCATTCAAGGAAATGCATTCCCTTCATCTTACCAAAACACATCACAGCAAGTTCTGCCATGATACAAACATCTTTCCTATACACTGTATCATTTTTGTCTTCATCTGTGCAAATAATCAGGACAGCCAATATACAGCCAAAATACAGTCTATCATGTAGTAACAAGAAATGCCTTATGACTTCCCTTCCACGCACTCCCATTACACTGTTGGTCTGTCAGAGCTGATGCAAATAGCCAGCTCTTTCTGATATATGGAAGCACCTGAATGGCCAGTCTCCAGACTCAACCACTGTAACCTGAGGTAGAGGTGACATCATCAACCCTGTGTAGGCTCCAACACCTTTCAGTATGAAACTTGCACAAGGTTCGACTGCCAAAGGAACAGTGAGACAGTGGAGTGCAGGAAGAGTGAGAATAGATGGTTCTCAGATGAGTTATTAAGATCAGTTTGTCTTTAATTAAGATTGTAGATCATAAGCTTAATAATGGCATGCAATTTTCTAAAGCAAGCAAAATCCTTTCTTATATTAAAAGAGGTATAGACTCCAGAGAGAGAGATATCATTCTACCCCTGTACACATCATTAGTAATACCTCATCTGGAATATACAGTTCAATTTTGGGCACCAATTCACAAAAAGAACATTGGGGAACTGGAGAAAAGTACAGAGAAGGGCAACCAAACTGGTAAGAGGCATGGAGGAGCTCAGCTATGAGGAAAGATTAGAGGAACTGAATTTATTCTCTCTTGAGAAGAGGAGATTAAGGGGGGGATATAATCAACATGTATAAATACATCAGTGCTTAATACAGTGAACTCGGTGTAGAGCTATTCACCCTGAGGTCATCACAGAGGAAAAGGGGGCACTCTTTACGTCTGCAGGAAAAGAAATTTAATCTCCAAATATGGAAAGGTTTCTTCACAGTGAGAGCTGTGAAAATGTGGAATAGACTCGCTCAAGAGTTGGTTCTGGATTGCTTTAAAAAAGGCCTGGATTCTTTCTTGGTTACTAACATTTATAGGTAAAGTTGATCCAGGGAATATCTGATTGCCTCTTGGGGGATCAGGAAGTAATTTTTTTCCCCTGCAGGAGCAAATTGGATCATGCTTTGCTGAGTTTTTTTGCCTTCCTCTGGATAAACTTTGAGTGTAGGATTATAACTTTTTTTTTTTTTAAGGTTGAACTGGATGGACTTTTGGCTTTTTTCAGCCAGACTAACAATGTAACTATGTAATTGGCAAAACAACAGAGCTTCAATAAAGTAAGCCTGTTGTCCTATTATTATGATAAGTATATGTTCCACCCAGGATAGTGAGCACTGTATGGTGGCAGATAGTACATTTAGCATTAGCCTATAAAAATTCCTATGCAAAGACAACCTTTCTAAAAGTCTTCTACTGGGGGCACCCCTACTCTTAGGTGACAGTGCTTGGGCATAGAGTCCTGTGGAAAGTTCTATCTGCACCCTAGAAACCTTGGAAGTTCTAGCAGTGCTGTCTGGTGATAGTCAAGAAACCTAAGGTCCTCATCACACTAGCGAACCTGTCACTGGTTGCAACTCCCCAGCAAGAGGATTGATAAAAATGCACTCATCTGCGTTGCAGAATCTCATTTGTCACAAAAGGCTCATTTACAGTTACGATTGGGGGTGGTGGCAATACCCCGCAGTTAAACTGCGTTTTTAGCACCCCTCAACCGCTGCCCCTTTTGCTACAGAAGAAGTATTCACATGCCATGGCTGTGATGCATTGCATCTTGGCCGTAACAGAAATTATACCCCCTGACAGGTTCAGAGAGCAGTACCGCCCACCGAGCATGACCCATTCAACTAAATAGGTCCACACTGTAACCACACACAACTCATGCAGTTGCAGTGTGGATGTCTTGTATTTTGGGGGTTAAAGCAGGCAATGAGGTGGCAATACAATACTTCCTCACCATCTGTCTGTTCGAACATGGATCACTGTTTGGAGAGCAAAGCAAAGGGAGCAGCAGCAGAGTGACACCATGCTGGTTCAACCAACAAGGAAATGTAGTACTAGGAAACTTACTAGGAAACTGCTTTTTTGAGTTTTTGTGGGCCTAAAGTTACCATCTGGCACCTTATGGTGACCACAATCTTTTGAATGTGTCTAAATCCAAGAGCAAAAATACAATACAAAGCAGATTACCATTCTTTAAATGTGGTGGCTGCAAGTTTTTTTTTCTATTTTGTTCTTTTTTTTCAGGTTTTTTTCTTCTTTAAAGAGGAAACTATTCTCTTCTTTTTTGGCTTTGCTGCCATGAGCCATCATGTGCAGATGTGGTGAAGAATTCTTCCTGGCCTTTGGGTCCTGGCAGAGCCATTTGGCATATTTGTGCACATGCAGGAAAGTTTCTGTCTATGCGCAATGATGACAAAGGTTTGGGACTTTTATAACTGCTGCCTTTGCACATGCAAAGGAGCCAAGTTGGGTATAGCTCTGTGGGATGTCGGGTTTTTGTTAAAATCCCAGGACTGTTGGGAGGTATGGCTAATTTACAGTGGGGCAAAAAAGTATTTATTCAGCCACCAATTGTGCAAGTTCTCCCACTTAAAAAGACGAGAAAGGCCTGTAATTGGCATCATAGGTAGACCTAAACTATGAGAGGTAAAATGAGAAAAAAATTCCAGACAATCACATTGGCTGATTTGGATAGAATTTATTTGCAAATTATGATGGAAAATAAGTATTTGGTCAATATCAAAAGTTCATCTCAATACTTTGTTATATATCCTTTGTTGGCAATGACAGAGGTCAAACATTTCCTGTAAGTCTTCACAAGGTTGGCACACACAGCGACAGCCCCAAAACATCACTGCTCTAGAGGAGATCTGCATGGAGGAATGGGCCAACATACCAGCAACAGTGTGTGCCAACCTTGTGAAGACTTACAGGAAATGTTTGACCTCTGTCATTGCCAACAAAGGATATATAACAAAGTATTGAGATGAACTTTTGATATTGACCAAATACTTATTTCCCACCATAATTTGCAAATAAATTCTTTCCAAATCAGCCAATGTGATTGCCTGGATTTTTTTTCTCATTTTGTCTCTGTTGAGGTCTACCTATGATGCCAATTACAGGCCTCTCTTATCTTTTTAAGTGGGAGAACTTGCACAATTGGTGGCTGACTAAATACTTTTTTGCCCCACTGTATGTTTGATATTATAAGATAGAAATAGAGAATGATAGAGATCTCAGTGTGATGTTGTACGGCAGAACAGTCAAATAACTTATGTAAATACAATTAATTACCATTTTTGTTCTGTTGTGCTCAGTTTGCTCAGTTACTTGCTTTTATGGGGATGAATCCAGCTGAGCAGAGCTTATAAATGAACAAATGACTATTTCAGCAAGAAGAATTACATATTAATCCTCTTTGAAAGTGGTAATATAATTCAGCTGGAAATGTTTAACCTTACTTTAGTCATGCCTTATAGCTCAGATATAATGTATCTTAATGTGCTCCATAATGGATGAAAATATAGTGCTGAAAATATAGCAAAGCTAATTTACTGTTCTCTATAGTAACAATATACATGACATTCTATCACCATTTCCCCATAAATCAGTAAAAGCATCCTAATTCAAAAGCTAAATGTCTTTCCTTAATGAGTGAGAACATATAAAACAAGCTATAAAAGATAAAAGGTTGGATAGATTGACATTGTATTCTTTTCATAATACTTAATATCAACAACAATTGGGATTGCACCTTCCAATGATAGGACTGGTTGCATAACAGGGTGGTTGCAGAGGATTCACACTGCCATCTTTAATGACCACTGTGCTATGGCACTAAAAGTAACAAAGATTGTAATTCCTCAACTCTTGCTATTCAGTATCTATTTCTACTGTAGAGGAGAAAACGTTGCCTGAAGAATCCTCCAGCGTTCTGAAGAGTTGGATTCTTAGTCAGCTGCTGTGCTCTGTGGTTTCTTCTGCCAGACCCTACCTTACTACAGGACACAGTGGTGACAATAGGGGCAGGTGGATCGCCCCACTCTCACATAAAGGTTGAATTGTGTGATAAAGTCACTGCATGCAATACTTGATTGTTTATTGTTTATCTCTACAGTAAATATTATGAGAAAGAAGCTTTACTGGCTGATCCAGTTTGCGGTCCGATCTTGGCAGTTCTTTTAGGTAAGACTAAAACGAGAATCATGGTTTATTAGGTATAGCCAAATACATTTAGTGCAAATTTTTGTAAAATGATAAGTGGACTGGGCTGTCAAATGCTGATGGTCCTGCAATTGTCAGTTTTATAACGACTAATATATGGGGTTGATTTACTAAAACCGGAGCACTCAGAATCTGGTCCAGCTGTGCATGGTAACCAGTTAGCTTCTAACTACAACTTGTTCAATTAAGCTAGAACAATAAAACCTGGAAGCTGATTGGTCCGCCCAATCCTACATTCACAAAAGATCCTTAGATTATTTTTTACGGGATGCAAAGTGTTTTCTGAATGGAGGAGAGGCAGATGAATGACAAGATCGCCCACCTCCATTCACAGATATTTTTACATATGTCTAATTAAATGCAGATTTATCAGTATATTGAGAGGTAAACTGCTGGAACCTAAAATGCAAAAACGCAATGTGAAATGGGTTTGTATTTTGATGTGGACCTACCTTTATGGTTCTGTCCTTAAAGTGTTACTAAACCCACAACAGTAAAATGAGTCTGTATATGCAGTAAAACATGCTTGTTATACTCACTGTGGAGCTTAAAGGGTTAATCCTCTGCATTGTTTAAAAATGCTGTTTAAGCCTGACTTCTCTGATTCTTCCCTTCTTCCAGTGTCTCCCTCTTATCTCCCGATAAGACATATGTGTGGTGACACTCTGCACATGCTCAGTTTAGTGTGTATTGCTAGAGAGGTTTTTGTTTTTCTTGGGAAAGTGCATGTGATCAGCACAGGGCCTAGAGCAGAAAGAAAGCTCCTCCTACAATTTTTAACATGTGCTGTGCTGGATACTGATAGAAGTCACAAGACTGCTCTAACTGCTAATGAAAAAAGGTATTAAGCAGTTTATATTTTCAAAATAATTGCATTTCCATGGGGTGTGTACTGTGGGAGACCAGATAACACGTTAAAAACTGATAAAATTATGTTTTTTGTGCTTATATGGTCAGATCCCTGCCGAAGTCCCTTTCCTTTTCTTACTAATACTTCATAGTGGTGAATGCATGTATGATAATGACATATTCTGTGTTTGAATTTTTTTTTTTCAGATGCTTTATTTATATTCTAGTATTATCTGGGTTTATTACAGTGGTTGCATTTTATTCACATGGTTTAAATCTATTGAAAAAAAACCTTTTCTTCAACCACACCCCTAGCAGTGTTTTGTTTGCCTCAACCTGTCACTGCCACTTAATCTTCATATAATAGAGATAAATATATATAAAAGGCATGTGAAATGGAAAGAAATGTGTAGACTGAAAGCTACCATTCCATGGTCAATCACAGTTCTCACAATTCAATAATACTTGTGCTAATACTTCTTTTAAAGTAAACTGAATGCATGTAACAACTACTTTAGTTCAGGAACAAGAACAGTGATGTGTATTCTTAAAATTACTGTATTGCACAGTGGATTCAATTCTCCTTGTGTTATTCTGCAGTTGGACCTTGTGCATTAGAATACACAAAGCTAAAGACAGCAGATCATTACTGGACAGATCCTTCAGCTGATGAACTAGTGCAGAGACACAGGATTCATGGAACTCACACTCGCCAGGACTCAAGTCCCTGCAAGCGACCCGCCCTAGGTGTATGTATCCTTGTCTTTTATCCAACAAAGTATATAGGTCGTTTGCTGATGCTTCATAAACCATATGTGTTTGTTTTAAGCATAATTCATTTTCTTTGGCCTTGTATTTCTTTATGTGTAGGTTAATGATTTTTAATTTCTGGGGTCTTCCAAGATTAAACATTGCTGATTAGAGCAATCTACACCACTTCAAATACATTATTGGCTGCTGATTAAATGATTATCAGTGTTTCATCTTCAGTAAAATTATACTGTATGCTCGCAAATAAAGCAAACCTACTTTGGATTCATCTGATTCAGTAATGTTGTCGTGGTTAGCACTGTTACATTGTAGTAGTGAAGGTCTGGGTTAATTTCTTTATAGAGAGAATAATATTGCCAGCCTAATATTTGTATGTTTTCTTAATTGTCTGGGTTTTCTCCTGCACACATTTCCATAAAGGCTTGTGTAAGCGGCAAATGCAGAATGCTTTCAGGTACATCAAACTTGCATTTGAGAATTATTTAAAGCCTAAAGCCTCGTACATATGATGAGAATATTGGACAAATGATCATTCGTTTTTGTTTTGCATGCTAGTCTCATATCGAAAATGAATAGGTTACTAGAGTTATGAGAATTCTTGTACGACAGAATACAACTTTGGAAGTGATGTAATCTATTGTATTGTAATGTATTCTTTCCTTTCCGAGCATGCACGGTCTTGGTCACTTTTTTATGGACAAATATTGTACTATTTAAACAAAAATGGTTCATTCTGTTATCGAGAAAGAAAAATTGAAGTGCTTGTCCCTTTGGATAATTTTGCATGAACTGTTGTGATCGACTCTCGAAAGCTGTGTACTAATGATCAGATTATTGGATGATCGCTCAGAAAGCAGTATTTTTCATCCTAATTTTCTCATTGTCTGTACTAGACTAAAGTGTAGGAAAAAAATGCAAAACTCCCCCCAAAAAAACAGCACAAGGGGCAGTATCTACATTCAACGAGAATAGTTAGTTGTGCTTCAATTGAAGTCCAAAGACCTGTAGAGCCCAAAAGGGCAGAATTAAAAGTTACTCACATGTAGTGGGATGTTCCAACCAACAGTCCCAGATTTTATTGTACTTTCAATACTGATATGGACTGGGTAATGTGTTAAGAATGTAAGGATGCTCCATCGTGTGATGGAAATGAAAATTATCAACCTACAGAGAACAGAATTCAAAGACACCCTGAAAATCAAAGTGAAAAAATGATCCAGCAGGCTAGTCCATTTTGCTGAAATTTCATTGCAGGAACTCAAAATGGTATGCAGTAGTTTGTATGGTCCCCACGTGCTTGTATGCATGCCTGACAACATCAGGGCATGCTCCTAATGAGACGACGGATGTTGTCCTGGGGTATTTCCTTCCAGGGCATCACTGGTCTCTTGGACAGCCTGAGGTGCAACCTGGCGATGTTGGTTGGACCGAAATATGATATCCCAGAGTTGTTCTGTTGGATTTAGATCAGGCAAGCATGGGGGCCATTCAATAGTATCAATACCTTCATCCTCCAGGAACTGCCTGGATACTCTCGCCACATGAGGCCAGACATTGTCATCCACCAGGAGGAACCCAGGACCTACTATACCAGCGTAGGGTCTGACAATGGGTCCAAGGATTTCATCCAGATACCTGATGGCAGTCAGGGTGCCATTGTCTAGCCTGTAGAGGTCTGTGTGTCCCTCCATGGATATGCCTCCGCAGACCATCACTGACCCACCACCAAAACCACCATGCTGAATGAGGTTACAGGCAGCATAACATTCTCCACGGCTTCTCCAGACCATTTCACATCTGTCACATGTGCTCAGGGCAAACCTGTTCTCATCTGTGAAAAGCACAGGGCGCCAGTGGCAGATCTGTTAATTCTGGTGTTCAATGGCAAATGTCAATTGAGCTCTATTGTGCTGGGCAGTGAGCACAGGGCCCACTAGGGGACATCAGGCCCTCAGGCCACCCTCATGAAGTCTGTTTACGATTGATTGGTCAGAGGCATTCACACCAGTGGCCTGCTGGAGGCCATTTTGTAGGGCTCTGGCAGTGCTCATCCTGTTCCTACTTGCACAAAAGCGCAGATACTGGTCCTGCTGGTGGGTTAAGGACCTTCTACGGCCCTGTCCAGCTCTCCTAGAGTAACTACCTGTCTCCTGGAATCTCTTGCTTTAGAGACTGTGGTGGAAGACACAGCAAACCTTCTGGCAATGGCTCTTATTGATGTGCCATCTTGGAGGAGTTGGACTGCTTGTGCAGCCTCTGTAGTGTCCAAGTATCACTTCATGCTACCAGTAGTGACACTGACCCTAACCAAATGCAAAACTAGTGAAAAACAGAAAGATAGGTAGGGGAAAAAATGTCAACAGCCTCCATCTGTAAAACCATTCCTGTTTTAGGGGTCGTCTCATTGTTGCCCATCTAGTGCACCTGTTCTTAATTTCATTAACACTAAAGCAGCTAAAACTGATTAACAACCCCCTCTGCTACTTGACTGCCCAGATCAATATCCCAGGAGATTAATTGACTTGATGCTATATGCTGATTAAAAAGTATTCCTAATTTTTTTGAGCAGTGTATATAAGATGATAGCATTTACTTCTGATAACCAGGCTTGGAAGGTAGGAGGGGTAGCTTGCATCTAGTCTTGCGTGATCAGCTTTATTGCAGTAAATAAACTTTATGTAGGAATATTTTCATAAATTTATCTATGTAATACAAATAGTGCAGCGCTTAAATTACATCAATACAGCCATAAATAGTGCAATTCATATCATAAAGTGCATGCAAAAGTAAATACATCTCTAATTATGCACTATATTATATTGTAAAGTGAACAAGTGTGTGTAAATATATGTAACTATTCAAATATTGCACCATTAAAGTGAAAAAAGTGCTAGTGCAACAATATATAACCGTTCGTAAATTATATAACCATTCAAAAAATGCACCATTAGAGTGAGAATAGTGCTAGTGCAACAATGTCAGTTCATGAATATTTCCAATGATTAGCAATCTCCACTGCAAGTGCAATGCGGCAACGTGAATCCAAATTATTGAGCCAATCGTCACTGTAATTCCTCCACCCATATGCATTCACCGGTAAACAAAAGTAAATAGCCAAATAGACACTCCAGCTGACCTAGGGCATCCCCTTTAGCTCCTCAGCCTGGGTAGTATTGATAGCCAAATGTATCTTATTTAAAAAATGCTTAGTTACTGGTAGGTGTGAGTGTTACATGCAGATAATAAAAATTTAAACCAGGTAAGAGATTTCCCCGCAGGCAATTTTTTTTTAAGCTGTAGCTGTGAATTCTGTGTCTACCATTTCCGTAGACAAATGATTTAAGGATGGAATCTATACATTTAAAGTACTTTAGTGGTAAATACATAGGGGGATGCCACAGAAGGTATAGGATCTTGGCCAAAAGAGCCATTTTTATTAGATTAATTCTACCCATGACACCCAGTGGAAGTTTATCCTATACCTGGGTTCTGAACTTGACCAAAGCCTATAGATATGTTACGATGCGTGATCTGAGGGTGATCTCGTAGTGCATATGCTCAAATACAGTTAGGTCCATATATATTTGGACACAGGCACAATTTTAGTTTTTTTCAGGTATTTACCAAAACACATTAAAGCTATAGTTATATAATGGATATTAATGAAAAGTGCACACTCTCATATTTAATTTGAGGGTATGTACATCCAAATTGGAGGAAAGGTTTAGGAATTACAGCTCTTAAGAGTAACCATCCCCCCTTTTTCAAGGAACTAAAAGTAATTGGACAATTGAATCAAAAGCTGTTTCATGGCCAGGTGTGGACTACTGCTTCGTTATTTCTTCATCAATTAAGCAGGTAAAAGGTCTGGAGTTAATTGTAAGTGTGGCATTTGCATTTTGAATCTATTGCTGTGAACCTACATCATACATTCAAAGGAACTGTCCATGCAAGTGAAACGGGCCATTGTAAGGCTTCAAAAATGAAACAAATCCATCAGAGAGATAGCAGCAACATTAGGAGTGGCCAAATCAACAATTTGATACATTATAAGGAAAGAAGAACACACTGGTGAGCTCAACAACATAAAAAGGCATGGACGTCCATGGAAGACAACAGTGGTGGATGATCGCAGGATCCTCTTTATGGTAAAGAAAAACCCATTCACAACATCCAGACAAGTGAAGGACACTCTCCAGGAGGTGGTTGTATCATTGTCAAAGTCTACAATCAAGAGAAGGCTTCATGAGAGCAAATACAGACCATTCATAAGTCTGAAGAATAGAAAAAAGAATAGAAAAACCAGATTAGACTTTGCCAGAAAACATCTAAAAAAGCCAGACCAGTTCTGGAAAAGTATTCTTTGGAACTAAAATTAATCTGTACCAGAATGACAGGAAGGAAAAACTGTGGAGGAGGCATGGAACAGCTCATGATCCAAAGCACATGTCATCTGTAAGGCTCCATGCACACTGAGCGTATTAATAACACTGGTAATGTTAGCTGTGTAAAGTCACATTAAAAATTTGAGTTATTCAGCATTTTATAGCGTTTTTGTAAAGAAATTTTTTTTTACCCCAAAAAAATCCAAAAACACTGATTTGCTGCGATTTACCACGTTTTACCACGTTTTTCAGTGTTAGAGCATTTTTACAGTTAAAAAAACTTCTCTAGAAACCCACCAGTTCTGGGGGTTTTTTCCAGACAAAAAACGCCCCTCCTAAAAAACGTTGATTACAGTCTATGTGTGTATGGACACATAGGATAACATGCTGGGGAGTTCACTGGCTGTAACAAAAAATATCAAAAGCCAAAAACAGCAGCTATAAAAACATCCAGTGTGAATGAGGACTAAAGCTGGGTGGAGGCAGTGTGATGGCATGGGCATGCATGGTTTCCAGTGGCACTGGGTCTTTTTTGTTTATTGATAATGTGACAGAAGACAGAAGCAGCCAGATGAATTCTGCAGTGTTTAGAGATGTATTGTCAGCGCAGATTCAGCCAAATGCAGCAAAGTTGATTGGACGGTGCCTCACCATACAGATGGACGATGATCCAAAACACACTGCAAAAGCAACCCAGGAGCGTTTGAAGAAAAAGAAGTGGAATATTCTGCAATGGCCGAGTCAATCATCTGATCTCAACCCAATTGAGCATGCATTTCACTTGCTGAAGGCAAAACTAAAGGCAGAAAGATCCACAAACAAAGAACAACTGAAGACAGTCCAGCCACAGTTAGAGCCTGGCAAAGCATCAGAAAGGAGGAAACCCAGTCTTTGGTAATGTCCATGGGTTCCACACTTCAGGCAGTCATTGCCAGTAAAGGATTCTCAACAAAATATTACAAATGAACATTTTATTTATGATTATATTCATTTGTCCAATTACATTTGAGCCCCTAAAAATGGAGGGACTCTGTATGAAAATAGTTGCAGTTCCTAAAATTTATACTTGATATTTATGTTCAACCCCTTGAATTAAAACTGAAAGTCTGCACTTCAAATTCATTTGGATTGTTTCATGTTAATTTATTTTGGTGGCATACAGAGCCAAAAATATGAAAATTTTGCCTGTGTCCAAATATATATGGACCTAACTGTACGTCAATGAACTAACTCTGGCGAGAGGAAGAGATGCTTTTTCTACTGTGGAAGGAAAGGTGTTATTGAGGAGTACCTGGGACCTGTCACAATTAATTTTTAAACTGGACTGTTCCCCGAATTGCTCAATAGTTAGCAGGGTGGCCAGCAACAAGAGACCAGGATCCCCTAAGTAAAGGAGCATATCATCAGCATACATTTCAATGGTCTTGACAAATGGGCCCACTCACAGACACCGAAGAGAGGGGTTAAATCTAAAGGATATGACAATTGCTTCTAAAAGTAATGTTGCATTATGGAAATGTAGGCTTCTCCTCCAGTGCATAAAAGTTAAAGCAGTTTGAAGCTGCTGTGGCATGAGCTTTAATAACTGTTAGGATTTTAGGTACGTTTTACCAGCCTATGTTGTCAAGTATTTACAAAAGTTTTTATTTTATAGATTTATTTTCTTCCACAAGCTCATTTTAATTGTCTTCCATACAAAATTAAAAATACTATATGTGCTATGGACATTAGATTGTTTGTTTCTAACTTATATAGAATAATGCAAACTATAGATAATATGGCTAAAGACTGACACACATTGATAAGATTTACATTGCAATTTTAAAGACTATAGATTCCCTTTAATAGAGGTCTGTTGTCACTAATTACTGCTGTTTATGCCAGGCTCATGGGAGCTCTCTGTGGTTCTGAAAAGGCTTATCCTTGCTCATGCAACTTAGAAGATGGATGAAATAGCCGTGTTACATTGATTTTGCTGTGTTCTGGAGGTCTTTATTCTTGGGAGCCATTAATGACTGCAAAGGCTACAGAATATACACAATGACACGGCGATGCAAGATGGTATACAACTTAGAATACAAGTGTACAATCCAAACAAACACGTTGCTGCATTAGAAATGGATGTGTGTATAAGTGTGTCCTGCAGCGACCCTCAGTTGGAACCGAGCAGAATCAGCAAGGGAGAATGTCCCCAGCACACCGAGGATCACCAATATGGGTCCAGAAGTTTTAATGAATGATCACACAGTTACAGAAAGGCAACGTTTCGGAGTTTTGCAGGACCCCTTCATCAGGCATGTGATGGTCACATGCCTGATGAAGGGGTCCTGTGAGACTCCGAAACGTTGCCTTTCTGTAACTATGTGATCATCCATTAAAACTTCTGGACCCATATTGGTGATCCTTGGTGTGCTGGTATACAGCTTAGATCTCAGAATATTTTAGGGCAAACCCCAAAACATTGCCCATTCTTTAAATACACTGCTCAAAAAAATAAAGGTACACTTTTTAATCAGAATATAGCATGAAGTCAATTAAACTCCTGGGATATTGATCTGGTCAGTTAAGTTGCAGAGGGGGTTGTTAATCAGTTTCAGCTGCTTTGGTGTTAATGAAGTTAACAACAGGTGCACTAGATCGGCAACAATGAGATGACCCCCAAACCTGAATGTGTTTACAGGTGGAAGCCACTGACATTTTTTTACCTTTTTCATATTTTCTGACTGTTTTTCACTAGTTTTGCATTTGGCTAGGGTCAGTGTCACTACTGTTGGCATGAGGCGATACCTGGACCCTACAGAGGTTGCACAGGCAGTCCAACTCCTCCAGGATGGCACATCAATACGTGCCATTGCCAAAACGTCTCCCAGCGAATCTCCAGAACGTGGAGGAGATTCCAGGAGACAGGCAGTTACTCTTTGATAGCTGGACAGGGCCGTAGAAAGTCCTTAACCCATCAGCAGGACCAGTATCTGAAAGGGTCTGGAGAAGCCATTGAGAATGTTGGGCTGCCTGTAACATCGTTCAGCATGACCGTTTTTGTGGTGGGTCAGTGATGGTCTGGGGAGGCATATCCATGGAGGGACACACAAACCTCTACAGCAGGCATCACTAAATGAAGGACCAGGATCTGGATGCGGACCGAGTCACTGTCCCATCCAGACCTATGCAGTCCTGCCATTTAAGAGCCTTTTCTTACCCCAGTTGTCTCGCGGTCATCCTCACAGAGCTGACAGCGGGAGGCAGGACAGTTCTGGATGGAGGATGGGAGCTGCCGGAGGTTAACAAGCAGGTGATTGGTTGCTACGATGAAGGGCAGTCCTAGCAATCAATCACTGTGTAAGATAGGACAGGGTGGCGAAGTTAAAGGGGCTAAGGACATTAGTGTTAAGGGGGTGCTGAGAACAGTAATGTGGGGGGGCTAAGGACTGTGATGTGTGGGAGATGAGGACATTAAAGTGGGAGGAGCTGAGAACTGTAATGTGGGTGCTGAGGACAGTAATATGGGGGGCTGAAGACAGTAATATGGGGTTTGAGGACAGTAACGTGTAGGGGGGCTGAGGACAGTAACATGGAGGGGACTGAGGACAGTAATGTGGGGGCTGAGGACAGTAACATGGGGGGGTCTGGGGAAAGTAATGTCGGGGGATGATGTAAAAAGGGGCAGAGTCCTCTGCAGTGAAGGGGCTGAGGACAGTACTGTTGGGGGGGGGGTTGATGTCAAGGAAGTGTGAGAACACTACTGTGAAAGGGGTGGAGGGGGGTGATGTAAAGGGGGAGCTGAGGACACTCATCAAGAGGGATCTTGCTTTGAATGAGGAGGGGACTGTGATGTGCAATGGGGATTGAGGACATTGATGTGAAAACAGGTTCAGATCTGTACATGTGCATTTGGTGCACACATTGTGGGTAGGTCAGCACTACCTGCTAGAAACCTGAAGAAGTCCCCGGCCCTTTTTTGTTTCAAAATCACACCGCAGCAACATGTGGTTTGGCACACATGACAATGCACGACAGGGGCCTACATGAGATTTGGACTTCTGATGCATGCAAATTGTACTGCCAGACCTTGGTGAATTTTAATTCAATACCCCTGCTCTACAGGCTAGACAATGGCAGCCTGACTTCCATTAGGTATCGGGATTAAATCCGTGGACCCATTGTCAGACCCTACACTGGTGTAGTGGGTCCTGGGTTCCTCCTGGAGCATGACAATGCCCGGCCTCATGTGGCGAGAGTATGCAGGCAGTTCCTGGAGGATGAAGGAATTGATACCAATGAATGGCCCCCATGCTTACCTGACCTAAATCCAATAGAAAAACTCTGGGATATCATACTTCGAAATACCCCAGGACACCATCCTTCGTCTCATTAGGGACCTTCTCCAGACTTTGTCAGGCATGCATACAAGCATGTGGGGGCCATACAAACTACTGAGTACCATTTTGAGCTTTTGCAATGAAATTTCAGCAAAATGGAATACCCTGCTGCATCATTTTTTCACTTAGATTTTCGAGGAGGTCTTTGAATTCAGTCTTCTGTAGGTTGATAATTTTAATGTCCATCAAACGATGGGGCATCCTTACATTCCTAACACATTGCCCAGTCCATATCAGTATTGAAAGTACAATAAAATCTGGGACTGTTGGTTGGAACATCATATCCAGCATGATATTTTTCCCTATTGAGATCTGGTGTGTTTTCAAAGTGTTCTTTTAATTTTTTTGAGCAGTGTATAATCCATCTTCTGTGATGACAAAAATGGCAACTAAGGAAAAATTAAAAAGGTATAAATGTCCTCTGTCAATAAACATGGTGCAGCACCTTCCACAAATAATGGATTACCAGGTTTACTGACATTTGATCTGCATGCGCATTTTTTATTTTTGTCCTTAGGCTATGTTAACAGTAATTAGCACTTTTTTTAGTATTTATCTACTTCATTTTATTTAGTGACTAAGTAAAAGAGAAAATAAAGACAATACAAGTGCATAGTGAAATACGCTGATCAGTCATAACATTATGACCATTCACCATAACTCGTTGAGGCATGGACTGCACTAGACCTCTGAAGGTATGTCGTAGTATCTTGCACTAAGCCATCAGTAGCAGATACTTTAAGTCCTGTAAGTTGTAATTTGAGGCCTCCATGGTTTCGACTTTTTGTTTTAGCACATCCCATAGGTGCTCAATTGGATTGGGATCTGGAGAGTTTGGAGACCAAATCAACAGTTTAAACTCATTCTTGTGTTCCTCAAACCATTCTTGAATTCATCAGACTAAGCAACCTTCTTCTATTGCTCGGTGGTCCAGTCCAGATGCTGGTGCCCATTGTATGTGCTTTTGGCTGTGGACACTGGTCAGCATGAGCACTCTGACCAGTCTTTAGCTACGCAGTCCCATATACAACAAACTGTGATGCACTGTGTGCTCTGACTCCTTTCTATCAGAACCAGCATTAAAGTGCTTCTAAAGGCTGAACATTTTTTCATTCTACAAGTAAAGGTAAAAAAACTTTCAGCAGCCTCCTAATACTTACCTGAGCCCAATCTTCATCCAGCACTGTGCATGAGAGCCTCAGCATTCCCAGGTCTCTCTCTCTCCCCTCATTGGTTGAGACACAGCAGTGGAAGCCATTGGCTCCCACTGCTGCCAATCACAGCCAGTGAGCAGAGAGCGGGGAGCAGGACTGAGTCCCATAGACACACAGAGCTGGCTCAGGAGCAAGCATGCATGAGTGCCCCCAGTGCAAGCAGCTTGTGCTGGGGGCACTCAGTAAGGGGGAGGGTCCATAAACCATTGCACAGAGCAGGTAAGTATAACATGTTTGTTATTTTAGAAATAAACTAAATATTAAAAAAAACCTTTAGAACTACAGTAACTCTTCTTTTG
Source organism: Staurois parvus (assembly GCF_062004578.1). Classification (NCBI taxonomy): domain Eukaryota; kingdom Metazoa; phylum Chordata; class Amphibia; order Anura; family Ranidae; genus Staurois; species Staurois parvus. The sequence continues at coordinate 4,016,793 of NW_028318117.1, forward strand.
GTTCGGACTACACAGACCAACCTTTGCTCCCCACGTGTATCAATGAGCCCTGTCATTGGTTCACTGGTTTTCCTTCTTTAGACCATTTTTGGTAGGTCCTGACCACTGCACACTGAGAACGTACCACAAGAGCTGCAGTTTTGGAATTGCTCTGACTCAGTCGTCTAGTCATTACAAGTTGCCCCGTGTCAAAGGCGCTCAAATCTTTATACTTGCCCATTTTTGCCCAAGGACAACATGTTCACTTGTTTGTCTAATATATCCCACCCACTTCAAGATGCTACTGAAACAAGATACCTGGTCATAATATGGCTGATCAATGTGCATCTGTATATATTCACTTCTTGTTATGTCAAATGTAAGAACAAATGTAATTTTTGTAGTAATAATGTTTTATGTGTTTAATTAAAAACTTTAGTTATAAAATTAAATGTTTACAATTTAGACATTTGAATCACGGAAGTATATTTGTAACAAGTCCAAGGTGCATAAGTCTAGAAACTATTTTTAGCAAAAACAGCTGGAATGGATTAGTTCCTCTATTCTGTTCTAAAAATAAATTCCTCTAAATCTAAAATAATACAAACAATCGACATTGAACAGCCACAAATGACACATTCTTCACAGAAAAAAGTAAACCCTGGGATTGACATCACTGGCAATATTTTCTGACCTAAAAAGACAAACACGCAGACGTATGCCTTTGATTCTGAAAAGCAAATACCATTTAGAATAGATTGTAAGTGAGTGGAGTAAGGGATAGTATGAGTCACCAATGATTATTTATGGAAGATAGAAGGGCAAATTCTAAAATCAAAGAGGAATTATATGTAGCAGAGAAACAAATGTTCTCCGTGTTTGAGGAATGTGCCCTGAAGACTTGATGATCTGCCAAGGGGTCAGTCATTCTCCGAATACTTGAAATGTAAGGTATTTGAAAGCTGAATTAATCAAATGGCTGCAAAATCAAATATATATGACTACAGAGGAATAAGAGCAAATACATTTGGAATAATTTCCCCAATTAGGTCACCTTAGAAACATTAAGACCAAATATATAGTCAGACCTTTGCAGATCATCTAGCTTTATCTGTGGTTAACATTTTCCCATTGTCTTTAACCACTTGCTGACCGCCAAATGTAAAAAGACATTCACAATTATGTGCCACTTTGTGTTGGTCTATCACATAAAATCCCAATAAAATACATTTACGTTCTTGGTAGTAACATGACGAAATGTGGAAAATTTCAATGGGTATGAATAATTTTTCAAGACACTGTACTTGCTGTGACAAACTACTTATTGAAAGAAGCTTTCCACTTTTCACAGATTAAGAAGCGTCATTCCAGTGGTAGCATGTCAGAGGACAAATTTGCAGCATCGGCACGGGAATATGTTGAGTCACTTCACCAGAATTCCAAAATACATCTACTCTATGGGAAAAACAATGTACTCGTTCAACCGGTAAGTAAACATATATTTCTGCTAAGGTCATCAGATTTCTGTAGTCCCATTTTATATATACCTATATAAGTTATATATAATATTAGGGGTCAGGAACAAGGACAATTGCAACAAGCAAGCATAGACTGCTTGAGAATTTTTTTTTATTGTACCTGTTGCCTTGCTCTTTAAATCTGAGGCTAATCTCCACTCCTGGGGCAGTCAGATCATTTTGATTTAGGCTGACCTGGCCTGGTAGGCAGCTTGGCAATTGGGAAAAAGCCACTGCTGTCAGAGATCAGAATGTTGATGCCTAAAATTGGTAGCAGAATAATGACAAGATTCCTTTAAAGCAGACCTGTTCAGGTGTGCACCACTAGAAAATAACTAAACATGCTACACTCCTGTGCATTATAGTTTTATAAAATGAAAAGAGGGGGTGCAGCACTAGTAAACTCCACAAAAAATAAAATGTAAAAGACCATAAATATATAAAAACAATAAATTCACATATAAATCATGCGTAATAAGGTGATACTTTGAAGATATATGCACCACTAAATGTGCGGCTGATATCATGAAGGAGGTGTCAGACTCAATCAACTATATAAAGGTAAGTCCAAAGTGACAATGTGAGTGAGATCTCAGATGATCTTCAGACATCCAATGACTAGAACCATGGAAGAGGTGAGAAAATGGGTATAGATTGCGCACTCACCAGATACACAATCTTTATGCGCATTTGTGTTGTATAACCACAGAACATCAGATGTCCTCAGATAGGTCTGGTCAGATCTGGTCATGTATCACTCACCGCCCCATGGTCACACTCGGGAATGTTAGAAAGCCACAGAGGGTGATGGCAACTACTAGTGGGAAACGTTTGAATATAGAAAAACCAGTGTGAATTTTCTGGATTTAATATTGATGAACTTAGATGGTACTGTTGCAACTTCATCTTTCTTTAAAGCAACAGACCGCAATAGCTATATTCCCACTAGTAGTTGCCATCACCCTCTGTGGCTTTCTAACATACCCAAAGGCCAATTCCTTAGAATAAGAAGAAATTGTACCTCCCTGGATACCTACTTATCTCAAGCCTCTGTCCTTAAAAATAGATTCATGGAAAAGGGATATGAAGAATTACACCTTACCCGGACCATGTATGAGATAGCAAATATGGACAGAAAACTATTACTGGCTGATAACACATTGCATAGGCCACCTAAAATCTGCCCCTTTGTCACTATGTTTTCCAGACAGTATAAAACGATCTCTAGGATAATAAATCAGAATTGGAAAATTTTGAAAGGAGATCCAGTTCTAACCAAGATTTTACCAGATAAACCTGAGATCACCTATAGGAGAGCCCAATCTCTTAGAAACCTGATAGCCCCTAACATCATTAATCCACCTAAGAAAGTCTCTTTCCTTGACAATATGGTTGGGTTTTTCCCATGCAATAAGTGTATCATATGCACATGTAATGGGAGAAGGAAAAAGAAAGTTGAAAGTTTCACTTGCCACCACTGGCAAGACTTTTAAGATTAAGAATTTCATATCATGCTACAGTAGGCATGTTGTTTATCTTTTACAATGTCCTTGCAATAAGCAGTACATCAGACGTACTACTAGGAGGCTCAGAGACAGATTACGAGAGCATATTAGTAACGTGAAGAAAGGCTATAAGGAATATTCGCTCTTGATGCACTACAGAATACATCACAATAGGGATCCATCTTCTTTGATGTTTGTGGGGATTGATGTAGTGCAAGCCCATTGGAGAGGCACCAATAAAAGAAGAGCGGTGTCGCAGATGGAAACCAAATGGATTTTCCAGATGGATTCCATGCGTCCACAGGGGCTTAACATAGAACTGGATATTAATTGTTTTATTGATAATAGTTGAGTATTTTTATATATTTTACTATTTTATAAACGCATTTATACATGCATTTTTTTTTTCTATTTTATCATTACTGTTTCAGGTCTTGGCGAAGTCTATATTTATATATTTTTTTAATATATATTTTTTATATTTTTAAACATTTTATACGCTTTAGGATGCGGACATCATTTTTTCATAACTTTACCTTACATATTGTAGGTTCTTACATGGTCTTCTTCTTCTTTATCAGAATTACAGTCATGGCCGAAATTGTTGGCACCCTTGATATTTTTCCTGAAAATCAAGTATTTCACACAAAAAAGGTATTGCATTAACACATGTTTTGCTATACACATGTTTATTCCCTTTGTATGTATTGGAACAAATATAAAACAGAGGCAGAAAAGCAAATATGACATAATGTCACACAAAACCCCAAAAATGGGCTGGACAAAAGTATTGGCACCCTTAACTTAATATTTGGTTGCACACCCTTTGGAAAACATAACTGAAATCAGTCGCTTCCTATAACCATCAATAAGCTTCTGACACCTCTCACCCGGAATTTTGGACCACTCTTCCTTTGCAAACAGCTCCAGGTCTCTCTTATTGGAAGGACACCTTTTCCCAACAGCAATTTTAAGATCTCTCCACAGGTGTTCAATGGGATTTAGATCTGGGCTCATTGCTGGCCACTTCAGAACTCTCCAGCGCTTCTTTGCCATCCATTTCTGAGTGCTTTTTGACGTATGTTTGGGGTCATTGTCCTGCTGGAAGACCCAGGATCTTGGACGCAAACCCAGCTTTCTGACACTGGGCCCTACAGTGCGACCCAAAATCCTTTGGTAATCCTCAGATTTCATGATGCCTTGCACACAGTCAAGGCACCCAGTGCCAGAGGCAGCAAAACAACCCCAAAACATCATTGAACCTCCACCATATTTTACCGTAGGTACTGTGTTTTGTTCTTTGTAGGCCTCATTCCGTTTTCGGTAAACAGTAGAATGATGTGCTTTACCGAAAAGCTCTATCTTGGTCTCATCTGTCCACAAGACGTTTTCCCAGAAGGCTTTTGGCTTACTCAAGTACATTTTGGCAAACTGTAGTCTTGCTTTTTTATGTCTCTGTGTCAGCAGTGGGGTCCTCCTGGGTCTCCTGCCATAGCGTTTCATTTCATTTAAATGTCGACGGATAGTTCGCGCTGACACTGATGCTCCCTGAGCCTGCAGGACAGCTTGAATGTCTTTGGAACATGTTTGGGGCTGCTTATCCACCATCCGGACTATTCTGCGTTGCAATCTTTCATCAATTTTCCTCATCCGTCCACGACCAGGGAGATTAGCTACAGTGCCATGGGTTGCAAACTTCTTGATAATGTTGCGCACTGTGGACAAAGGCAAATCTAGTTCTCTGGAGATGGACTTGTAACCTTGAGATTGTTGATATTTTGCCACAATTTTGGTTCTCAGGTCCTCAGACAGTTCTCGTCTCCTCTTTCTGTTGTCCATGCTTAGTGTGGCACAGACAGACACACAATGCAAAGGTTAAGTGAACGTCTCTCCTTTTTATCTGCTTTCAGGTGTGATTTCTATATTGCCCACACCTGTTACTTGCCCCAGGTGAGTTTACAGGAGCATCACATGCTTGTAACATTCTTATTTATCCGCAGTTGTGAAAGGGTGCCAATACTTTTGTCCAGCCCATTTTTGGAGGTTTGTGTGACATTATGTCGAATTTGCTTTCTTTCCTCCCTTTTTTTGTTTTGTCCCAATACACACAAAGGGAATAAACATGTGTATAGCAAAACATGTGTTAATGCAATACGTTTCGTGAGAAATACATGATTTCCTGGAGAAATATCAAGGGTGCCAACAATTTCGGCCATGACTGTATTTAGTTTATGGATTCTTATTATCCCAATTGTGATTTTTTTATATTACTTATTGGTTATTTATTATGGGATGTGCAATAATGTCTGCACCATAAGGGGACAGATATTATATCTGCATAATTTTACCCCTGTTTCTATAATATATTATATGGGCTCATATGTTTTTATCTATATGTTTTTATGCTATTTATCAGAATGACATTAGTCTTATTATCTTAATTGTGATGTATCTATTTATCTTGTAGTATTCTTATTATTGATTATTTTTTATGGGATATGCAATAATGCTGGTACAATAAGGACTATAATATTGCTGATCGTTATATTTACAGGATCACCAGAGGTACACCTATTTGCTATATATCTATATGGGTATTTTAAACCACTACTATCACCTTTAGACCAGAATATTAAAGTCTATTTGGGTGCAGATGGCATAATTTCACTTTGACCCAGTGTTAATTGAGTTTCTATGTGTGTGCATTCACGGGATCGTTTCCGTAGCAACACACCCCTCCCTGGTGATCCTCGCTATGTCTGCCTGTTAGTTTACAAGACGCTCGTGCATGCATGGTTAACCGGGCTTCGCCAAAATTGCGCCCATCGCTGAGACATCCAGCATTGGGAAAATGGCACACGATAACGACACATGCACCATTTCCCTTATTTAAAGGACAGTGTAGCATCAACAGCTGTAAGCTGAACCCCTATGACTACGAGCCATAGCTCGAAACGCGTCAGCCCAGAGCTACAGCAGGTTGACGCCACGCGGGGCCCTGGTGACCATCTTGTTTTGGTCAGTATTGCTTTTATTACTTCCACTATGTTAACTTGCCTTACTTTTGGAATAAACATCCTTGAAATACTGCACTATTGGCCTCTTTTGAGCTCCTGTGGGAGCTGGCTACACTTGCAGAGCAGTCATTCCCGAGTGTGACAGTACCATGAGGTGGTGAGTGATACATGGCCAGATCTGACCAGACCTATCTGAGGACATCTGATGTTCTGTGGTTATACAACACAAATGCACATAAAGATTGCGTATCTGGCGAGTGCGCAATCTATACCCATTTTCTCACCTCTTCCACGGTTCTAGTCATTGGATGTCTAAAGATCATTTGAGATCTCACTCACATTGTCACTTTGGACTTACTTTTATATAGTTGATTGAGTCTGACACCTCCTTCACGATATTAACCACACATTTAATGGCGCATATATCTGCACAGTATCACCTTATTACGCATGATTTATATGTGAATTTATTGTTTTTATATATTTATGGTCTTTTACATTTTATTTTTTGTGGATTTTACTAGCGCTTCACCCCCTCTTTTCATTTTTGTCTGCTTGAAGGTCTTATATGGTACCTTTTGGTGCATAGCCGCTGACATATTTATACTACATTGCTCCTAGCGCTCACTTACCCCACTTTTTTATTATAGTTTATACTTTTATTCAAGTTCCTATATGTGATTGAAAAGTTATTTGCAAATAACTTGAAGGTAGAAGGGGAGAATGAGTGAAATAGGGCTGATAAGGGTGAACTAAGGGTTAACAAGGGGATAAATAGACAAATGTAAATTTTTTTTTTAACTTGCCAGGTTGTTTTAATGGAAAGCTGTCAGGAACCATTAACCAGGCAGAGGCAGAAAGTGCAGGTAAAATCATACCTTTTAATGAAATAGCAAATATAACATAGATCAGGAATGTAGTCAAAACAGAAGTCAGGGTTTGGATGCCAGAGCAGGTTATCAGACGAGCCAGAGTCAGGAAACCAGAAGTCAGCATAGTCAGGAGCCAAAAAGCAGGAACAGGAATCAGAAGAGAAGTCAGCCAGACCGAGTTGTATATAGGAACACAGCAGGAACACACTGAAGATCATAGATGACACAAGGGCAAGGAGGAAATGAGCTAAGCTGCTAAAATAGCAAAAAGGGCTGGTTGTATGCTGGACTAATGAGGCAGGTAATCATATCCTGGTGAGTCACTGTGGAGACAACAAGTAATTAACCGACAGCTGAGCATCTTCTGAGCACTGAAAGAAATGAGCTGCTCATTAAGTAGCAGGAGCCCAGCCCAGACAAAAGCATCTGCTGATTGAAATTCAGCCCTTTTTTCCCGTGGATTGAGCACTGCCAATCTGACCTGAGAGCATTGCAACTGTGATTGCCTATCTTCCTCTTTTCTCTCTGTTGTAGTACTGAATCACGTAAGCTCGACCCTCCAGGGGCCCTGCCCCTTTTCTCTTCTTCTCCCCTTTTCCTGCTCTCTCAGCCTCGTCTTTTCCTGACCCCTCCTTTTTTCCTCTTTTCCCTTCTGCCTATTTTCTTACCCCTTTTTTGCCCAGTTTTTGCCATTTGTTTTTGGCCATTGTTTTGCAGGGCCAGATGGTAACCATATGGTAACCCATCCCTATGCCACATTACATGTTGAAGTGTGGAGCCCTCGTATTTTCCTGGGCTCCAGATTTATCTCCTAGCTTTCCCCAGTGTGGGGTAATGTTTGGAACTGTATACCAAGTACTCTTGATTTTTCCTTGGGTCTCATTACATATATAGTTTTCCAACTCTAATGACCTCGCATGTTATGACGTTACTGGTTATTTTCAGTGCCCACATCGGGGTGTTCTTACCTGTTCCGTTGTACTTTCGTAACCCAGTTTGGTTGCCTGTTTATTTTTTTACTGTGTATCCTACTTTTGTACACTTGTAAATTCCAATAAAAATATAGTACCAGAAATTCAGCCCTTTGATCAGATGATTTGAACAGAAAAGATACAAAAGTAACCATGCTACTTTGTATCTCTGTTTTGCGTCTGAATTGTGTTGATAAACACGGAGTCAGACAATAATTTTTTTTAACAGCTGCAGCTGCTAGAGCTGGTGAATGTACACAGCAACTCCCGGCTTCATTTTCAGAGCTGAGAATTGTCGCAAGTTGGGAGGGACGGATGCAGCAATGAGGCAAAAGGACTTAACATGCTACATATGTCCTGTGTACTATGATGACGGCTTTTTTGGCTATGGTTAGCATGTCTGGTGTCTTCAACTGTGTAAGTAATAATACACAGACAAGCATGTGTACTAAGATATTATATTCAGCACCTTGGTTTGCATTGCATTGATGACTAAAACTTCATAATGCTGAATTTGATGTACCAGTAGATTTATAGTTATTTGTCCTGAAATATATACAATTTTGTGATGTTTAAACTCTTCTGTAGAAAGAAGATATGGAAGCCATTCCTGGATATCTTTCACTTCATCAGAGCGGGGAAAATTTGACATTAAAATGGACTCCTAACCAGTTATTAAATGGGACTCTGGGAGAATCAGAACTTGAAAAGAGGTAATACCATGACAGTAACAGCGTAAGGATTTGGCCGAAGGGGTTCAATAAAAATCACCCAAACTAAAACAAAATAACTAAAACTTAAAGCCCAACTCCTGCCAAAAATTTCTATTTTTGTATTTGATAAAAGCAGGAAAGGATTTCAGCTATTTACTGCTGTCTGTATTCCTGTTTGGGAAATTTCTCTTCACTTCTGTCAGGACAGGAAATAATGGGATATCTCTGTAACTGAGACAGACTGTAACAAAAACACATTCTGAGTTGAGTGAAGAGCTTAGAAATTCTGGCAATGCATTTCTATAGAGCCACCACATCACTTTCACTTTCAAGGCGAAAGCCAGCTGAAGAAAATGGACACTGCTATTGCAGCCATTAGCTTGTGATTAATGGTTCACTCTTTGGACTTACATAGTAGGTCCAAAGAGCTGAACAAGTTAAATACCTAATTCAGCTCTGTACATACAAAGAAACATGGGGGAGCTCAAGTCCATAATGGGGATAGTATTGACATAGGCCTAAAAGATGGTTTACACCCATGTGTCCTCAAAATGTTGAGCTCTGTTATTTCAAAGCCATGGTTTTAAATTTTTAGACTTGGGTGGTACCACTGGATTGAGAGTTTACTAAAAGACCATGTAGAAGAGGTTTTGCATCGATACCAATTTTTGGTTGAAGAGTACGAGTACCAATATTTTCAGGTCAAGTAGTTTCTGATACTGTACTTGTCATAGCCTGAGTTCACAGGAGCGGTGAGGAAACCTCCCTGCATTGATCCCATGCTGAGTGGAGAGTGGGAGAGTAAGGTGTGTGGGGATGTATACCTTGGTGTCGTCCATCGGAGGATGGAGGTAGATGCTCCAGATTCTCAGCTGTAGGAGAGGAGAGAAAGCCATGGCATTTGAAATCGCCCTTCATTCCCACTCTCTGCTCACTAACTCATCATAGGATCGGTGTAGGGAGGTTTCCAGCACCGCTCCTGTATGAACTGGGGCGATGACAAAGTCAAATGCTTTTCCAACATCCAAGTATACAATATCTACAGCCAATCCTTTGTCTAAGATTTTGTTTATGTCTTCATAAAAAGAAATAAGATTTGTTTGCAACTTCGGTCTTTTGTAAATCCATGCTAACTATTGGTTAAAATGTAGTTTCTAGTAGGGATGCACTGATACCGGTATCAGTGCCGATACTGAGTATTTTCATGAGTATTCGTACTTGTGAAAATGCTCAAAATACCCTAACTAATAATTTTACGTCAGTACAAAATGTATAAATGCAAATTGCACCGCATAGAATAGCAAGCAGCCAGTTCTGTTGTGGAAGGGAAACAGTGGAGTGTCAGAAAAAAACATCTTCATATGCTGGGCTGTACTATAAAAATAAATAAATAAATAAATATATATATATATATACAGTCATGGCCAAAATTGTTGGCACCCTTGATATTTCTCCAGGAAATCATGTATTTCTCACGAAACGTATTGCATTAACACATGTTTTGCTATACACATGTTTATTCCCTTTGTGTGTATTGGGACAAAACAAAAAAAGGGAGGAAAGAAAGCAAATTCGACATAATGTCACACAAACCTCCAAAAATGGGCTGGACAAAAGTATTGGCACCCTTTCACAACTGCGGATAAATAAGAATGTTACAAGCATGTGATGCTCCTGTAAACTCACCTGGGGCAAGTAACAGGTGTGGGCAATATAGAAATCACACCTGAAAGCAGATAAAAAGGAGAGACGTTCACTTAACCTTTGCATTGTGTGTCTGTCTGTGCCACACTAAGCATGGACAACAGAAAGAGGAGACGAGAACTGTCTGAGGACCTGAGAACCAAAATTGTGGCAAAATATCAACAATCTCAAGGTTACAAGTCCATCTCCAGAGAACTAGATTTGCCTTTGTCCACAGTGCGCAACATTATCAAGAAGTTTGCAACCCATGGCACTGTAGCTAATCTCCCTGGTCGTGGACGGATGAGGAAAATTGATGAAAGATTGCAACGCAGAATAGTCCGGATGGTGGATAAGCAGCCCCAAACATGTTCCAAAGACATTCAAGCTGTCCTGCAGGCTCAGGGAGCATCAGTGTCAGCGCGAACTATCCGTCGACATTTAAATGAAATGAAACGCTATGGCAGGAGACCCAGGAGGACCCCACTGCTGACACAGAGACATAAAAAAGCAAGACTACAGTTTGCCAAAATGTACTTGAGTAAGCCAAAAGCCTTCTGGGAAAACGTCTTGTGGACAGATGAGACCAAGATAGAGCTTTTCGGTAAAGCACATCATTCTACTGTTTACCGAAAACGGAATGAGGCCTACAAAGAACAAAACACAGTACCTACGGTAAAATATGGTGGAGGTTCAATGATGTTTTGGGGTTGTTTTGCTGCCTCTGGCACTGGGTGCCTTGACTGTGTGCAAGGCATCATGAAATCTGAGGATTACCAAAGGATTTTGGGTCGCACTGTAGGGCCCAGTGTCAGAAAGCTGGGTTTGCGTCCAAGATCCTGGGTCTTCCAGCAGGACAATGACCCCAAACATACGTCAAAAAGCACTCAGAAATGGATGGCAAAGAAGCGCTGGAGAGTTCTGAAGTGGCCAGCAATGAGCCCAGATCTAAATCCCATTGAACACCTGTGGAGAGATCTTAAAATTGCTGTTGGGAAAAGGTGTCCTTCCAATAAGAGAGACCTGGAGCTGTTTGCAAAGGAAGAGTGGTCCAAAATTCCGGGTGAGAGGTGTCAGAAGCTTATTGATGGTTATAGGAAGCGACTGATTTCAGTTATGTTTTCCAAAGGGTGTGCAACCAAATATTAAGTTAAGGGTGCCAATACTTTTGTCCAGCCCATTTTTGGGGTTTTGTGTGACATTATGTCATATTTGCTTTTCTGCCTCTGTTTTATATTTGTTCCAATACATACAAAGGGAATAAACATGTGTATAGCAAAACATGTGTTAATGCAATACCTTTTTTGTGTGAAATACTTGATTTTCAGGAAAAATATCAAGGGTGCCAACAATTTCGGCCATGACTGTATATATATATATATATAAAATACAGCTCAGCATATGATATATTTGACAGTCCATTGCCCCCCCCCCCCTCCCCAACAGAACTGCCCAAACAAAACACTTACCTCAGCCGCAGCCTCCAACACTTCTGGGAGCTCAAACTCACATGATGCACTCTTCACTCAGAGCATCACTTGTGGCCCCTAAGAATATTGGAGTTTGGGGTTGGATCTCTTTGGGCCAACTGTTTGTTCATAACATGTTGCTTTTTTTACATTATCATCTTTTTTTATTTGTCAAAGTCTGCTCAACTGCTCGCATTTGCTGCTGATTGGCCTGCCGTTGTCCTCTGCCCTGTTCCTGTCCCATGAAGGCGGGATAGACACCAGAGGGCAGGCGGAGTGCAGCTGTATCACTCCGCCGCCTATTGTAAGAGGCCTGTAGCTGGACCTAGAGAGGGTGCATCGGAAATTGCGGCCGACTACCCACTTGCCTGCTTACTCTGTGGACCATGGCTGAAGTCCTTGGCTGCACTGACTTCTCAAACAGGAATTGGACTTTACACAAAACGGGGGTGGGGTCACCTCTGCCGGAACTCAGGGGAGGCACATCTCTACCTCCATCCATTTAGAGAGCAGACAGAAGCAGATCATGCTGTTCACACATATTGCATATATTCATCAGAGAAATTAAAGGTATTCCAATAGAACCACCTGGTCTTATGTTCCTCAGTCTTGTCTCGCAGGGTTGAGGTCAGGTCCTCCAGTTGTTCTATATCATTCACCCTTGCAAGCCATTGGACAGCTGTTGGGGGAGATTGTTGTTTTCATAAGCTAGGAATACAGGCCCGTGCTGCATTCAACATGTGTTTTAGTAAAGATTTCTGCGATAGGGGAGTAAGATTGAGCACAATTTCAGCAGGATTATCTCGCAAGGAGATGTCCGTAAATTTTGAAGGAGGAGCACAGGTTGCCAAAAGGTTTGAAGTTTGAGACATTCATAAAAATATGTAAGTGAGTACCTAAACACGAACCACATCTCCAACAACAATCACTTTGTTGAGGGTACAGTTTCACAAGGACCGACGGGGTCCTATACCAACAAGTCACTATTTTGTAAGTACGGATGATTTATGTGCAAAGAAAAGTATTAGTTCCTTTTGGGAGTCAGAGAAAGTGACCTGTAAGTCTTGTTCCCATTTAGCCAAGTAGGGGGGATCAGACTGAGCGTAAAGTTCCAAAAGGTATTTATAGGAAGTAGAAAGAGCTTTGGATCGAGCCTTCTCCCAAGCACATTTCCTCGAATGCGTGTAATTTTCTATGGAAAAGTGAATGTTTAGGTAGAGAACACAGGAAATGAGATAGCTTGAGGGTCTTCCAACAATCTGTGATAGAGGTAGACGGACTGGGGAACAAAGTACGTAGCGAGACCCATCCAGTGGGACGTAAAAAGTGAGGTGCGTGCATTAGACCCTGAGACGACAGGGATCTAAAGCTAGAATCAGTAAGCCCACGTAGAAATCCTGGGTGGCCTATTATTGGCCAATGTGAAAAATCTGTCCAGTTCGGCCAGCACGGGGCCTATTAGTGGGAGAGTAGTAAAATGGGATATACGTTGCTTTCCTGCCCGTGGAAGTCCTGAAAGCAGGGCCCCCGCCATTTCCTGTTTCAGTTTGACCCATAATTGGTGCTTCTGGTCTCTACACCATTCCACCACTCTGGTCATTTGAACAGCTGTATAGTATAGCGCTGGGTCAGGGAAGCCTAAGCCACCTCTCAGTTTGGGCCTGCGCAACAAATTTCTACTTAAGCACGGATGTTTACCATGCCAAACAAATCGAGTGAAGGCAGAGCACACAGAGTGGCAGAGTGGAAGAAAGCTTGTGGCAGTTTAACTGGTAGGGCCTGTAATAGGTATAATAACCATGGCATAACATTCATTTTCAGCACATTACAATGACCAAACCATGATAAGGCAAGGGAGTCCCATTTTTTTACATCAGCAGATTAAGTTAAGGGAGTAGATTGCATCTAGGTGCGCTGGGATTTTGGTCCCTAAGTGTTGTATAAATTGCCTAGCCCATTTAAATGGAAAGTAAGGGCGAAGTCTAGCAATTGTTATAGCAGAGAGGGACACATTTAAAGCTTTTGAAGATTAACTTTAAAATTGGAGAATTTTCCAACTCCAAGACAAGGGAGGGTAAGGAAGTAAGGGGGCTGGTGACATAGAAAAGCAGATCGTCATCATATGCTGTTACCTTATGGTGGTAATCTTTCGTAAGCAAATCCTGAACGGAAATGTTGTGTCTAATGTGTTGAAGAAATGGTTCCAAGGTAAGGATGAACAATAGGGGCGACAGTGGACAGCCCTATCTAGTTCCATTGGATATCATAAATGGGTCTGAATTGAATCCATTTACATGGACAGGAGTAAAAGTGGGGTATGAGATCTCCGTACCTTGGCGATGATATTGAGGGTCCTTATGGTGTTATCACAGCCTTCTCGTGTTGGGACAAAACCTACCTGGTTCAATTAAATAATACAGGGTAACAAAGGGGACAATTGCATGGCTTTTATTTTGATGAAGAGCTTCACATCACAATTCAAGAGTGAAATAGGTCTGTAACTACCACAGAGTAGCGGATCCTTACCCGGTTTGGAAATAACAGATATGCTAGTGTGCAGAAGATCTGATGGGACAACTTTGCCGTCCATATTAGCATTAAAAGCTTTGGTAAAATGGGTGCTTGGATCATCTGGAAGGTTTTGTAATAGGCTATGGTGAAACCATCTGGTCCAGGTGCCTTTCCAGGCTGGGTAGAGGCCACGGCTACAGCAAATTCCTCTGGCAAAATAGGTTGGGACAAAGTGTCTGTTTCTTCATTAGTAAGTGTTGGAAGGTTTGATTCCCAGATGTAATGTCGCATATCCAAGAGATTCATTGACCTCAGAAAAGTCATCAAGGCTGGGTCCAGATTGTAGTGCGTAGAGTAAAAGTCTCTAAAAGCTTTAGCTAGGTCCGGATTAGAATGAATCTTTGGGTTGGATGGAGGTGACAAGGCGGATACATAAGTTTGAGATTGTTTGGCCCGAAGGGCATTGGCCAGTAAACCGCCACATTTGTCACCAAACTCATAGAAAGAGCACCTGGCCTTCAATAAAACATGTTTTGCTTCATAAAGGGAGTGCTCTCAAATAGATTTGCGAACCCTCAAAAGGTCAGTTTCAACCGTACGATCCATTCCCGTCCTATAAGTGCGCTCCAGGATATGAAGCCTGGTCAGGAGGTCTGACAACGTTTTTGCCTTTTTCTGCTTGGCTAAATGGCCATGTTCAATCAGTATCCCTCTTACAATGCATTTATGGGCAGACCATACTGAGAGCGGGTTATCTACGGAATTTATGTTGTTAGCAAAAAATGTGGTACGTTCTTGAAGTACATCTACAACTATGATGGGGTCTTTCAAAAGGCCTCATTGAGTCGCCAAGTTGATGGTTTAGGCTGGGTTGTGTGTACCAATAGTTCCAAAGAGATTGGTGCATGGTCCAACAGAGCAATGTGACCAATTTCTGCCTTAGAGACCTGAGGTGTGGTCGAGTGTTTGATCAGGAAAAAATCGATCCTGGAATAGGAGCCATGCATGAAAGAATAGAAGGTAAATTATTTTTCCTGTGGGTGTAATTTCCTCCAAATATCAACAAACTGCTGTTAGAGGAATCTCGACAAGGGTCCAGGGTCAGGTTAAAATCACCTCCCAATATTAGGAGTCGAGTGTAGAAAGGAATGTATCTAGGGTTGGAAGCGGATCACTGTTGAGCAACTAAATGTTTGCAAGAATAAATGTATGTGTATCGATCCGCCCTTAAAGCAGTAGGAACCTGCCCTCATTGTCCGTGTGGACATCAAAGAGCTGCCAGGCAAGGAAGTTCGATATTAAAATGCTGGTAACCTTCGATTTAGAGGATGGAGATGGACTATGATAGACCGTTGGGAAGTGGGTAGGCCATAAAGGATAGACAGCATCCCCTGCAGACATCACTGCAATCATTCCTGCCACTACAGGAAAAGTTATATGTTAATAACACGGGTCAAATAGTAGCCACTGTAGCTCCGTAGACATAGCATATGTAAAAGAAGGATGTACCCTGTCTCCTGTCAGGCCCCTTAACGAGGGACCATCCAAGGTAAAGGTATCACCTTCATACCATGCGTAGTAGTCTCATAAGAACTATGATGAAAGGCCATGTGTGAGACTACATCTTCATGATGCATTTTGTTCAGAGTTCCGTTGTCGTCCTCTACGAGAACGCCGGTTGGATCTTTCCCTTTGGGTTTGGCTCCTCAGAACTCTTGGTGGAGGATCTGGTGAGGCAACAATGGTCAGCCAGTTTGGAACATGGACTGGGTCCATTTCTGCAAAAGCAAAAAAAAGATCAGAAGGTTAACGGAGGGAGAACATACGATTCTCCTTCCTCATGATCACATGGAATGGTTGGCTCTATTTGTAGGTTAGACCCGATTCACCAAGCCGTTTAGGTAAAGGTTTGAGTGTCTTGCGCATTAACAGAGTCCGTCTCAAAACATCTGGCAGGAGATGGACGGCTGCATTGTCAAATGCTAAGATGGCTACGTGCCAAGCACGTTGTAATATTTCCTCCTTGAGGGTGTAAGAATGTAAATGGCACAACACATCTCGTTGCCTGTCAGGTAGGGGGGGCTTGAGGCCCAAGGGTCCTGTGGACCCTGTCGATGTATCCTGTGGACAATTAAGTATCTGTTGAACATGGCTGTTACTGTGGATCGGAGCTCTCCCTGAGGTGTTGACTCAGGGATCCCTCAGAGTCAGATGTTTTATCGTCGGCTGCGATTCTCCAGGTCATCAAGTAATTGTTGGAGGTGAGGGGGACGTAGTGATATGTTCTTGTTCTATCACCAACAACCGAGAGAGGGCCTAGGTCCACAGGAGGAAAAAGTGGCAGATACCTGGTGGGAATTCAAGGTTGAGTGTCATAGGGGTTAGAGGGCTATAAGTGGAGGTGAGGATGAAATTTTTCTTAGAATATGGAAAGTCTGAAGGGTCGCCTTAATTAGCAGATAATTATGACAAGCACTGGGGATTTGGACTTTCATGATCCGTGGGCTGGAATATGAGGGGATTGCAGAGAATGTGTGTTCATGCAGCTCCAAGTCCTTAAGAGTTTAGTGAATGTTCCAGAAAACTATTCTAGATAACTGACCAGTAGTATATCTGAAGGTCAGGAAGGCCAATACCTCCTTTTGATTTTGGTAGAGTGAGGTAGCTTATTCTTGGGGATTTGTTATTCCAAAGAAAAGTGCATAATATCAATTGAAGCGAGGTAAAAATATGAGCTGGGGATAGTGATGGGAATATTTTGGAACAAATAAAGTAACCTGGGAAGGGCATTCATTTTCACAGTGGCTTAATGGTTAGCACTTCTGCCTTGCAGTATTAGGGTCACTGGTTCAAATCCCAGTCACAGCACCACCTGTCTGGAGTTTGCATGTTCTCCCTGTGCTTGCATGGATTTCCTCTGGGTACTCCGGTTAACTCCCCCTTGAGGGTTAGGGATTGATCTGAATAGTCAATATATGTATGTAAAGCACTACGTAAATTGACAGTGCTATATAAATACCTGAAATAAATAATATAAATATTTTTATTCCAGTTTTTCAGGTCTGACTGGAGGAGGTATAAGTGAGTAAAGTTGGGGGAGTATAAGTCCCAAAGGTTCAGCTGTAGTTGGATTCTTAGGTATTTGATGAAGGTTGAGATCCACTGAAAGGAGTAGTTCTCCTTTCAGAGAGTCACAACTTCAGAGGGAAGAGAGATATTTAGGGAAATTGACTCTGAGTTGTTAATTTTTAAGATGGAGGTGTGATCGAATTTTTCAAATTGGGGATAGGGACATGAGGGTTGTATGAGAGAAAATACAGTAGGCAATCAGCCTACTAAAAGTGGAGAGTGCAAAATCTGGTTCAGCTCTGCATAGAAACCAATCAGCTTCCAGTTTTTTTTAGACAAAGTTTAATTGAAAAAGCTGAAGCTGATTGGCTACCGTGCACAGCTGCACCAGATTTTGCATTCTCCAGTTTTAGTAAATCAAGCACAATGAATTATTTGGTTGGCACCTGTAGTCTATGTATGTTGAAGCTGGCTCTCACTATTCACATGCACAGCCCCCCTTCTTTATTAGGTGTTCATGTACACACACTTGGCTTTCATGTTTTACCCCAATGAATATGTCTCAATAATTGTAAAAACTGAAAATAATTAACACCTTTCAAAAAATATGTGATTGGCTGTTGTGGGAGTCTAGATATTAAATATCACTGTTGCTTTTCACTACTGTATCAAGCAAATCTCAATGTGTTCAATAGAATAATATTATCCTATTTTAACGTCACTTTGTAAATGTAGAAAGGTCATTTTGCTTATCCATACGGGAACACCATCAGGGACATAGATGTCAGCCTATTAGACTGACCCTGACTTCAAGGAGAGTTGGCAGATGTGCAGTAATAAACAGCATTTAACCTCTTAGCGTTTTTCAGTTGAATGTGTTTAACCATTTATTTGTTCTGTTAGAGTTATGCAGAGAAGTAATTGGCTCATTTTCAAGATTTGCTTGGTTTAATACAAGGCGAGGTATACAAAGAAATAGTTGACTATTTTTTTTTAGATTTCTTTGCTTTGATATAAAGAGAATGCATGCTTACTCACCTACCAAATAAAAAGTAAATTTATGCATGAATACCATATTATACACATTCTTACCTTATGTACCTTATGTGCATTGTGTGTTACTATTGCAGCTTACCAAGAGTATAAGCTATAATGTGACTGGGTACTTGGAGCTTAAATTAAAATAATACCAGACAACATGTACTACTATTACTGTACATAAAATACCAAAAACCTTTCAAAAAGTCCAATCAATTTGCCTTGTTTTGAGTTTTTTAAAAACCCAAAGCAGCCAGATATAGCAGGCTTCTCAAAGGACTTTGGGTAGGACTTTCACCATATGATTCTCTGATGTTCTATTTTCTTTTCATGCTTTCACATGAATGTATAAGACTGCAGTGTGGTTTGAGAGAACATTACTTAGACCCCTGAAAATTCTGACCTGCATAGCAGAAAATATAGTTATTTAGGCAACAATACAGCTAGCTTGTAGCAGAATGACAATTGGTGCCATTCAGCAGGTAGGCTGTGCATGCCATTTTTGAATAAACATTTTTATAGTTTGACTGGAGTTTGCTTTTTAGCAACCCCAAAACTGATATGTTGTTTTTTGGGATATTCTGAAAAGTTTTTGTGATTTCTAATGTCGCTCATGGGTTCTGGTGCTGAGATCTCTGCTCGTGAATGAACATGTCTACATCACTTCCACTGTCAGTACTAGGAGGTCTAATTTTTAAAACAGAAGGTATGGGTACCATTTTGGATGACTCAGCCCACAAGATGCTACCTGTGACTAAATTATTTTTGGTGGTTTGGCCACCTAATGAATCAATTTAGCAAAATAAATGCAGATATTCATAATTGTTAACACTGTTAGGTTACCCCTATGTTTATTGTACTAAAGGGTGCTAGCTCTATGCCAGACAATACAAGATGTTTTCAATAACCATCTATGACAAACCAGCAAAGAAGGCCCAAATTCAAGAGCTGGTGATTGGATACCATTATATTGTTTGCACTGATCCTCAGTCTACATGGTCTACTCAAAAACTCACTAGCAGAGGATTTTGGTTACACATTTCATTCACACAATTTTGTGATTGATTTGTGTCTATTTTAATTGTACACATGAAAATGGTAAACCATTTAAAAACTATTTTGGTAGAGTAGGGTTGAATGCACCTAGTTATGCTTTGCATCTCAAAATACCACCATTCAGGTCTTCATATCTATGTTTGTCTACAGAAGGAAGGAACATGTAGTGATGAGGCTGTCTCTTTGTGGAACTCATACCAATTTCTGCACTGTGGGGTACCTTGTAGCTGGAGGTTGAAGAAGGTTAGATACCTGCCTGATCATGTTTCCCCATGATCTATTGACTGGACTGTCAGCAAATGCCCACAGATATCAGATCATTTTCTGATTCAGCTGAATGCAGCTAGATAGAAACTATGTCCTCTCATGTCTATGGGCACCCTATATATATAATAATAACAGGTAGTGTAGATAGTTTTCTAAGGTTATTGCCTTTAATCATTTAGCCTAAATAAAACATCACCTTGTCTGGTATCACTTGCCGTGTATTTAACAGTAATTTTATCTTTCTCTGTCTCTTCAGTGTGTTTTGGGACTATGCTCTAATCGTGCCAATAAGTCAGATAGTCTGTATACATTGCCACCAGCAGCGTAAGTAAAAGTTTAATCCATATATTATGTATAAGGAAAATTGTAAATAAGAGAAACATGCAGTATATGCAATCTGTGCTGAGTCACTGTTAAGACTATAATGCAGAATGAGCTAAAATTTTATATTCACATCACCAGCAATACATGTCATACCGATCCACTAACGTTAGTACTATCACTGATCAAAAATTAACCTACATCATACAATGTAGTTAGTATTTTCAGAAGGATACCAGCAATGCAGTCTACATTTTTCCTTTACTGAAGCAATATAGATTTTAAATTTAACAGTATGGGACAGTCAAAGCGATGGCATATGACTGTTGGTAATTTGGGTTAATGCACTCCCTTTTTTGCATTTTCTCTTAGTAAATAAATCTGTAAAGTGTGTTTCTCTGTATCTGATTGTACCTTCACCAATCATGTCTATACTTTATAATTACCCTTTGACCTTTTTCCACGTATAGCAGACAGCAGGGGAGTCCTTGTACTGGTCAGCCAAGATGGTATCCAGAGACCTCCACTCCACTTCCCTCCAGGGGGACATCTTCTTGCCTTCCTATCTTGCCTTGAAAATGGTCTTCTACCTAGAGGACAGCTAGAGCCTCCACTATGGTCACAGAGGGGCAAGGTATGTTAGACAATCCATGAGCACTTAGTTCCCATGGATAAAAATATTCAAGAAAAGAAATGTGGAAGCCATACATATAGCAAGCAGAATTATTTAAGTTGCCTCATTGGGGTTGCAAAGAATACTACCTAGACTGGATTCATTCTTTATGCTCAATTCACAAAGTTTAAACACTAGCCTAAGGCACTCTATTTTCAGCCACATCATTTTCAAATATCGTAGGGCTCAACTGAAAAAAATTTACCTTTTAAAAAAAAAAAAAATACTTATCTTGGCTTTTTAACTTTGCAAATCAGGCCTTTTGTGTTGTGAAAAGGGCAAGCTGCTAATTGCATTTTAATGAGCTTTAACTTGTATTTTGCATGCTTTAGCCTGGGAACTTAAGTGAGAATAATCTCAGTCTGCTGGTCATATGACATCCCATTAAAAAATAATTACATGTGCATTTTAAAATATTGCCATTCTTTTTTTTGGACTTACCAGTTCAGGCAGCCTGCTTTTACCATAATGCACTGCACTGCAGCACATACAGTTAGGTCCATATATATGTGGACACAGGCACAATTTTCATACTTTTGGCTCTGTATTCCACCAGAATAAATTAAAATGCAACAATCCAAATGAATTTGAAGTGCAGACTTTCAGCTTTAATTCAAGGGGTTGAAATGCAATAATTTTTATACACAGTTTCTCCATTTTCAGGGGCTCAAATGTAATTGGACAGATGAATATAATCATAATTAAAATGTTAATTTTTAATATTTTGTTGAGAATCCTTTACTGGCAATGACTGCCTGAAGTTTGGAACCCATGGACATTACCAAAGACTGGGTTTCCTCCTTTCTGATGCTTTGCCAGGCTCTAACTGCAGCTGTCTTCAGTTGTTCTTTGTTTGTGGGTCTTTCTGCCTTTAGTTTCACCTTCAGCAAGTGAAATGCATGCTCAATTGGGCTGAGATTAGGTGATTGACTCGGCCATTGCAGAATATTCAACTTCTTTTCCTTCAAAAGCTCCTGGGTTGCTTTTGCAGTGTGTTTTGGATCATTATCTATCTGTACTGTGAAGCGCCGTCCAATCAACTTTGCTGCATTTGGCTGAATCTGAGCTGACAGTATATCTCTAAACACTGCAGAATTCATCCAGCTGCTTCTGCCTTCTGTCACATCACCAATAAACACCAATGAGCCAGTGCCACTGGTAGCCATGCATGCCCATGCTATCACACTGCCTCCACCATGTTTTACAGATGACGTTGTATGCTTTGGATCATGAGCTGTTCCAAGCCTTCTCAGCACTTTTTTTCCCATCATTCTGGTACAGATTAATCTTAGTTTCATCCGTCCAAAGAATGCTTTTCCAGAACTGGTCTGGCTTTTTTAAATGTTTTTTGGCAAAGTCTAATCTGGCTTTTCTATTCTTCAGGCTTATGAATGGTTTGCAGCTTGTGGTGAACCCTCTTTATTTGCTCTCGTGAAGTCTTCTCTTGATTGTAGACTTTGACAATGATATGCCCACCTCCTGGAGAGTGTCCTTCACTTGTCTGGATGTTGTGAATGGGTTTTTCTTTACCATAGAGAGGATCCTGCGATCATCCACTACTGTTGTCTTCCATGAATTTCCATGCCTTTTTATGTTGCTGAGCGCACCAGTGCATTCTTCTTTCCTCAAAATGTACCAAACTGTTGATTTGGCCACTCCTAATGTTGCGGCTATCTCTCTGATGGATTTGTTTTGTTCTTGAAGCCTTACAATGGCCTGTTTCACTTGCATGGACAGCTCCTTTGAATGTATGATGTAGGTTCACAGCAATAGATTCCAAATGCAAATACCACACTTAGAATCAACTCCAAAGCTTTTACCTGCTTAATTGATGAAGAAATAATGAAGAAGTAACCCACACCTGCCTATAAAACAGCTTTTGATTCGATTGTCCAATTGCTTTTGGTCCCTTGAAAAAGAGAGGCTGGTTACTCTTAAGAGCTGTAATTCAGTTTGGATGTACATACCCTCAAATTAAACCTGTGAGTGTGCACTTTCCACCCATATCCATTATATAACTATAGCTTGAATATGTTTTGGTAAATACCGGAAAAAATCTAAAATTGTGCCTGTGTCCAAATATATATAGACTTAACTGTAGATATAAACATCTGACAACTCTGTTTAGTGTGCTTTCCCAGCAGTAGCTGACTAAGGCCCATTGCACAAAGGCTGTCTTAATGCAGTGCATCCTTCTGGACCTTTGTCCCTTTGTCCCTGAATGCATAGGTCCCTTAAACGCAAGTATCACTCAATGCACCATTCAGCCCCATCCAGCCATAGCCTGCCACAGACTCTTACAGGCTGCAGGCATTTGGGCTGAATGCTGCACCTGTCCCTCTCAGGAGCACTAAAATGCTGGGAGGGACTCATTGCACCTAGACAGCCCCATGTGCAATAGGATTGAGTGTACAGTATGTATAACCAAAGCTTTTTTTTCAGTACAGAAAGATTAAAACCCAATTCAATTTATTTTGTGCTGTCTGTGTCCTATTGGGGAGATTTCCATTCACCTCCTGTCCTCAAGACACAAGTGTGTGATTAAGAGGAAATCTCTTAAGGCAACCGTTAACATAATATGGCTTTCCATTGGATATTTTACCTTTACCTCTTGTCCTGAGGACAGCTGTAACATTTTGGATTTCCCAATGCTTTAGAGCAGAGGTGTCCAAACTCTCTAAATAAAGGGCCAATTTACTGTTCTTCGGACTTTAGGGGGGCCAGACTGTGGCCATTGTAAGTAGAAAATGGGAGTAAACAATGCCCTACCTTTGGTGTCAGTGAGAGGAATTGTTTCTCATTGTTGGTGTCACTGGGAGGAATTGTGCCCCATCATTGGTGTCATTGGAAGGAACTGTGTCCCATCGTTGGTGTCATTCAGAGGAATTGTGCCCCTTTGTTGCTGTCAATGGGGGATAATTATGCCTCAATGTTGGCATCAGAGGATGAAATATTGCCCCAAGGGCCAGATAAAAGCAAGCAAATGGCCGGATCCGACCCTTGGGCCACAGTTTGGAGACCACTGCTTTAGAGCTTGTTGACAATTGTCAACAGGACAGTTACAATTAATTTAGGAAGCAAAGATCCAAGCAACATTAGCAAATTGAAACGGGTTCTAATGCTTTGCAACTCCACCCCAAAAAGGTTTTGGCTGTACACACACTTTAAACCTGCTAGAAACCACTTAGATGTGACCTTTTTTTTTTTTGTTTAACAGGGAAAAGTATTTCCAAAACTGAGAAAAAGAAACAGCTCTAATAAGTCAGTAGACTTTGATGACAGTTTTGTAGAAGAGTTAACTACAGATTATGTCTTCAGAATCATCTACGCTGGACATAAACATGACAACAGTAAGTTAGTTTATGGTACTTGCTTATTGTATTTGTACACACAAGACATTCATACATACCTTTCTTCTTTACTAGGGTTGTAAAACTTGTGATATTTGGATTCACTCATGCATTAGCAGCATGCCTTTACTGTAAAGTGTGTGAACTGCTGACTAATAGTTTTCCGTTTTAGCGATGATGAAGGGGAATTGCCAGAGCTCCTAATACATGGTGGCATTTCTACTTTACTTTAATGAAAGCTTATTTGAACTTTTTCATCATTGATTTGCCACTGTTGTTTTATCACTTGCTTTGTGAACTTTCACTCTGAGTCCCTCAATTAGGGGTATCCTGTTTAATGAGAGCAGCCTTACCAGACTTCCAAGAGCTAGTGAGCTTTATAGAATGGACCAACTTTCCACAATTATAAGATATTGACAACATAAGATCCAGCACCTCTTTTATACACTTTCTAGTAACACTAGTGAACAGATAGAAAGCATTGTGTGATGTCTTCAATAAATCTTTATTATAAAAATATGTCTTTATTCACAGAAGTGCTTGGCAAAAAAAACATGCAACATAAAACCATTCAAGGAGAGACCCACGGTATCCACTCAATACCAAAGTGTTCAACCGTTTATTCCTTCCAGCAACAAATAGTCACTGCCTAAAGTGGAATACCAGTTTAAAATCAAAATCTGCCCTTGCTTGTTATGTGTAACAACCAAAATGTTTATATTATGCATTTTCTTAATTGCTGATTGTCTAGATTAGAAACAACAGAAATCTCCTGAGCTTTACTGACAATGGTGTGCCTATGCAGCCAAATGTGGCTGTCTACAGGCACTAGCTTAAACCATTGTAAGCGTCTGTGTAATCATTACAGCACAGCTCTGATTGCCCCTTCCCCCGTATAGCCCCACCCCATACCATAGAGCCATCAGCACCATCAGCCAGTTAGGTTCATCATGCCATTAGTAGCCAGTAGACATACCCAATAGTTGCCCTGCATGAATAAACTGATGAGTCTTGCAGTCACATGAATGAAGTAATTTTAAAGCAAAAAAGTGGAAAAAAGCATCTTTTTACAAATATAATCCCAGCACTAATATTATTGGGGTGTATGACAATAGCAAGGTGAATGAAAGCAAGCCTTTCCTTCCACCTTAAAGTGTGCATTCTGGCTTATGTGCTTTGAGGGTGAAGCCTCTTCCTCTGAGCTACCTGACCAGCACACTCTCTGCCTTTAAATAGCCCTTCTTTCATGGTCAGGGGTCAGACTCAGAGGCCAGTTGCTATAGCAGTAGAGAAGCTCCCACTGAATAGCTGGATAAGTGTAGCAACAGGTCACCTTGGCGGATGATATGGGCTCATCCAAGGTGCGGATTCTAAGCACTAACTGGATTTCATAGCGCTCCTGATGGTGGAAATTGGTTTTGCTGTGTGTTAGTACCAGGTCATAGTCCTCAAGACACCCCCACCAGGAGGTGAGCAAGCCAGGGTCCAGTA
This sequence comes from Staurois parvus, assembly GCF_062004578.1. Taxonomy (NCBI): domain Eukaryota; kingdom Metazoa; phylum Chordata; class Amphibia; order Anura; family Ranidae; genus Staurois; species Staurois parvus. The sequence continues at coordinate 4,042,295 of NW_028318117.1, forward strand.
GCAGGTATCACAGGTAGGGATCAAGTAAACAAGCCAAAGGTCGGTAACAAGTGGTTGCAGGTTGGGATTAAGCAGAAGCATGATCAAGGAACAAGCCAAAAGTGGATAACGAGTGGTAGCGCAGATACATATGGCAACAGGAGTGACAAGAGCAAGATATTGGCTGGAGAGAACACAATAATCTAGCAAACAGGATGTGCAATGGTATGGCTTAAATAGGAAGTTCATGGATTAGGCAAGGCTTTCAAGGTTCAGCAGACACAAGGCACAAGGCAAGATTGTCCAATGGATCAGACAGGCTGCTGTCCAACTTCTCAGGTGGCTCAGCAAGAACAGATATTGCCAGGCACAGCAGAGATTGCAGGTTTGGACCTGGGTCCTGACACTTTCCTTTGGTGTTGCAAACAACATTTATAAACATTACATAATGCTTGCACCCAGGGCTGCTTATCTGTCCCTATCCGTATGTAATATTGTACATTTACATGCAAACAGCTGTGGTGCCTGGCAGCCTGCCATTGGTTTGTACAGGCTTGCTGGCCACAACTGATCACAACACCTGGGATCCCAGCTGGATGTGTACACTGATTCTTGACAGTGCCCAATCTTGATTGGCCTTGTGAATGAGGCTTAAATATAATTCACTGGTTTTGAGGGGGCTTACAGTTTCAGAAACTCAACACAGAATTACATGACTTTTACTGTGCCTGTTCAATAAGCCCAACTCTAGCTGAAATTTTATTTTGCTCTTGATAAAGCTGGGAAGGGTTAGAGCCTCTCTCAAGTCCCTATTGCCATCTGTGTCCATATTAGGATAATTTCCACTGTCAGGTTAGAACGTGATGGTAAATATCTCCAACAGGAACCAAGACAAAAACAAAAACACATTTTTAGTAAAGTTAGAGGCATCATACTTCTGACATTGTTTATATTGCTGTCCATGGCTTCCACTCCTGGTGATTACAACAACCCCTTCATTTCTTGTATGCATGTCACAGGACAGAAAGTGATGGAAAATGTCCCCAATGACATTGCAGACAGAGATAAAAACCTGACAAATGTTTAAACTTGTCCCTATTCTATCCTAAACTAAAAAATTGTCTGGAATTAGACTGTGAACAGTTTAGTACAAATTTACCTATGTCTGATGTTTAAAGTTAATATCATAATATCTAATTGGCAGTGCTGTTCCCTCTGTAGAATAACATTCAATACTGTAATTGGGCCAGCTTTTTCCATTTCCTCCTGCTTCCAGGAATAACCAATATGATCACAGATCAATAATGTATCCGGGTTCAGCCATGCAATATTTTAAAGCAGCTTTGGGCTTTATGTTATAAGATGAAAAACTATGTGCAGAGTGCACTAACCTACATATTTTTGCTGTTTTATTCAAATTGAAGCAATTTCTTTAGTTATAGAGTAAATACGCCTGTGTGTCTTAATTTTGATACATTTCAAGTTATATAAAAGAAAATGTAACCAAGCAGGCTATGATTCCACTGTAGTGCTTGATGCAGACTGATCTCCTACCTCAGTGTCATCTTAAAACATGTCCAAAGAATACATATCAGCTTTCTGTAAATTGAGATATTGACAATATCTACTGATATTCAACCTTTTGCATTGCAAATATCCTCAAAAAGTCTATCTACATTCTCCCAATAGTCTATCTACATTCTCCCAATCTGCTGTTTTTATTGTTGCACATAGTGTTAAAAAGATGCCAATGGTAACTAACTGTTGTCCAGCAGACTATCCCCAGAATTAACTAAAGTGTCAGAAGTGGCGTGCACCAGTTTAACAGAGCAGATAGACCTGTTTCAGCTCCTTCTATTAATTAGAAGCAGCATTTGCTCTATGTTCTGAGTTTAGAAGAGTAGTGCAAACATTGTGCTTGCACAGCACCTTGTTAATTCATCCCTATAATTGAATGAAGATGGGACACAAATAGACCTTAACAGGAATTAATGCTCAAAAAGGTAAACATTGCACTTCAGTGTCTTTAGGCTCCCCCTAGTTGATTCTGTCCCCAATACTAACTTACCATGCCTTGTTCTTTGCTGAGTCTCTTTGTGGAGGTGGCCATATTGGTAGAGGAGCAAGACCTTTCTTCCTACTTTCAGATCTGTTTTCCCCTTCCCTGATCTGGTCAGGGTAATATTTAAGAAGAAACATTAGAGGTGAAGGAAGCACATATCCACAGAATGATAGGTGATGTTTGCACTGCAGGTCTTCAGGTACTGCTTTCTCTCCAGCAATGAAAATGGTAAGCAGCACAGTAATGACATCACAAAATCTCATGAGACTAGTAGTCAGCTACAGCAGTGCCTTGGATGATCTCACACTGCAGATGTATAGCTGCAAAACAGGAATGGATAAGGGGCAGTCATGTGTCAATATTCATACCTAATCATACCTTGTGATTTGATGGTAGATCAGAGGGCAGTTCTCTGCGATTCGTTCACCTTAGTGATACATTTTCAGTGATAAAATTATTAAAGCACAGGACTTCCGAAACAGACAGAAACGTTTGTCTCCATGTACACTAGCGTTTTGTTTTTTTAAGCTAAAAAAATGCTGCATAAAAACACTGGTAATAGCGTTTTTTAGAAGCGTTTTAGTAGCGTTTAGGAGCATTAGAATTTTAATAGTGTTTTTACAAAACATGTAGAAGAAAAAAAAAGCTAGAAAAAAGCTGTTTGGAGCCTTTTAGTAGAGTTTAGGAGAATTTTGCATTTTGTCTGCTGGAAAAATGCTCCACAAAACACTACAAAAACAATTTATTTCTGCTCCTAGACACTGAAGCTCAGAAAATGCTAAGAGCCTAAAGTAGTATGTATGGATATATAGGATAACACTATTTAGCTTTTAGGAATAGAAAAAAAAATAATAACAGCTTTTAGGAGCTTAAAAAAACGCTAGTGTGCATGGAGTCTAAGAATATAATGGAATTCACCAAGACATTGTGAGTGACTTAATTCCAGGGTAATAGCAGCACAATTCCTTAGTGTAACAAAAGGTGAAAAGTGTGTGAATAGGAAACTAAAGAGCGGTACATTTGAAAATAGCTGATTTTCATTTTTATGAAGGTTCCCTACTGAGTTCAAATCAGCAGAATCCCAAAGCAGGTGATTTGTTACCTTTCATCTCACCTGTAGAAAGCTGACACATGCCAAGTAATAGGAGCACAGTGTCAATTTAAAGCAGCAGCAAAGAGGGTATTTCCTTTGTTAAAAACATGAAGCTAATCTTAAACTAAAAATATAAAATATAATAAAGTTATATCATGGGTAAAACTTAAAATATTCAATCGGATTTTAAAATTTAACTACACCCAAATTGTTACAAATAATTCAAATTGTCTGTTAACTACACTTTATATAGATTTTTGCTTATTTACATATCTGAACAGTACTTTTATGGCACAAATATTTTTTTTCTGTAAAATTTTAACTTATGGCATCCAACCAGTCATTTTGCAGTGCAGTGTAGAAAATAAATGTGACACTAAACTCTGGTTTTAAAAAAAATATTGTCTTCATATATGTAAATTTAACTCAGAAAAGTACCTTCTATTGCTCTCAGCCTCCTCTATAACTCCAAAATTCCTTGTTTGTTCATTTTTTGTTTTGTTTTGCTGCTGTGATCTGACTTCCTCAGGGTGGCTATGTTCGTTCTCTATAGTACCACTGTAAGTAAGAACAGAGCCACCCTCTCTTGCTCACACCTATGACGGGCTATGGACTGTGAGATTTGTAGTGCACCTATAGAAGTGCACCATGACCACAACTAATGTGCACTACTCATTCTATATGGAAGTAAGGAGGAAGAGGAGCGGTTAAGTAGCTCGAAGAGGATGTTAAAAGGAAGTAGTGAGCAATTATTTCATGAAACATAGATTACAGGGCCATTAAAGTGTAATTCAACTAAAAAGAAAAAAATAATGCTAATAGTTAAGATTTTTATGGCAGAAGAAGCCCCATTGGTCTCTTCTGTTATAACTACTTCTTCTTGTTTGTCACGATTTAGTGTACATTTAGGGTCGTTTCACACCATGCCCATACACATTGTGCATTCCTGTGCAATTCACACCACATGCAAAACATACTCCATTTGCAGTCTGCAGTGGGTGTCAATACAGAGTTAATGGCACCCCAAATGCAGGATTTTAAACGCAGTGCGTTTGCCTGCACTGGATCACATGCTACTTTTTTGCATGGTACTTTTTGTGGTGCATTCTGAAAAGTAGCACATGCACTACTTTTGGTGCAATACAGTGAAATTTTAGCCCACTCAAAAAGAATGGGCTGAAATTGTACCACACAGAAGTGCATGTGAATCGCAGAGGAACTCACAACACACTCCTGTGCAATTCATGTGCGGGCATGGTGTGAACCGGCCCTTATGGCACCACTTTGTGCCATGATTGTGTGACTTCTGCACGCATGGCCAGGAGTGGTGCTATCACTGCCTGGCCAATAAAGGTGCTGAAGAGTCTAAACCCAGAAGATGGAAGTGTCCTATGACATCTGAGAGCGCAGTGCTAGAAGGGTATCACTTGAAAAGCAAGTTTGCGATAATGTGGTAAGGTGTGGTTCATACTAGTACATTATGACATAAAACTCCTGGGGGCTATTTTTATTTTATTTCTTAATGAGTAGGTTTAATTCTGCTTTAAGTAGTAAAAGTGTGTGGATTATTTTTGCAAAATTAGGATATCACTTGGTGTCACTTGAAGGCTGATGTCTAGAAGTATCTAGAATCAGATAACATTTTTATGTTATAAGGTTCTTAATCAGGATGTATATTGTTTTGGCACATCAGTGTTATTTCTCCCCAAAGATGCCAGAAATTAGGATGTCTGTAACATGGTCCTCCTCTGCTCTCCATAGGCACAAGGTGTGAACGTTCATGTTTTCACTATGCTCTTTCTTCAGTTGGATCAGGTGGTGTCCATATCGAGAATATTGCTTGGTACCATATTCCATTGTGAAGGAAAACAGCACAATTTTTCAATTAAAAATTCTGTCTTGAAAAGACTCAAAATGTGCTTTTTAGCAATTTAAGGTTTCTGAGTTCCTGTTTAAACAGTTTTAGGAATTTTGAAGACTATTTGAAGAACTATATTTGTTGATCTGCCACTTTACTAACATAGATCATTGCAAATATTTATACAATTTAGAACAATGTTATGGAAGGGAAACAGTTGTAATTAGAGAACTAAAAGGAGGAATTACCCTTTTCCAATTCATCACATTTGTTTCTGTCAAGGCGGTCCTGTGTTTTGCTCTTGCAAGACAGCTGACCTGGCTTTCTGCCATCTCACAATTTTATTAGGTCTCCAAGGAGAGCACCAGACTTGATGAAACATAAAGATTCTGTGTTTCAGGGCAGCAGTTCATAGGTTGAGTTTAAATCAAATTAACTTGTATCTGGATGTTTTTAAACGGGATTGCCTTCAGGAAACCATCTAATAAAACCAGTATTTTTAACCCTGTTATCATCAGTGAATGATTTACAGATATCTTCAGTTATGATGATGACAGACAGGCTTTGAATGGAGCATCAGTCAATAACTTAAAATGCTGTTAAAGGATGTCAGCAGCATTTCAGTAGTGATTGTCTCTGGTCCTCATACCCAGCTCAGTGCTCTATGCAAAATGACATTGTTTTCTATAATTGCGTAGATTAGAGAGGGTTTCAAGAATCATATTTAACCCTTTACAACTCAGGGCTTGTGTTCACAGATTTTTTTCTGCTTCTAAATTCATATTTAATGCCACAAACAAGGCTATTTGAATTCAAAAGCAGTTTGAATTAAACCCAGAAACAACTCAGATCAGCTTGAAGCATCTCAGAAATAATTCAAAGCAAGTCATCAGCTTATCGTATGCACAGAAATTAGTCAACTTACATATGAGCCCAAACAATACAAAGCCTACTGCAATTTACTTACTCTGGAGTCCGAAGCCTGCAAATACTTAGGTTAAAGTACAGCCCTGGCCAAACGTTTTGAGAATGACACAAATATTAATATACCTGCAAAGAAACATATGCAGTAATAAAAGGGATTCACAAAAGGGATGCACAAAAAGGGATTTACAGGCAAGGATATTGCTGCTACTAAGATAGCACCTAAATCAACCATTTATTGGATCATCAAGAACTTCAAGGAAAGAGGTTCAATTGTTGTGAAGAAGGCTTCAGGGCATCCAAGAAAGTCCAAAAAGCACCAGGACCATCTCCTAAAGTTGATTCAGCTGCAGGATCAGTGCACCACCAGTGCAGAGCTTGCTCAAGAATAGCAGCAGGCAAGTGTGAGTGTCTCTGCCTGCACAGTAAGGTAAAGACTTTTGGAGGATGGCCTGGTGTCAAGAAGGGCAGCAAAGAAGCCACTTCTCTCCAGGAAAAACATCAGGGACATACTGATATTCTACAAAAGGTACAGGGATTGGACTGCTGAGGACTGGGGTGAAGTCATTTTCTCTGATGAATCCCCTTTCAGATTGTTTGGGGCATCCAGAAAAAACCTTGTCAGGAGAAGAAAGGTAAACGCTACCATCAGTCCTGTGTCATGCCAACAGCAAAGCATCCTGAGACCATTCATGTGTGGGGTTGCTTCTCAGCCAAGGGAGTGGGCTCACTCTCAATTTTTCCTAACACAGCCACGAATGGTACAAAAATATCCTCTGAGAGCAACTTCTCCCAACCATCCAAGAACAGTTCAGTGACGAACAATGCCTTTTCCAGCACGATGGAGGACCTTGTCATAAAGCAAAAGTGATAACTAAGTGGCTTGGGGAACAAAACATTTAAATTTTGGATCTATGGCCAGGAAACTCCCCAGACCTTAATCCCTTTGAGAACTTGTGGTCAATCCTTAAAAGGGGGGTGAACAAAAGAAAAACCCTACAAACTCTGACAAACTTCAAGCATTGATTATGCAAGAATGGGCTGCCATCAGTCAGGATGTGGCCCAGAAGTTAATTGACAGCATGCCAGGGCAAGTAGCTTGGGGAACCATACATCGAAATTTTGGGTCCTTGGCCAAGAAACTCCCCAGACCTTAATCCTATTGAGAACTTGTGGTCAATCCGCAAGAGGCGGGTAAACAAAAACCCCCCACAAATTCTGACAAACTCTAAGCATTGATTATGCAAGAATGGGCTGCCATCAGTCAGAATTTGACCCAGAAATTTATTGACAGCATGCCAGGGCAAATTGCAGAGGTCTTGAAAAAGAAAGGCCAACACTACAAATATTGACTCTTTGCATAAACTAATGTAATTGTCAATAAAAGCCTTTGACACTTCTGAAATGCTTGCAATTATACTTCAGTATACCATAATAACATCTGACAAAAAGATCTAAAAGCACTGAAGCAGCAGACTTTGTGAAAACTAATACTTGTGTCATTCTCAAAACATTTGGCCAGGGCTGTATACTCGAACCCTAACAATAAACTTCTATTTGCTCTCTTTTAGCTGCAATATATATCATTCAAAGTTTTTTCGTTGTTGTCGCTGTACTTGTGCAGAAAGTAAAACAAAAATACCTGTTAATGCTGTCATAAATCCAGTTTTTCATTCTGTAAACTGCAGTTTTATGTTAGTTTTAACAACCTTGTCCAGTTTACCTCTATAAACACCTACCCTCTAAATTATGTAAATGAGGAGAGGGGGCTGTTCTTTAGTCCTTTACTACTAGAGTGGCAATGCTGCTTCTCCATAAATACAGCACAAGTGAGCATTGTCACCCTAGAACAAGAAGTGTGCTACTGGCAGGATCACGAGGTGAAATTAAAGGAAAACAAAAGCATGAAAAGAGACTAATGCAGCTACCACATTTATGGATTGGTGAGCTTCAATATATGATTTTTTTATTCTTAAGTTTAGATACACATTAATGAAGATTTTTTTGACTGATGGAATGCTGCTCAGTTGACTTTTTGGTAACTAAAAAGACACGGCGTGCATGCTGCTATGGTTTTTTTTTTTTTGCTCTACTTGTTCCTTTTTATTTGATGATTGCAGATTTTATATGAGACTCAGGTCCTACACATTGCTGTGCTGGTTGTTTCTTGTCCAAGGACAGTAATCAGCTGGTAAACAATTTTGCTGCCTCCCAGGTTCTTTACCATTACAATAGCAATTTACCAGCAGGCCAGTTACAGTGGGTGTACACACTCACCTGCACTCCTTTGTGCAGCCTCTTGTTTTTACCATCACATACCGGATGTCACCATAACTAGCACCAGAAGAATGTTGATATACAATAATACAGGATATACACAGAACAGTAGGGTATCCATTTATGCTTGTATGCACAAAAAGGCAACAGATGTGTTTATTAGACACCCATGAATGGACTGGCATTATGTAAAAATATGCAGTATTTTTGAGAAAAAAAAGGAATAGTGCATGAGAAACTTTCCTGACCTCATCTAACTTTACATGTTTATAAGCTAATGTTCTCATTTTTAATAATTTTGGGGGGGCTACTGAGCGAATTGGAAGAATAAGGATTTTTCCATCTATTGTCTAATTTTGTCAAGGCTCAATGAAACTTATAATTACAAAATGTTTGGAATATTCATAGCTTATATCTGGATACTCATTGAACCATTATTTTCTGATGTTAATTACTAGCAGTATTCAGATTTTACTTTATGCTACTGTTTTTGTTTCCAACATTTTATAACATCAAGAGGTATCATTAATTACATCACTGTGTTTAAATTGAAGTGTTCTCAGCAAAAGATGGTACTAACATTGGTGTATGATGTGTCAGTAGACATCACTGTAAAACAGGGCTTAAAATTTCGAGTCTAGACCTACTAGCCAGGCACAAACCTTACTCTCTACCAGTTGCCCCACCCAACCTTGCCCAGGTCCACCTCCAACCCCACCCCAAGCCCTGCCCCCCAACCACACCTCCTTAAAGCTTATGAAATTACATTTTTCTTTAGAATAAAGAGTCCAAAATATAAAAAAAACTGCAATTATAACATAGCTTTATTATGTCAATTTAAAAACAAAAAAAGACCGACAATTTTGAAAAAAAAAACAATTTTTGACTTTTTGCTATTAAACATGTCCAGTAAAAAAATTTAAAAAATCAAATAAATTTCCACCAAATTGTATTCTGCTACATGTCCCAATATGTGTAAATTAATTGGTTTACGTGTAAGTTATAGTGTTTGCAAATGGCGGTATACTGGAATTATTTTTTTTTAATTTTATTTTTACTAGTAATGGCGGCGATCAGCGACCTATAGCGGGACTGCGGCGGGGCATTCTGACACTGGGAGGGAACTGACTTGGTGCCACTGACATCCACAGTGACACCAATACAGTGATCAGTGCTAATAAAAAGCACTGACACTGTACTAATGGCACTGGGCAGGAAGGTGTTAACATCTGGGGTGATCAAAGGGTTAACTGTGTGCTGTGTGTGTGCTTTTAGCAGCCGGTGCTCCTTATCCCCAACACAAGGATGGCCACCTCCAACCTACCGAATCCCGTGCACACCCTGCGACGGCCACCGATGCCCTCCTGCCTGGAGTGGCCTTCCTGCGCTCGATTTGTCAACCTCCCGCTCCGAGCTGCAGCTCAGTCACTGGCCTCAGGATGTATAAATGAAGCTCAGAGAGGAGGCCCCGCCTACCTGGCACACATGAGTCTTGCCAGGCTGCGGGCAAGGAAGGTGGTGGTGGTGGGAGATAACGGGAAAAGGGGAGCTGTGCACCCAAAGGCAAGCACCGAGCTCTCATCAGGGTGGGTGGCAGCAATGATATTTTTAGTTTCTGTAAGGGGGGATTTTTTTGAATTACCACAAATGTAAGGAACATTTTTCCTGGTAACCATCACATTAATGTACTGTCAACTGTAGATATAGCAATTATTAGTAGGAATTCCCTGAACCCATAAAGTTATTTCAAGGGTTCTCCCCATATTAATGTTGAGAAAGGCTGCTTTAGACGCTCATGGAACTCTGGTTGCACAGTACCTTGGCCATGTCTGTGGTAGCATTGTTCTTTAGCAACCTGTCTCAGAATGGTTTGAGAATGAATATCTGGCCATCACAAGGTCAAGAGCCTTCTCTATTTTGCAAGTTCAGAAGCCTGTTGCATAAGAGGCAACTTATCTCTTTGACTCTTTCCCTAAATCCCTTTGATTTTTCAAGTAGCATTATCTTTTTCTGGCCAAAGCACCCATCCCTTCTCTTTACTTCTCTCTCAATTATATCTCTTATCATCCATCATGCTTGTCCAAGTAAGTCACTGACCTGGAAAAGCATGCATCCAGAAACAATTTGTCCAATGGCACCTAGTTTTGTGGTTGAACAACTAACTGATTTCCCTGTAATTTATTGTATCTATTTTACATATCATATTTTTAATATATGTTCTGCAACTGACATCAGGATTTCGTATTATATTCACTAATGACACATCTACTGATGATGGACAATTAGCCATAACGTATGTTTCTCCATAAAAATGTTTATTGCGACTGAATCTTTCTGCAGCAATGCTTAAACATTTCTCATTAACAGATACTTTATTGTAGTTAGTGATACCTCTGCTTCATTATATCTTCACCCAAAGCAGTACAATTCAGATTTTACTAATTAAACTGTTGTGCTAAAATATCCATTGCAATAAAAAGACAGTCTTGTAATTTGAAAATCATAGATTTCATTACAATTGAATTGCTATAAATGACTCTTAACTCCCTTTCGTGTTGACCAGCATATCATTCCAAATTTGTATGTACATCACAGTACAAATGGCCATTACTTATTGCCATGAAAATCATTCTTAAAATGATAGCAGTGAATACTCCCATAGCACCCATCTTTATATTGAATGCTTTTGCAGGATGGTCCCAGAACTTGCTGCTGTGTATTGTAAGACACTCCTGAGTGTAGGTCCAATATAACAATGCATATACAATACTTGACTGAGCCCCCTAGAAACAAGAAATCACCATAATAAACACTGCTACTACAGAGATCTCCACTAGCATCCAGGTCCTGTGCTGAGTGACTACCCTGCTGCATGGCAAACACAGGAAGTCTCTAGGTTGGCACCACTGTCATTCAGAGAATGCTTTACATTTTCTCAATGAATGCAAAGTGTTCTCTGATTGGACAAGGTGGAGATCATGACATCACCATCCCATTTCTCCACCTCATCCAATCAGAGAGTACTTTACATCCATTGAGAAAATGCAAAGCATTATTAGAATGGCACAAACTGTACCAATGTAACTATAAATAATCCATACCTGGATTTAATTTCAATGATGTACTGATGATTACAAGACTGTAATACTTTATGCATTTTATATCTGTCTGGAGTTGAGCTTACCCATGCGAATATTAAGTTAGGAAGACCTCAGGTTTCCTAACCCAATTTAAAAATTTAATAACAGGTATAAATAAATATACATTTCCTCTCTATCCAACCTCTGGTACCACCAAATTATAACTGTGCACTTTATGAACTTTAGCCCCTAACCATTGAGAAAGAGACTATTCACACCCCTGAACAGCAAGTAATAGCTAAGGCTACCAGTTTAACTATACTTCTTTCCTGTCTAATATCAAAGCTTCGTGTGAAGATATATCTAGAATGTTATTATTTTTAATGAACAAATTTAATTATGGTTCTCTAAAGTTCTTTTTCTTTTTTGTTTTTTTTCTTTAATTTTTCGCACTTTGTTCCCTCACCATTATTTTCCCAGTCACTATTAACTACCACCACTTAGCTGCCAGTCGCTCTGTCTCTGTTGATGATGATGAGGAAGAAGAAGATAGGCTTCACGCCATGCTATCCATGATCTCCTCTCGGAACCTCACAGCTCCTAAAATGATGAAAGGTTTTTATCAAACTTCCCTCTTGAACCTTCCCACGTCTTGCTTAAAGAAGGCGATGTTTCCCATTTGACAAATCTTGACAACGGTGGTGGCATTATCAGGCACAAAGAATAATTCAGCAACACACAGCTTTATTGGTTTAGTCTGCTCTGCTAATACTTAATATATACAGGTTCCAGAAATAACCAGTGCACAACATTTTTACATGATATGAATGATACTGACAGCAGATATTTTTGTTTGTTGGTCATATGCTTATGATACATTGGGATCTTCTATACCAAAGAAAGATTGTTCAGTGGTTATGAATTTTGACTGCTCACTGTAATTCTCAGTCTTCTTCATAATAAAGCCACTCTGTTGTCATTTTGGAAACCTTAGGGTTATGTTAGGCCTCCCTGCAAAAAAAGTAGTTAATATTTTTCTGCTACCTGCTGGGTTGGAAAGAGAAGCTTAGGTAAGATCTTCAGCATTCAGCACATTTCCAAGAGTGATGATGTCTGGTCCCCCATTGTGTGTTGTGATTCCTTCCTCCAGCCCTTGTACAGTAGCAAAGTGGGAGCCAGCAGAGGAAACCACATAGCAGGGAACATCAGCATCCAACACCCCTGGATATGTTTAATGCAGAACTTTTAGCAAATTTCTCTCTCCAACCCAGTGCAAATTGATGTCACAGGTAGCAGAACAGGTAGATATTTCATTGATTGCTTTGTATGTAGGCATTTGTTTCAGGTTTGCAAAATAGCAACAGAGGCCCTTTTAGCAGGGACTTATTCAGACTTGCCGTCCTTAGCACACTTAAATGATGATAGTGTTTTGCAAAAGCTCTTTTTTTAGTTTTTTTTATAATAGAATGGATTAATAGGGGGCAGCATTGGGTCTACTTTATTTTACCAATTACATTTTAACTTTATAGACCAACAAATAAGAAAAAGGGAAGAATGAGTAAATGTGCTCTGAATTCTAATGAGCCTTTTGACTTTCAACATCCCTCCTTCCTAGACTAGAACTAGACACTGGCCTACAAGTGCCATTATGCTAAATACAGCCCTAATTAAGAACAACATGCAACACCTTATCCAGGCATTCTGCTGTGGATATGCCAAGAGGGGTTTAGTCAACATCTGGAGCAATCCTACTAATTACGCTACAGGATCACTCCACTTATTTCAGTCCAGTACACATTTTGCTCAGCAGTACTAATCCCTGATGAAGGAGGCCCTTTGAACCCCTGAAATGCATTGGCGTTTTATGATATAAGAAGCTGATTAAAATTGAATCTGGACCTTATTCATTCTGCTTTTGGTGCTTTCCCCCTTGCATACCCAGTCGCTACTCAAACATGGAAGCAACTTTCGACCACCACTCCTGGGAGAACTGACTATGTAGAAACATTCCTTCTATACTGCTTAAGACCTGACTTAGTAGGACAATTGCTTTTCTTTTTTTCATGTGTCCGATATACAGCATTAGAGAATAAAAATATAAATGGTATTGGTTTCCTGTCACTATCGGTATTAAGGACTATTCTTTCTATAGGCACGCATGAGGGAAATCCATTCATACCACGTAAATATACACGTTGCTCGGCAGTCTTTATTAAAACCATCTGGAATGTAAATTAAGAAAAATGTTTTAATTAGATGCTGTCTGACCCACATACGTTTACGTCATTGCAATTTACAAAGCATTGACAGTAGTGGAAAGTTATACAGCCATTTACAGTACACTATGGGTATTGCTTTGGCAGACACATCAGCATAATTACTATGTCTGGCTTGACCTTTGACCTTTCTGGCAGTGACATAGTTAAGCAAAGGTCTTTAGAAAACTGCAGTTACCTTCTCCATCCCCCCATGCTCCACAGTTTCCACAGCTGCACATTAATCACGGCCCTGTGTAATGAGACTTGTGGTTTGTGGCCACTTCTTGGTGGAGGACCAATGTTTTCCTAGACCATCTCATTAAATGGCAAAACAAATATATGATGAACTCCCAAAAATGTAAACGCATTACACTTACAGTTTTGTTTTTACAGTTATGTGTATATCAGTATAGACTGTTTGACAAAAAGAAAATGTTTTACAATGTATATCTTCCTTATCTAGTGGTATACAATGCTTGGTGTTATCATTTCTATAGACTTTACTTTGCTTGGAATGTATATATAAAAAGCACAAACAGTTCTGAATTTGGTATAATACTAAAATACTATTTTGCTCAAACATATATAAAAAAATAACTGAAGTACAAATGTTAGCACAATTTGTTACCCTAGAAGGCGTATGTCCATATATGATTACTTTCTAGTAGAGGGTTGGGTGGTTAAGGTAAAGCATTAAAGCCCAACTCCAGCCAGAATTTTTCATTTTGGTTCTTTCACATACTGTTAAAGGGTTTGAACTTTTATTGCTGTCTTTGCTCTATTGAGCAGATTTTTCTTTATTTCATGTGAGGACTGAAAGTGATAGGAAATCTCTCCTACAAAGGGCATAGACAAAAAAAACTGTAATTATGTAGATTATTTTGGGACACAGGCCTTCATGTGTTAAAGCTGGATTCCAGGTATGGCTATTTTTGCATAGTTACATGGGTCCAGCTTGGAAAAATGTAATTATGCACGTGCAATACCTGTCTGATCTCCGTGAAAGTGATTTCCGCTGGCGTTTGAGTCCCAGGCTGAGCAGCTGCCCTACTGCTTAGTGAACAAAGACCAGCTGCTTGGTAAGTCACCATTCAGAGAATGATATGCATTTTCTGAATTAATGAAAAGCATTCTCTGATTAGATGAGGTGAAGACCATCATGTCACCAGCCTGCCTCTCCACCTCATCCCATGCAAATTATTTTCTGAATGAAGGCAATGGTGAGCTAGTGCAGGCACTTGGCATGGGAGCCTTAAACCAGCAGCAGTCACTGTAATAGCAGTGCTTACTACTGTGATTTCCAGCTTCCACAGGAGATCGGTCAGGTATGGTACATGCAAAACTATTCAAAAATAGCTATACCTGGAATTCAGCTTTAAAGGATTAGTTCACCTTTACCAAAAAACTACCAATGCATCTGTAAATATGAACAAATTGTGCCGCTTTGACCAAAATTGAATAATGCCCTTGCTATAGGTGTAGGCCATTTATATACCCCAAAAGCCTGACTGGAAAACTTCCAGGATGCTGCAAAGGATGTTGCTAAGATAGGCCTAGCTATTACTCTTCACCTTCACCATCACAGAAGCGAGCTCTCAAATGTTGAGCTCAGAGATATTGCATCAGGAGAGAGAGAGGCCATGTGAGGGGGTTTGAATCAGAGAAAGGGCTCGCTACAGTGATGGTGGAGTGGAACAGTAACAGCTAGGTGTCTCTTAGCAATGTCCTAGGAGCTTTCCAGTCAGGCTTCATGAGGTATGTAAATGGCCTACACCTATGGCAAGGGCATTATTCAACTTTGGTCAAAGCTGTATAGTTTGTTTTTTTCTACAAACGTCCCTTATTTGCATAGACATTTTTTGGTAACGGTGAACTATGCCTTTGAATGTATCTGAAAAGTGTCTGTACTCTTGATAGCAACAATTCTGAAGACCTTACTCCCAGTGCAAAAAAAAAGAATCTGATTTATTGTGCAGGCTAACCTAAAGTGTTTATATGGCATTAGGTCCATTGTCTTCAGGTTAGACATGAAAGTTGACAATAGCAAATATGACTACATCACTGATAAAAATGGTTACTTGTCCAAACCCCAAATGAAAAACTATTATAGTCTTCATAATATTAAAGTATAACTAAAATGAAACCTTTTTTTTTTTTACCGTTTTGGATAGAGTGGAGATAATCAAAAGTGAAAGTAAAAGAAAATCCCAAATTTTGTGTTGACATCAAACACTAATAGAGGGGAAATCTTCCAATGAAGACATTCTTTCGGTGATCCTGGGGACACATCCGAATCTTTTCTCATTTTTGTTTTAGTTGGTTTTAGTAGGTTTAGTTGTGGAACAGTAGGTGAAGGTAAATCTCCTTAATGGGGCACAGACGAAAAAAAAAGACTGAAGGGGGTTGTAACTCTCCCGTACTGTATCTAAAATTAAAAAATAAATAAATAACCAAGAAAAAAAGTTTTGCCTTTAGTTATACTTGAATTTTCTACATGGAAGAAGAAATGTTTAATTTAATAGCATTCTTGACAAAAGTGGCTATTCAAACGGTTTGCTTTATGTAAGAACATTTAATACTGCAAGATCATTTTTTAAAATCTTAGATAACTTTAGTACAATAGATTCCTATAGCACGGTTTTCATTTTCTAATAATTCCACCTCCACGTAAGACTGATATTTTATATTTGGGTTGACTTGTGCAGGTTATATAATTCCAGGCTTCTGCTATCATTCCTAAACTGAAACAGTGATATTTCTGCCAAAGAACCTCCAGCTCCAACTGTTTCCTTCTGCACATTATGATGTTTTGTTTTTTTTACATTATTGAGCATGAAGTAGATGCAGTGAAATGTGATTTTAAAATGGCCATTGCACAGGGAAAAGTCCCCCAATTACTCGAAGAAGCCAATAGTTGATATAAACTGTCTCTATAGGCCAAACCTTTTTTGGTTTTGGATATTGTGTTTGAGCCTGGGTTCACACTTGTGCAGTGCAACATACCGCATGTGATTCGCACAGCAACTGCACCGCACCGCATTCCTGTGCAAATCACATGTGAATTCTGTGCAGTGCGATTTGAGCCATACATTTCGTATGGCTCAAAGTGCACCACATTCGCACCAAAAAGGTACAGGACCCTTTTTGTGGTCCGCACTAGAATCGGATCACATGGGTGTTCACACCCATGCGATCTGATTCTGCACATCACAGTTTTGCTAACTGATTTTGGAGTGTTGTTAACTTAAAATACACACCTGCAATAGTTCGTGTGAATGGGGCACGATTATGATGTGGTGCGGAAATCTCACAGAAACCGGTGCAAATTTTGCACTGCATCAGTGTGAACCCAGGCTAAGTGTCTAAGAATGGAGTTTCCATCGCTTTGGGAGATTTTCTCTAATTTCCTATTGTGTTTCTGCAGCAGGAATTGAAGATATATTTCAACAATGGTACACTGACAGCAAAACATTAACCTGGAGGGGTTTAACCCTTCTCTACTCTATCCCCCAAAATGTTTTGACTATAATTTCACTTTAGCTCACCTACATTGGTAGTTTTAGGTGAGATTAGCCTGTAGCCAAAAGTAAATGTTTAATTGTACTGTTCAGGTTAAGGGCATCTATTTAGCATGAATAGCAAATATATAATATATTTAATAAGTTTGGATAATGTATTCAGCAGGCAGCCTAAACCAAAATTCTTGGCTTTCACGTTTCTATACACTTTATTATGCCACCTTATAGAACACAGCTATAGATGATAAAATTGCGGCATGGAAGGCTTAGACTTGCATTGATCACTGATGAAATGGTCATAATGGAGACACTTGTATGCATACGTTGTATCCTTGCCTGATGATAATGACATCACTGTTGTTACAGGGTTTGCTTTCCCTTGTCTGCTGGTGTTTGCAACATGCTCGACCTTTGCATGTGGCCAATTTTGCAGCTTCCCAAACAAATGATGAATGGAACAAAATAATGAGGATGCTGTTCACTTATAATTCTTCAACGACTGCGGTACCTTTCATCTGGATCTTTAGGTTCTGTGGGGTTCTGATTTTACATTTTGTAAACTTTTATTTATAAATTTTATATTTTTTTACACTTGGTTATTTTTCATTTTTTGGTATACTTTTTTTCTTGGGCCCTTCAATTATTGGTATTACCTTAATCCAAACAATTGTGGCACACGGTGGGGGAGGGGGGCATCTTGTTCTTTTATACAATTAATTTGTAATCTTGTATCATAATAAAAGATGCAGTATGGTTTTGGCCATCCAGCTCCCTCCCTGAAGAATTAAGGTGAAGAGCATTTTTTCATTAACCTTGGCTTTCCTTAGCAATTCTTTTTTTATACGTTTTAGCATGCATGTACTTAGCTGCAAATTATTTTTAGTGCTTATACCTAACCCCTTTCCCACTGATCAAAATCAATAAGTTATTAATTATCTACCTGTCTATAGGAAATGTAAACTATTTAACATTAATTGCCTACGATTGAGATGTTTTTTCCAAATTGTTCAAATTAATATTTATATACAAATAATGGCAATATGTTAGTAGGCAGAAATTGAAAAAATAAATAAGGGAAATGGGTGACTTTAGTTTCTTTTTATTTGTTGTTTTTGCTGCCACAGCTGGTGCCTGTTTAGTAAATTCCCTCATTGCACCTGACAGTTGATTTGATGCATGAATCAGTATTCCCTATATGTTCCTTGTCATGTTCCTTATGCACCTGTGCTGACTTAAGCTTTTTCTTTTTATTAACCCTTTTCTTTGTGGTAAGGCTTATGATTTGAACATCTTACCATGGCTTGCTGCCCAGCAGAAATGAATTGCCTGACTCTTTTTTGTGTACTTTTGCGCATTGTGCTTGGGAGTTTTAAGCATAAGCTTATAATGCATGAATTTGGTAACTTAATTCATGTCATGGGGGGAGCTGAAAGGCCCAAACATTTTCAAATATGTTCATTTTTGCAGAATAAGCTGAACTTCAGGCAAATTAATTATGCTTACTGTTTGCCTGTCGAAGGTACATGTGTTTAGCCTATCTTGTGATTTACACCCCTCTTCAGCACTGTACAGCCAGACAGGCGATGCACTTATTTCCCGGTTTAGCAAATCAGCTTTCTGTCACCTCTACGCTTCAGGCTTTGTCGCTGGACTGAGCTATAAGTAAGACTTTGCAAGCTAAAATGCTTTCACTTTCTGCTGTATACAGGACCATTTGATTTTTAATAAATAAACTCAAACCTTGTGGATTCTGTATGGACTCCAATAATTACTTTTTTTTCATTGCTGGAGAAATAATAAGCATCATCACTTCTGTCTAGTGAGCAAGATGCTAATAAAGGAAGTAGCTGAAGCAGTAATGATAATGCAAGAAATAGCAGTGTGATCTTTCTGGCTGTCCAGTATGGCAGGGAAGTATAAAACACAAAAATAGCTGAACAGAATTGCAAATCCTGTGTCAAATAACTCAGCATATGTGTATTTCAACATTGTCATTAGCGGTTTGCCTTAGTGCTGTACTTAAAATTTCTAAATACACAGTAAAATAAATATCTGCTTGTTGTCTTATTTGCAAAATAATATTGTAATTCTGAATAGCAATTTATGAGATTCACATACCTCTGCCACACTGTACAGCCAGGAAAATCACTCTTTCATCTTGGTTCAGCTTTATTGGTTCCTGAGTTATCTTTCTGCTCTTGGTCATAGGTAGTGATGTTGATTCATTATTCTGTAAGCAGGTTGGAGGTGGAGAGGTGATATAAAAAGCTGACTTAGGAAATATGGTTGTCTTCTAACTGGTTGTATAGACTGGTCAGTGGTGTGTGAAACACAAACAAGGCTGGACAGAAGTATACATCCCATAAGACAGTAATTAAAAGTGTATTTTTAACTGTGCATTTAGTGATTTGCCTGGAGTTCTGCTTTAAGGAAGTCCGTTGTGCTTATAGAATTGGTTGGCAAAGTTAGCCTATATTAGATGGTTATACTAACTTGTTCAAAAAAAGGTGTCAGAGGCATCACAGCTATAGTGCTGCGCCTATCTTTCACTGATTGGTAAACATTACCTGCCTCTGCAGGGCTATGACCAACACATTCCAAACCTACAGCCATATAAAAGAATACAGATAGCCCCATCATGAAAAGATGTGTACTCATATTAAATATGCTTTATAAAGAGTCCCAACTATTTTCCCTGTTAATATGGAGACTGTTTCCAAATGATAGATTTATAGTTTTTCCTATGGATACATTGAACTATAAAATTACTTGCAGAAGGCATACAAGAAAAAACAAGAGTCTGATGCAGAGACTTTTAATTAGTATATTGTAATACATTAACCTTCATAATTTATGAGAAAATATATTTCCAGACGGCATATGTTTTTACAGGACTAGCAGAATGTTAAGGCCATAACTTTTGCATAGAGTAGGGGATGGCTAGAACATCTGTCAGGTTTTTAGTGATGTGACCCCCCTTCCCCCGGGAAGAGTCACCTTTTGTATTCGTTCTGGAAATTGTTATAAATTGTACTGGAAATTACATAAAATCCCTAATTTTGAGTCGTCACTTGAACTGGATTATTGGCAAATTTTTTTTCAGTGGGGACATGGGTGACAACTGTCTAAGGGGATTGTTGCATCTTCAGGATAGGAAGTTAAGGCAAATCTCCCCAATGGGAGATGTGATAGGGTTTTATCAATTCCCTACTCTGTCTAAAACAAAGTATAAAAATTCTGGCTTTAGATATATTTTAATAGGTCACTTCATGGAAAACTGATATTTTGTTCATGGGTAGATGCTAATAAACTCCAACACCTAGTGACCTCTTCTAATCAAGGGACACTTCAGAAGTGAGAAGAACTCAATGCCAAATAAATGAGCTGTGCCCCCAACACCCAATACAGTATTGGGCAGGGGCGGACTGACCATTTGGAAACTTGGGCACTGCCCGAGGGCCCGGGGTTAGTAGGGGGCTCCATGAGATGCCCCTGGTACCTTTTTGATAGGCTTTTTTGAGTTTGGGCAAGGACACAGGGGCCCCATGATCCCCTGTTGCCCGGGGGCCCCATGAGTTGTCAGTCCGCCCCTGGTATCGGGAGTCAAATTTTTCTGCTGATTTCTCTGCAGTAAATATGAAAATGTCAGCAGGAAGCGTGAAACTTAAGGCCACTTGTATTGGCATGTTGGCAGCTGAGAACCCAAGCACCAAGATCTCATAGCATACTGAAAAACCTACCAGCATCTGCCTGAAGACTAAAATATCGGTTTTGTGCACAGTGACCTAATAATTCACTGCTAGAACATAAGATAAATAACAGAAAATATTATTAAAACGAAGCATCCATTGGAGCTCACCCAAAAGGATGGCTTTATTTGTTTATTCTTTCTTATTGTGTCATTCTTTCACTCAAGATACTTACCTATGGGGGTTCCATGTCACCTATACCTAACCCTACAAACCAGGTTATGTAATCTTGAAACATTTATCACAAAACCTTTCCCCAATACATTGTTACTTTTAAAAAGTCTACATAAAGATAACGGGCTGATGTACTACAAAGTGGAGCATGGAAATGAAAGTAATGGCAATTCCTGTCGACAGATGATGCATCATGAGTGCATGTAGGTGTTTGTTCGATAACCCCAATTGTTTGTAAACACAATACATATTGGATATATCTGTCGTGTCCAATGTTTGATTGATATGTCTCTCCAGACTCTGGCGACGTGATAGAGATGCAAGGCTTTGGTTCTAATCTTATGCCCTGGCAACATAATGAGCCTTGCAGTCAGGGATCGTCCTGTCTATCCTGCTCCACAGGAAGCTCTCCATATGATATTCCCAGCTGTTGCAGCTGCATCCATGACAGGTGAGTCCCAGCCTGTGTAACACTGAGTTATATTCTTAGCAACCGCTAAATGTGTTTATAGGAACCAAAAGACTTTGCTTAAATCAAGGAATATAAAGCACATTTGTGCATTGCTCATTGCAGGCAAAAACTGCAGGTTCACTTTAATGCCTCCTCCCCAGCTATATATACTCACCTTTCCTTCATTCCTCCATTGGAGTATTATTTATTTATTTAAAGTACTAATATAGCACTGCCAATTAAAGCAGGGCTTTACATATATGTTATACATTCACATCAGTCCCTAATCCTCAAGGGGTGTACAATCTAGGGTCCCTAACTTACATTCATACATACAAGGGCCAATTTAGACAGGAGCCAATTAACTTACCAGCATGTCTTTGGAGTGTGGGAAGAAACCGGAGTACCCGGAGGAAACATACGCAGGCACAGGGAGAACATGCAAACTCCAGGCAGGTGGTGCCATGGTTGATATTTGAACCAACGACCCTAGTACTGCCAGGAGGAAGTGCTAACCATTTAGCCACTGTGCTGCAGTACATTTGTGTATGGAGGAGCATGTAAAAGCACTGCTTCATGGCACTTGCCCCCATGGCAACAGAGAGAGTCATCAGCCATGTGATAGCTCTGATTCTTGTTTCTAAGGACAGTTCAAGCAAAAGGAATTGTGGTCTCCCTGAATGACATATAACAACGGGGGGAAAGGAAGAGGCTTTTTCTTTATCATTATTGCCTTCTGACCCACAATACTTATATGAACTTACTGTGAACTTATATGAACTTGCTCTGTGTTTATGATAAGTTAATAAATGCCCCCTTTGAAATTTTGCCGCCAACACATTGTGCTGCTGCTAGTTCTCAAACCTGGCTGTCACTGACAGCTCACATCCCTACTAATGAAGAGAAACAAGAGTTATTTTCAGTAAAGTGATCACTATCACTATGTCAGCTATGGCATAATGATCACATGCATGCTGGAGGAGTAGTTGAAAAAATATGCCTTCAGGCTGTGCACTCCACTGTAGCCCAAAGGTGATAATGTGCTTTTGTTAACTATAATTGTTGGATACAATTCCAGTATTAAAACAAATATATACATGCAAGGTTTTTTATTTTACATGTTTGTGCATTTGTCTGCCTGAAATACACAGAGCAAGGATTTTTTTAAAAGATTATGCAAAAAAAAACATAACGTATTCTTGCAAGGGTTAAACCAGACAGACTCCTGCTGATGTTTTTCTGTGCATGTCAAAAAAATTAAAGTAAGCATCTATCCTTTGTGGAGGACATCTAATCCCCACTTTTTCAAACATCACCCCCGATGTTGGTATTGCTGTTCCATATTGTATAAAAAGTTGTATTTTTTAATATTTAACATTATTATATTTTAAAAATGAAACACCAAAATGAATATTTCAGTGGAAAATACAGATATTATGTGTCACTTCTTTCACATGTGACAGTGAATTACTTATTTATCTACAGGACACCACTCAAACTATTATGTGAAAATATGAAGAGACAGATTGTATCCCGAGCATTCTATGGTTGTAAGTAACAATATAGATTCTCTAAAATAAGTGGATCTGCTACCAATATATATCAGCTGATCAAAAGTGTAGCAGAAATACCAAGAATAATTAGTTTGTTTAGCAAAAGAACTTTCCACCCAGTTTGATCATGAATAAGAACTATTTTTGCTGCCATACGAGTGTTGCTTTTCTGAAATATGGGTGTTTATGGGCAGTTAAGATGTATTTCCTAAAATATTTAGGTTTCAGATATTATTGTGCTATATATTATAATATAAAAGTTTCAGATTAAATAGAATGATAGAAGTAAAAGGAAATGGACAGGAAGCTATCATTGTCAACAGTATTGAGAATTATTTTTATAGACTTAAAGTAGAATTCCAGTCAAATACTAACTATACTTGTTAACTTTTGATGATTTGAAAACCATCTTTAATCTACCTATCCATTATCTATTTAGATATCTGCCATTGTGCCATGCTTTTGTGGTCAAGTTTTGCTCTGACTGTACGGAGGTTCATACTTCTGTTATTGAAGTATTGCTATTGGATGATTCCCTTAAAAAGCCACTCTCGGAAGTCTATAAAGAGCTGTTTCCGGTTCCCCCTCTATCAGTAGCAAAATGTCGGGCTAAGTGAGTGGATGATGTCCCAGATCTTCAAGGGGAGGACTGGGATAATATGTGAGACCTACCCTTCAACCATCTGGTGTCAGCTACAGATAGGCTTGTACACTTAACATTTTTACATAGGATTTATTATACACCAGCCAAATTATCTACCATTTATCCATCGGTCTCCACAGAGTGTTAGCACACTCTCTGGCTGCTTTTGGTCATATTTTATGATATTGCCCAGTGGCTCAATCACCTTGGAAAGAGGTGCTCGCGTTTTTGAAGCGAGTATTGGCCCTTCCCATTCCACTAACAGTATCGGTGTGTTTGATGGGTCTGGTAGAGGGAGTGGCTATGACTAGGGCACAAAGAAACCTTCTGAGTATCCTCTTTCTTTACGTCAGTAAGGCTATTGTTCTTTACTGGAAACAACCTCTGGCACCAAGCTTATCATGCTGCAAGGGTCTGGTTAATAAAATGATGCCCTACTATGAGATCACGTATCTAAGCAGGGGGTGCACCAGAAAATTCAACAAGTTCTGGCAGCCCTAGCTGCCCAAATCCTCAGCCAGTGCCTGAGCCTTCCTCCGGCACATCCTGCCCTCTAATAACCTACTTCTTTGTTGCATTAGTTCTATCCATTCGTTTGATGGTCTAGGATGGCCCCTGGCTATCTTCAGTTATTTTACTTTGACCTGGTGAGATATAGCCCAGTAGTGAATTGATTTGCTTTTGCCACAAAGCTTTGATTAGTCCTTTGCAATATGACCATACAGTTTATAGATCCTAAATTTCTAGCCCACTTTGGCTATAGACATACCTCTGGTCTGATTTTTGAAGAAATTTCTTTATAGGTTCGCATTGGGGGCTGCTGCTTGGAAGTACATTGGGGGGTGCGGGCTGGGGGTTTAGTTTGGGTGGTTCTCAAAGGTTTTGCTTTATTTTATGTTTTTGACTATACTTTTTTGAACTGCTATTCTATGGCTGTGTGTGCCTTGTCGGAGCCCTGCGAGGCTACCTAACATGAAGAATTTTCAATGCATGACACTGCATGGTCAGTTAAGAGAACAAATTGTCTAGTCATCCCCCCCTTTTTGTTCTGGTCTCTCACTTGCTATTTTGACTGTTGTAGTCTTGGGGTCTCCTACCCCATTCTTGTACGTTGTTTGGGTCTATGTTTAATTTTGTGCACTGTGTTTGAACCTTTGTGTAAAAGAAATAAAAAGAAAATTATTTAAAAAAAGGAAATATGTTTATGCTTACCTATTCTGAAGGTGCTCCGGTCCAGTCACATGATCAGCTCTAAGTACTGGCTTCAGTGAAGACAGCCAACAACAGATGCCCCATAGTAAGCCTATAGGTGATGTCACTGCCCAGGCTCTGCAGTTGGATCTCTCCTCTGCACTGAAGTCGGTCGGCGGGGAGACCATGTGACCGGACCAAAGTGCACTCAGATTAGGTAATTATAGACTTCTTTCTTTTACAGGGTAGTCAGAATAGGCTAAGAATGGGGGTGGGAGTAGGTTTAGGCATAGTTAGAATTTGACTGGAATTCTACTTTAAGCAGTGGATATTTACAACAGGCCTATGGAAAATGTATGCAGTGCCCTAAATTCTTGTAGCTATGAAATAACTGCCAATTGTCCTATAAGTCTTAATCTTATTTAGCATGTGCCATTTACACAAATGGTCTTTAAGAAACTGTTGTCCCACTTCTCATCAGGGCTCGCCTATTGCCGTCACCTGTCCACAGTTCGAACTCATCTCTCTGCCCTTGTCCATCACTCCATTATTCCACCAGACAAACCAAGTGATGCTTCGGGTGGTCTTACCAAAGAAGTGTGGAGCAAATATCAAAAGGATATGAAGGTAAACTAAATATTATCAAGTATTCAGTTGGAACCTCACTATAAAGAGGAAAATTTGCAGGAGCAGATGTTAAGCCTCTTATTAAAGGGGGATCTCTATTCTACTGCACAAGCAGCACTATGCCATTTCATAAGTACATTAAGTGCCTTGTTAACAGAATTCAAATTATAATAATACACTTTATTTTATATAGCGCTTTTAAAGGTAGCTTCTCAAAGCGCTTTACAAAGAAAACACAAGAAATACGCAGGATAAAAGAAAAGAAAAAAGAGACAATTACATGAATGCTTGTCTAAAGAAAAAGTTTTTAGATTTGATTTAAATGAGTTTAGAGAATATTACTCTCTGATGTTCTTTGGAAGATAATTCCAGAGTTTTGGAGTATAGCAGGAGAAGGCTCCGTCTCCCATTGAGTGTAGGTGAGTGGGGCGGGGGGCACACAGAAGACCAGAATTAGAGGAGTGGAGGTTACATGGGAAATTAAGTTAAAGTGGTAGTAAACTCTCCTGCCCTACTTTGTGCCATATAAACCATTCCGAAATGGCTCACAAGCAGGTGTCTTTAACAGTATTACAGCTTGTGCTATTTAGGAGATTTCACCCTGTTTGTTGCAATGATATCATTCGCACATGCGCATCTTGCTCTTGATTGACAGCAGGCTTAGCGTGCCATCAGTCTATTCATGCAGGTGCTGTGCTCTGCTTCTGTCAGCATCACTGCACAGCATTGCATTGCAATGAGAGTTCTGACTATTCACAAACTTCTGAAACACCCATGTGACTAGCTATGTCACAAGAGGTGTGTACAATCACATTCAGCATCGGCACAGGGAGGGAGCAGGACCACAGATTTGCATGTGTATTCTGATTGTCTATGCGGGGCTAAAGCACCATTGCAACGTTAGATGAAACTGAGGCTTGGTTTACTTGCATTGCGCATATGTGAGATTTCTGCATTGACATGAGAGAGTGGCGCTGTCTTCAGCTGGAAGGGAGCAAAATTATAATAAAGATAAATAATAAGACACAGATATGATGTTCCTGCATATCTCCTTGCATCTATAAATGCATTATATTGTGATATTAGGCTTGCTGTGGATTATTTGTAATGACTTTACTACCGCTTTAATATAAGTTCAGAGTGATAATAGGGTGCCAAACCAAGAAGAGCCTTATAGGTGAGCAAGAGGCTCTTAAAGGATAAGTTCACCTTTTGAAGAAAAATAGAAAAAGGCATTTTTTTGCAGATAGAAAAATGTGCGTTTATTATTTTTTGCTGCAGGAGCCTATAAAGCATTACTCCAGCATTCAGCAGATTGATGGTGCCATGCAGGTCTCCTGCAGATCTGTCAGTATATCTGCTTGCCCGTACAGGATGTACGAGCAAGCAGATGTACTGACCGGAAGACTGGATGAACTACCATGCCGCTCCACAGTGCCGTGGTAGTTCATTGAGAACTACAAGCCGAGAGCCGCTAAGGATGTTGGGACTTGTAGTTCATTCATTCACAGAACACTGTTAATGAATGATGCGGACGTGTGGGCGGAGCCTTGCACAGCCATGTTTTTTTTTTAATTTGACAGCTAGCAGGCAGGAGAAGATCCCCCACTAGTTGTCAAAGCGGGGAATCAGCGGTGCTTTCTTGACATGCTACATGTTACAATCTGAATATGCGTGTAACATGTAACATGTTATGAAAGGTGAACTTATCCTTTAAAGTCTATGCAAAACCCGACTGGTAGCCTGTAGGTAATATGATCACTTGTACCAGACCTAGTCAGGATTCTGGCTGCAGAATTTTGTACATATTAAAGTTGATTAATAGTGGATTTAGGTACACCAGCGAGTAGAGCACTGCAGTAGTCAAGTCAGGAGAGCACAAATGTATGGATCAGCTTTTCAGCTACAGTGTATGATAGCATAGGACACAGCTGAACAATGTTTCTCAAGTGGAAAAAAAAGATGTTCTGACAGCATTTTGTATGTGTGGATGAAAGGTAAACTAGCATCAAAAATCACCCCCTAGATTTTTCAATTTAGACTGAAGCTACAGTGCCATCTATAGATAGGCTATTGGCTAAAATAGTGCCACAGTACATAGGTTACAGTATTGCCATGTTGAAGTACAACTAAAGAAACAAAATCAGTTAGGCGTAGTTCACACTAGTTTTGTTCGCGGGCGTTAGACAGGCGTTTGGGAAGCGTTTTTAATGCTCCTCAAACGCCTATGAAAATTCTACACAGTGCTGTTCACACTGAAGCATTAGCATCGCATCGTGGCAAAACTGACGCCTCATGTCCAGTGAGGAGGAGTTGAAGTCTCCCATTCAAGTCTATGGTGATGCTCCTCAAACACCTGGCAGGCATTTGTGGGGTGTTTGCTAGGCGTTTGCGGAGCGTTAATACCATTAAACTTCATTATAGGTGTTTGTGGCGTGGTTTTAACACTTGGCAAACGCCTACCAAATGCCTCAAAATCGCACATAGGGCGTTCGGGGAGTGTTTGGGGAGCGTTAAAAATGCTTCCCAAATGCCAGTCTAACGCCTGTCAAACCCTATAGGGGCGTTTGGCAAGAGTTAGAAATTAGTCAAGTGTGAACGAGCCCTTACTGTGTGCTGCTCAAAATACTACTTTCATCTCCCCTGAATTCTTACTTCTTTTGTGTTTTCCTTTGTGTCGTTCCCCCTCCCAGACATTTCTGCGGACAGTGAAAGAGTTACAGCAAAGGCATCACCATCAATCAAGAAAGTAGTAGGCAGGGCTAGGTGCAGCCAGGTGCTGACTGACAAGATACAGATTTGTTAATCAGTGCTGACAATGCTAAAAGCCCTTGCAACATCTTCTCATCCCTGTGTAGTGTAAGCGGGCACAGTCTACACAAGAGTGGCAACTCTGCTCTAAATTCAAGAGCTGTGCACCAGCGATGCCACCACATCACAGGATGCTAAATTAGGTGCCTTGGCATGTGTACAGCAGCCTCCAGCTGCATGCTTGTTTTAGGTTGGTGGTCAGGGGTCAGTGAAGCCATGATAAACTGCCTGTTTACTGCTCCCTGGCCATCCATGTGAAAGAAGCCTTTATAGAGATTTACTTTTAATTAAGTGCTGTAGCACATATTTTTTAATGGGAGGCCATTGTTGTACTTTAATCAAGGCATTCATGGTACCAGTGTATGCTTGCTTTAAGTGTGGTACCTACCAATCTCCAACAGAGATACCATGTTAGTTCCTGCCATTTAAAAAAAGAAAATCCTTTTGTGTTCCTTTCTTATAATTTAGTTGTCATACATGTGATTTATTCAATCTGCATTTATTTAAGTGAAGTGGTTGCAGAAAGAACTGAAAATGAGCTGCCAACTATAGCCACTCACAACTCTCTTCATGATAGCCAGGTCACTTCTTTATTCAAGGTATGGGAAGCAGGATTTGAGAAGGACGCAGTCAGACTACTGACCTTCACTTATAAAGTAGTGTAAGGAATAGTTTTTAGTGCTTTTATTCTCTCCTGTTCTCAATCACCCAGCACAGTCATTGCAGGGAATACTCGCCTACAAACCTGTTCTTGCATGGTGCCTGCTCAACACCATACAGCATTTTCCCAAAATATTTAGACTTTTCCAGAACATTGAGTATAAATGTGTATGCAGGTGCCGCTTCACCGCAAGGGATATCTTTTTAAATTTCTGGGACTTGAGCTTTAATTTCATAGAAAGAGGCAATAACACACTTCCTGCACCATCATGTTAGTGATAACAGCTAGGGATACAATAGTTTCATAACCTTAAACCAGCTGAGGGCCACAGAGCAGATGTGAGAGGGCAGCATGTGGCCCATTATACACCAGTTTGACATGCCTGCTCTAGAATATACAAATAATATGCTTAGTGATAATAATAAATAATATTCTTATTCCCCAAATAATAACAAACATAAAGTCCTGTATCCAAAAATCCAAAAATTTATAAAATCAAAGTCCCCTTCAAACAAAAATTAAGTCCAAAAAAATTGTCCAAGAATGGTGATAAATTCTTCAAAGTTTTGTGTAAGCTTGATTTACCTCAAAAAAACAAAAATAGAAACCACATAGTGCATTATCCTTAATATATTAATATCATATAACTCAACCAGTGATAATTCACCAAAAGTGAAACAAAAACGTGTAAACAGCAAACGTGTGCCAATACACTATGTATAGTGAAAAGCTGTGTAGGTGAATCACTCTTTAAAGTGTTTATAACACACACATAAATCACGTCTACTGCAGTAAGGAGTGAATACCCTTACCAATGTGTTTATCATTTAAGGCTTTAGATAAACATCCCCAAGTAGGTTGTATGATGGGACGAGTAAACGAGTATTATTCTGCCAGTATCCTCACTTTCACCTCCTCATAATTCAATGTGGATCCATCCACACTATTTCCTCAGACCAATTTCATCATAACCGCCATCCCGATAACGATATATATATACACACATAAAGAGATATATAGTGTAATACCGCCACACATTCGAATCACAAATTTTATTGGTGCTGCTTACAATATAAAATCTTTCTCATCGCATGTTTTAAAAGTGTGAAAAACCTGCATGCCGTACGTCCAGGAGAGTCCAAACCGCTGCAAACAGTCTTACTTCCACTCTCTAAAATGGCCGCCGCTCCACTTCCGGTTTCTCGTTTGCGTCTGACGTCACTTCCCTCTAGAGGGAAGTGACGTCAGACGCAAACGAGAAACCGGAAGTGGAGCGGCGGCCATTTTAGAGAGTGGAAGTAAGACTGTTTGCAGCGGTTTGGACTCTCCTGGACGTACGGCATGCAGGTTTTTCACACTTTTAAAACATGCGATGAGAAAGATTTTATATTGTAAGCAGCACCAATAAAATTTGTGATTCGAATGTGTGGCGGTATTACACTATATATCTCTTTATGTGTGTATATATATATCGTTATCGGGATGGCGGTTATGATGAAATTGGTCTGAGGAAATAGTGTGGATGGATCCACATTGAATTATGAGGAGGTGAAAGTGAGGATACTGGCAGAATAATACTCGTTTACTCGTCCCATCATACAACCTACTTGGGGATGTTTATCTAAAGCCTTAAATGATAAACACATTGGTAAGGGTATTCACTCCTTACTGCAGTAGACGTGATTTATGTGTGTGTTATAAACACTTTAAAGAGTGATTCACCTACACAGCTTTTCACTATACATAGTGTATTGGCACACGTTTGCTGTTTACACGTTTTTGTTTCACTTTTGGTGAATTATCACTGGTTGAGTTATATGATATTAATATATTAAGGATAATGCACTATGTGGTTTCTATTTTTGTTTTTTTGAGGTAAATCAAGCTTACACAAAACTTTGAAGAATTTATCACCATTCTTGGACAATTTTTTTGGACTTAATTTTTGTTTGAAGGGGACTTTGATTTTATAAATTTTTGGATTTTTGGATACAGGACTTTATGTTTGTTATTATTTGGGGAATAAGAATATTATTTATTATTATCACTAAGCATATTATTTGTATATTGTGTACACCTCTAAGGGTAGGGGTGAAGTGTGCTGACACGGGATATTTTGGGTAGAGTGATTTATTAATAATATTATGCTCTAGAATATGCTCTTATTAGTTGCAAAAGATATCCCAAATACAGTAATACATGTATATCAAGTCATTAGAAAATGTTACAATCAGGTTTCAAGCACCAGAACATCTGACAGAACAAGAGACATACAATCAACATTATGTAGTTAAATATGACACATATATGTTCTGGACAAACAAGAGACACACTCTCAATCTGACCTTAGTAGAGGGATATGAAATGTTTTTTACAAATAAATATCTTAAGAGTGTGGCGTGCATTTGTATTCAGCCCCCTTTACTCTGATACCCCTAACTAAAATCTAGTGGAACCAATTGCCTTCAGAAGTGACCTAATTAGTAAATAGAGTCCACCTGTGTGTAATTTTATCTCAGTATAAATACAGCTTTTCTGTGAAGCCCTCAGAGGTTTGTTAGAGAACACTGGTGAACAAACAGCATCATGAAGGCCAAGGAACGCACCAGACAGGTCAGGGATAAGTTGTGGAGATGTTTAAAGCAGGGTTAGGTTATCCCAAAAGATATCCCAAGCTTTGAAAATCTCACAGAGCACTGTTCAATCCATAATCTGAAAATGGAAAGAGTATGGCCCAACTGAAAACCTACCAAGATATGGCCATCCACCCAAACTGACAGGCCGGACAAGGACAACATTAATCAGAGAAGCAGCCAAGAGTCCCATGGTAACTCTGGATGAGCTGCAGAGATCCACAGCTCAGGTGGCAGAATGTGTCCACAGGACAACTATTAGTCATGCACGCCACAAATCTGGCCTTTATGGAAAAGTGGAAAAGTTGAAAGAAAGCCATAAGAAGTCCCATTTGCAGTTTGCGAGAAGCCATGTGGAGGACACAGCAAACATGTGGAAGATGGTGCTCTGGTCAGATGAGACCAAAATTGAACTTTTTGGTCTAAAAGCAAAATGCTATGTGTAGTGGAAAACTAACACTGCACATTACCCTGAACACTCCATCCTCACATGAAACATGGTGGTGGCAGCATCATATTGTGGGGATGCTTTTCTTCAGCAGGGACAGGGAAGCTGGTCAGAGTTGATGGGAAGATGGGTGGAGCCAAATACAGGGCAATCTTAGAAAAAAACTTGCTAGAGTTTGCAAAAGACTTGAGACTGGGGCGGAGGTTTACCTTCCAGCCGGACAATGACCCTAATCATACAGCCAGAGCTACAATGGAATGGTTTAGGTCAAAGCATATTCATGTGTTAGAATGGCCCAGTCAAAGTCCAGACTTAAATCCAATTGAGAATCTGTGGCAAGACGTGAACATTTCTGTTCACAGATGCTCTCCATCCAATCTGATAGAGCTTGAGCCATTTTGCAAAGAAGAATGGGCAAAGATTTCACTCTCTAGATGTGCAAAGCTGGTAGAGACATACCCAAAAAGGCTATAATTGCAGCGGAAGGTGGTTTTACAAAGTATTGAGTCAGGGGGGCTGAATACAAGTCACACTTTTCAGGTATTTGTAAAAAATGTTGCAAACGATTTATCATTTTCCTTCCACTTAACAATTATGTGCTACTTTGTGTTGGTCTATCACATAAAATCCCAATAAAATACATTCACATTTTTGGTTGTAACATGACAAAATGTGGAAAATTTCATGGAGTCTGAATACTTTTTCAAGGCACTGTAGCTCATTTACTTTCTGTTTTCTAGCTACTTGATCACTTGCGAAGATAAAAAAGGGAAGCCGCATCCTTTTTTTTTAAATGTAGTACGGACAAAAGTCATAAGTCATTTGGTGCAATTTCCCCTTTCTAGTTTATACTTTTGTTTTTAATCTCTTTTCCTAACAAGATAAATATGCTGCATCATAGGTGTTCACAGCTATCATATAGAAAACCTACAAATTCAGAGCACATCCTACAACCTTAATGATTAAATTTATCTAACGGTGACAATTCCCAGCAGAGCAAAGAGCAGCCTAAAAGTCCTTTATTTGATAACCAGACTGTGAAGTAAATACATGGCAAAGAAAGTAGGATACTTTTGGCAAATTTTTCTCTTAAAAATTAAATATGAAGAAAGGTTATGAGGAATGTGCTTATACATCTTACCAAAATATACTGAAACTAAAATATAACAAACATCTAATAAAACCTGGAATATAGTGGCTGGTAAGGTATAAAGGGAAATTGCACTGCTGTCTTGCATTCTTTTGGTTGGTTTCCCTCATACATACTGTAGTGTTAATAGGTTTAATGAGATGTGGTGGTTCAGGATAAAGTGCAGGTATGTGTGTTTAATGATTGCAGAATGGTATACAGCTTTTCCATTACAAAATTGGTGCAAATGACATAAATGTTTCACAGCTTAAATATCCATACCCATGTCTGGGTTAATGTTTGCCACCAGTGTGGCTCCTACACTACAAAAACCAGTTATGCTGTGCAGCCCAGTCACCAGCATCCTAGAAATCAGCTCAATATTGCCGTCATGTGTAAACAGAGCAATGTTACTGAGCTGCAGTGAGGAATATCCAGGATGAACACCCCATCCTCAGTGCCGCTCCTCCCTGAGTGCTCCCTAAGGCAGTTACCTCACTTTGCCTCACTGGCAGCACACCCCTGCTTGGGAATTAGGCTTCGGTCACACTGAATCCGACTTTGAAATCATATAACTTTACCTGAATTCACACAATTTGAAAGTCAGATATCGGTGCAAATTTAGGTGCGACTTGGAAGACATCTGTACAACTTCATGCACAGGTGTCTCTGCAAGATGCACCTGAACGTGCAAAAAGTAGTGCATGAACTACTCTCAAAAACTACAATGGAGTTGGATTCGCACTGATTTGACTACTTTGAAATGATCAAATCGCATGAAAATTTGCACCGGTGTGACTGGGAATTTAGACACCAAACATTATTCCTTTTTTTTTTCTTTTAAAGAAAGGCTGAGGTATACAAACTCGGTCTCTAATCATGACATGTCAGGTGCAGCTGAGGGAAATAAATGTTAATAAACACAATTAATTGTAACAATAAGATATGTGAAGGTTGATGACCTGTTGTTGCAAATAAAGAACAAAATTCAAGAAAATTGGATAACGTTTAGCAAGGAATAAAGCTGACCATACATGGATCAAAATTCAGCTGGTTCAGCAGGAAGCAGACAGATTTCATCCATGTATGGCCATTCCCATTTAAGAGGAGTTGATCTTGTGATGGACTTCTCCCAAACAGGACTGCCAGTGTTAGTAAACCCGATCTGTACAGCGCTGTCTCTATATCATCATCTGTGTTTTTCCATCCCCTCTCCATACTGTACAGTTACCACTAAAATTTTAAAAAGCTTAATACAATAAAGAACAGTATGAAAAAAAGTCTCACATCCAGTGTTGTATATGAGAGGCATTCAAGTCAAACCAGGAGTTTTAATTTTATAGATATAAAAAGGGATACTAGCATGGCAATACTACAAGCAGTAGTAAGCGGCAAGTGTGTCCTATTACTGATAGTCGTCCCACATGTCCCGGGCCAGTCCAGAGAACATTAATCAAGATGGCAGACAACAGTGTTAGTGTGTGCATGGAACAGTGTGTGGTGATGAAGTTTCTTGTGAATGAAGGCATAAAACCCCTGGATATCTACAGAACACTTCAAGCACAGTACAGTGAAGAGACACTTAGCTGCAGTAAGACATTTGAATGGTCTAAACGTTTCAAAGATGGCTGTACGTCCATCAATGACGATTCCAGCCGTCGTGGTACCCAGCCCACAGCAGTGATTCCTGTGAACATTCAGCACATGGAATGCCTGATTCTGGATAATCGATGCATAATCGGTCGTGAAATTGTACAAAAGACTAATCATTTTATGGGAATGGTGAACGCAATCATGATGAAATGAAGTAGGCTGTCCTGGGATGGTTCAGGCATACAGACAAATCTTACTATGCCAAAGCCTTCCAGACATCAGTTAAATGCTGGGATAAGTGTAAAAATGTAGCAGGGCAGTACATCAAAAATTAAATGCATAGAATCAATAAGTGCAGCGATAAAAAATGAGTGATAAATATAATGAAATAAATGCAAAAAATAAATAGATAAAGTCCTTTGTTAAGATACTAGGCACAATAAGTCAATAAACAGAAGATAAAAGTTCATATATTGGTGAAAATCTGACATCAGTCAGAAAATGGTGCTATGTGAAGATCCCGTTGCCCAAGTGATATCAAATGAATTCCATGTGATAATATTCCATTCAGATTGTGCAGGGGATATGGTAAAAAAAATGCGCACTCACCAGATGTGCATAACAAATGCGCAATTAGTAGAATAATATAATGGTGGTATGAGCTGCCAGAAGACCCCTTTAAGATGGATCAGATGTGCAGCATGGAAGGAGACTCACTCCTCTGGATCTGGGGCTGCCCTGCAGCCGTCCTCCAAATGGGATCCTGAAAGTTATTAGCTCAATGCAGAGCCAAGAAAGAGGGTGCCCATAGTGTAGTAATTGGAATATTTATTCCAATAAAAGCATATATGTCATCCACGTGGAGAAAATCAATAAAGACTCCTGTCTAAATTGTCCCTAGTATGTGTATGTATGAATGTGAGTTAGGGACCTTAGATTGTACACCCCTTGAGGGTTAGGGAGTGATGTGAATGTACAATATATATGTAAAGCGCTGCGTAAATTGATGGTGCTATATAAGTACCTGAAATAAATAAAAATAAAATAAATAATCAATGTTGAAATTGGGGAAGATTTATCTTATTATGGTTAAGGATGGTGATCCAGATAAAAGTCAATAGAATTGGCTGGAGAAAGTAATAAAATACATATAAATAACATGCAAATCTCAAAATCAAAAAGATTTAAATAAAATTAATATTACTATAATAGGTGTCAAAAACTGACATCCATAGCATGAGACATTATGGAATACAAATAGACTAAAATAAGTATAAAAAAAAGGAAAAAACAACAATTTGTATAATACTATTGGTATAAAATATCCCTATATGGAATAGAATAATCAAAAAAATGAATCATTCTATCTAGACAAAAAACATCATACAGTGTACAAATGTAGGTGGAGATCAGCTTAAATGTTAGAAATATTCAGATATCGATCCTATTAGAATATTCAGATATTAATCCTATTGGGGAATATGCAATAGAATAGGTGTGAATGCAAACCTCATACATAAGAAAAACCTGTCTAAAGACCATATATAAAAAAGATGGACTAAACCTCAGTTTTTATAGATTTCATTATATATGAGAACACATAATTCTAACATCTAAAGGTCAAACGTGCATCAAAATCAACTATTGTCAATGAAACAGTTAACATCGATGTCTATATTGTGCCCTAAAGGAGACAGTGTTTTCATTTAAAAAATCCACTTGGTTTCTAATTGAGAGACTGATCTGTTGTTATTTCCCCTCCAATGAGGATGAATCATATCTATTCCTGTAAATTTCAAAGATGAAGGATCTTGTGGTGATATCTATAGTGTTTGGAAAGGGAATGTTCCTTAAAGCCTCTTTTGATGTTGTAGACATGCTCCCGTAGCCTATCTCTGAGTCTTCTAGTGGTATATATTGTTTCCGGTATGGACATTCCAACATATATACGACAAAATGGCTATTACATGATATAAATGTAGGAATGTTGTATTGTCTGCTGGGGGAGGATGATATAAAGAAATCAACTTTCCTTTTACGTATTCCATTACATTGACATATGATACACTTGTTACAGGGAAAAAAACCTTTCATGTTAGAAAAGAAGGCTATAGCTACGGGAGGATCAAGTACATTAGTAGCTATTCTATTCCTAAGTGTAGTGGCTCTCCAAAAAGTAATTTCTGGTTTGTCTGGTAGTAGTTTGGATAGAACAGGGTCAGTCTAAGTATCTCCCAGTTTCTATTTATAATTTTGCTCACTACTCTATGCTGTATTGAAAACGTAGTGACAAAGGGGCAAAATTTAGTCTGTCTAGCATTCTTGGATTCACTTACCATCAACTCTCTATCCATATTAGCCACTTGTTCCATAGTGCGATTGAGCAACAATTCTTCATAACCTTTCTCCAAAAATCTATGTTTCAAAATTGCAGCCTGTGCATAGAAGGTGTTGAGGTGAGCGCAATTTCTTCACCCTCATGAATTGTCCTTTAGGGATATTTGAAAACCAGGATGGATGATGACAGCTCCACCCAGTGACAATGATGGGGCATTATTTCTCCCATTGACAACAACGGTGGGGCGCTATTCCTCCCACTGACACCAATGATGAGGCGCTATTCCTCCCACTGACACCAATGATGAGGCGCTATTCCTCCCACTGACACCAATGATGGGGCACTATTCCTTCTACTGACACCAAAGATGGGGCACTATTCCTCCCACTGACACTAACAATGGGACACTATTCCTCCCACTGACACTAACAATAGGGCACTATTCCTCCCACTGACACCAACGATGGGGCACTATTCCTCCCACTGACATTATTGATGGGGCAATATTCCTACCACTGATAACAATGGTGGGGCACTATTCCTTCCACTGACACCAATGATTGGGCACTATTCCTCCCACACTGACACCAATGATGGGGCACTATTCCTCCCTGTAAGGCTTTCCATATTTTTAATAGCATTACCTTTGGCTAAACAGAGTGAGATAGGTGGGTGGTAGGTTGATTCCATAGGGCTAGAATGCATGCCCTGTCCACATTTAAAAGGTGAACTGTAAGTGGAGATTTATAATGGTTAGGTGGTACACTATCAATGGGAGGTACGTAACTCATGGGGTGACTGCCCAACTACACTGCTCAAAAAAAAAGGAACACTTTGAAAACACATCAGATCTCAATGGGGAAAAATGCTGGATATCTATGCTGATATGGACTGGGTAATGTGTTAGGAATGTAAGGATGCCCCATCGTTTGATGAAAATTATCAACCGCCAGAGGACTGAATTCAAAGACACCCCGAAAATCAAAGTGAAAAAATGATGCAGCAGGCTAGTCCATTTTGCTGAAATTTCATTGCAACAACTCATAATGGTACTCAGTAGTTTGTATGGCCCCACATACTTGTATGCATGTCTGACAACGTTGGGAAATGCTCCTAATGAGACAACGGATGGTGTCCTGGGGTATTTACTCCCAGATCGGGACCAGGGCATCAATGAGCTCCTGGACAGTCTGAGGTGCAACCTGGTGGTGTCAGATGGACCGAAACATGATATCCTAGAGGTATTCTATTGGATTTAGGTCAGGCGAGCATGGGGCCATTTAATGGTATCAATTCCTTCATCCTCCAGGAACTGCCTGCATACTCTCGCCACATGAGTCTGGGCATTGTTGTTCACAAGGAGGAACCCAGGACCAAGTGCACCAATGTAGGGTCTGGCAATGGGTCCAAGGATTTCATCCTGATACCTAATGGCAGTCAGGGTGGCATTGTCTAGCCTGTAGAGGTCTGTGCGTCCCTCCATGGATATGCCTCCGCAGACCATCACTGACCCCCCCTCCCAAAACCGCCATGCTGAACGATGTTACAGGCAGAATAACATTCTCCACAGCTTCTCCAGACCCTTTCACATCTATCACATGTGCTCAGGGTGAACCTGTTCTCATCTGTGAAAAGCACAGGGCACCAGTGGCGGATCTGCTAATTCTGGTGTTCAATGACAAATGCCAATTGTGCTCTATTGTGCCCGGCAGTGAGCACAAAAATCACTGGAGGACATCGGGCCCTTAGGCCACCCTCATGAAGTCTGTTTCTAATAATGTGGTCAGAGACATTCACACCAGTGGCCTGCTGGAGGTCATTTTGGGGCTCTGGCAGTGCTCATCCTATTAATCCTTGCACAAAGGAACAGATACCGGTCATGCTGATGGGTTAAGGACCTTTTATGGCCCTGTCCAGCTCTCCTAAAGTAATTGCTCTCCTAGAGTAACTGCCTGTCTCCTGGAATCTCCTCCATGCTCCTGAGAGTGTACTGGGAGACACAGCAAAACTTCTGGCAATGGCACGTATTGATGTGCCATCCTTGAGGAGTTGGACTGCCTATGCAACCTCTGTAGGGTCCAGGTATCGCCTCACTCTACCAGTAGTGACACTGACCCTAGCCAAATGTAAAACTAGTGAAAAACAGTCAGAAAAGATGAGTAGGGTAAAACACCAAAGCAGCTGAAACTGATTAACAACCCCCTCTGCTACTTAACTGACCAGATCAATTTCCCAGGAGTTTAATTAACTTGATGCTATACTCTGCTTAAAAAGTGTTCCTTTAATTTTTTTGAGCAGTGTATATTGAAGTAAGTTTAGGTACTAACTGTTTCACTTGTTCCCAGAACAAACCTTTTAGCAACTTCCAAAAATAGTTGAAAAGGATAATTTTTCCTGATGAAAATGCCAGCAAATGTTGGATGTTTTTTTTTTTTTTTTTTTTTTTCCAAGAAATTTTTATTGAGATATGAAAGGCATAACAAGTCATAAACAAATACGGATCGCAGTCCGCGCAAGTCTTTAAGCATGTTCTCCCGTAACGCAGACGGGTTCAGGACATATAAGTAAATCGTAGCACAACCTGAAATACAGTCCTAAGAGGAAGGCATAGTATATACCCATAGCAATGATGTTAGCAGTATGTAATATATAGAAAGACGGGGTACAATAGCCCTTGTGTAGGGAGATCTAAAGAGACAGGACAGTGAGGTATATAACAATAGTCGTGTCAACTCAAGGCATATATGTCTTAGGATTCCGTACCTGAACATTATAGATTAGATTTGAGGAGTATTGTTACACCTGTGTGTCTGTAAGTACTCTGTACCTTATGAAAAATATAGTTAGTTAGAATACGGTAAAGAGGTGAAACTGAGAGAAAGAAGAGATGGGAATGAGACGA
The DNA here is from genome assembly GCF_062004578.1 of Staurois parvus. Taxonomy (NCBI): domain Eukaryota; kingdom Metazoa; phylum Chordata; class Amphibia; order Anura; family Ranidae; genus Staurois; species Staurois parvus. The sequence goes on from NW_028318117.1 coordinate 4,082,247, forward strand.
GCAAGGGAATGGAGGAAGAGAATGAGTATGAGGAAAAATATCATAGTGGGGCGAGGAGGGACATAGGGGACGAATACAGAGGAAGAGAGAGAGAGAGAGAAAAAAAAAAAAAAAAAAGGGGGAGGGGGGGAGGGGGAGGTGAATGGGGGAAGGATGAGTTATGTAACTAAATAGGCATAACCAAACCAGACATATCAGTTAGCAGCTTCCAGGCTGAGACAGATTCAATCTGTACTTAGAAATACAATTTCGTTAAAGTCCCGTAATGTAACTATTCCTGAGGTGAACGTTCTAGGGGTTTCCGTGTCACCAAATCTCCTCTCGCTCATTCCTTCATTAGACAATGATAAGTATCGGTAGTTTGGAAATGATTCCAACACGCCCAAGTCTTTCTGAATCTCTCGGGGTGTTCTTTTGCCACTGAAATCAGCTCCTCCATCTCTGCGAACCTGATGATCCTAAGAAACCACTCTCGCACGGTGGGAACGTATTCCGATCGCCAATGGATCGGAATACACTGTCTTTCCGCATTTATCATGTGTAAAGCAAGCGACCTACGATAAGTCCTCACTGAAAGTGAGGAATGATGAAGTAGACACTGTGCTGGGGTAAAGTCTAGGGTGTATGTAGTTACTTGTGTTATTATGTCCAAAACTTTTCTACAGAAGGGTTGCAGCCGCGGGCAGTCCCACCAGATATGTAGAAGAGTACCTGTTGCCCGGGAACATCTCCAGCATAGATCTGAGGCGTTAGGATCAAATTTACGAACCACAGATGGAACTCTGTACCATCTGGAAAATAATTTATAATTGCCTTCTTGTGTAGAGACACAAATGGAGCCTTTATGCATATGGTCGTAAATGTGGTCCCAGTCCTCTGGTGAGATTTGAAGTTGTAGGTCACGTTGCCAGGCTGAACAGGTCTTCCGCGAATGAGATGTGTTAGTACTTTCAAGACAGGAATAGAGCTTAGATATAACATGCCGCTGGGGGATGTCTGTAAAGCAGAGCTTCTCAAATGCAGTAAGCGGTCTTGAATAGTCTTTTAGATGTGGGGAGTTACGTAAGAAATGGTGGATTTGTCTATACATCCATGGTGTTAGTGTAATGGATGGCCACGCCTTTGCAATGTCTTCTTTAGATAATAGGCTAGAATCTTTGAAGAATTGACCCACTGTAAGATTCTCATCACGGCCATACCCAGCGAGAAAGGTCGGAGAAATCCCTGGAATAAAGTCCGGATTCAATTTAAGCGGAGTAAGAGGGCTCGGAAAGGAAGATAGTTCTTTTTTCTGGAACAACTGAGCACTACAGCATAGAGTGGGACCTATAAGTGGGTGTTCTCGAAACTCGGAAGGGACGTGAGAGGTTTTCAGCCACGGGGAGGTGGAGAGTGGTATCTTTGGTTGGATGTTTACAGGAAGATTTTGTGTAGCGTGGTTGGGACCCTTTACCACCAAGATAGGATATTATATCTCTACTCCTGAAATTTGTTGGCAGTGGATGACTTATGTGCAAACAATATAGTCTGTTCAATTTGTGCCAGAAAAAAAGTAATTTGCAGATCTTCTTCCCATTTGTGAATGTAAAGTGGGATGTATTCTGGAGGGGGAGACACCAAACATTTGTACAGCTGGGGCACAAAGATGGGGCACATAGGATGTAACTGTGCATATGTTTGGTACGTTTAAATGTAGAAAGCTACCCATTCAAGCAATAGTCTTCTCAAGAAATGTTGGATCTGGTACGCTGACCAAATATCAATAGGACAGTCCTACAGGTGTTGTATGGCTGACAACGATGGACATCTAGAAGATGTCACAAATTACATAAATTGAAATCTGCCTATTTATACAATTTTTCTGCTTGGTAAAGGGCTAACAGAGAAATACTACATAAAGTTGTTTGCCCCTCCCCCTATATAAATCTTGGAAGTAGTGAATATAAATGTTATTAAAACAAAGAAGGGATCAAGATGGAAAGGGTTTGAATCATGCACAAGATCTCTGTTAGAGTTGTCATCATAAAATTGTTGCATCTCCTGAACCTTGTCAGATTTAAGACCCTCCGTTTTCTTAAGCCTAGGTGTACTTTAGACAACAGGTGGCGGAGGTTGGCCTCAAATAGCTGATCCAGGTTGGGAGTGATCTGAACTCACCGGTAGTTAAGATTTTGAGAGGCCCAGGAAAAGGGAAAAAATTGTCTCAGACTGGCGACCTGATCTGATGATAAAGATACATTAAGGGTTTCAGATTTAGTGTAATTTATCTGATAGTTGGATAGAGTACCATACTGTTGGAATAGGGACATCAGGTTTGGTAAGGTAGCCTCAGAATTTAAGACTACAAAAAAAGAAAGTTATCTGCGTATGCCATAATGTTATGATAGTCAAACTTGCTATGAAGCCCTGTGATATCAGGGTTCACCCTGATGGAACACAATAACGGTTCCAACGTCAACACATAAATTGAGGGCAATAGGGGCCAGCCCTCTCTGGTACAATTTGACAACCTGAAGTAGTCAAAGCGTGGTTCATTCATTTGTACTGTGGCCTTTGGGGAAGAATAAAGGGCCAAAACCCATGACAGCATATGTCTAGGCCTTATAAACAAGAGTGTGGATCACAGAAATTGCCAGTCAACACTTTCAAAGGCATTCTCTGCATCAGTGGAAAGGAGCATGAGCAGAGGGGCGTTCAACTTAGCCAAATGAATGAGATCTATCACCCTGGTAGTGTTGCCTTGTGTCTTGCATTGGGGTATACCTACCTGCTTAGAGTGGATAATCTGAACTAAGTGGGGAAGAAGTTCATTAGTGAGAATCTTGTAGAATAATGTAAGATCTGTGTTGAGTAGGGCAATTACATAGTTAGTAAAGAAGAAAAAACCTCAGCGCCCAGGACTCTCTTATTACACACACTATTCCCCGTGAGATGCTGCTGTACACAGGTGCAAAAACCAAAAAAACTTATATCAATAAATACCAGCGCAAACCCACATAATAAATTGCATCACCCAACCCATTGAATTGGTGATTAATAAATATTAAAAACTTAAAAAACTGTGACACAAAAACATATTAGTGTTAATGAAATAGTGATAAAAAAATAATAATAATATAAATGATTTTAGAATTAATAAGTCCAGTGATAAAAAAACCCCAATATAACAGTCCCGTGACAAAATTAATTATATTGTAATTTCATTGGATTCTTCCGTGCCTTTGATACCTTCACCATCCACCAGTGCAAAACCAACATTAACCGCACTCACCAGATAATGGTGAGTCAAACGCCTTTCAGGGATATTAAGGGCTCCTGGACCCCCTTTACTTTGTATAAGACCTCCAAATAATGCCTCCTCTCGGATAAGGATACCTCTTCTGGTTACTCCTCTCACCGAATCCCCCAGGGAAAATCAGGAAGAAGAAAAAACCATAGTGTGATACCGTAGTGATTTCCAATCAAATGAATTTCTCCAGACCACTCATCTTTTAGCAGGATATAACCCGCATTTTATTGGAACAAAAACGATCTTTCTTTAAAAACAATCTATTTTTCATATACAGCGACTTTTGTATAGAGACCCCACAGCCTGGTATACAGCAGGATGGCAGACCTCAGATGCAGACTCATCCACTATGCAAAGATGGCCCCTTGGAACGCACCGCTCGGCGTGCGTTCCACTCACCGGAAATGACGTCAGACGCCGGAACAGGCAACCGGAAGTGCGTCAACGCGTTTCGCCCCACCCACAGGGCGTTATCAAGACGCTCTTTTCCTCTGCCAAGCCGTTTATAAATCAGTGGGAGATCCCTCCCACTAATTACCCTGGACACAAAACTATCCATCACCGCCATCCCTCTGTATACCCATGTGAGGTCCCCTCACAACAAAGACAATTACATTTTTATTAAAACCATACTTTGATCCATAACCTTATGTCTTCTACCCCTCAACATAAGGGTAGAGACAGGACATTAAGATACATTAATTATTAAAATAAAAATATCAATATAAAAATAAAAATAAAATAAATAAATAAATAAAAAATTTATATAAAAAATGTAAAAAAATGAAAAAATGAAAATGAAAAAAATAAAAAATAAAAAAATAAAAAATATATAAATAAAAATAAAGATAAATAAAAATAAAATTAAAATAGAAATAAAAATAGAAAATAATTAAAAAAAAAATAGAAATAAAATAAAAATAAAAATAAAGTTAAAAATAAAAATAAATATAAAAATAAAAATAATAATAAAATTAAAAATAAAAATAAATAAATAAAAATAAATAATCAAATAAAAATAAAAAAATGAAATTTAAAATCCAGAAACATATATAATATAGAAATACAAATAACCCCTAATCATGAAAACGCACTTCGGACATTAACTATATTTTACCAATTGGACAAAAAACAGTTTATATCAATATCTGCATTCAACCCATTAGGATACAATGTACCCATCTGGTATATCCACTTCGTTTCATTTTGAGAAACATTTATTACCATATTTCCCCCTCTCCAAGGGGCCTCTACTCTATCTATCCCACAAAATTTCAGCGATGCCGGATCTCTATTATGATATTTTCTAAAATGGTATGACAAGCTATGATGTTTAAATCCCTTCTTTATGTTTCTAATATGTTCTCCCAACCTGGTGGCAAGTTTTCTCATTGTTCTCCCTATATACTGGAGTTTGCAAGAGCACTCCAACAAATAGGTGACATGTGTACTGTCACATGATATAATTATCTGCGTATGCCATAATGTTATGATAGTCAAACTTGCTATGAAGCCCTGTGATATCAGGGTTCACCCTGATGGAACACAATAACGGTTCCAACGTCAACACATAAATTGAGGGCAATAGGGGCCAGCCCTCTCTGGTACAATTTGACAACCTGAAGTAGTCAAAGCATGGTTCATTCATTTGTACTGTGGCCTTTGGGGAAGAATAAAGGGCCAAAACCCATGACAGCATATGTCTAGGCCTTATAAACAAGAGTGTGGATCACAGAAATTGCCAGTCAACACTTTCAAAGGCATTCTCTGCATCAGTGGAAAGGAGCATGAGCAGAGGGGCGTTCAACTTAGCCAAATGAATGAGATCTATCACCCTGGTAGTGTTGCCTTGTGTCTTGCATTGGGGTATACCTACCTGCTTAGAGTGGATAATCTGAACTAAGTGGGGAAGAAGTTCATTAGTGAGAATCTTGTAGAATAATGTAAGATCTGTGTTGAGTAGGGCAATTACATAGTTAGTCTGGCTGAAAAAAGACAAAAGTCCATCCAGTTCAACCATTAAAAAAAAGTTATAATCCTATAATCACAGTTGATCCAGAGGAAGGCAAAAAAAACAGCAAAGTATGATCCAATTTGCTCCTGCAGGGAACAAAATTCCTTCCTGATCCCCCAAGAGGCAATCGGATAGTCCCTGGATCAACTTTACCTATAAATGTTAGTATCCTGTTATATTCTGTGTATCTAAGAAAGAATCCAGGCCTTTTTAAAGCAATACGTTGAGCTGACCAGAACTAACTCCTGAGAGAGTCTATTCCACATTTTCACAGCTCTCACTGTGAAGAAACCTTTCCGTGTTTGGAAATTAAATTTATTTTCCTCCAGACGTAAAGAGTGCCCCCTTGTCCTCTGTGATGACCTCAGGGTGAATAGCTCTACACCGAGTTCACTATATGAACCACTGATGTATTTATACATGTTGATTATATCCCCCCCTTAATCTCCTCTTCTCAAGAAAGAATAAATTCAGTTCCTCTAATCTTTCCTCATTGCTGAGCTCCTCCATGCCTTTTATCAGTTTGGTTGCCCTCTCTGTATTTTCTCCAGTTCCCCAATGTTAATTTTGTGAATTGGTGCCCAAAACTGAACTGCATATTCCAGATGAGGTATTACTAATGATTTGTACAGGGTAATATGATATCTCTCTCTAGAGTCTATACCTCTTTTATCTTTTAATACAAGAGAGGATTTTGCTCGCTTTAGAAACTGCAGCTTGGCATTGCATGCCATTATTAAGCTTGTGATCTACCAGAACTCCCAGATCCTTCTCCACCATTGATTCCCCCAGTTGTACCCCCCCTAGTATGTATGATGCATGCATATTCTTAGCCCCCAAGTGCATAACCTTACATTTATCAACATTAAACCTCATTTGCCACATAGTTGCCCAATTAAACAGTGCATTGAGGTTGGCTTGTAAATTAAAGACATCCTGTAAGGATGTTATTCCACTGCACAGTTTGGTGTCATCCACAAAGACTGAAATGGGATTTTTAATCCCAGACCCTATATTGTTTTTAAATATATTAAAAAGTAAGGGTCCCAACACTGAACCTTCAGGTACATCACTAACAACCCTAGACCATTCAGAGTATGAATCATTAACCACTACTCTTTGAGTACGATCTTTTAATCAGTTTTCTATCCATTTACATACCAATTTTTCCAAGCCTGTAGACTTTACCTTACACATTAGCTGTGTATGGGGAACTGTGTCAAACGCTTTTGCAAAATCCAAGTATACCATGTTCACCACCACCCCTCTGTCCAAGGTTTTGCTCACCTCCTCATAAAAAGAAATCAGATTTCTTTGACAATTTCTGTCTTTCTTGAATCCATGCTGTCTGTTGCTTACAATATTTTTTTACAGCAAGAACTGTGGCAAAGAGTGTGGACCTTAACACCAACATGTGTGGGGGAGGCAGTAGGGAGATAAGATTTCTGTATTGAGAGCATGCTCACTGACAGCTCCTGTTCCTCTGCTTATGATTGTGAACCACTGGGGAGGGCTCCCATTTTTGTGTCAACTGTGGCAGCCAGTCACATTGATCCCATGCTCAGGAAGTCTGTCCCAGCAAAAATAACCAGTTAAAGGGTTGCTGGGAGAACTTAATAACTTCATGACCTGATCAGCTTCCAACTATAACAGACAATGCTTAAAGCTTGTCTAAATCCTTGAACAAAAAATGTATTTATTGCAGCTCACTAGTCTATAAATGTGGTGGCTGCATTAATTCCTTTTTTAAGTTTTTTTCCTTCATTTTCACTTGGTAATATTAGAAGTAACACGATCCCTGAGACAATCACTCACCATACTGTATCTGTGGAAAAGCAGCTTTGTCACCCTAGAATAGTGGGTGCATTAAGACTACATAAACCTCCTGCACCTCTCTTCTCCATATCTTTGAGGGGAGGCATTCTGAAGTTCTCAGCTGAGAACAATGGGTCTGATAAGAGTGCAGCACAGGCAGAAAGTAGAGGAAGTGTGCAGAACTAACAAGTATTTTCTGCCACTATTAAATATAACAAAACACTTTCAATAGGTATTTTTAACAAACCGTATGGGAGCAAATAAGTTATTTGTTAAGGTTTACATATACTTTAAAGTGTAAATCCAGCCCAAATGTTTTTTGTTAGCATTGGATAAAGTGGGGAGAATTAAATTATCTATCTATAATCATTTTGGAACAGAAAAGTAATCCCTCTTGAGAGACAGTGTTGTGAACTGCTGAGACTCTGTTTTTTTTCCCCACAGAATTACAAAGAGCTAGAGCTGCTGAGGTTGGTGTATTATGGAGGAGTGGAACATGATATCCGCAAAGAAGTTTGGCCATTCTTGCTTGGCCATTACAAGTTTGGGATGACTAAGAAAGAAATGGATCGAGTAAGTTAAGGTCTCAAATTAATGTTGGTCCTAATTTTTGACGTCTCAAACAGCTTATATTGTCCCACTCCAATCAACCAGTTTGAAATTGTAATTCTGCATAGTTTTCCAGCACAGGTTTCAAATGTGGTATATTAGATGACCCAGACTGTCCGGCACTTTGCTTAATAAGGTTTCACTGTATTTAGAATTATGAAATAAAGCATGCAAGCATATGTTCCTCCTGGACCATTTTAAATGTTGAAAAAGACTGCAGGCTTCTACATTTTAATGTAGAAAATTAACAAATACAAACAGGATGTATATCTTCTTTACATACAGTATAATGTGTATTTTTCATCCTGTCAAAGTTTAGCTTATTCATGAATAATACATAATAGTGTTTCTGCCCTTCACCCAAGGTGGATGAAGCTATTGCCTCCAGGTATCAGAAGGTGATGGCCGAATGGAAAGCCTGTGAAGTCATTGTCAAGCAAAGGGAAAAGGAATCACATTCGGCCATTTATGCCAAGCTCTCATCTGGAAGCAGCATTGACAGCCATGTCCAACGCCTGATTCATCGAGACTCCACTATTAGTAATGATGTAGGACACTATACACATATTTCTTTGTTACAATAATATCTGTTTAATGCACATTGTACTTCTTGTAAGTTATATCTTTATAAACAGAACATTTTGACATTAAAATTGGGAGTTTAAACAGACGAATTCTGTAATTTGGGATGCCCAGGGAATTTATCTGTGGTTGCACAATGCATAAACACACCCTCATGTCATCTTAAATACTCATTAAGAGCACAGTTTGGTAGGCATCTCAAATGCATTCTTTAACATGCTCCCTTAAAGAGCTACCTGTTATCAACAACTAGGTATGTCCGACAGTCTGTCCATCAATCTAATGGATCCATTGGCACCAGATTATACTATTATTTTAAACAAGAACACCTTACATAAGAAAGAGGAACACAGTTAATATCTACAAAACATACTACTTACACCCTAATCAGATATTCACTTTTTCAGGCAAGGAAAAAAACAGAGCATCAATTCATTATCTGGAAAATATCCACTTGAGCTTAGGAAAGTTTTACCTCCTTTGTGTCAAGGGCATTTTTTGGTATTCACCAAATGTGCTACCTCCAGGACACTTCTGGCACTTTTTGTTTACATGTAACAATCAGTATTTTTTGCTAGAAAATTAGTTAGAAACCCCAAGGATTAAATATTTTTTAAAGCAGAGGCCCTAGAGAATAAATTGGTGGGTTCATATGGTATCAAACGTTTTTGAATTTTAATGCAAAAACACAATGCATAACCCTTTTTTTGTCAAATATAAAAGATGATGTTACGTTGAGTAAATAGATACCAAAAATAGTGTGTGCCTGTGCAATGGCGACAAACAATATATAATTTATTATCCATAAGTGACGCTTTAAAAGCCTTTACAGAGGAGGTCTAATGATAGAATTACTGCCCATGATCTGACGTTGACTGTGATACCTCACATGTTTGGGGCGATCGCTGTTTGCACACATTTTTTTTTTTACATTGTCCCTTTCATTTTTTTTATCACTTTTATTGCTGTCACAAGGAATGCAAATATGCCTTGTGACAGCAATAGATTTTGTGACAGTAATAGATACGTGATGTCAGGTCATCACTTCCAGTTTACCTTAGTGGAGACCCGATCAAAACCAATCCCGGCTTTGTTTGGGTGTGCGACCAGCCAGTGAACGTGATGGCTGGTTGCTCAGGTCTCCCGGTGGAATGGAAAAGCCTAAGCGAGCAGTGGAAGACTACAGGATGGGGGGGTGTCCCCTCCCGCTGTTTATAATAGCAGTCAGGTGGCTAGTTAGCCACTCCAATTACTATTACAATAGAGATAACTACTGGCTCTAAAAAATGGTACTGGGGTGATGCCTGCAGCTGTAGGCATCATCCCAGTACAACCACTGGAAGTCAAGCAACGTACCCGTACATCGATTGGTGGCAAGTAGTTAACTGGAAATGAACATGTTTTCCTGGATTGTTGACATCTTTCTGTTAAAAAAATAATACATTCCAACAACCGCATTACCTGGGACATATGTGTATTTTGGATTTTGACAGATACAGAATAAAGCTGGTCTCTGGAATATAGTTATATCTATATTATTGCCCGCCAACGTATTAGTGTTGCCCATTTACTGCTTTTCCCTACCAATAAAGGTTATTATTTAAATTCCAATTTTCTTCTCTGTAAATGTGGAGTACAAATCTAGGGAAAACACAATATTTTTTTATACCATTACATCCAGGGCCAGATTCCCCAATAGACATTGTAGGTATGTGATTACAGGCGCCCTTGTATGATCTTGTTCTATTTTTTTTGCGACAGCTGTCCCAGGGAGTCCCAGAAATGAAGGTCTGTCATGGACAGCTGAGCTGCTTGCAGTGAAGTTAGTGCAGATGGCACTAGAAACAGTTGTTGCTGGGCGGAGGGGGTAACAGACATAAAACACAGATCCTTCCCCCTACCACCTCTGGCTCCTGGTTCCCAACAGCTGATCAAGCGGCTCTATTGGCAAATTGAGGCTTGCAGTGATTGGGCAGGACTCAGGAGGGGTGTGGTCGCCTTGGAGGTGACCCGCGTCTGGTGGATGTGTGACAGGCTCAGTCGGCCTGCAGACACGGAGCCTCTCCATACTGGGGGAGGGAAGTGAGCAGAGGAGTCTGGGCCAAGGACAGTCAGGATCTCTAGGCGGAGCAGAGAGGGCACTGGCAGTGAATTCCTGTCAGTGTTCTGAATGGAGGAGTCTCTGCACAGCTGTCCTGCACGCAGAAGAGGGGGGAAGGGAGGGAAAGGGAGGGGAGATGGCACCGAACAGGTCACTATGTACACAATACAACATCACCCCCTTCACAGAGATGCAAATGGGGCTGAGGTTCCCCCCCCCCCCAGTGCAAGGGGACCTCTGCGGACCCTGATGTAAAAGGGACTCTGATGTAAGAGGGAACACTGTGGACCCTGATGTAAAGGGGAACGCTGCTGACTGTGATGTAAGGGGGGGGCTTTGGTGACCAGAGACCACCATACATCAGAGTTCCCCATTACATTACAGTCCACAGTGTTCCCCTTTACATCACAGTCCGCAGTGTCCCCCTTTACATCAAAGTCCACAGCATTACCCTTTATACATATACAAATATTTAAATACAAATGTTTTATAAAGAAAAAAAAATCAGTGTCACTGTCTTTTTTTTTTTTTTTTTAGGGTAGGGGATAGGTGCTTCAGAATTCTCTGTCTATAGGCTCCTGAGATGTAAATCCGGTCCTGATTATATCCTATTCTGACATATAATGGCCTTTTAGCATTTGCTGCTTTATAACTCTGACATCTATTAAACTGTATATCTCATTCTGTGACATTTAATCTTATGATTACTGCATAGTTTAGCAGAATAACATTAATTCTCCAGAGTAATTTATGATCTTTGCTGCTTTCCAAACAGGAAAGGCCATTAATTTGTTTGTTTTTTTAATTGATATCCCTTTCCAACATCCTTGGCACTGAGTTGAATAAGGATACAGAGATAATTCTTATATCTGAGATAATATTGGGTAACTAGTTAAACAGATTGTTTTCTATCTAAGCTTTTATATACATTTGTGCACACTCTTCAATTGGTGTTTAGATAAAATCTTGAACCCTAAGAGGACCTCTCAATAATGAACCTTTTTGCTAATGTAGGAGCAAATGTATGAATTTATACTTTTCCACCAGTAGGTAGGCATGCTTGATTTTTCAAAGGAGGTAGAGACTACCATGGAGGTAGAAGCTTCTGTACGTACTGCAACATCCAAGACATCAAAATAAATATGAATTGTTACAGAGTTAGAAGAATTATTACATTTTAGCCACAGTCTTACCTTCAGGCACAGTAGGCAGAGGCCACACGTTATTTTCCATTGTTGGTACAAATAGATGTTTTGGGCACAATATTCAAATAATAACAATCCAGCATGGGGAAATATAGTACAAGTTGCATTACAGGCTAATATGTCAGGCCATTGCTAGGATGTACAGCCCTGGCCAAAGGTTTTGAGAATGACACAAATATTAATTTTCACATAGTCTGCTGCCTCAGTTTTAATGTGGCAATTTGCATATACTCCAGAATGTTACGAAGAGTGATCAGATGAATTGCAATTAATTTCAAAGTCCCTCTTTGCCATGAAAATGAACTTAATCCCTAAAAAAAATATTTCCACTGCATTTCAGCCCTGCCACAAAAGGACCAGCTGACATCATGTCAATGATTTTCTCGTTAACATAGGTGTCAGTGTTGTTGAGGACAAGGCTGGAGATCACTCTGTCAGGCTGATTGAGTTAGAATAAGAGACTGGAAGCTTTAGAAGGAGGGCGTTGCTTGAAATCATTGTTCTTCCTCTGTAATTCATGGTTTCCTGCAAGAAAACATGTGCAGTCATCATTCACAGACAAGGATATTGGTGCTACTAAGATTTCACTTAAATCAACCATTTATCAGATCATCAAGAACTTCAAGGAGGGAGGTTCAGTTGTTATCAGGGCACCATCAGTACAGAGCTTGGAAGAATGGCAACAGGCAGGTGTAAGTGCATCTGCACGCACAGTGAGAAGAAGACTTTTGGAGGATAGCCTGGTGACAAGAAGGGCAGCAAAGAAGCCACTTCTCTCCAGGAAAAACATCAGGGACAGACTGAAATTCTGCAAAAGGTACAGGGTTTGGAGTGGGTTCACTCTCAATATTTCCTAAAAATGCAGCCATGAATAAAGAAAGAAATGCAAAAACATCTTCTCTCAACCATCCAAGAACAGTTTCAAACAATGCCTTTTCCAGCATGATGGAGCACCTTGTCATAAGGCAAAAGTGATAACTAAGTGGCTTCGGGAACAAAACATTGAAATTTTGGGTCTACGGCCAGGAAACTCCCCAGACCTTAGTCCCATTGAAAACTTGTGGTCAATCCTCAAGAGGGGGGTGAACAAAAAACTCTACAAACTCTGACAAACTCCAAGCATTCATTATGCAAGAATGGGCTGCCATCATTCAAGATGAGGCCCAGAAGTTGATTGACAGCATGCCAGGGCAAATTGCAGAGGTCTTGAAAAAGAAGGGTCAACACTGCAAATATTGACTCTTTGCATCAACTCTATGTAATTGTCAATAAAAGCCTTTGACACTTATGAAATGCTTGTAATTATACCAATGGTTTTTATGGTTATATATGGTTATTAACCAAAAGATCTAAAAACATGAAGCAGCAGACTTTGTGAAAATTTATATTTGTGTCATTCTCAAAACTTTTGGCCAGGGCTGTAGTAATCAGTTGAATTTGCAGTGCAAATACTACTGTCTTCTCTTACTGAAGTGGGTAGGTTGAAACCATTATGATAGTGTTAAACGGGAACTAAACCCTCCTATCCTTTACAATCAAAGAACTTGTCATCTTAGCCTCTGTTTGATCTGCAGTTGTCATGGTGCTGCACATGTGATCAGCTATGATACCTGAAGTTTGATTACTTGACAGTTTAATTGAGGATACAAGTAACTGTAACAGTTATTGCTCACAACGTGCTTTTGTTTTGGGACACAGTTAAATAAGTGGGTTTCGTTTTGCTGTAAAGACCAACTGAACCTTCAGTTTAAATCTGCTAAATACATGCCAGGTGCATTAAACTGAAAGTTCAATTGGACTTTAACAGTAAAAATGTATTGTCATAGAGACAAGCCTGAATCAGAGTATAAAGCTGGGCATATGAAAGAAGATCTATGCAACTGTTAGTTTCCGATTTGTTGTACTCTTGAGAGTCCGTTTTCTCCCCCAGGAACACTGACCTATTTCTGTTGTCTCAGCAAATGAGCAATAGACAGAATTGCATGCAAGGATGATAAGAGATGTCAGAAGACAGAATGTAGTACATTTAACATGAAACCCTCCCCTTTTTCTTGTCTGTTGGTCTGTACAGTTAAAATGCAATTGTTTATATAAAGCTGATAACATGGTTCTTCCAACAACACATTCTAGCTTTATTTGCTTCTGGAAAAAAACAAAATGTACAGGATGCATGAGGCAGCATACCTATAACATCTACATTCAAGTATACCTATAGCAGTGTGTTGTCTAAATACATACCTGTGTATATTTCACATCTTTACTACAGTACCTTATAATATATATGTGTTGCAGGTCTTCATGTCTACAGAAGAAATAGATGTGACAGACCGAGACTTGAAAACTCACAATGATAAAACCACCACCTTGACAAACACTGCTGGTACTCCATCGGCAGTGGTAGCTGAACCACAGCAGTCTGTGGAGTTTGACTCTCCTGATTCTGGTCTTCCCTCTTCTCGTAACTACTCTGTGACCTCGGGGATCCTGTCAAGCATTGATGATGGACAGAGCATATGTTTTGAGGAAGAAGAATCAAGCACAGAGTCAGACAGGACAGAAATGAGTATGGGCACTCCCAGGAAAACAAAGGGAGTCCTCAAAATGCAGGACTCTATATGTGAAGAGCAGCTGTGTTCACAGCTAGAGTACTTAAGTAATTCTGAAGACATCTCTTCCATGTGCCCAACATCGTACACAGTAAGATAACGTTATTTTTTTTATTCATTGACTTTTGTTTTCAGTTTTCAAGTAATAACAAAATGTGGTGTAAATAATCAAGTATCAGCATGACAGTGTCTCATATACAACCTATAAAAGAATCATGTTTGGGTAGGACACATACTGTACACAAGCATTTTGTACATATAGGGTGATTTAAAAATACGTGACTATTCCATTGTATAGTATTCAAATGCTTCTCATGCTGTGACACACAGGCATAAATGAATCAGAAAAGACAGAGAAGCATCATTAATTTTAATTATGTGTAGTGCCCTCTTGTGTACATAGTTTGTGAGTGTACCCATATGGAAGAATAATATATTTGAAATGCATTTTAAAAATACTCTTCCCAAATATATTGCCATATATCTGAAATGCTACAGTTTTGGCCATATTCAATATATTTCAATAAATATATATATATATATATATATATATATATATATACTGCATGTTGAAATGCGTTTTTATTACAAAATATATGAAAAATATTTTAAAAAATACATTTCAAATGTACTGTATATAAAGATCCCTGCGGGGATAGTGGCAAGGAGGATAAGAGCATTGGGAAGCAATTAAGGGATACCCACCTGGTGCAACAGAATTTCTAAAAGTTCCATATGTGAACAAAGAGCGAAGTAAGCCTGTTACAGGCTGAAAAGGAGGTGAGCGCATAACCTAATCACAATAAGAAGTCACTGGGAATTGCAATTACTTATTCTTGATCACTTTTTGGGATTTATCACTTTTATACCAATAGAGACTTTTTTATTTTTTATTCACTTTCACAATTTTTTTTTTGGATCACATTATATTTTGGGACTATCACTATTAAGTTGGTACCAAAGACTAAATTTTTTTTTTTATTATTACTTTTTAATTTTATTGATTTGTTTGTCATTTGCTCTAAATTATATATTCTGATAGTTGCATAATTACTATATGGGTAATAATTGATAATAATTAGGAGTGCGACATTTATTGAAAAATATACTGTACTGTCTTTAAAAATACAAATCTACATTTTTGGAATGCATTTAAAAATATATGTTAAAATTAGTTAATTATATGTTAAAAAAAATCCGAAGAATATATTTAAAAAAATATATTTTTTTTAACATATAAAAAAGTCATTTTAACATATATTTTTATATACAGATGAAACTTGAAAAATTAGAATATCGTGCAAAAGTTCATTTATT
The DNA here is from genome assembly GCF_062004578.1 of Staurois parvus. Taxonomy (NCBI): domain Eukaryota; kingdom Metazoa; phylum Chordata; class Amphibia; order Anura; family Ranidae; genus Staurois; species Staurois parvus. The sequence continues at coordinate 4,097,785 of NW_028318117.1, forward strand.
TCAGTAATGCAACTTAAAAGGTGAAACTAATATATGAGATAAACTCATTAAATGCAAAGCAGGATAGTTCAAGCCGTGATTTGTCATAATTCTGATGATTATGGCTTACAGCTCATGAAAACCCCAAATCCACAATCTCAGAAAATTAGAATACTGTGAAAAGGTGCAATATTCTCGGCTCAAAGTGCCCCACTCTAATCAGCTTATTAAGCCATAACACCTGCAAAGGGTTCCTGAGCCTTTAAATGGTCTCTTATGCAGGCCATAGACGGGGAGAAAAACGGCAGATTTTTCTTTTAAAAAACGAAAAATCGGTCGTTCAAGCGGCCGACGTTACCACCAATGGTAAAAAAAATCGGCCGATTTTCATCCCGTCTACAGCCGGCAAAAAGTGTCCCTGCAGAGAGCTCTGCTATTTCTTTGACAATTCCTTGACATTTACAGAGGTTGCAACAATGTATCTATTTGTATCCATTTAGGATACAGATGTTTTTATTCGGAAACAAATAGATACAATGTTGCAACCGCTGTAAATGTCAAGGAACTGTCAAAGAACTGTCAAAGAAATAGCAGAGCTCTCTGCAGGGACACTTTTTGCCGGACTGGAATTCCTCTTATTTTTCATCCTTCTTCTTCTTCTCCATCTTCATCATCATCCTCTTCTTCTTCCTCCTCATCATCATCCTCTTCTTCTTCATCATCATCATCATCCTCTTCTTCTTCATCATCATCCTCATCTTCTTCTTCTTCATCATCATCATCCTCTTCTTCTTCTTCTTTTTCTTAATCATCATCATCCTCTTCTTCTTCTTCGTCATCATCATCCTCCTCTTCTTCTTCTTCTACTTCTTCATCATCATCCTCTTCTTCATCATCATCATCCTCTTCTTCTTCTACTTCATCATCATCCTCTTCTTCTTCATCATCATCCTCTTCTTCTTCTTCTTCTTCTTCTACTTCTTCTTCCTCTTCTTCATCATCATCCTCTTCTTCATCATCATACTCTTCTTCTTCTTCTTCTTTTTCTTCATCATCATCCTCTTCTTCTTCTTCTTCTTCATCATCATCCTCTTCTTCTTCTTCATCATCATCATCATCCTCTTCTTCTTCTTCATAATCATCATCATCCTCTTCTTCTTCATCATCATCTTCATCCTCTTCTTCTTCCTCTTCTTCTTTTTCTTTTTGTCTTCCTCTTGCAGGTCACTGCTCATGTGCAGATTTTTTATCGGTAAAAAATCGGCCGATTTGCCCATTATTGCCGCGAAAATCGGCCGATCGGCAAATTCGGCCGATTTTTTTTCCAACTTTACCGATAGAAAAAAATGGCCAAAATACCGAAAAATGGCCGAACAAATAGCCCACTAACAATCTGAAAATCGGCCGATTTTATTTTCGGCCAAAAAATCAGCCAATTTTCGACCCATCTATGGCCTGCATTAGTCTGGTTCAGTAGGAATCACAATCATGGGAAAGACTGCTGACCTGACAGTTGTGCAGAAAACCATCATTGACACCAACCATAAGGAGGGAAAGCCTCAAAAGGTAATTGCAAAAGAAGTTGGATGTTCCCAAAGTGCTGTATCAAAGCACATTAATAGAAAGTTATGTGGAAGGGAAAAGTGTGGAAGAAAAAGGTGCACAAGCAGCAGGGATGACCGCAGCCTGGAGAGGATTGTCAGGAAAAGGCCATTCAAAAGTGTTGGGGACTTTCACAAGGAGTGGACTGAGGCTGGAGTCAGTGCATCAAGAGCCACCACACACAGACGGATCCTGGACATGGGCTTTAAATGTCCTATTCCTCTTGTCAAGCCGCTCCTGAACAACAAACAACGTCAGAAGCGTCTTACCTGGGCTAAAGAAAAACAGACCCGGTCTGTTGCTCAGTGGTCCAAAGTCCTCTTTTCTGATGACAGCAACTTTTGCATCTCATTTGGAAACCAAGGACCCAGAGTATGGGGGAAGAATGGAGAGGCACACACTGCAAGATGCTTGAAGTCCTGTGTGAAGTTTCCACAGTCTGTGTTGATTTGGGGAGCCATGTCATCTGCTGGTGTTGGTCCACTGTGCTTCATTAAGTTCAGGGTCAACGCAGCCGTCTACCAGGAGATTTTGGAGCACTTCATGCTTCCTTCCGCAGACAAGCTTTATGGGGATGCTGACTTCATTTTTCAGCAGGACTTGGCACCTGCCCACACTGCCAAAAGCACCAAAACCTGGTTCAATGACCATGGGATTACTGTGCTTGATTGGCCAGCAAACTCGCCTGACCTGAACTCCATAGAGAATCTATGGGGCATTGCCAAGAGAAAGATGAGAGACATGAGACCGAACAATGCAGAAGAGCTGAAGGCTGCTATTGAAGCATCCTGGTCTTCCATAACACCTCAGCAGTGCCACAGGCTGATAGCTTCCATGCCACGCCGCATTGAGGCAGTAATTGCTGCAAAAGGGGCCCAAACCAAGTACTGAGTACATATGCATGCTTATACTTTTCAGAGGCCCGATATTGTTCTATGTACAATCCTTGTTTTATTGATTGCATGTAATATTCTAATTTTCTGAGATTGTGGATTTGGGGTTTTCATGAGCTGTAAGCCATAATCATCACAATTATGACAAATCACGGCTTGAACTATCTTGCTTTGCATGTAATGAGTCTATCTCATATATTAATTTCACCTTTTAAGTTGCATTACTGAAATAAATGAACTTTTGCATGATATTCTAATTTTTCGAGTTTCACCTGTGTGCTCGAAAGGAGTCAAGGTCATCCTGTCTGTGGGAGGATGGACCATGGAAGTGAAAATGTTTCACCCATAAACAATTCTGTCTTGGTTAGTGTAGATTCAGTTACTACAGTTTGGAATGACTTTATCTCCTTCTTTGTCAGTAATTTGTAAAATTGGGGTAGGTTCAAGTGGGTCCAGTGCCTGAAAACTGTTAGAAATTCTGTACAGTATAGAGCCCTACAGAACAGACAGTGCACAGTCCACATGTGTTTTTATGCTTTACTGCAACAAGGAAACAGGAAACTTTATTCAGAGAATATACCTAAAATTTACCATAATTGCAGCTACAAACTTATAAACACTGCCATCTACAGGTTGAAGACTAAATCTCTACTGAATACCTGTGCAGTTCCACAAAATAAATGAACACTGTATTCCAAAAAAGTTAGGCTCCTCAAGACCAGGATGAAAGGAAGGATTCTTGAGGAAGGACTTAAGAGGGAGGTGAAGGCATAAGAGGTTTCTTGAGTATTTTAAATCATCTCAAATATTAAGTGCATTTTGTCAGGGTTTTGTATGAACGATCTGTCTTTCGGTTGGAGCCATAGCAGGCTATTTGTATTTAGGGTTCATATCAACCTCCTCAAGGGATACCCATATGGGAGATCCAACAGTGGTGTGATTTTTAGTGAGAGATGCTAGTTGTGCACCCAGACCATCTTGTGATCTACCATAGTAAAGAGTGAGTATGGCGAGTCTAGGCATGTGACAGTACCTTATAAATCTGAGGATTTAACTTTGGAGGGCATGAAGAATCAACAAGGGTATCTAAATTGGCAGAACCCTAAACAGATATAGTAATTGGCAGGTAGGTTGACTGCTGCTATGCACCACATCAAAGAGAAAGGATAACCATGCTAAGCTGAAAGCAGGCTCTTGAGTTTGAAAAGGTGAAGAGGAGTGGATAGATTGCTGTATATAATGTGTGATATACAGCTGTAAGATAGGTTCCCAAATAAAGGAGATGTGTATTTTCCTACAGATAAGGAAATGAGTCTCGAAGGGATCTGGTTAAGTTTTTTGGTTAGGAAACATTTAGAATTTTGGATTTAGCATGGTTAATATGAAGGTACAAAATTTTGTCAATCTGATTCAAATTACCATTATTATGGTTGGAAAGGGTAACAATGGGATTAGTGACAAATAAAAGCATATAATCTACAAACAATTTTATTTTAAGGTGGTAGCCCGCTGTTGTAAGATCAGTGATGTCTGGATGTTCTGTTATGAGCTGGATCAGTAGCTCCATTGCAAGGGTGACAAAACAGGGAGACAGGAGGCAACCTTTCCTTATGCCTCTGGAGAGAGGAAATGTTGCCCATTTCAAGCCCACATAAATAATATGAGCAAATGAGGAGTAGAGATTAACCACCCAATTGTGAAATTTTGGCCTAAATCTCCATTTCTGGAGAATATAATATATATAGGAACAAAAGAAGGAATCAAAAGCTTTTTTGGTGTCGAGTAATAGAAACATAAATGGGGCTGTTGTGCTCCCATGCCGCTTCAATCAAGGGCCAAGTAGAGTTTGCCAAGCAGGAGGAAATGTATGTAGGAATACCCTGGTCCTACATACATTTCCTCCTGCTTGGCAAACCCTACTTGGTCCTTGTGAAGTAATAATCCAATTCCAGTATTTAGTCTGGTAGCAGAAATATTCAATAAAAATGTAACATCTACAATAAGTAGCCAAATATGCCATAATTTGTCCAGTTGGTATTTGGCTTAAGGATCATGCACGCCTTTGCCAAGATTGATTCCATCAGAAAGCAATTATCTTGTCTTAGATCGTTAAAGGCATCTGTCAACATGTGGGTGAGATAGTCTGCATATTTTTTGTAATAGGTGACTGTAATCTGTCGGGGCCTGGATGTTTGATGGAAGATTTAATAGCTGCCAAAACTTCAGTCAGCTCTTTTGGGAGTTCCATAGTTTCTTGGAATGAGTCCTCAATTTGTGGGAGTTTGTTATGGAAAGCAGATCATATGCCTGTAAGGAGGAGGAGTTGGTAGGAGCATATGAAAGGTGTTGAGCATATTCTGAAAGTATTTTGGGTGGGTTACTAGTTAATGTGCTGCCTATAATATAATATAATTTCTATAATTGAGCTTCCAATAGGGTGTCTTGTTTATTGCCGTTCAAATATAACTTATGTTTAATATATCTAAGTTGCTTGTATGCTTATGCAGTCAATACCAGATTAAAATCTTGCTTAGCTGACTTGAGCTCCAGTTTATTATGCGTGGAGAGATCACTCAGTCTACTAGATGATGTTGAGTTAAGAGAGTTTGAAAATGCCCAGAGTGGTCTGGGAAGTGCAAGAGTTGAAGAGTTGAAGTTATCAAGCGTTGATAACATTCATTTTTAATAGAGGAGTAAAGGCTGTAGTATAGTAACTCATTGCTTTGATGGTGTGAAAAAAATTATCTTCAAAGTATCTGCAACTATTAACTGATGATAGGTGATAATAAAACAATAATGTAGGTAAGCATATCAGTTTTTTTATTACATTGTAATAATTATAGCATCCTCCTTGTAGATTTGAATGGTTTCAATTGAACTCCAGCTTCTGAACTCAATTAGTTGGTCTTCTGCCTTCAAGCACATTAGTATTCAGGGATTATAGGTTTTCTGGATGCATACATTTCAAATTTGATTGCAAAATATGGATTTATTAATTTGACATAGTTTTGAAAAGAACTTCCACCCAGCTATAGGTTTATCTTGCTTCCAGACAGGGTTTCTTTTGAAATAGTTACAAGTTGCCCTATGGCATCTGTATTTTTGGCACTGCTTGTTTTCCTAATATTTCAGGTGACCCTTTGAAGATTTGTTACTGCTTTGGGTATACCACTAATAATATTTACCCAGCCATAAGACCTACTGACCCTGTACAATGATCCTACATACTACATTTGATAAACATGGCTTATATAAAAAGAGTACTATGGACCATATACCTCTGGACCTAATATTTCAACAAGTTCACTGAGCCATGTTTTAGATAGTTATCAGACTTAATGGGGGAGATATACTAAACAGAGTGCACACAGAATCTGGTGCAGCTGTGCATAGTAACCAATCAGCTTCTAGGTTTTATTGGTAAAGCTTAATTGAACATGCTGAAGTTAGAAGCTGACTGTTTACTATGCACCATTGCATATTACCTGTGCCTCTGAAATATTATCTGTGCCATGTGCAACTCAGGAAAGACAGGGGGAGATTAGAGAACTCAATGCATGGCTGAAGAGCTGGTAAAAGAGGGAAGGATTTTCTAGAGCACTGGGCTGACTTTTCATTGGGGTGCAACCTATATGCTAGAGATGGTCTGCACCTAAATGGAAGGGGGTCTGCTGTGGTGGGGGAAAGGTTTATGGGAAGGCTGGAGGAGTATTTAAACTAGGATTGAGGAGGGAGGGAGAATTAGATTATAATGGGGTAGAAAGATCAGACAGAGGTCAGTACTTATTGGTGGGTGGAATGGAGAAAGATGCGGGGGAGGCTATGGCAGATGATAAGAAGGTTCCCATGTTACAAACAACCAGTGGAATTGGTACCATTTGTATGAAAATAAAAAATATGCAAAATACATGTAAACAAGGTGTCAATCAATTAAAGTGTTTGTTCAGCAATGCCAGAAATCTGCCAAGCAAAATAGGTGAGTTGGAAGCTTTGTTGCATGAAGAGAACTATGATTTAATTGGTATTGCTGAATCTTGGCTTCATTCTTTGCATGACTGGGCCATTAATATTCCTGGCTATGTTCTCTTTCGGAGAGACAGAGTAAATAGGAAAGGTGGTGGTGTCTGTCTCTATGTGAGAAGTGATCTCAGAGCGAGTGTGAAAGAGGACCTAGTTGATGGAGAGTGTGATGAGGCTGAAGTATTATGGGTGGAACTGCACATGGGGATGCATACTACAAAGGTGATAATGGGAGTTTGTTATAAGCCTCCCAGTGTTAATGAGGAGGTGGAAACTCAGCTCCTTGCACAGATCAAAAGGGCTGCAAGGGCTGGGACAGTGATAATAATGGGGGATTTTAACTTCCCGGAAATTGACTGGAGTAATGGTACTGCAGGAACAGTTAAAGGGCAAAAATGTTTAAACCTACTACAGGACAATTTTATGGTACAGGTCATAGAAGCCCCTACTAGGAATGATGCACTGTTGGACCTGGTAATCTCAAACCATGCAGAGCTTATTACGAATGTCCATATAAAAGAACATCTGGGTAGCAGTGACCATGATTTCATTTATTGTTAGCTGTAAACAGCAAGCACACACGGGAAAAATACAAACGCTCAATTTCAAGAGAGCTAATTTTCCAAGGCTGAGAGCTGCTCTCCAAGACTTAGACTGGGAGGGAATATTGGCATTGATGAACACAACACAGAAATGGGAGTTCTTCAAAAAGACTGTATGTGAACATACTGCAAAATATATTCCCATGGGCAACAAGTTTAAAAGGCTAAAAATCAAACCTATGTGGCTTAAAAAGTCTATAGATAATAAGAAAAGAGTTTTTATTAAATATAAAAATGAAGGAACACTATCATCGTTTAAACATTACAAAGAATATAACAGAATATGCAAAAAGGAAATAAAGGCCGCAAAAATTGAAAACAAACGACTGATTGCAAAAGATAGTAGGACCAACCCCCAAAAATTATATTATTATACTCTGTTCTCAAAATCTCATTTCTTTACCCCTCTGCTCCACCCCAAAGCTTATACATATCACCCTCACTTCTACCATCTCTCTACTACTGATCTCATGACCTCCTGCTAATACTTAACTCACTTGCTGACCCAAACACCAGGACAGGAAGGCATGTGCAGTCGTATACTGTACATCCCGCTCCCATCTTACTTTCCTCACCCTCCTTCTCCTAACCTCTGGGGATATCTCCCCGAACCCTGGTCCTCCAGTATCTCACCCTCACACCAGGCACCCTCCTTCCTCCAGGAATAGCCGCAATCCACTCAATTTAATGGCAATCCCCATACTCCTAAAAAACACCCTCCCTTTTTCATGTGCACTCTGGAATGCCCGCTTTGTCTGTCCATGACCTTTTTTGTCTCCCACTCCCTTAACCTACTAGCAATTACAGAAACCTGGCTCCAAGTATCAGATTTTGCTTCTCCCGCAGCACTTTCCTATGGAGGCCTCTACTGGACTCATTCACCCAGATCCAGTGGTCAGAAAAGAGATGGAGTTGGTTTGCTTCTATAACCACTGAATACCTTTCACGTCCTTCCTACCCCTCCCTTTCTATCTTCCTCTTCTTTTCAGACTCACTGCATTTGGCTGTTTTCTCCCATTTCTCTGAGGATTGCAGTGATCTATCAGCCTCTTGGACCAGTGTCGCACTTTCTTGATGACTTCTCTGCTTGGCTACCTTACTTTCTCTCTTCTGAAATACCCACTATCATTCTTGGGGATTTTGTATTTCAATGGTTTTTATTATTTGTAACAGTTAAACACAGGAGAAACAAATCACGCCCATGCAGGGGCTATCAATTGCACATACAAAATTAGAAAATTAGAAAAATCAGTGCTCTAACACCAACAGAGCAAAAGGTGTGCCCACGCAGGGGCTATCAATTGCACTTAAATAACAAAACATTAGTATAACACTAATAGTAACTCAAACTAAAGGCAGCCATCCACTCCCACACCAAAAACAAACAAAAAGAAAAGGAGGAGTACAAAAGAAAAAAGATAACAAAACTAGCAGGGATCCAAGAACGCCAATGCCGAACAACATCACATCCCCAGACTAGCCAGGGGGAGCATGGGAAAGGCATATTGCAACTACTGCTCCCATATTTTCAAGAAATTACGTTGGGAGTCATTGCAGATACTCGACATCTGTTCATTGAGCATCATAATGGTCATACGGTCCCGCACCCCCCTGAAGAGGGACAAACGGGCTCTTCCAGACCTAAGTAATTGTTCTGGTGGCCGACAAAAACAAATAGGAAGCCAACTTCTGCTGATGAGCCGAGAGGCCCAGTATGGGACAATGAAGGAAAGCATACCGAGCATCCCGTCATATAGAGAGATGGAACAAGGTGAAAAGGAGGCCAAACACACAAGACCAAAAACAAAGCAGTCTTGGGCATGACCACCAGATATGCAATACATCACCACGATGGCCACAACCCCGAAAGCATCTATCACTGCAGGCAGGGTTCGCCTGGGCCAAACAAGCTGGAACCCAATACCAACGAAACAATACTTTGTATGCCGCCTCCAACATGGTCGTATTAAATAAACATTTAGCTATAAGCGACCAGGCCCTATTCCAGTCCTCCAGATCTATGACTGTCCCCAGGTCATGCTCCCACTGAACAACATATGAGAGAGAAGTATGCGTCGTGTGCCTGTTCAAAGCTGCATAAAGAAGGGAAATAAGGCCCAGGGAGCCCGGACACTGTTGGCAAAACAGTTCAAAAGCAGATTTCTGGTACGGGAAAGCAAAAGTGCCCCGCAATGAGATCAGCCAATGCCGCAATTGAAGGTAACAAAAAAATTCTGCAGGAGGGACATCCTGTGGCTCCCGAAGAAAATTCCAGGTAGGGAAGGACCGAGAAGTTAAAACGTGTTGCACCTGCGAAAAACCATTGGCCACCCACCAAGAAAACTCCCTTGGTTGATCTAAACCCAGTGGGAAGAGAGGGTTGTTAGTAATTGGGAGCAAAGGCAAGGTGGCATCAGGCCACTGGAGTAATGTACTGTGTCCCACACTTGTAAGCCATGGAGCAAAATCGGACTCAGTGCTGTAGGGCGCAGGGCAGGGGGAAGCCATAGAAGCATCGATATTGCAACAGGGGCACAATTAGGTAATTCCTGCAGGACCCAGAGAGGAACGTCTGAGGAAGCATGCAACATAGACAGCGGGGCAATCTGGCTTGCCCGATAATACTTAGTTACATTAGGTACCCCAAGACCACCCTGGAGTCTATGAACAAAAAGCGTAGTTCTGGAGACTCTGGGGCGTTTATCGGCCAAGATGAAATGTATAATCTTTCCTGAATCAACCGAAGAAAATCAGGAGGAACCCGCACTGGGAGGATGCGAAAATAGTATAACAATTTCGGCAAGATGGTCATTTTCACTGAATTAACCCATCCTATCCAAGACAGGTGCAGAAATGGCCAAGAATGCATAAGAGAGGACACAGCGAAGCAATGGATAATAATTTGCAGCAAACAGTGAGTCATAGGTGGGGGTCAAGCGAATGCCTAGGTATTCAAGAGAAGAAGAAGCCCATTTGTAAGGGAGGTGGGACTGTAAGCGCGAAACCAAATCTGAGGCCAAAGTAATATTAAGCGCATCAGTCTTATCCAAATTAATACAGAGACCTGAAATCAAAGAGAAGTGCTCAAGAACCTGTTGCAAATTTGGAAGCGTCGTCAGGGGATTAGTGAGAGTCAAGAGAGCATCGTCTGCAAAAAGGTTCAACTTGAACTCCTGTCCCGCGTATGGAACCCCTGATACATTACAATCAGTCCGGAGCGCAAAAGCCAGCGGCTCAAGCACCAGGACAAAGAGCGCCGGGGACAGGGGGCAGCCCTGTCTCATCCCTCGCCAAATAGGAAAGGGATCTGAGAAATACCCAGCATACTTAACGGAAGCCGAAGGGGAAGAATACAAGGCTTGAATCCAAGAAAGAATAGAATCCCCAAAACCCCAACGAGACAGCACAAACCGCAGATATTCCCAAGATAGAGAATCAAAGGCTTTATATATGTCTAAGGACAGTAAGAATCCCAGAATTTTCCGCTGTTGTAGAAAATGTATAAGATGGACCACCTTACAAACGTTATCACCCGCCTGCCTCCCAGGGACGAAACCTACTTGGTCCCAGTGGACCAGACTATGCAAATATTTATTGATACGAAAACTAAGAATCTTGCCCAATATCTTCAGGTCTTCATTAAGAAGAGAAATGGGCCAGAAGGCTTGCGGTTCCTGCACATCATCGGTCGTTTTAGGAATTATGGAGATATGAGCTCTAAGCGCGTCCGGAGAGGGCAAAGAGCCCTGTCGTAACTCATTAAAATAGTCAGGGTTGCAAATTTCTTATAATAGAGGCCAGAAAAGCCGTCAGGACCTGGGACCGCGGTGGACCGCAGAGATTTGATAGCTTGGATCACTTCCAATACGGTTACACCAGCGTTGAGGGCCATCTGCGCTGCCTCGAATAATTCAGTAAGTTGGAGGTCTTTCAAGAATGCCTCTGCCTGAGCCACAGGGAAGGGATCTGGTTTAGCGTAAAGACGCGAAAGGAAGTCTGCGAAGCGGGAGACAATCTGCTGGGGATTAGAAGTACAGCCACCCGCGGGAAGTCGCAATCGGATCTATTTATGGGGTTTCCCCAAGGAATTGAGTTTCCTGGCCAGCATCAGACCCGGCTTATTAGCACAGGAATAAAATTTGTGTTTGGTCCAGCGCAGGACCCGTTCCGCCTCTGAAGAGGCTAGTCGATCCAACTCTGCCGCCAGTGCTTCCCATGTGCGTTTATGGGCTGCGGATTGGAATGACTTCCAACAAGCATCCGCAGAGGCCAGTGGAGAATGAAGTTCCAAAAGTCGGCACCCCACTCCCGCTTCCGAACCGCCGCCATCTGTATAACATGACCCCGCACCGTGGCTTTATGCACCTCCCACAGGGGCACTGCTGAAGAGACAGATCCCGAGTTTTCCGTGAAGTATGTGCGTAAGAAAGATTCTATTTGTTGGCAGGTAACCTGAGTGGTCAATAAAGAATCATTAATGCGCCAGTGAAAGGGGCGCCGTACCGATCCAGAGAGGGCCAGGAGGAGTACCAGGGGATCATGGTCCGACCAGGGCAAGGAGGGAATAGCTATCCGCCTGACCAAGGGAAGCTGCTGAACATGCATTTTGTCAATTCTACAAAAACTGTCATGAAGGTCGGAATAGAATGTAAAGTTGTGCTCAGTTGGGTGAAGTTCCTTCCAGACATCCGCCAGCCCCGCCGTCCGCAAGAGAGAGCGCATACGTTCCTCTAGCAAGTCATAAGAAGGGGCCGCCCCCCGAGCATAGCGCCTATCCAATGTGGAATCCAAGGTAACATTTGAATCTCCCAAGAGAAGAAGAAGACACAATGGTGCAAAGATGAGAAAAGAATTTATGCTGAAAGCGATTGGGTGCATAGTTAGAGACAAAAGTAACCTCCTGATCCCAGATGGTGCCCTGCAGAAGCAAATACCTGCCTGTGGGGTCCGCTATATTCCGAGCACAGACAAAAGGTAGATTGCATTTGAAAGCTATCAGTACACCCAGGAGCCGAGGCTGTGTAAAAGGTGGGATAATGAGGCGAAAGATACTGTGGAGCGGAGGACTGAGAAAACCTGGTCTCCTGTAAACATACCACATCGATTTGTTGTGATTTGAGGTGATGAAAAACTTTAGCCCGCTTCTGAGGTGAATTGAAGCCCTGAACATTTTGTGAGTGTACTTTCAGAAGGGCTGAGGCCATGGCAGTATCAGCTCAGCACGCTCAGCAGAAAAAGCATAGGTCGGCCAACATTTTCCACTCCCAATGGCGTTCGGACCATGGCATTATGAAACCCTGCATAAAAATAAAACAAAAAAAAACAGAGAAGAAAAGAAAACAAGAAAGGAAAAAAAGAAAATGACACAAGAAGCATATACAACAGTACAAACGTGTCATGCCAATGGTGACATGCATCCTCCTACACTTGAAGGATACCAGTTGGGGGTGGCTCTACCACCGGACACATGGCTGCAAATGAAAACATCAAAAACATGAGCCCTCAGGGTGCAAAAAGGCAATAAACACAATATAACGGGGTACCAAAGTAATAAAATATTACTAGTCCTAGAAGTGAGAACATCCACGGTAACCTCCCCATAGAAACCCAGCTAAACTTGGGGACCAGCCCCCTCCAGGAGGATGGCTATAGGCCCCTGTGGTACCCCACACAGCCTAAGTGGTCCCCCACCCACCTCCCAGTAGGACCGACACCCAACCAAGACCCACCAGGCCTACCTCCCACCCCGGAGCCCGAGGGAACCATCACCCCATTCCACCAATGGGAACCTGAAAAACGTCACCCAGACCCGTGGTAGGTCACAACAGCAGAAAGTCATAATCTGCAAGTCCAGGAGGAGACCCCCCCTACTCAGGGATGAAACCCAAGAAAACCGGCCAGATCAGGCCCAACCTGGAACGCTAACAATCTGGAAAAGCCCTAAGGGCCAAACTCTTGGTCCCAACAGGAAAGTCCAACAGTGGAACACAACACGGGAGATCCAAGATACATCTTCAGCCTGGAGAAGAGCAGGATGGACGTGATCCTAGAGGGGTCTGAGGGAGAGCCCTCTTCCTGTTGGACGACCGCTCCTAGAGGAGGCCCAGAGGAAACAGCCTCGCAGGGGATCCGAATGAATGAGCTGGGCTCTGAGTAGCAGCTTCCGGTGAAAGAAGGTGCAAAGATTCCAGGAGAGAGTGGGTCTCCTCCGGCATGACAACAGAGTGACTGCGGCCCTGGTAGTTGAAGGTGAGGCGGAACAGAAAGCCCCAGGCATATTTAATTCTGCAGTTCACCAGGACCGAAGTGAAGGCTTCAAATTGGCGGTGCTTCTGAGGAGTGGTCTGGGAGAGGTCCGCGAAGAGCTGGTAGCGATGCCCCTGGAATCTGAGGTCTGGGTTGTTTCTGGCCGCCAAGAGGATAGTTTCCTTAGTGCGGTAGTAAGTGAACTTGATGATAATGTCCCTCGGGGGCCCATCCAGTCGTCTGCACGGTGAATCCGGCCCAAAGCACGGTGAATGCTGTCAAATTCAAGCCGATCAATTGGAATGGCGGGCATCAGCTCCTGAAACAGAGCAGTAGCAGTGGAGGTGAGATCTGTGACTGTTTCTGGGATACCCCTTAACCGCAAATTGCCGCAGTGGGAACGGTTTTCGAAATCCTCAAGCAGAGCGTCCGCTAATTCTTTCTTGAATTCACACAAATCCTGTTCGTGACTTTTAATGACCATGGCCGCAGCATCCATTTTGTCCTCGAGATCGTGTGTCCGATTTCCCAACTCCCGAATTTCTCGCAAAAGACGGTCGGCCAGCTTGGATGTAGCGGAGGACAATTCTGACTGCAGCATGGACTTGAAACGCCGCAAGAGCTCAGCATCCCTCAGACCCGAGATGGAAGACCGCAGGGATGCCTCTGATGTCAGGTCATCTTTACCTCTGGGATCCGACCCACCCGCGGGTAGCAGTGGCGGGGGACCCGAAATTGAGGCCGGGGCTTCAATTTCGGCCTCTGGTGGAAGACACGATCCCACGGCCAAGGCTCTGGAATTCTACGGCGGCGGACCCAAAATCGAGGCCGCGGCTTCATTCGCGGACTCCAGCGGGTAGACTGCAAAATCCGGAGTGGCCTGCCGGGCGCTGGAGGAGCAGGCAGCCGCTGTTTTTTTGGCCATTGATGCACCAGGGGACAGGAGGCCAGGAGGGGTTGTAGGGAAGGCCAACCCCCCCCCTCCCCGAGTGCTAAAAATCAGCCGATGTGCTAGTGGCCGAGCAGCAGGCTTAAATTGCAGCCATTCTTGAAGCTACTCACAAGCGCCCCCCGTTTCTTGGGGATTTTAACATTCCCATTAATATAAAAAACCCAGCTACATCCCAACTCTTCAACCTAACCTCATCTTTTGCCTTAACACAATGGACACAGTCCTCCACTCACTCTGATGGGAATACGTTAGACTTTGTTTTCTCCCATCTTTGCACTCCCTACAACCTCACAAACACACTCTTTCCTCTCTCTGATCACAATCTCATCACCTTCACAGTGTCCTCATCTTCAAACTCCTATCCCTCCAAGCAGCAAACAATTACCCACAGAAACCTTCACAACTTTAACCCTTCTCTTTTCCACTCTGCAACTCACCGCCTCTATGACAGAATCTCTCCCCTGTCCTGCCCTGACCTGGCCACTTCTGTGTACAACAGTGTGCACATATCCACACTAGACTCACTTGCTCCTCTAACTACACTATGTATCAGGCCCTGACCATTACAACCATGGCAGACTGAAGACACCAGAAATTTTAAGAGACATAGTCATGCACTGGAGTGACTGTGGCATAAAATCAAAGCCCAACAAGCATTCACCCTATATAAATCTGCTTTCTTAAAATACAATTCCTCCCTCCATGCTGCCAAACATGTCTACTTTGTCACTCTTATTAATACCTTGTCATCCAGTCCTCATCATCTCTTCTCTACTTTGAACTCTCTACGTTCTCTACCTCTACCCAAGAACTCACTCACTGCTTACGAAATTGCCAATCATTTCAAAAACAAGATTGATGCAATTCGTAGGGGCAACTCCACTGCACAGACATCTATCCCACTTAGCATATCTTATACTAAACCTCTCTCAACACTTTCCTCTTTTGACCTTACTACTACTGAAGAGGTTACTAAAGTTTTCTCAGAAGCCCGTGTCACCACCTGCCCCCTGGATCCTGTTCCCTCACAACTACTATGGTCACCCTCATCTATCTTTTACTCCCTCACTCACATCTTCAATCTCTCCCTCTCTACTGGCGCCTTCCCCTCCCCTCTAAAGCATGCACAGATCACTCCCATACTTAAAAAGCCTTCACTGGACCCTACCAATCTGAACAACTTAAGACCCATCTCCCTGCTCCCGTTTACCTCTAAATTCTTATAACACTTATTCTACAATCGCCTGAGCTGCTACCTCACTGACAACAACCTTCTTGACCCTTTACAGTCTGGCTTTCGCTCACTACACTCCACTGAAACTGCCCTACTAAAACTCACTATTGATCTACTAACTGCTAAAACCAATGGCCACTACTCCGTACTCTTACTACTTGACCTCTCTGTGACTTTTGATACTGTTGACCATCCCCCCTCCTCCAAAACCTCCACTCTCTTGGCCTCCGAGACTCTGCACTCTCCTGGTTCTTCTCCTACCTATCGCAGCGCTCCTTCAGCGTTACCTAGAACTCTCTCCTCCTCTCCAATTCCTCTTTCTGTAGGGGTCCCTCAAGGTTCTGTCCTTGGACCCCTTCTCTTCTCCATCTAAACGCCCTCCCTTAGTCACTTGATAAACAATAATACAACCATCAGTCCCTCCCCTCATGCCAGGGTACTAGGTGTAATTCTGGACTCCCGTCTGTCCTTTCAGCCCCAAATACAATCACTTTCCAAACCGTGTAGACTTCACCTGTGCAACATATCCAAGATACACCCGTTTTTAACCCCTGAAACCAATAAGCAACTTATTCCCTCCCTGGTTGTCTCTCGCCTTGACTATTGTAACTCCCTCCTCATTGGCCTACTTATTTGCAGGTTATCCCCTCTTCAGTCTAGCATGAATGCTGCTGCCAGACTCATCCACCTTACCAAACGTTCCATATCTGCCATCCCTCTTTACCAATCCCTCCACTGGCTTCCCATTGCCAATCGAATAAAATTCAAAACATTAACAATAACATATAAGGCCATTTATAACTGCCCCAAATTACATCACCAATCTTGTCTCCAAATATCACCCAAGCCGTCCTCTCCACTCCTCCCATGACCTTCTGCTGTCTAGCTCCCTTGTCTCCTCTTCCCATGCTCATCTCCAAGACTTCTCCAGAGCCTCTCCTATCCTCTGGAGCTCTTTACCCCAATCGCCTACTCTATCCACTTTTAGGCGATCTCTGTAAACCTATCTCTTCAGGGAAGCCTATCCGGCCTTCAGCTACTAATCAAATCTTCTAATCCTCCTATCACTTCATCCCCCACAGTTATTACCTTTTGTACCACCAGCCCCTCCCTCTTAGATTGTAAATTCCAAGGAGCAGGGCCCTCTTAACCCTCTTGTATTGAAGAGTATTGTTGCTGTATTGTCTCCCCTTTGTAAAGCGCTGAGCAAACTGTTGGCGCTATATAAATCCTGTATAATAATAATATTAAGTAGCAAATACAGTCATAGTTCAACCACATGTGTTTAACTAGTAACAACTAAAGCAGATTGCCCTTTAATTTGAAGGTTTGTTTTTCTATTTATCAGATTGAACTGTTGGATACTATTGCCTTAAATTTGCACCGTATTGATAAAGATGTCCAGAGGTGTGATCGGAACTACTGGTATTTCACAGCAGACAATTTGGAAAAGCTCCGAAACATAATGTGCAGGTATATCAATGCACGTGTTCTGTGTATAAAAAACATCTTTCTGCCTTCTTTTGTCACAGATTTTTGAAGATTAGTGTGTATGAATTTCTATATTTTTGTTTATGGCACTGTTAGGAAAAGAGAGTGCAAACTGTATTAATATATTCCCTAGGCTGACCTTCAATCAACAAGCATGCGTTTATTTTTGAACAGGTCACATAGAGCTCAGCCTTGGGCAGTATATTGTCATGGGGAGTAGGAGAAAACTGTGATAAATACTGATACACACTTGGGTGCTTAACATTTGCTGAGAACTCCCCAATATCCTGTCATGAAAAATTTGCTGAGCAGAAAGACTCAGTATACACCAGTGCTAAGTAAAAAATTGCTTTGTGCTCTCCAAAGCTTCAGGCCTGGTTCACACCAATGCAGTTTGCTTTTAATCCGTTTTTGCAATGTTTTTTGCATGTTGCTTTGCATTTTTACACACGTCTTTGCTGTGTTTTTTTGCATTTTTTTCAGCGTTTTTTTGCTGTGTTTTTTGTTAAAGGGAAAATGTTTTTGTTGCTGGGCAGAATAAACAACAAACGCACTACGTGTGTTTCAGCCGCATCTTCATTGAACTCTATTGTAGCAAAAACACTGTTTTTTGCGTTTAAACAAGTCCCTGACCCCTTCCAAAAATGCAGCTTCTCAAAAAACCATAGATGTAAACGCGTCCCATAGGAAACCATGGAAAATGAACTGTAGTGCATCTCTGCAAAAAGCACTATAAAACGTACTCGTGTGAACCAGGCTTCAGGCCCCCTTTCACATGAATGTTCCAGTTGGGTCCACCTGCCTGTTTTTCAGGCGCACCTGATCAGAACCTCTATTCTCCTCTTTGGAGTGGCGGGTGTAAACACGGACATGTGTCCATTTACACCCACCAACATCCAATCTGATCCGCCAAAAACACATGGATAGGGATACATTTCCATTCCATTCGTCAGATCAGATCAGATGATAGTCATTGGAAACAGACAGGGAGTTCATTTCTATCAAACTGCCCATAGAGGACAGTGGGCTGTGTCCGTGTCCATGCCCACTCTGCATAAGTGGAGCGGACACAGACCCGCTATCCGATTGCTCAGCGGTGATCAGCAGAGAGCTACCCTGCTGAGCAAGCAGATCCGCTGATGGGTTCGCCCGGTGTGAAAGGGCCTAACACGTGCTGCACATCATCCAGGATGGATGCTGGACTGCTCATTCTCCTAAATGGCTTTCCTAAGTACTGTATATTTTTCCATAGAAAAGCATTTGCACCCAGACCAACAAAGGTCTTGGTAATCTAGGAATCTACAGGATAGATTTTAGCAAATTATAAAACAGATATTTATATCATAAAACAAAAAGGAGGTAGAAGTACAGCAATACAAAACAAAGGTGAATAGAGCAATGGGATTTCTAAATAGTTAACTCAAAATATATATTTCCGTTATAAGTGGGATGTGATAGGACTGGTCACCTGCTGGCTTCTTATTCTTCTCGAGGATTCGATCTTTGAGATCTCCCTTTCAGAGTTCCTGGCCATGTTCCTGTAAGTCAACTCAAAAAGGGTCTCTACAATTTCTACCAAAAAACTAAAAGATTGGCTTTGAGTGAACTGACTCCTTAACCCCTTGGTGCTAGTGCCTCCCGGCCCTTTAAGGGGTTTCTGATGGGGTGGGGTTTAGGGTCACATGACCGCCCTGATTGGCTGTCATAGCAGTCACATGATTGGAAAGCTCCTGATCACAAGTAGTGGTCGGGAGCTTCCAGTGAGGCGCTGGTAATTGTGCCGGAAGCACGCAGGATGCGTGCTCTTGGCACATGTTTGTTTACATCTGGTATGCAAATATGTTTTCCTCTTGGCTTCAAGGCCCAGCCGCCAATAGGCCGCATATTTGCCTATCGTCGGAGCAAAGGAGTTAAAGCAGAACTAAACCCTCCTGTACCTTATGTCCAAGGAAGCTGCCATCTTCACTTCCTTTTGATCTGCAGTTTCCATGGTGCCACACATATGATCATTTATGACATCAGTTGTTTGATGGCTTAATGCTTCAGTTGAGATCACAAAGCAAATGTGCCAGCTGTCATTCATGGCATGCCTTGAGGGCTCATTCACACCATGTTGTAGAGAGCTCAGTTTTTTTGCACTTGTTCTGCAAGGGCACAACAAAATAAATTGCTCTCTGTTGTTTCCTGTTCACACCACAACACTAGTATCACGTGCAGATTTTTTCTTTGCAGGAATCTGCAACGTATATAAAACTCATTAAAGTGTATATGAACACTGCTGTAAACTGATGTCTCTGCATGTGAAATCTGTGTGTCGGTGTTTCTATCAGTTTTTCTGCACGTATGGTGTGAACGAGGCCTAAATGTTACTGTTTTGGGAAACAATTAAGGTGATCAGTTTTGTCCCATTTTAACTCTTCTAAAACATGAATTGTTCCTAAATATCCTAAAATGTGAACTGTTTTTAAACATGTGTGAATGGGTAAAAGATATCAGTTTGAAGAATACAGAAAGCATACAATAGTGGGAATATTGTATCACACAAGAAACCACTAACCCCATATTAATGCTGTTGCTCTTCTAATTTCATGCAGCTATGTGTGGGAACATCTGGATGTGGGTTATGTACAAGGGATGTGCGACCTGCTGGCTCCACTTATGGTGATTTTGGAAAATGGTAGGTCCATGTTGTCCTAAATTGACCAGTAGAGAACCTAATAGGATGGTTATATGGAAATTGCAATTACTGGCTTCTCTTTAAAAGTGTGAGGACTGTTATCCTTCCAGTTTCAAAGGACGTTATAAAAACATACTTTTTCTAGATCAGGGTCTGTAGATAATAAAGCAATATTAAAGTCTCTAAAACTAGCCATATGGGGCTTGGTTATCTTTTGTTCAGGCCACAGAAATTAGCTGAAATTTGAACCCTCTATGGCAGTGGTTCTCAACCTTCCTAATGCCGCGACCCCTTAATACAGTTCCTCATGTTGTGGTGACCCCCAACCATAAAATTATTTTCGTTGCTACTTCATAACTGTAATTTTGCAGTGGGAGGAGTAGTGCCACGTCATTGGTGTCAGTGGGAGGAATAGTGTCCCATCACTGATGTCAATGGGAGGAATAGTGCCCCATCATTGGTATCAGTGGGAGGAATAGTGCCCCATCATAGGTGTCAGTGGGGGGAATAGTGCCCCATCCTTGGTGTCAGTGGAAGGAATAGTGTCCCATCATTGGTGTCAGTGGGGGGAATAGTGCCCCATCATTGGTGTCAGTGGGAGGAATAGTGCCCCAACATTGGTATCAGGGGGAGGAATAGTGCCCCATCATTGGTGTCAGTGGGAGGAATAGTGCCCCATCATTGGTATCAGTGGGAGGAATAGTGCCCCATCATTGGTGTCAGTGGGAGGAATAGTGCCCCATCATTGGTGTCAGTGGGAGGAATAGTGCCCCATCATTGGTGTCAGTGGGGGGAATAGTGCCCCATCATAGGTGTCAGTGGGGGGAATAGTGCCCCATCATTGGTGCCAGTGGGAGGAATAGTGCCCCATCATTGGTGCCAGTGGGAAGAATAGTGCCCCATCATTGGTGTCAGTGGGGGGAATAGTGCCCCATCATAGGTGTCAGTGGGGGGAATAGTGCCCCATCATTGGTGTCAGTGGGAGTAATAGTGCCCCATCATTGGTGTCAGTGGGGGGAATAGTGCCCCATCACTGGTGTCAGTGGGAGGAATAGTGTCCCATCACTGGTGTCAGTGGGAGGAATAGTGTCCCATCACTGGTATCAGTGGGAGGAATAGTGCCCCAACATTGGTGTCAGTGGGAGGAATAGTGCCCCATCATTGGTATCAGTGGGAGGACTAGTGCCCCATCATTGGTGTCAGTGGGGGGAATAGCGCCCCATCATTGGTGCCAGTGGGAGGAATAGTGCCCCATCATTGGTGTCAGTGGGGGAAATAGCGCCCCATCATTGGTGTCAGTGGGAGGAATAGTGCCCCATCATTGGTGTCAGTGGGGGGAATAGCGCCCCATCATTGGTGTCAGTGGGGGGAGGAAAAGCGCCCCATCGTTGGTGTCAGAGGGGGGAGGAGTCGTGCCCCATCGTTGGTGTCATTTGGGGGAGGAATCGTGCCTCATCGTTGGTGTCAGTGGGGGGAGGAATAGTGCCCCATCATTGGTATTAGTGACACCAATGATTGGGCACTATTCCTCCCATTGACACCAATGATACTTACCTTGCTGACCCCTGCTCCAGCCTGGGCTCGCTCCCTCCCTCTCCCATGGTACAGACACTTACCGGTCAGCTGTCTTCCTTCTCCGGCCGCTCTGCTCCTCTTCACTCGCTCGATCTTCGCGGTGCCTATCGGCTCCTCCTCTCCAAGCTCCACCTCCTCGCCGGTGATTGGCCGCCTGTGTGCCTCTCCTGAGCTACAGTTCTGGCGGCCAATCACCGGCGAGGATTGATCCCGGGGGTGTGGCCAGATGACAGGGGCGGCATGTCATCCCGCCCACACCTGGAGACAGACAGAGGAGCGGTGTCTCGGTTCCTAAGACCATCGGAAATATGTGTTTTCCGATGGTCTTAGGCGACCCCTGTGAAAGTGTCGTTCGACCCCCAAAGGGGTCACGACCCACAGGTTGAGAACCGCTGCTCTATGGCCAGCTTAAGGATGCACCTAAAAAAACAATTTAGCGATTTCGCAGAAAATGACATTGTGAACTTGTAGATGAACACCCTTCACTTCATGCGCATGGCTGCTGTTAAAAAGGATGTGTCACAGATCTACCTTTATTTACTGCCTGTGTGGCAGTGCCCTGCAGTATCACGGTTATCTTTATCAGTAGATATGAAGAAATAACTGGTCAAATGGACCTAACTATCACAACCATAGTGAATGTAAGACTAAGATCTTACTCACCACATACACTCACTGGCCACTTTATTAGCTACACCTGTTCAATTGCTTGGTAACACAAATTGCTATGCGGCCAATCACATAGCAGCAACTCAATGCATTTAGGCATGTAGACATGGTGAAAACGATTTGTTGAAGTTCAAATGGGGAAGAAGGGGGATTATAGTGATTATGTATGTGGCATGGTTGTTCCTTCCAGACAAGCTGGTCTGAGTATTTCAAAAACTGCTTCTCTACTGGGTTTTCACGCACAACCATCTCTAGGGTATACAGAGAATGGTCTGAAAAAGAGAAAATATCCGGTGAGCTGCAGTTGTGTGGATGAAAATGCCTTGTTGGTGTCAGAGGAGAATGGGCAGACCGGTTCGAGATGATATAAAGGCAACAAGTAACTCAAATACCCACTCGTTTCAACCAAGGTATACAGAATACCATCTCTTAACGCACAACACGCCGAACCTTGAAGCAGATGGTCCACAGCAGCAGAAGACCACACTGGGTGCCACTCCTATCAGCTAAGAACAGGAAACAGAGGCTACAGTTCGCACAAGCTCACCAAAAATGGACAATAGAAGATTGGAAAAATGTTGCCTGGTCTGATGAGTCTCGATTTCAGCTGTAGCATTCAGATGGTAGGGTCTGAATTTTGCGTAAATGACATGCAAGCATGGATCCATCCTGCCTTGTATGAATGGTTCAGGTTGGTGGTGGTGGTGGTGTAATGGTGTGGGGGATATTTTCTTGGCACTAGCAAGGTGTACCTAATAAAGTGGCTGGTGAGTGTACAGTACACGGTACAAGTGTTGCATGGTTGCGATTCTCCCCAGTCAGAATGCAGACAGCAATGAAAACAAAGTAGGTGTTCCTTTCCCTATTGTTTATGTTCTTGTTATAGTGATTGCCATTACTTCCTGTGTTGGTAACCTCTTAGGACGTTAGATGAAATCCTTCCAGTAGGAACATGCCAGGTTCAAGCCCCGCCTTGCTTTTTTCCTAAATTAAAAAATGAATGGCTGGAGTTCTATTTTTAGTAATGGGTTAGTGGATTGTTAACTCAAAGTGGACTTTTTTTTACATGAAGTTGCCTTTTTCAAAATATGTCCTGTTCATGTCTCTTTACAAACACACAGCTAGAAATATGCTGCTCTGATAAACCCTAATCTAACAAAATGATGTATTCCAATTATAGATATGCTGGCATACAGCTGCTTCACGCAGCTTATGAAGAGAATGAGTCAGAACTTCCCAAATGGAGGGGCCATGGACACACACTTTGCCAACATGAGATCTTTGATCCAGGTGGGTGTTTCCCTGAGAACATAGAGAATGTTTATATCACTGCTATTGACAATAACAACAAACTGTTCAAATTAGAATGCTTTCACTCGAAAGATACAAAATGCAGAAACCACTCATAGCAGAGTTATTTCCACCTTTGTTAGATTTACAAACACTTTGAGTCCTTCTCTGGACAATTTTTTTTCTCATCCCTGTAACAAACACGGGTCAGATCACTGTCAGCTTCACTATTTTGTGACAAATGACTGGCCAAACTTTGTCACTGATATGCAACAATGACATTCTCAGCCTCATCCTGCACAAAGATTTTCCAGCTTGTGGGACCACAATCTGAATGCCAGTAGGCTGACAGTGATTGTCACTGGGTTTAGTTAACTAAGCAATTAAACCGTTAAACCCCAAACTGTCACCAGATAGCTTTTGGCCTATTGACCCTGTGCAATAACAACAATGACAGTTATGGCTTTAACCACTTCAGCCCCAAGCCATTTCTGGCACTTTTTGTATACATTTAAAAATCAGTATTTTTTTGCTAGAAAATCTCTTAGAAGCCCCAAACATTATATATTTTTTTTTAAAGCAGAGGCCCTAGAGAATAAATTGGTGGTTTTTCATTTTTTTTATGTCACACGGAATTTGCACAGCAGTTTTTCAACCACAATTTTTGGAAAAAATTAATTTTTTTTCTACATACTTACCTGTAAAATCCATTTCTTGGAGTACATCACGGAACACAGAGCAGGCTATTATTATTATTATACAGTATTTATATAGCGCCAAAAAGTTTGCTCAGCGCTGTACATTATAGTGGGGGACAGTACGTGAGACAATACAGTAACAATACAATACACGAGGGGTTCGAGGGCCCCTTGTGTATTGTATTGTTACTGTATTGTCTCATGTACATGACTATGTGGATTATAGATCACCTTTAGGTGAATGAACACTGGCAAACCAATCAGAGAGGGGGTCCTCCCCTATATAACCCCTCCTATACAGGAAGTACCTCAGTTTTTGTAGCAAGCAATGCCATTCCAGAAAGGGGTGGGACCTCTATGTCCTATGATGTACTCCAAGAAATGGATTTTACAGGTAAGTAATTTTCGTACATCATGGGACACAGAGCAGGCTATTCATGACTATGTGGGATGTCCAAAAACAATAAGAAATTTGGGGGGATGGTGACACCATGATAGTCACCATCAATAATCCCTCAGGACCTACTCAGCCATCCGTAAAACACTGCGGCCAAAGGCAGAATCCTCTGTGGCTCTGACATCCACCTGTAGAACCTTGTGAATGTGTGCCTTGAAGACCCTGTAGCGGCCTTGCAAACCTGAGCCACTGATGCATGTTGGCGGATTGCCCATGATGCCCCCACACTCCTAGTGGAGTGTGCCTTCACCTGAAAGGGTGGGACTTTACCTTTAAAACCGTAGGCTTAGTGATCAATTGGCTGATCCAATGAGAAATAGTCACCTTGGATGCTGCCTGCCCCTTTCCTAGGCCCCTCTGGCAGCACGAATAGAGCATTTGATCTCCTGACCTGTGCTGTCGCCTTCAAGAGGACCCTTGCAGCATGAACCACATCCAAGGTATGCAGAGATCTTTCTCTTGCTGACTGAGGCCTAGGAAAGAATGAAGGCAGAAATAGAAACATCACCTTACGAGTCAACAGGACCAGTGGAATCTCTCCAATAGGTTCAAATGGTGGCTTTTGAAAAACCTCCAGAACCAAGTTCAGGTCCCAAGGACACAAAGTCAACCTGACAGGAGGAGCCATAGGAAAAAAGTGCGAACCAAAGAATGAGGCGCCATGGGCCTCTATAAATAAATTGCTAATTCTGAAACCTTAGGTAAATAACAATATCTTGGCACACCTTACACTAAGTGAAATACCCACTCTGATTATCCCTTTAAGAAAAAGTGACACCTTCACCTTTGAAAATAGATACAATAATAATCAACCTTTTCTTCCACCTAACTGTCAAAACTCATAAATCAAATACCTAATACAAATAAATCCTATTCCAGCCCCATCAAAATATTCCCAAATAATTATTAAAAAATAATAAAATAAATAATAAATGTCCAAAATATAAGTCCAGTCAATCAATGGTCCGAAGAAACTTTCTTAATCCAATGTGTTGACCTTCCAATCCTCATATCACTCCTCCTGAACTTCAAAAAAATGAAACTATAATAGTGTATTAACTTCTACATATAAATAACTTAAACATGTATAAATACAATCATAAAACATCAACATGCAGCGCTGATAATATAATATAAATATAAAACATATAGTATATAGTATTAGCAATAAGTCATATAAATTGCGCTCTGTGGCGCTGAAATAGGTGATGGTATAATTATCATATAAGCAGCATCAGCAATCAAACATATAAAACATATAAATTAGTGCTGTGTAGCGTTGCAGAAATAGACACGTGAAAACGTCCAAAATTGACGTCATATGGTGCATATAGTGATGAAAGAAAAATGCAAAGTTCAATAACAGTACAATGGTGAAAATCCGTGACCGTGGTGTTAAAAGGGCTAAGTGTAGATTGCACTAACCAGAAAGCACAAATTAATGCGCATTTGAGTAAATCAAGACCAACTCCTGGTCATCAACATCTGGCAGCTGGAACAATGGGGATCATCTGGCAAACGTCAGCTAGGAAGGTAGCACACCATCAGGATATCCAGGCACCAGGAATACACTCTCTCAACACCAGGGGGAACCACACATTCAGGTATTGCGGGGTCACCAAGGATCTCCTTAGGGGGGAAGCTCATAATAAACGAGCCAAACAGAAGAAATTCCAATAGTGTAGTAATTTTAATGGATTGTAGGGGTGATAGCAAGAAAACACACTCATATGTTGGTAAATGACAATAACCAAAATGGCCACCAGCCATCCACGTGGGCCGCGCGGAGTGACGTCACAGGGTAGGGCACCTCCCTTACGCATTTCGTGCCCGTGCAGTTATCAAAGGGAGCGTGCCTCAATCACTGTCCTCTCCTATATACCGTACGGTGCGCATGCGCGGTATCGCTAATTGTCGTCATTATGGTCCGTTCGCGCATGCGCGATGCATGCGAACAG
The DNA here is from genome assembly GCF_062004578.1 of Staurois parvus. Lineage (NCBI taxonomy): Eukaryota > Metazoa > Chordata > Amphibia > Anura > Ranidae > Staurois > Staurois parvus. Next base: position 4,124,128 of record NW_028318117.1, read on the forward strand.
TGGCCATTTTACTGAAGATCAATGAACAGCAACATGAATTGAAGACATCCAAGGGGAGGGGGTGATTTAGGTGACAGCTGGTCACTAGAAAAAACACTAATACCACGCGGTATAAGTAATATTGATTATAAATCCAATAGTGAATTGACTTTTATTGGTGACTGTAGTAAGTAGTACACAATAAACGGACCACCTTCCCTAGAGTGAAGAAATAGAAAAGAACAGCACCACTGTCGAATAGTCTGTGGGACTACAAGTTCCAGTATAACCTCTACCTTGGAAGTATTCATATGTTGCTGAAATGAAAATATTCAAGTACTAAACGATATTACATTATGTCTGAGTATTATATAAATATGTAATTAAAAAGAAGAATTACTCATTGTTGATAAAATAAGATTCTAGCTATGTAAAGCACACATACAGTATAATCAATTATAAAATTCAATATACAATCAATAATAGGACTAGTTAAAAACATTGTTGCTGCTTGCTATCAATAAAACTGATACATTAAGTGAATAGGTAAATATGTAAATCAAATTAAGAATGTAATAAAAAATGTAAGTAATAAATGTATACATAAAATAGAAAAAACATTAAAAATGAACATTAAAAATGAAAAAACATTAAAAATGAAGAATGGGGAAATATCAACCATAAAATTATTAATTGCCTGGAAAAAACTCTCGTATGGTGTACAACAGGGTCCGTAATAGTTAAATTGATATGATATACAACGAGATCAACTAAAATATATAAATGAAAAATTGGTAGATAAAATTGAAAATGTCATAAGATTGTAAAAACTCATTATGATCATTATAAACAAAAAATGAAGCTAAATATTGAGATAAAAAATTTGAAATATATGATGAATAAATATAACAGGAATATAGGAGATGTAAAAAATATTAAATATAGAATATTGAATGTAAAAATAAGAGATGCTGGCAACAGATTGTGAATCTCGCTAGCGTTCATCAGGGTGCTATGGTATTTAAAAGAATAATATTTTGGAGAGGTGAATTAGCTGGTATCAATAAAACAATTGATGTCAAGGTCAATGTTGAGGCCAAGTGGTGTAAGTGTACGTAATAAAAAGATCCATTTGGTCTCTAGCATGGACACTGCTCGACGTTTGAAAATACCTCTCCAATGTTTCTTTACAATATCTATACCTGTAAACTTTAAATGGTGTGGGTTCCTATTATGTGATTCCCGAAAATGCATAGATAAAGAATGTTCTGTAAAACCCTTCTTGATGTTACAAAGGTGCTCTCTGAGTCTATCTCTCAGTCTCCTTGTGGTCCTTCCTATATACTGTTTACCACATGAGCAATCTAGGAGATACACGACATGTGTGCTATTGCATGTGATGACCGATTGTATATCATACGATATCTGTGCAAGTAATGGACAAGTGCACAAAAATAAATCAGTTCAACTGTGGGAAAACACGTGAATCATGCAAAACAGCATTTCGTGTACACTCCAACAAAAAGTGAGAAAAAAAAAAAAAAAAATATATATATATATATATTAATATATAAAAACTCAATATATAAAAAAAATATATAAATGGAACAAATCAGTGAACACTCCAATTCATACGGTGAGCAATCCGTGACCACCTCCAAATAGTGCGATTAAATAATTACCCTCAGGAAGTAATGACAAACTTATCAGGATATCCTTGGTCAATTAACAACCACTTCCAAGCTTCAAATCACTCCAGTTGCTAATCCTCCATAATCCTCATAAAGTGAAAAGGATACTTTAAAAGGTATGTATTTTAAAGCATAAAGACATTTATTAAGTATCTTACATTGGGGTATGTAGAAATCGACTCTTCTGTCAAACAGAACAGCCTCAGTGTTTTCCTGGTTTAGAAGTTTTCCTGGTAGAAGAAGTCCGGAAGTGACGAAACGTGTCGGGGAACGTGACGGCTGACGCACTCACGCCAAACCGGAAGTGTCGTCGTGGCCATTTTGGAAATTGGAAAACGTGGTTTCCTGATCCAGAAAAACACTGAGGTTGTTCTGTTTGACACAAGAGTCGATTTCTACTGTCAGGAATGGACTTGCCAATAGTGGTGGGACTCACCTGCCTTGTGGGCTGCAGTACCAGGGCTGGCCAGCGGGTGCTCTCAACAACCAGAGGTTCACTTCGGCAATTAGCCATCACCTGGGGCTGATTGCAGGAGTATTTAAGGGATGGCCAGACCTGCAGTCTGTGCCTTGGTGTGTGTTTTTCCATGGGCCCCTGTATCTTGTAACCTGCGTTCCTGTTCCTGCCTCTCCCTGACTTGTTGCCGACCCTGCCTGATCCTGACCTCTGCTGACTTCTCCTGTTTTGATCCCTGGCTTGTGACCCTGACCATTCTCTCCGCCTGCTCCTCCTGTACCTACATGCCCGATAGTTATCAACCCGGCCTGCCTGATTACCTTGTGCTCTATATGTGTATGTACCTGTGTATCTGTATCAGTTTAGGTTTGGGTTTGTTTCACCTTGTTGTATGTATTTGTGTTAGCTTGGGGTTTGGTGCACTGCGTTTATGTTTGTATTGTTAGTCTTAATAAATTGTCTTATTTATACCATATCTGAAGCTTGCGTTTCCCTGTGTCAGTCCACACACTTCTGGTCACACCCGCATCCCTGACATTACACCAAAGCCACAAACCTGACCAGAAGTGGCTGCACAGGGAGGCCATCTTGGCTTATTGTTGCTGGGAAGGATGGATCTTGATGAGGTGGTGTATTTATCTCTGCTAGTGTTTGATGACAAAGACTATGCTTATCAGACTCTTAAGGAGTATACCCGGGATCAACTGCTAGAGTGTATAAGGATCGCTCATTGTCTAGTTGATCAGGGCACAGAGTTTTCTGAGGTGCGGCCATTGATCCAGGTTTGTGCTGAGTTGGCTCGGTCCTGTACCCCTGAAAGCAGGGATGACTTTTTTCCCCCATTTAGTGTGGATCAAGTGGAATCACTTGTATGGTTGTTGGAGGATGATCCAGATTGTTTCCATGAGCACTATGCAGCATGTCCATCACATGTGCTTATGGATTGCATAAACGCAGTGCAGTCTTTGATCAGACAGGCTAGGTGTAAGCTGAGTTTTGTTAAACCAGTACTGCAGACATGGACAGATTTGTTACACCCAGCCTCAGTCGGCTTGCAACATCATTCCTCTGCTCAAGGCACTCTTCCTGCATCCCCGACAGCACCCCCAGTGATGGCCTAGTATACTCTGCTAACTACCACATACCAGTCCCCTGCTCCCACTCGCTGCACCTATCCTTTCTCCAACCCTGTAAAGAAGTCCTCTGTAGCAACTGCTCCCTCCTCTGTTCCATCCTCCAGCTCTTCTCTGTCTCCAGCTGCTCCATCTGTTTACAAACCTGCGCTTTCTTACAGTGCTCCGGTAACTAAAACCAGGAAAAGGTGAAAGTTCTTTCCAACCAATACCATCCTGCCAGTATCCAAACCGGTCAGCCTCCCATCTGAGAACCTGCCTTCCGTGGTGCAGCCTGGTGCCTCGGCGCCCACAATTCAGCCTGATGTCTTTACCCAGCCTGATGCCTCTACCCAGCCTGATGCCTCTACCCAGCCTGATGTCTCTATTCAGCCTGATGTCTCTATTCAGCCTGATGTCTCTATTCAGCCTGATGTCTCTACCCAGCATGATGTTTCTACCCAGCCTGATGAACTGATCCAGCCTGATGATCCTATTATGCCAGATGACTCGATGCCCGCTGTTCCGCCAGATGACTCGGTGCCCGCTGTCTTGCCAGTTGACTCAGAGCCCGCAGTCTTGCCAGACGACTCGGTGCCCGCAGTCTTGCCAGACGACTTGATGCCCGCTGTTCCGCCAGTTGACTCAGTGCCCGCAGTCTTGCCAGATGACTCGGTGCCCGCAGTCTTACCAGACAACTCGGTGCCCGCAGTCTTGCCAGACGACTCGATGCCATCTGTTCCGCCAGTTGACTCGGTGCCCGCAGTCTTGCCAGACGACTCGGTGCCCGCAGTCTTGCCAGACAACTCGATGCCTGCTGTTCCGCCAGTTGACTCGGTGCAGTCCACACACTTCTGGTCACACCCGCATCCCTGACATCTACATATCCCAATGTATGATAATAAATGTCTTTATGCTTTAAAATACCTAGTCTGTACCCCAGAGAAATCGTAGAAATGACCCATTTGTCTTGGATTAGAGCCCTCCGTGCAGCCACAAAATTCTAAAATCTTCCCCCCACCCGAACAAGTGGGGGCACCCCTTCATAAGGAGGCAGACTTTGGATCTGTCTTAGACGACTTTTGCACCCAGGGCCTCCTTGGGTTTTGATTCTGAGATCTACCCCTGGAGGCTGGGACGTGTGTGTGGCAAAATGACTGCATGGTAGATGAGGGCCCAGTAATCAAAACTCCTGACACCTTAAAAGAAGGGTAGAAGAGTACTTTTACCCCCTGAAATCTTTTGGATATATTTGTCTAAATTGTCCCCAAACAGCCGTTCCCCATGAAAGGGAAAACCTGCCAACAATTTTTTGCATTACAGTTCTGCTGACCAACTCTTCAGCCTCAAAACCCTGCGCATGTGCACTGATAAGAGGACCAAGCGAGAAATTTGCTGAATTAACTCCTTAAGAGCATGAACCACAAAACACAAAGCACGCAGAACATCCTCCAAATCCTCAGTCGAGCATTCCCCCTGCACTAATGGTCTTCTAATTTGTTGCTTGACACGGTCAGAAAGACTCTGGCAAATGCCAATAGGAAGGGGAGGAGGCCTTATTCGCTGGGTCCTTGAAAACCTGCACAGGACATGTTAAAGATTTATTAAGGATGAAACAGCTGCATCCACTACAGGAAATCCCCATTTCTTAACATACTTTTGTTCCATGGGGTACAAAACAGAAAACCTTTTTGGTGGAACAAAAACCCTGTTTGGGTGATCCCAGTCAGCATACATAATTTTCTCCAGAAGAGGATGCACCAGAAAGGCCTGAGTGAAGGCTTCAAAGAGCCCAGGGAAGAATAAGTAATCTCAGAGGTTTCTATCAGAGGTTTCTATCAGAGGTAGCTGGAACCCAAACCGTACCATATCAGTGAGGTCTTGGACTAAAAATCTTTGAGACTGGGAGGCAGAGACTCCTCAGACAGAAATTCTACTGCCCGACCTTCCTTCAGCTCTTTCTCATCCTCAGGCTCCCCCCATTCATGCTCCAGGATTGCTGGTTCTAGTGACAGGGATCTATCCCGCTTCTTAGTCCCCTGAGAAACTGATCATGCAAGCGATCTTATCTTCTAAACCCACTAAGGCTGAAGCAAAATCATCCTTAGCTACATATGCTGAGGCAGAAGCCACAATGCCAGATAGATGTAGTGGCTCAGACTGCCCAGTTGCTTCGGGCCTGTCAGGAGAGGATATTATAGTGGACCTTCGGCTAGGTTCCTCAGGACCTGGCGGTGGTACATTAGTGCCCTTTCCTGCTGCACCTCCCCCACTCTGTTTTCTGGAAGACATTACTTCAGATAGTGCAAGCCTGTGCACCTCCACTAGTAACACAGATCACAATGATACAGCTATGCAAGAAGTGTGCTGAAAAAACACTCAATGCAAATTCTGCCCTATGAGCCACCTACGGCAGCTCCAGACTGACTGGTCCACGCTTTCCTCTCCAAGGGGAGTACTCACGTGCCCCTACTGAATAGCCAGCTCTGTGTCCTGGCCAGGGGCAGACTGACAAGTCATCGGGCAAAAGGGGATCATGGGGCCCCTGTGTCCTTGCCCAAACTCAAAAAACCCTATGAAAAAGGTACCAGGGGCATCTCATGGGGCCCCCTACTGACCCAGGGCCCTCGGGCAGTGCCCGAATTTCCAAATGGTCAGTCCGCCCCTGATCCTGGCCACAAGAGATTTCTCAGCAGCAGCCACATTTTTCCTGGCCTCCAAATAAACAAAATATGGCTGACTTCCGTTTCCGGCTGCACTCCCTCAAGTGGCCGAAAGCAAAAAGAGCAAGCACATCTCGGGAACAACAGTGAGCACTCCCCCTGGTGGAAACTCACAGACACACCTCTCTTTTTCCCTTTAGAGCTTTGTTTGTTTCTCTTTACAGAGAGAACAAAAGGAGATATCTTACTAGTCCCGCCGTAGGTTCCTGACTTCCGTCAGGCACCAACCGTCACCCATCATGGCAGGCATTGTCATACAGACCTTCAAGAACTAAGTCCCCATGCTGAGGGGCTATTGCCATGGACCCGCATAGCACCCCTCTGGAAGTGCCTTGGTCAGAATTAAAACTGCCCAAGGTTCCATCTGTGCGGGGTCCAGCACAGTAAGGCTGCATTACAAGCAAAACCTCAAGGATTCTTCTCCTTATCCAGCAAGGCTTGGGTACCGTCCATTTTAGCTCATAGCCTTCCGAATGGATCTGATTAAAGTCCCTGATTCTCTAATGGAACTGTTCTGAACTTTCAAGTATGCTCTAAGAGCACAGCAATACTTTCAATGACCATCCACCTTAAAGACACTAGCAAAAAAACTGAGGTACTTCCCGAATAGGAGGGAATTATATAGGGGAGAACCTCCTCTCTGATTGGTCAGCCAGTGTTCATGCACTTATAGGTGGACTATAACCCACATAGTCATCAATAGCCTGCTCTGTGTCTCGTTCTGTACAATAAAGAAATACACTTTTTTAAATTTTATTGCAAAAAATCCACCATACATAACCCAATCTTTTGAAAAATATAAAAGATGATGTGACGCTGAGTAAATAGATACCAAACATGTTATGCTTTAAAATTGCCCTCGCCTGTATAACGGCGACAAATGAATTACATTTTACTATTCATAGAAGACAATTTAAAAGCATTTACAGGTTACCACTTTAGATATACAGAGGAGGTCTAATGCTAGAATTGCTGCCCATTATCTGGTGATCACGATGATACCTTACAAGTAGGGAACGATTGCTGTTTGTATGTGTGTTTGTATTGCTGCCCATATCTGACGATCACGATGTTACCTTACATGTAGGGAATGATTGCTGTTTGTATGCGCGTAGGACCGATGCATGCGTTCACGTTTGTGCATGAGCACTGGGGTGCGGAGGCTCTTTAATTTATTTTTTTCTTACATTGTCACTTAAAAAATTTTTTTGATCACTTTTATTGCTGTCATGAGGAATGTAAACATCCCCTGTGACAGCAATAGACACATGACAGGTATTTTATATGGAGGAATCCAGGGTCTATAAGACCCCATATCCCTCCTCTGCACTTGAAAGCATTCAAAACACTTTATGAATGCTTTCAGATTTTAAAATGTGGCAGGGAAAGTTTCTGAGTAAACCGGAAGTGATGTCAAGTCACCCGTTCCAGTTTATAATAAAGGAGAGACGATCAAGGCTGCCAATCAAAGCCAATTCCGTCTTTGTTTAGCTGTCCAGCCAGCCGACGGACTTACAGTGGGACGGGAGATTCCGAGAGATCCGGGGAAGGTGGCGGGAGGGGGGAATCGTTCCCCCCGGCTGCTTGTACAAGCAATCGATTGGCTAGTTACCTGTAGGCATCACTCCAGTACAACCTCCGAAAGTCAAGCAGCATACAGGTACATCACTGGTCCGTTAGTGGTTAAATATCTGTTACACACACTGTCACCACAGACAGGTATATCCATAAATTTACACTACAGTAGTGCTCTTCAAGAGACAGGGATTCTTTGAGTTCTGCATTAGTGCATTAGAGATGATTTAACATTTTTCAAAATATTGTTGCATAATGAAAAGGTAAAAAGAGTACAAATAAAATATCTACAGAAAAAGGGTATTACAAAGGTAACAAAAAGACAACAATGCAATAGCAAAACAAAAGGGCTGAAAAATTAAATCAAGTCCTGTTTCAGTAGAGTCCAAGAATTTTGTTTTCTTTCTAGGTCACAGCTCATGCTCATTTCTTTTTCAATTATATTTCTCGCATGATTCATACATCATTGATTAGAAATTCATTTGTTTTTTAAAAAATTTCCAAAATGCCCGATGACTCAAATTCGATGGTCGCTCGAAAATCGGCTGTTGCTGTGGCCCACTAATAGTGCGACATTTGAACGAAAATTTTTAGAAAAGATTTTCGAAAGAAATTCTTTCGAAATTCGACCCATGTATGGCTGGCTTTAGGCGTGGCTGCTGGGAGGCCATTGTGTTTATGACCATGTACCAAATACAGTTTTTTATAGGTATTAATATCTTTGAATAACTACAGGTTATAGTCTGCTAACTTGCATATTATTTTCTAGCATTGAATTACCTTTTGAATGGATATAAATACTGTATGTGGGGTGTCAGATTTCTACTTTACCTAGAAAGCGTAATATGTCCCGTTGGCTCAGATTTATCATCACAAACCCCTCTTCCTGTACAGTGGGGCAAAAAAGTATTTAGCCAGCCACCAATTGTGCAAGTTCTCCCACTTAAAAAGATTAGAGAGGCCTGTAATTGGCATCATAGGTAGACCTCAACTATGAGAGACAAAATAAGAAAAAAGATCCAGAAAATCACATTGGCTGATTTGGAAAGAATTTATTTGCAAATTATGGTGGAAAATAAGTATTTGGTCAATATCAAAAGTTCATCTCAATACTTTATTATATATCCTTTGTTGGCAATGACAGAGGTCAAACGTTTCCTGTAAGTCTTCACAAGGTTGGCACACACTGTTGCTGGTATGTTGGCCCATTCCTCCATGCAGATCTCCTCTAGAGCAGTGATGTTTTGGGGCTGTCGCTGGGCAACACGGACTTTCAACTCTCTCCAAAGGTTTTCTATGGCGTTGAGATCTGGAGACTGGCTAGGCCACTCCAAGTCCTTGAAATGCTTCTTACGAAGCCACTCCTTCATTGCCCGGGCGGTATGTTTGGGATCATTGTCATGTTGGAAGAGCCAGCCACGTTTCATCTTCAATGCCCTTGCTGATGGAAGGAGGTTTGCACTCAAAATCTCACGATACATGGCATCATTCATTCTGTCCTATACATGGATCAGTCGTTCTGGTCCCTTTGCGGAGAAACAGCCCCAAAGCATTTTGTTGCCACCCCCATGCTTCACAGTAGGTATGGTGTTCTTTGGATGCAACTCAGCATTCTCTCTCCTCCAAACACGACGAGTTGTGTTTCTACCAAACAGTTCTATTTTGGTTTCATCTGACCATATGACATTCTCCCAATCCTCTTCTGGATCATCCAAATGCTCTCTAGCAAACTTCAGACGGGCCCGGACATGTACTAGCTTAAGCAGGGGGACACGTCTGGCACTGCAGGATCTGAATCCCTGGCGGCGTAGTGTGTTACTGATGGTAGCCTTTGTTATGTTGGTCTCAGCTCTCTGCAGGTCATTCACTAGGTCCCCCCGTGTGGTCGTGGGATTTTTGCTCACCGTTCTTGTGATCATTTTGACCCAACAGGGTGAGATCTTGCATGGAGCCCCAGATCGAGGGAGATTATCAGTGGTCTTGTATGTCTTCCATTTTCTAATTATTGCTCCCACAGTTGATTTGTTCACACCAAGCTGCTTGCGTACTGCAGATTCAGTCTTCCCAGCCTGGTGCAGGTCTACAATTTTGTCCATGTGTGCAATGTGTGCTGGGTACATGGGTCCCTTGGGGGATGGAGCCCACCATGATCTCAACCACTGCACACAGTAGGGATAATTCTCAAAGATCCATTCTGTCTGGTCACCACTATGCTTGCCCACAGAAGGACAGTTTCTTTTCCCACCACAGCACTGAACCTAGGGGAGTGCTCTGAAACTCTTCCCTCAGCTGTCCTTGGTCTCTAGGACCACTGGTTTCCTAACAAGCAATAAAGTCACGTGTGTGCCCTGCCCCCAGCATTCATAGGAGGCCACAAATTTTGCCATCCAGGCCTCCTCTGCCTCTCAGTATCCATCCTTTCTACTACAGTCATGCTATGGAAGGTAAGGGGGAGACAGTGATGTAAGGGAGGCACTGATTTAAGGGGGGTCACTGATGTAAGGGGGGACATTGATATATAGGGGTACTCTGATGTAAGAGGAAACACTAATGTAAGAGTAGATATGAATGTAATAGGGGACAGTGATGTAAAAGAAAACACTGATGTTAGAGGGGACATTGATGTAATGCCACCCACTTTTCAGCATGGAGCACTGCCTGGGCCGCTTTACTGCTGCATACTGTCTATTGTATTTAAAAAATGTACATGTGTGAGTGTGGTAAGGCTCTCCTTTGTTGCAGTCTCACAGGGGGCCCAACCTAAGATCTTGTACACAGACGAACTTCATTCAAAAAACACCCCTGCGGATATGTATCCTGTGCTGATTGACAGGAGGTGGGGGTGTTGTCAGTGGCATTTAGGACACTGTTTTCACGGTGCCAACACTGCAGCAACTTCACTGCATGTGAAATTTGTCACCCTGCAGAAGGAAGTACCAGAACTGGCTGGATTACTAGGCCAGATTTTTTTGTCCACCTGTGCCCCATTGGGGAGATCTTCGGTCACTTCTTGTCTCATAGCCAAAACAGGAAGTAAGAGAAAATATCCACCCAAAGTGAGGGAATCCAGATGTGTCACCAAGGTCACCAGAACTAGTGTTCCCATTGGAAGATTTCCCCTTTATTCCTGTTCTGGGGACAATGTAAAATTTGGGATTTTCTTTTACTTTCACTTTCAATGATAATGGTAAACAGGACAATTATAGAGGGTGAACCTCCATGACAGAGGTTCTAATCTCTCTTCACTCTATCCAAAACTAAAAAGTTTTGACTTTAGTTACACTTTAACCCCTGCATGCCGGCGCCTCCCAGCCCTTTAAGAGTTTCGGAAGCTGGGAGGCGGGATGGGCGTGGTTTAGGGTCATGTGACCACCGTGACGCGTCATCACGGCGGTTACATGGTCGGGAAAGGTCCCGATCGAAAAAGGAGATCGAGACCTTTCCGTGAGTATCGGATATGTGTGCTGGGAGTGCCCAGGGCGTGAGCTCTCAGCACATACATCCTTTTTTTAATAGAATGCAAATGTGTGGCCGCTCAACGTCTAGGCCCAGATGCCGGGAGCAGGGCGGACTGACCATTTAGAAACTCGGGCACCGCCCGAGGGCCCGGGGTCAGTAGGGGGCCCCATGAGATGCCCCTGGTACCTTTTTCAGAGGCTTTTTTGAGTTTGGGCACAGGCAGCAGAGCTCCTCCTCCGCACATAGCAGATAGCTAAAATTGGATTCCTTTACACAGCCACATTCAGTGTGTAGCTGACTACAGCAGCTGCGTTAGCTTCCCGCTCAAAGAATTTCACAGGTCAGAACTGCAACATACTGTAGCAACCAGCTACACACTGTGACAATCATGGCTGTATAATGGAATCTGATTTCAGCAATGTGCTGTGCGGGAAGGAGGAGCCTGTGCCTAGGCTGTGTGCAGTGCTGCCAACCCTTGGGCATCTTTTTTATTGAGAAGACATGAAACATGTACTGACCAAGAACATTTTTTACTGTCAACCTGAAAAAATGACAGACGAGAATAAGGGCCCCGGATAAATCAGCTGCTGTCCCTGGATGTAGCCTTATTCTCCCTAACCTTTGGTTCACACTTGTCCACTACATTATGCTACGGCAAATGATTGATTGTGAATGGGCTGCTAGCAGGCTGAATGAAAGTGAATGACGTAAACAGATTCCTTCATTCACAAAAATTAGGTGGATGAAGCGATCCTTCCCCCAGAACAAATTATTTTGAGAGTGGACTATCAGTATACACTGATCAGTGGCTGTAGCTGCTGCTCAAGAACAGTTTTCCAACTTGTCCATTCAGCAGAAGTCAATCTAAAAATAACTTCTGTCAAGCAGCGAGGGCCACACATGGATCATAGTTCATTCACTTCCTTCTAAACTAGACAGATTTTGCTCTCTTTATGGACAGCTTTAGTGTGTTGGGGTGCCATTCATAATCTATAGCACTGCAGCACACCAACACACATAGCATGTTATCTCAATGCCATAGTGTAAACATAGACTAAAGCACCAAAAAGCACATCTAAGGCTTACCAAGACCTATTTGTAAAAATATTTTCCTTGCAGACAACTGAGGCCAGGGCAATCCCCCACACCCCACTTATGTGGGGCATTTTTTTAGTCCCAAGAATTACTGACACCAGGTAGGTTTTCCTCACCCAGGTTCCATTGACATAAACTATGTAGTGCATTGTATAGTTCTGATAGCTATACTCTATAGGCTCAGTTCACAAAGTCCTAACACCAGGATAAGTCATCTTTATCCATGTGACTATCATTCTCAAAGCTCATTGGACTTTCTGTATTTGAAAATAATTGTCACTTTTTTGAAAACAAGGATTTTTATTCTGGTGTGTCAGCTTTGTGAATTGAACCTTATGTACTGTGTAGTACGTTACGTAGACCTTAAGCTGGCCTTAGCAGGATTGAAATTCAGTAGGGACCAGCCAAATGTTGATCCACCTATGGCCGTTCCCACTTGACAGACATTGATCTAATGATCAACTTTGTCTAATGGCAATGTAGGAAAATTTTCATAGGCTCAGTCAAAGTGTTTGCTCTCTATCTTTATTCTGTTAACCTTTAGGCATCTGTGAGGAGGCATTAATTTTGCCTCTTCACAGCCTGTTTTAACCCCTAAAAAACTCCACCAGTGTGCTACAACCGCATAGTGAATGAGTCACATTTGACGCTACTGCCTGTATAACTATTGCCCCCATCAGCTGCCTTTTGGAGGTCAATAGGGAGCAGTTGGGGTAGAAGGAGCAGTAAAAATGCAGCTACGAGCTCAAACACCCCCCCCCCCAGGTTAAAAAAAAAATTGTCTACGGCCCTGGAAGTTCCTGTTGCTTGACTTGTTGCCTGTAGGGTCCTTTTTAGGCCCCTGATTAAATTTTGCTCTTAACTTTTGCATCAAGTATGCCATAGTCATCACCAAGGTACATATTTACAAAATCATATCTGAACATTTTTATGGATCTCTAACATGTGATGTTGATTTTCTTTTGTCAGATTTTGGATTCGGAACTGTTTGAACTCATGCATCAGAATGGAGACTACACACATTTCTACTTTTGTTATCGTTGGTTCCTACTTGATTTCAAAAGAGGTATTGCACATCACACGTGAGGACATTTTGTGTCATAGTGGCATATATCAGGCATCACTCACTTTTTTCACTGTGACCATTTCCATTTAACAATGAGTATCATTCCTGTTAGGCTCAAATCTTTAGTTTAAGGATTGGGTTTACCCCTTAATATAGTAATTGTATATACAATTAATGGATATGAAGCAATACTGTTTTTGAACTTCCGCAATTTAAATAAAATTACTCTTGAGAGGCATAGCAGGAGCATAGACTGCACTTTTTTTCATCCAGGAATTGTTTTCTACCTTTTTTTTGTCAGTAATCTGGGAATCTGAGAACCCCTGTTTGTAATGCAGAAGAGCTTTTCCCAAACATACCCACTGCAAGGTCCTTGTTGTCTCACATACAGGAAGACTGATATAAAACAAATACTTTTTAAACATTTCATCCTAGCTGACACTGGAAGCAGAGAGATGTCATATAGCACAGGCTTCAAAAAATACATTCCCAGTGGCCCTGTGAGATGCTTTCTACATTATGGCTGCAAGGGATTAACTATTTAGATTAGGCACACAAAGTGGCACAATGGCTGTACTAAATATATATATACGTAGATAGAGACAGACAGACAGACAGACAGACAGACAGACAGACAGACAGACAGACAGACAGACAGATAGATAGATAGATAGATAGATAGATAGATAGATAGATAACAAAACTAGAGGTAATTAAAACCAACTCAAAGCTGGCATAGAAACAGGCAGAGTGCCTCTATGTATGCTTCTGCGTATCAAGAAATTTAAGTGCCACAAAAGTATATACAAAAAAAATGTGCATTTATTCGTACAAAAGAGAAAAAAACATACAGTAATAACCATATCCACATGTTCCAACAATGGGCTCACAAATATGTTCTACACCTAGGTTTGTGTAAATCAAGTGAAAAAATCCAAATGACAAGTCAATGCATTTTGCATAGACAGACCCTAAAATTGTGTAGGAAAGGACTTTAAAGGGCATATTAAAGACATTTTAGTACCACAAAAATATATACAATTTAAAATTTGCATTTGCATTTTGCTTATAAGTATGTTCTCATCTACTGTATGTTTGTGTAAATCAAGTGAAACAGTCCACATTTAAAAAATGTGTTGTCTTCATCAGGAGTACATGTGAACAAAATATGTTGCTTTTATAGTCAAAATAAAACTTTAAAAACAACCAGTACAAACATCCACTATATGGCATTGTCTATGTGAACCAGCATTCCCGTAAGGACAGGGGGGCATCATAGAGTCAAGGAGCACCCAATCTTAACACAAGGGACACCAAAAAAGCCTCCAACAAAATTCTAAAGAAGGTTAATCCACTCAAAGGAAAACACCAGAAAAAGCCAAGAGAGTATACAGTGTCTTCACAACAACATTTTCCCATATGTTTGATACTAGACCTAAAGCTGTAATTGGCCATTGTGCATCAATCCTATGTGCAGCTAAACAAGTGCCAAAAAGGGGATTAGCCTTCTTTAGAATTTTTTTGTTGTCCCTTGTATTAAGATCGGGTGTTCCTTGGCTCTATGATGTTTGCCCTGTCTCTATGGGAGTGCTGGTTCACATAGACAATACCATATAGTTGATGTTTGTAAAGATTATTTGGAATACAGGGTTTCCTATCTTCTACCCTGATCTGGCGTAATTACAGTTATAAGAAGCTGCTAAAATTGGAAGGTTTTCAAGAATGGGAAAAAGGTGGGCATGCAGCATCTCACAGAAGTGAGTACACCCCTCACATTTTTGTAAATATTTTATTCTATCTTTTCATGTGACAACACTGAAGAAATGACACTTTACTACAATGTAAAGTAGTGAGTGTACAGCTTGTATAACAGTGTATATTTGCTGTCCCCTCAAAATAACTCAACACACAGCCATTAATGTCTAAACCGATGGCAACAAAAGTGAGTACACCCCTAAGTGAAAAGGTCCAAATTGGGCCCAAAGTATCAATATTTTGTGTGGCCACCATTATTCTCCAGCACTGCCTTAACCCTCTTGGGCATAATTGTTGAGATGTTATTCTTGGTCTTTTTTCTACAATAAACCCTTTTATGATAAAAAAAATCTTCTTGACTATATAAGCAGCATGTTTTGTTCACATGTACTCCTGAAGGAAAAAACTAATTTTTGAAGCACGTTGAGTTCTCATGTGGACTGTTTCACTTGATTTACACGAACATAGTAAAACATATTTGTAAGCAAAATTCAAATGCAAATTATTAATTGTACATATGTTTGTGTGGTAAATTTTCTTTGATATGCCCTTTAAAGTCCTTTGTTACACAATTTTAGGGTCTGTCTATGTAATGTAGGATGTGGGCATACTTTGATACAGAACTTACCCTCCGTTTTGATTAACATGTCTGCCATCGATACCCCTTCCCCTCTTGACCTCTTATTGGTTGTCTAAGTTGTTGTTGGCTTTACAGTCAACAGGCTGCTAGCAAGGAATGATGCTGATAGTGGACGGGGCTTGATGGAGAAACAGATGGACTAGATCCTCACCAGGTCAGCTCTCTCCTCGTGATTAACAGCAAGCAGTGAGTGGAATATATAGGAAATAGCAGACTGTCTATTGGCTATGGAATCCACCTTCTTCCTGCTGTCAATCACAAGCAGACCCGATGGGGAATTAGTGTCTTTGATTCCCCATCAAGCTCTGCCTACCCCATTATAAAACTCCTAGACCACTGCACTATCTGTGTGACAGCTGCAGCAGCAGGAAGGGAGCTCATCTGCACTGAAGACAAAATGTCCATGTAGACATTTCAAGTTCATTTTGCCTCCACACATGGTGCTTGCCACAAACGCATGGACCTGTTTTTAAAAGGGATTCTCCAGTATGTGATAAAGTACAAAGATCCTGTGCTTATGCTTCTATTATGGTGTTCCCCAGTCTGAGCCTTTTGCCAGAACTAACACGTCTCTTTTAGCTCAGTTGCCCCCTCCCTGTGCCTTTTGCTAGTAATATTGTATCACTGCAGCAATAATATGTCCCTGCTTACTTTTGCCTAGGGCCAGCAATGCAGATAGGCTATCCCATTCTGGTAAAGCTAAAGGCAGGCTACAAACAGTAGCAACAGAGGGTGGGAGGAGCCCTATTTGGTTCCCTAGCAGCTAGTCAAAGTGGTGGCACCTTGTGGCCTGATGCTGTCATGAGTTTCCCCTTTCCAGATGGTACAGCAGAGTGGATCTGTCTCCATAACAGCTGAAGATTTTAATTGACATGTATCTATCAAGTTTGAAATGGGGCAGCCTTCAGGTGAAGAAGAAAGCATTGCTTCTGCCATGGTAAACAGTCATAAATGCAGAAAATATGCAGAGACGTGAGCTGGCAATACAATATTAGAATTTAATTAGAAAATTTTTGTTTACAGAATGTTTGATTTTCCAATGTTTAGAAGGGTCAGATTTTGACATTCATTTTTGATCACAGTGATGAGAAAAGTTGAAGGAGCAGGATAGAAAATTTGGTGGTTTACATTTTGGAAAGTTCACTTGTTCTAAAATCAAATGTTAAAAAAAGAAAGTTCTTTTGAAGGAAAAATAATGTACATATGGTGCAGCGCTATAAATAAATACACATAATAAAATGATACAATATTAAATAAATAAAAACTATAAATTCCCAAAAAGGGATTCGAAATAAACTGCAAAAATATATAAAGTGCAACTGTGTGAATATCTAAAGATGGGTTACAAATTCAGACCCTATATGCCATGCAAAAAACAAAAAAACCCAATCCTAAATTGGGATGATACACACCAAATAGTGTCAGCAAGGTGAATCCCATAAAATGGGATAATCTTAAAGTGACAAGTGCCAAATCACAATATACAAAGTGTATACACAATACACACAGTGAAAAATACAAAGCCAATAAATGTGTGTAGTGAGCCAAACAAATATTAAATATACAGTGAAAAAACAATTATAGTGAAAAACTGATCATAACAAAGCAGCAAATGTCCTTTTGAGTCTAATAATAGTGCTGTAGGAATCCTCCACACTAAAAAGACAGTGCTTCACTGGCTGAAATGCCTGCTCACCTTCAATAAGTGACCCTACGGGTCATCACGCTTTTGAATCACACCCGGATCCTACGGTATAGTCTCCTTACTGGCCGACCTCCATATACACAGGGTTCCAATTGTACCAAGTATGTAATCCCCTTCCTGGATCGATAGGCAGGTGACCTTACTAACTCCAGCCTACTCACAGAAATTCTGCCCAGCTGTCGGTTAAAACATGCCTTCGTTTGCTAGGTCCTCCATTTTACCACCTCAGCCGCACCCACAATTCCTAGCGGCAGCTTTCACAGGCTTTCTTTTGAAGGATATTCATCAAGTCATTGTACTGATCAGAATTTTTGTACAAATGTTTGTAAGAACATTACTACTAGTGTACAGCCAGCTTTAGGTTCGATCATATCTTTTACTGGTGAATGACAGAAGACAATGTATTGCAGAAAATCTTTTTGGGTAGCACCACCAGTTCCCCCTTTGTACCAAAATGGTGAAAGAGAGGCCTATCTACCACAAGAGGAAAGGGCTTTAAAAATTGTTCAGCTTTAGAAATCTTCTCTCTTTGAACTGTAATTTATTGTGACTTTTTTATATTACCTCCTAATGAAAATGCATACCCTTTTTTTTCTTTTTGTTCAACAGAACTGTTATATGAAGATGTATTTGCTGTATGGGAAGTTATATGGGCAGCCAGGCACATCTCCTCTGAGCATTTTGTACTTTTCATTGCTTTAGCTTTGGTACAAGTTTATCGAGAAATTGTGCGAGATAACAACATGGATTTTACAGATATCATCAAATTTTTTAATGGTAAGGATGCAAGTAGATCCCTGCTATGATTTAACAGCTCTTTTGTTTATATTTTTGGCCCAATCACACAAACTTGAGGTTATGCAGTTTATACATAGTGCGGGGAAGAATTTCATTTTCTCTTTTGAATAGCCAACAGATGTTTGAGGTCAATGATTTTCATACAGAACTGAAAGAATGTTCTAAATTTGTTATCAATATTTCATAAGTGTCTAATGAAGTACTTTAAGCAATGTGGAAGTTTGTATCATTTTTGTCTTTTCAGTTTGTCATTTAAATGTAAAATTTCAGCAATAAATTTGAAATGAAAGTTTTTCATTTTAATTTTTTAATGAGAAACTAATAAGTGTATCTAAAGCCAATAACAAACATTGCATGTATTGCAGTTTAAGGGATCTTTAAAAAGTGGTGGCTGCATTAATTTTTTTCACACTTTTTCCTTTTTACTTGGTGCTCCTGCATAGAATACTAGAGTGATAACCAAACTGTATCTAGGAGGAGCAGCGTTTTCACCCCAGTAAAGGGGCGTGTTAGGACTATATTACACCTCCTCCTTGACATAATATAGGGGGAGGTGGTTTGTAGTCTACAGAGATAGCAGGGAACATTGCTAATCACTGCTTTCATAGATTAAATTAATATAAATGCTTCTATCTTTTTTTTTTTTTTTCTTTAGAAATGGCTGAACATCATGATGCACAGTTAATCCTGAGGATAGCCCGGGAACTTGTACATAAGGTGCAAACTCTAATTGAAAACAAGTAAAAACTTCCACATTTAACTGGAGACTATGAAAAAAGCAGAAACGACATCCAGAGGTGCTCTACAGGGCCTTCAACTGTGTCCAGCAGCAATGAAACCCATCTTTTAAAGAAAAGTCCCACCTTTCTATCCTATTTTATGAAAAAAACAACAGAATATCAATTGAAATAAAAAGATAGATGTCCTGCCTAAGTAAAACAAAATGCAGATCTGACACATATATGGTTCTTTTCATCGGGAAAGGAAAGAAATGGTTGTCTTCAGTGTTTATGCACCAGTGAACTCTGCTGCTGGAGTGGTGGATAAATCATCTTGTCTTCTTAGAACTGATATCCTATCCTTTATTGGCCAAGGAATAAAAAAAACATATTTCTGTTGACTTTATCAGGGGATCCATGCCATCTTCCACCCTTTTACTAATCATGATGAAAAATGTTTTGTATATTTCTGTTCAGCATGCAGCTGTATCTCTGTATTATCCCACTGTGATTGCCATGAAGGGCTGTTCAGTGGCACCCTGGCATGTAATGGGCTGTTTGATGTAAAGTTAATATATGCTACCAATACAGGACATCTGCAAACCAAACTCCCATGAGCACACAAGTTTATAGGATCATCATGTGCCTATTTTGTAAGCATGTCAGTAAATCATCTATGGATGGCTGTGTAACGGACACATAAATCAGGTTAAAAGTTAGAGTCGGTACAGAGGAGGTCGAGCCAAAGTCATCAGGGCATTGGGGATTAAGGAGTTTAGTGCTTATGTATTGTTACTTGAGGTTCTGGTTAGCGCTGATCAAGCCACTCTGAAAAAATGTCATAAGTGTTTCAGGTTATTTTAAAGCTATAACCTGTGCATTTTTTTAATAAAAAAATTTAACTAGAATGGCATTATCGAACGTGAAATGGAACTTTTTTATTTTACAAAGAACAACATCCTCCAGTCGGTTCATAAAGCACACTTAAAACTGAACCGGGTTGTGAAATAAAGTTTTTAGTTTATATTTTTATCAATTGCCCTCTTCTAGATTATTGTTTAGGGAAGGCTATCTTGTATGTGGCACCATCATTTGACATGGTAAGCAAGGTTTTAATTGGAAAAGCTGCCGTTAGTTCATTTTCCACTCATAATATCTCAGAATATCATGATTTCTTGATATTATTGCAGTATTACTGGAGCCTGAGTGGGGACACAGCCATGATGCATGATGGCTGTATGCATGTCCTTTGTGATTCTAAAGGATCTTTTACTCTGTTTCATTTATCAGTTGATATATGTGATTATGTTATGTCTGTCTTGTCCTTGCTTAGATATTTAACAATATATGTGTACCTCGAAGATGCTGCTAGCACATTCCCTCTTTCACAAATAAGATGTCAGACTGAACCCATACCTCTCACATGCCTGGTTTTGGTATAATCCACTGTTACTGGTACTAAATATTATCCAGTTGTTCTGGTTCACAATAATGTGAAGGAATCCTTTATATTGTGACTAGACCTGGATTGTGCTACCTGTTGGCAGCACATAGGTGTTTAGTTGGAGGACCTTATTAAACTAATAACACATGGGAAAATGGGGCAGCTACCTGAAATCAGTAGTCAAGAACCATATTAATAATGAAAATATAGTTTCCCTGCTGCTCACCTTTATCTATAGTGTGTCCAGAGCTGGACTTGCCTTATTTCTGGCTTTCCTTTTATGTTACGCATGACATTTGCCTTTTCTGTCAATACTATGTGCTGCTTTTGTCTTCCACCATCACAAGTGCTGGATGACTTTCTGTAGATGTTAAACCTCAGAACATTGGATTTAATGAAACATTTTCTGAGTTCCCAGGGCCTATACATTACAAACTTCACAGCTCTTTTTAACTAGGAAACAATAATACATTTGGCCATGTTCAATACTGCCAGTTTGCTTTCTTCCCAATATACTGTATGTAGTTTGTCGACTCTAACTGCTTTAATATTTAAGAATAAAACACTTTTAGAAATTGGCAAATAACAGTGGGGATGGCTTTTAAAACATGAAATAGAAAGAAGCGATTGCCATTGGTCAATGGAGTTCACTTTTCGATTCTGGTTGCTGTACTGAACAATATCACTTTTGTTACAGTTTTATAACTTATACTTGTACCTTGTATTTTTGTCATAATAACTTCTTGTCATCATTAACTCTTGTAGTAAATCTACAGGTTTGTTGATTAAAAGAATGTGCAGTAATCATTTGAAAAGTGCAGTAGCATTTTAATTTAAACTCATTATTTTCACAGTCTGATTAGTTAAGTTAAGAGATGATATTTCATTGGTTACTGTGGACTACTGCACTTCACAAATGGTCATTGGACGTGGCACAATTATGTTTAAGAAAACCATAGTTCTTTTGATAAAATATTAATCATTAAAAATGTGTCCTAGCTCAACCTGTCCTAACTATTCATGTCACCATAACCAGTTTGTATTAGCCTTTATACTGTTGTTGTATTTTGTTGTATGGTGTTTGCAAAATCCTAATATATATTTTCTTTAGACTGATGGATTCAAAGACCAAAAGAGAAGGGAACAATAATACTAATATACATTAATTATGAAAGACTGTAAGGACTTATGTGAATGTATTGAAAAAACAAGATATACAGTGTGATTTTTACACTTGTCTACCTTGTTGTTCTATCGCTCTTCCTAATTTTAGAAACAAATATGGGTAACTTCTTTTAAAGGAACCAAGAAATCTTTATAGCATATATTTAAGATTTTGTGTTGTTTTCAGAAAGAAACAATAGCTAGGAGCAGACATATACAGGTAGCATTCTGGAGCCATTCAGTTAAGATAGTTGCAACTTAACAAATTTAAAGAGTAACTCCACTTTTGTTGAGAAAAACATTCCCCTCTGGGTGATCTATGTACACTGCAAGGATTTTAACAAATTTTGTTGAAGATTACTACATTTTGCTATTCTAAAGAAATAGCTGTTTGTTCGTCTGTCTCCATGTGCAAAGTGAATGTGAATGGGAGTGACTTTATAATTATCAATTAGCTGTTGCACTTGCAGGGTTCTAATGAGGAAGGTGGCAGGGTCTCCATTTTTTTGTGATTTCCCTGGGGGAAAATGGCATTTCTGCGGGGTGTTACGTACACCATCTGTGTACAGAATGCCCCCAGGTTGCCATATTGCATCGCATTTTACAGAAAATTACAGCACTGCAGTTTGAAAAGGATGGGTCTTTTTTAATAACATGCAATTATAATATGACTTGTGTAGCAATTGTATGTGCTATATATGTATATATATTTTTTTTTTGCTTTTTTCCCTTAAAAGTAGAGTTACTCTTGAAGGAAGCAGTTGAAAAAAATATCCAGCAAAAAACAGTCTGAAAATGTTGGGTGCCAGCTTTCATTTTTTTAAACTTGGGGTACACAGATGATTTCATCAGCCCTAACACAAGCACAAGAGAAACCTAATGAAGTAAACTAGCACTGATGGAATTATAAAAACCTCAAGTTTGGGTTTATCAGCCATGGCTGTACAGATTGTAGGCAGGACCAACTACTGTATGAATATTTTAATCTTTAGAACACAATGTCCCTCGTGTTTAAAGATTTTATTTTCTTTTAATATATTTTATCTAAGATTTAAGCTCTTCAGTTCCAGTTCAGTAATGCCAGATATGGCCTGACATAACTGGTATTGAACTTTTTATTTGTACCTATGAATGGTAGCAATATGCATACTTGTAAAAACAACATACTGGATGATTGGCTACAGAAAGACCATGTTAAGGGCCTGTGTTGTCACTTCCAATGGGTTTTGCATTCTCAGACAAGTCTATGGGAATGCAGAACATGCTTGAAACTGGTCAAATGAAGGGCAGAATGGAGTAAACTATCAGTGAAGTCTTAATCATCTTAGAAGAACCTCAAACCTTTATGTCAAACTGATACCACTGACGTAAGCCCAAAGCTCATAGGCACAGACCCTTAGTCTAGGTTCACACCTATGCATGTTGCATTTGAGGTGTTTCTGCATTGCATTTTTGATTCATTTTGTGTTTTTTTTTTTTTTTTTTTTAATTTTATTTGTTTGTCAGATTTTAAACGCAAAAATGCAGCAGAAATGCAGCAAAAACACAATACATGCTTTTCTGTAGCATTCCTATTGAAGTCTATAGAACCAAAAAACTCCATGTTTTGCATTAAAAAAAGTCCCTGACCCTTTCCAAAAAATGCACCGGTGAAATGCGGAGATGTGAACCTGTCCCATAGGAAATCATGTTAAATGGACTGTACTGCATTTCTGAAAAACACAAAACGCAACAGAAAACGTTTACGTGTGAACCTAGGGTTACTTTGTTGTCTTGTGTACTCATAACACAAGGCTGACCTCACAAATACAGATTGGCCCACCCTATCCAACTCTACTCAATAGAACTGGTTCATTCAACTCTTCATTTGAAAATATTTAATACTTTAAAGTGGATATGTTTTAGTTTGGGCTGTAATTAGTTTTACCATACTTCACTCCGGTATCATCAAATTATGTCAGCAAAAAGATAATATGCCTGAAAATCAAGATGTGCATTAGTATTATAACATTAGACTGTTTAATAACAAATCAGTACTGAATGAAACTCATTGCTAAATGAAACTCACTGTGTCAAGGGTGGCTGGCTTTCACAAAGCATAAAGCTATTGCACTGCTGGATCTGTCTGGTCTCAAATCAGCAGTTTTTTTTTTTCTGAATTGCAGTGTGTTGCAATCTATTACATTTCTCAAGGAAAGTGTCATTACAAATAAGGAAAGTGTCATTACAAATGTGGAAAGCACAGGGATGCACTTTAAAAGAATGGTGCTGCTCCTTCATAGTCCTAATAACAGGATGAAATGGATCAGTTACTAAACTATTTTGCTTTTTTGTAGTCAAGAAATGTAAGGTTACTTTCCTACCTATGCAGTACAGCAGAGATCTCCATATCACAAGAATTGCTAAAATAAGCTGCAAATCCTTTGACAGATAAAGCAGTTTTCCTTAAGTGTTTCAACTGTGCATTTCTCTGTCTGTCCAGAATTCAGCCTTACCATTTTTGAATATGTTGTTGAATCTGGGAAAAGGTGTATCCTTGAAAGCATCACGTAACACACCATTTCATAATTAAAAATTTCCAAGATTATCCTAGAATTGTAATACGGTGTGGCCTTGTTTTTGGCAATTGTGCCAGACATGACAGTAACCAGGAAATTGACAATCTAATTGGAATAGGTCACTTTACCATTTTACCTCCACATCATATTGTATCTATAAGACCTTTCTGCCATATGGGCAATTCAAACTTGTATCCCAATTTATGCAAACCCCTAGCTAATGTACCCAAACATATTTAATATAATTGAAAAACAATGCTTATTTTAGAAGTACAGTAACAATTTAAAATAATTTCACTGCACTCTATTATTCTGTCTATTCTGGACTATTCTAATCTCTATTATTCCTAATTTATTTTCCATTTAAAACATAGAAGTAGAATTTGGATAGTTTTTTTCTCACCATTGCAGGGGGGGGGGGGGTAAAGCATTTGGTTAACAAAATAACGACAGACAAGTTTTCACTTTTAGTAACTCCTTTAGAGTAAATAATTCTGTGATTTACAAGGAAACATATTCATAATACTACTACTTAATAAAATAGTTAAAGCCAAAGTGTAGCTAAAATTAAAGGATGGAGGAATATTTCATAAAAGAAGAGGAATCTGCACAAGGGACACATCCTATAGACTGTAAGTTATGTCCCTTGTGCTGATTTTTTCTCTTTTTAGTTTTAGCTACACTACATAGACTATTTCCAGCCAATAATGTTTTATAGTTTTGGATAGCATAGGGTAGGGCTGCTGCCCTGGGCTTTGGTAAACAGATCTACCTTCAGTTACTGTAATTGTCACAATGGTTATACTGGATAGGAATTGAGGGAAAATCTCCAACAGAGACACAAACAAAATAAACAGTTTGGGCTGCTGTTGCAGATTTTCTCACATCCTGTTTGGTGAAATGTTGTCACGGGGACAGTGAGTGATGGGAAATCGTGCTATAGATACCTGTAAAAACCTGACAGATTTTAATTTTTTCCCATGCTATCTAAAGCTAAGAGCCTAGGATTTTCAAAATGAGGTCAACAATGGCATCCTACATATTTCTTTTATTATGAGTATCCTTTAAATCAAAAGTGTTAAGTTTAAAGGGCCTTTTAACCTACTGTATACTGTATGTCGAAAAGCCTTATAAAAAAGAGCTACTGGTCATATTTACATTGTTTAGAAAAGCTCTTTCATATCGTGTATATTGGAGCTGGGGGGAAGGAGATACATTTAGTGTTTAATGTCATTCTGTGTGGGCTTGTGTCAATTTCTTGCAGCTCTGCAATCTAGGCTAATCTGACCCAACTATCAGTTTTCATTACCTAACAAGTGTGGAAGCTGTGTAGAACAGTATCTAGCAGTAGTTGATACAACTTAAAAGGACAGGTTCTCTTGATTTGCTTCTGGTGTTGAAACCAGGTGCTTATCTACTCAGTAGCTACGTTTTGTATAGGGTTCAGTAAACCCTGCTAGCAGCACCTCATCGTTCCATTTATCCTACATTGTATGGGGCTGCAATACACCCAGTGCACATACAGGGGCTTATCCTGTATTCAAAGGCCAACATTTCAGTTTTGAGTATTTTTTAAAGATAATCTGAATGTTAGCACCTTATTTAAGCCATAAACTAATACCATTCCAATTTAGAATCATTTTATTCTTTTATTGCCAAGCATTGTGTTGGCAACGTATTCCACCCTTAACTCATTATGTTTATAGCAAAGAAGCTGGGAAAGGAACATTCCCGTAAGTGGCATACTATTTGTATTTTACATTTTCAGCTTTTTATCCATTGCTGTTTTATCAACCTATATTCTTTCAACTTCTTTTTACTTTACTTAGACACTGGAAACTATACAACTTAGTGGCTAAATAGGAGGAAAAACTTTGAAATGAAACTTATTGATAAATAGGCCCCAAGACCTACTGAGCACACGAGACATGGCCTGTATAGGACTACATTTTGGTCCTGAAACTTCCTGTCTTTCAGATTTCAGGTACATACTTTAACAAATGATAAAGAACTGGATATTTTTGTAATATAATATGAATGTTTTCAGTATGCCTATTACTAAGATATCAATGCCATCATTTGCCATAAAATTTTGTCTTTTATGACATCTTTCCCACCACTGTGCCAATCACTGGGCACATCGCCCAACATTTGTTGTACACTGTTGTTGCTTTCTTTTTACATTTGGAGATGAATGTTACCCATCCCTGAGCACTGCCATTTATCAATCAGATCTATTTATCTTTAAATGTAAAATATGAATAAACCATAGTTGGAACTTTTGTGAGTAAATCTTTGTGTCTTGTTATTCCTTTACTGTTTAACAGCATAAATCAATATCTGCTATTGATACAGAATCACTGAGATCACAAAATATATTGTACATAGTGAGTGTTAACTGTAGGTTTGAAGTTTATTTCCGGGTCAGTTCAGACTGACTCCAGTACAATACTAACGAATACTGTAGAATATATATAAAATGTCCAGCAAAGTCATGCCTGTAAAAGAAGGTAAAGACAGACCTTTCCTACTGCCTGTGCTGCTGAAATCTGCTCTGAAGCTGTGAAATTGTCCCCTGAAGTCAGCTGGAAACCGACACTTCCAGGTGTGTCAGTCATCTAGGTCTCCTGCAGCTCTCACTGGTTCCTTCTTCTGAATTCCACACATTACAGTATCTCACATAATGAGTACACCCCTCACATTTTTGTAAATATTTTATTATATCTTTTCATGTGACAACACTGAAGAAATGACACTTTGCTAAAATGTGACGTAGTGAGTGTACAGCTTGTATAACAGCGTAAATTTGCTGTCCCCTAAAAATAACTCAACACCAGCCATTAATGTCTAAATCGCTGACAACAAAAGTGAGCACACCCCTAAGTGAAAATGTCCAAATTGGGCCCAAAATCTCAATATTTTGTGTGGCCACCATTATTTTCCAGTACTGCCTTCACCATGGAGTTCACCAGAGCTTTACAGGTTGCCACTGGAGTCCTCTTCCACTGATGACATCAAGGAGCTGGTGGATGTTAGAGACCTTGCGCTCCTCCACCTTCCGTTTGAGGATGCCCCACAGATGCTCAATAGGGTTTAGGTCTGGAGACATGCTTAGCCAGTCCATCACCTATACCCTCAGCTTCTTTAACAAGGCAGTGGTCGTCTTGGAGGTGTGTTTGGGGTCATTATGATGTTGGAATACTGCCCTACGGCCCAGTCTCCGAAGGGAGGGGATCATGCTCTGCTTCAGTATTTCACAGTACATGTTGGCATTCATGGTTCCCTCAATGAACTGTAGTTCCCCAGTGCGGCAGCACTCATGCAGCCCCAGACCATGACACTCATCATCTTTAGAAGAGGCTTCCTTCTGGGATGACAGCCATGCAGACCAATTTGATACAGTGTGCGGCATATGGTCTGAGCACTGACAGGCTGACCCCCACCCCTTCAACCTCGGCAGCAATGCTGGCAGCACTCATATGTCTATTTCCCAAATACAGCCTCTAGATATGATGCACGTGCACTCAACTTCTTTGGCAATGAAATTTAAGGCTCCTTAACAGCCTCCCGCCCGCCATATAGTAAAATGACGGATGCAAGGCGGTTCTCTCGTTCTGGGAGGACGTCATATGATGTCCTCCCATTCTCACTGCACATGCGCGGCTCTGGGAGCACGCAGTGCAGCGATCGGCAGTGCGCTGTGTCCCTCGGACACAGCGGATCACTGATCCACGGAAAGAGCCGAAGATGTCAGCTCGGTTATGTGATCAGCTGTCTCCAATCACAGCTGATCACATGTAAACAAGGAAATGCCGGTTGTCGGCATTTCTCTCCTCACGAGCTGTCATGCTGATAGCTCGAGAGGAGAGCCGGTAATCGGCATTCCTTGGAGGGGACATTTACACTGATCATCAGAGCACTGATGATCAGTGTGCCCTGATGATTAGTGTAGACCCAGCAGTGCCACCTGTCAGTGTCCATCAGTGCCATGTGTCAGTGCTCATCCATGCCAACTGCCAGTGCTCATCAGTGCCACATTTCAGTGCCTACCAGTGCACATCAATGCCACATATCAGTGCCCATCTGAGCTGCCTTTCAGTGTCACCCATCAGTGCCAGTCAGTGCCGCCTATCAATGCCAGTCAGTGCCACCTATCAGTGCTGCCAATCAGTGCCACCTATCAGTGCCAGTCAGTGCCGCCTATTAGTGCCAGTCAGTGCCGCCTATCAGTGTGCATCGGTGCCGCCTATCAGTGCCTGTCAGTGCTGCCTATCAGTGCCACCTAACAGTGCCAGTCAGTGCCGCCTATCAGTGCCAGTGAGTTCCGCCTATCAGTGCCATATATGAGTGCTGCCTTTCAGTGCCCATCACTGATACCTGTCAATGCCCATCAGTGCCACCTACCAGTGCCTCCTCATCAGTGCCACCTATCAGTGCCCATCAGTGCAGCCTATCAGTGCCCATCACTACAGCCTCATTAGCGCACATCAGTGAAGAAGAAAAATCACTTATTTACAAAAATTTGATAACAAAAATCAAGAAAAACTTTTGTTTCTAAATTTTCAGTGGTTTTTGGTTTGTTTAACCACTTGCCTACCAGGCACTTATACCCCCTTATTTACCAGGCCAATTTTCAGCTTTCAGCGCTGCCGCACTTTGATTGACAATTGCGCGGTCATGCAACATTGTACTCATATGACATTTTGATCACTTTTTTCTCACAAATAGAGCTTTCTTTTGGTGGTATTTAATCGCCACTGGGCACTTTACTTTTTGCGCTATAAATAAAAAAGGTGCAAAAAATTTGAAAAAAAAAGTTTCTTTGTTTCTATTATAAAATTTTTCAAACAGGTAATTTTTCTCCTTCACTGATGTGCGTTGATGAGGCAGCACTGATGGGCACTGATGGGCACTGATAGGCAGCACTAAAGGGCACTGATAGGCAGTACTAATGACGTGGCACGGATAGGCGGCACTGATAGACAGCACTAATGAGGTGTCACGGATAGGCGGCACTAATATGCAGCACTGATAGGCGGCACTGATAGGTGACACTGATGATGGGTACTGATAGACGGCACTGACTGGCATCACTGCTGGGCACTGACTGGCGGCACTGACTGGCACAACCGCTGGGCACTGACTGGTGGCACTGACTGGCAGCACTGCTGGGCTGCACTGGTGAGTGGCACTGGTGGGCAGCACTGGTGGGTGGCACTGGTGGGCACAGGTGGGTGGCACTGGTGGGCACAGGTGGGTGGGCACAGGTGGGTGGCACTGCTGGGCACAGGTAGGTGGCACTTCTGGGCACAGGTGTGTGACACTGCAGAGTGGCACAGGTGGATGCACTGCTGGGTACAGGTGGGTGCACTGCTGGGCACAGGTGGGTGATCTGCTGGGCACAGGTGGGCGGAGTTAGTGGGCGCACTGCTGGGCACAGGTGGGCGGAACTTGCGGGTGGCACTGCTGGGTACCGATCATCAGGGCCCTGATGATCGGTGCCAATCCTCGCTCTGACAACTGCCGGTTCTCGGCAGTACCTTCCTCACAATCTGACAGCGTGAGGAAAGTGCAGCCGAGAACCGGCACTTGCATTTCCCTCTGATCAGCGTGTCATTGGACACCGCTGATCAGGTGGTAAAAGGCCGCTGTGATTGGCCTTTTACCACATCACGTGATCAGCTGTGTCTGTAGGACACAGCGATCACGGAGATCGACGGGTGCGCGCCCCCTGGGGCGCGCAGGAGAGCGCGTTCTGGTGGGACGTCATATGACGTCCACTCAGAACTGGCCGGCCGCAGTGCAGCCGTCATTCGGCTATCTGCAGTCGGCTACTAGTTAAGAAAAAAAAAAAAAACCCAGAGGTGTTTAAATACCACCAAAATAAAGCTCTATCTTTCACAAAAAAATTATAAAAATTTCATATGGGTACAGTGTTGCATGACTGTGCAATTGTCATTCAAAGTGTGACAGCGCTGAAAGCCTGGGCAGGAAGGGGGTATAAGTGCCCTGTAGGCTAGTGGTTAAAGAGGTACCTCTTACTATGAACAATGGACAAAGTTTTTGCATGGACACCCTCTCTTTACAGTGACACACATAAGTACAGTCCCAGTAAAGTCAGCCTGCAGTAAATAATGCTGCTAGTTAGATGGTCAGTCCCAGGGCCAGACTGACAACTCATGGGGCCCCCGGACAATAGAGGATTATGGGGCCCCTGTGTCCTTGCCCAAACTCAAAAAAACCTATGAAAAAAGGTACCAGGGGCATCTCATGGGGCCCCCTACTGACCCCGGGCCCTCAGGCAGTGCCCGAGTTTCCAAATGGTCAGTCCGCCCCTGGTCAGTCCATATGTGCTCAGTCACTGCTATCAGCAACAGATTATTGGCAGCAGTCTCCTCTCATTAGTCCCAGTGATACAGCAACAGGCAGAGGTGTAACTAGAACCTTCAGGCCCCAGTGCAAGAAACCCTGAAGGGCCCCCCTGACCCCCCCGTCCCCTCCTTCCCTTTCTTCTGGACCCAGGGCCCTTCCCTATTAGCCTGGGGCCATTCCCACTGATCCCAGTGGCATGTGGCATGAATTATACCCCCTGCTGAACTTGACCCATTCAAGTGAATGGTGCTGCTCTGCAAGCACGCCGCAACTGCTTTCAATGCACATGGTTGCAGCATGCTAGTGCAGGGTTGAATGGGTTAGAGTAGGTGATGCAGAGGCAATATACCACCTCCTTACTGCCTGTCATATGATCTCTGAAGAGCAATCTGAATGCTGATTGCTCTTCAGTGACCAAAGCACAAACAAGTGAATAAGCCCTTAATTATTTAGAATAGAATTTCATTTATTTACTTTTTTTTACTATGGTTTACTTGCAGTTTGATTATATGTGTTCTTTATATGAAGTTTTCAGTGCACTCCCACTTGTGTGTGTTTTCATGAAAACGCATGTCTTAAAAGAATTCAGAATTCATTAGTAGCATACCTCAAATTGCATGTAAACTGCGCAATCAATCACACTGCGGCCAAACAACAGCACACTGCTATGAGTCCACTATTAGGCTCCTTTTGCATGAGCAGACTGATTGGGTTCGCCTCAAAAATGGAAAGGTGGACCTGATCTGACCCTACATTCTGCTCTATGGAGTGATTGGTGTAAACAGACATGTGTCCGTTCATACCCACTGACTTTTAAAGGGACACACCATACAACACTGGCACAGTTGCTTACAATATTTATTTAAAAGGCAAAAGACCACTTGCTGTAACTGTGTAAAAAAAAGTGCCAGCAGGAGCTGGGCTTTAAGTTGTTTGTTGCTTACTTAAAGCCAATATCCAGGACAAGATCGGTTTAGATTGGTTCAGCTTATTTATCTCTAAAGCTGTATACACTATGTCCACAGAGCTGCCGAGGATTCTGAAAATCTTTATGATATTTTTGGTAGATTTACAGCTTTCATCTTCTGAGCTGTGCTGCTGTGACTTACCATCTAAGGCATTTTTTTTGCAAAAGCATCTAAACTCAACTCAATAAAAGCCTATGTTCATGCACACATAGGCTTTTATCAGAGTTTAGCAGCAGCAAGGGTTGAGGGCCATTTAAATGTCCCTCTCCTCAATGCAGAAGAATTGCATTCAGGAGAGGAAGGTTTTGACCAAAAACCGCCGAAAGCAGCAAAAATGTGTGTAAACCGTGTTTAGTGCTTGGGCGTTTATTCATTTCAATAGCAAGTACTCTGACCAATGAAATGAATAGACAATAAAGTGCTAAACGCAGTACCGCATTTGCACACATTTTTGCTCCGTTTACCATTTTTTTGCTGCCAGTAGAGTTAATGTCTACAGCAGTTCTAGTGGACATGTAGCCTAATAAAGAGCAGAAGTAGAGAGAGAACCAGATGTTGCTGGTCTGAAGTTCCACTTGCAAAGAGAAAGAGGCAGGGTGTGCAGCAACCCCCCATGATAGCGAGGTGGTGCAGGAGCAGAAAGCGCTCAAGTCATACAGGTGTGGTAGCTCCATAATAGGTGTGTCAGTGAATGACTAAATTTGGCTCCAAGATAAAATTTAACCCCAGCCATCCTAGTTCCCTGATATGACCACTGGAAGGGTGGTTGGTAGCTCCACATACACCCCATTGAGGTTCTAAAGAAAGAGGGGCACTATGAGCTGAATGTATCAGGAGCATTTTGCCAGTTTCCAATTAACTGAAGGTAGCTGCATATAGCCCAATCATAATGATTAAGGAAGCCTATGTCCTGTATTGTATGACTTGAAAGCATTCCTGTAAATTTGCTAGAAGTTGGCAGGCTTTGTTTATGCTTGTATTTCTAATCTCATCCTCTAGGTGGCAACCAAGTCCCTGGATTGACCACAACTGTGACAAATCTGAACCCTTTTTTCTGGTTACATTGAAAATCAGAACAAGAATTATCTTCCTACAACCACCTCTGAATTAAACAATACAAAAGCTCATGGTTATGACACCATTAACTATTTGCTGCCCAAAGATGTCCTTGAGTCTGAACTGTGTTTTAAAGTCCTGGCGACCTACTTTTATTTAAACAAACGAAAAGAAAAGTCCACATCACGTTGCCCATGCAGGGGTTTCATCTGCACAAAGCAAACAGTCAACCAAAAAATGCCAAGCCACTCATCAGTGGCATCCCTGCTTTCTTTAGTTTGGTCTCTTAAGCCTTTCTCACCTATGTCCTCTTGGTTCAGTCAGATGCAGCACCCCTGCTACATGGGCCCACTCTAGGGTTGCCACCTGGGGCTGATTAAGGTGGTAATTAAACTCACTTAGGTCTTTATCTGCAATAAATTAGCCTCACAACCTGTGTAATTAATATGTGTTTTGTTTTAAAGGGATGAGCTGGCAACCCTAGCCCACTCCCTGGCCTCTCAATATGATGTCTTCGTGCAGCTGTCCTGACTCTCCCAGTCCTGTAGACATGGAATCCCCCCAACATGGGCTGCAGTATCCCGTAGGAATGTACACCCTCCCTGGCTGGAGCACACAGCGCTCCCCTGAATGGGTTCTGTCTCCAAAATGGGAGCCCTGAGCTATGCTTAGGCTTGGCTTATAATGAGCATGCACACCTATATGCCCAAACAACCTGCAGGTCTCCAATAAGACCTTAACACAGTATTGCAGACTTTTTCCCATCTATTCGAAGCCTCCAAGCTTCACACCCTGATTCTGGATTGTCAAACCCGGAGAAAACTGAAATCCCAGTCTTCTCCATTGCACTCTGCCTTAGTGCAAATGCTGTGTCCTTCCTATATCTATTTCCTAAGCTCACATTGTGGCAGGGCCTCACAATGTCACATTATTTGCAAACGGTTAATATTCTAGACACTGGTTTTAAAAGTATGGCATGATGAAGAAATCAATAAATGACTTGGCCACTAGAGAGGGCTATACCACACAGCAAAATACTCAGCCAAGCACAGCCAGGAGCTAAATGCAGCATGTGTATATATATATATAGAGAGAGAGAGAGAAAAGGAGTAGCATTTTTTTGGCCAGAGCTTTGGGGTATAACTCCAAAATTATAATATAAAGCAAGTATGTAGTTATAGTATAAGGCAATTTTTTTTTGTTTTAAATTGAGAGGGATTAGAACAACTCTCAGGTTTTTACTGTTGTCTGTGTCCCCATTAGGGAGATTCACCTTCTATAGTTTCTAACTGAAATAACATATAAAGCCATTTATAACTCTAATCCAAATTACATCACCAATCTTTTCTCCAAATATCACCCAAACCATACTCTCCGCTCCTCGCAATACCTCCTGCTCTCTAGCTCCCTTGTCTCCTCCTCCCATGCTCGTCTCCAGGACTTCTCCAGAGCTTCCTCCATCCTCTGGAACCTTCTACCCCAATTTATCAGACTATCGCCTACTCTGCTCACTTTTAGACGATCTCTAAAAACCTATCTCTTCGGGGAAGCCTATCCTGCCCTCAGCTAATAATGGAATCTTCTGCTCCTCCTACCAGTCCATCCCCCACAGTTATTACCTTTTGTACCACTAGCCCCTCCCTCTTAGATTGTAAGCTCCAAGAAGCAGGGCCCTCCTAACCCTCCTGTTTTGAACTGTATTGTTGTTGTATTGTCTCCCATTATATTGTAAAGCGCTGAGCAAACTGTTGGCGCTATATAAATCCTGTATAATAATAAAAAAAGTGAAATAAAACGCCAAATTTTGAGTGGTCATGAGAACAGGATAGGTAACAAAGGTGAAAAAACTACAATGCTGCCTGTTACTACTAATGTGGGAAAGAAAAGAAGGTAGGGATGTGGGGGGAAAGTAAATATAGAAGATACTATTATACTGATCCCAAAAAAGAGTGGAGACAAAAGATAGTGCTGCTCCTTATAAACAGGTCCTGAGTACTGTAATACACAGATAGGAAATTAAATTTGTTTTGACTTTGATAAAGGGGCGGAGCTTGTGTCCCGCAACGCATTAATCATACCCCCTATGCAGTAAAATCACCACAGTGATTCTCAAAGACTACCACGGCACCCACGAGAAAGGGCTTGCACTCCATGCCATAGTCTGACATTTTCACCATTTTCCTCCAGCTGCTCCAATGACATATTCAGCAGTTACCAGCCGCTTGCCTGCTGATATTCGCATACAGTCCAGCCACTAGCCTGCCGATCTCTGTAAGGTGCTATCAGCTTCCTGGAGATCCTCCACACCGACATACCTTCCGACATTCCACACCCGATGCAGTGAGTGCATTTCTTTTTCATTCCTCTTTTGGGAACACTAGTTCTGAGGGTCCTGGTGTCTATCAAGGATTTCCTCTCATTTTATTGTTTCTGTGGGACAGAAAGTTAAGGGAAATCTCCCCATTGGGATACAGATGGCAAAAATAACCTAATAACCCTCCCTAAAGTTGGGTATACAAAAAAATTTGGCAGGTTCAGCAGGAACTGACTAAATTTTGGCCAGTGTGTACCCCTCTCTGTGGAGCAGTCCTGCTGGAAAACCAGCTTTCGATCAGCTGCTGCACCCAATGGGTGGAGTCCCCGCTCTCAGTATACAATAGCGCAGCGAGGGAGACTCCTGAAAGCACATCACTTGTGTGGATGCAGGAATCTGAGAGGGTTTTTTCTTTTTCAACCCACTGGTAAAATGATAAAATGAAAAAAAAAACTCAACATTTATACACAACTTTATCCACAATGAAAAAAAGAAAATTGCCTTTGGTTCCACTGTAACCTTCTTTCTCCTTCCATCGATGGACATATTTACGTAGGTGTTGGTTGGACAGCGGAGCTAAACTCCAAACTACTTACCTCCCATTTAACAATCCACTGTCCCTTGCCGTCATCTGCTACCCGAGTTCTTCTGGGTGCCAGGCTATGGCTGTCTTCATTTGCTGGCACGGGATAACATTTCTCCTGTGTTAGTGTAGGAGTGTAGCCATCTCGGCACACAAGCACTGTGCCGAAATATAACCTGAGCTGTGTTTTTGTACATTCCAAAGCAGACTGAAAGTAGGCGTGTAGGTTTTCTTTTACTGCAGAAGAGACATTAATTTCTCTTTTCCAATACAGAACCAGCTTGCTCACAGTTTAGTTCCACTTTAATTTTGTGTCAGCAGGTCTGCTGTTAGAAATCATGTGGCCCGATACAGCCAACCTGACAGCCCTCCCCCCCACAAAAAAAAATCAACAACACAGTTTACTATGCTTCAGTTATGAGTGAACACAGTGAGTGATTAGTACTAATTACTCACTGTGTTCATTCAGGAAAGGAAGTAAATGTGACATTTATACCAGACCCTTCCCCACTCTCCATCCTGAAGAATCCTATTGTGTGCTTGCAGCTGATAGTGGGAAGGAGAGGAGGGAAGCTGGCAGCACTACGGGGGTGGGGGCACACAGGGGGGCAGGGGGAACCATATGATGCACAGAGAGGGTGATGGGTATGGCGGGGGGGCAATTACTGGAATCGATCCCCTGTATGGCGCTCTCTCTGCAACAGCTGAAAGCCAGTGGGAGGAAGAGGAGAAGAAGCCAGCTTTCAGCTGCTGCAGAGACAGCCGTACAGGGAATTGGTTCTAGTAATTTTCCTCCACTGTGCCAATCACCCTCCCTGCCCACATCTGATTTACCCAACTGCCTAGGTCCTTCTGCTGGCCTGGGCCCCATACAGGATGACTGAAGGTACCCCAATATCCACAGCCCTGTGTGTCAGTATTAGAGGATGGCTTTAACCTTCAAACCCCGCAGACCATGCCATTGATTCCAATGTCTCTGTAATAGACATGTGCACACCAGAAATTTTCGTTTCCTTTTGGATGTATTCATTCATTGAAGAATTTTGTTTCATCATATTCATTATGGTAAACTGAT
Organism: Staurois parvus; assembly: GCF_062004578.1. Lineage (NCBI taxonomy): Eukaryota > Metazoa > Chordata > Amphibia > Anura > Ranidae > Staurois > Staurois parvus. The sequence continues at coordinate 4,160,436 of NW_028318117.1, forward strand.
TCGTTTTCGGTATTCATTTTAAATCTTCGGCATTCATTTTGTGTATTCATTGGTCTGAGTGGATTTGAAAAATTTGACATCTTTTTCAGAAGATTGTTATATATTTCGGGTGAATTTAATATTCATATATCTAAACTATTTGGAAGGATTCATTATTTTTTAATGTAATGGAATAAATAATGCAAAATTTGGCGGCCTCGAATTCTTCAAGCCTAAAAATTTCATTAGACTGTAGAACTGAACTGACTGACTGTGACAATTACAAATTCTATATAAATCATAAATTTACTTGAATTCAAATTATCGAACGAATTCGAAAATCTAATTAATTTCCAAATGGGCCCTAACTACTGTAACATCATGTGACATCATCCGAATTAAACAAATGCATTCATTAATTTCGTTATAACTTTTTTTTGATTCATTGATATTCGATATGTCCATTAAGAGATTCGGGTACATCTGAAAATCAAACTTTCGTCCAAAAAATCGATTAGTTGTGAAATGAAACGCACATGTCTAGCCACTAACGCTAAAAACAATATAAGCTACATAAATAAAGAGCGACTTTCTGGTTTTCTAACCTTCAAGCTTCCCAGACCATGCCATTGATACCAATTTTTCAGCCAATAATGGTAAGAACAATATACGTTACATATATAAAGAGAGATGTTCTGATTTTCTAACCTTCAAGCTTCCCAGACCATGCCATTGACACCAATATTTCAGCCGGTAATGCTAAGAACAATATACGCTACATAAATAAAGAGGGACTTTCTGGTTTTTTAACCTTCAAGCTTCCCAGACCATGCCATTGACACCAATATTTCAGCCGGTAATGGTAAGAACAATATACGCTACATAAATAAAGAGGGACTTTCTGGTTTTTTAACTGAATATGTGTGAAGTAGTAATTCTCCATAAAATGATTTTTCAGATGCCTGACCTGACACAGCGTGGGAGTAACCGCACAGCAATAGAAGATCAGCACATTTTCTAATGTCAGAGGGAGAAGTACAATTGGCGTTACAAAGCGCCGCACAGAGATGACAAGCCGTTATGTTTCTTATATTCTGTGGGGTTCATTTGAGTTTACTGCATTCCAAGAGGAGACCTCTTGCCTGTTCCTGTCTGTGATCTCTATAATCTCTCTTTTCTTTGTGTACTGGCAAGCTGACAACTGCTATTTCTGGATTCGTGTGAGAAAATTTATTCTTATGTTAACTTTATTTTCCTACTCTAGCAAAAGACCCCCCCCATCCCCCGCCAATGCACACACCACAGACTCCGCTATATCCCTCATTTCACCTTTTACTACAGCCGCATAGGGAATGACAGAGTTATCCAATTCCCCTTAAAAAGCTTGGCGCTCTTCTGACCTTGCCAGCTGCTTGTAATAGGCAGGCTGAGTTTTATTTAACAGCCAGACTGCTGAGGGAAAACACTGTAGTGGCGTTACCTGAAATGACCGTCGTCAGCGGCAACCAGCATCACTCCCGTATAAAATTCAATTAGGGAGCTCTCTATTTTTCTGCACTTGCTTTACAACATAAGCTTTGAAGACACTGTTGAGGGCGGCTATGGAGGCGTAAATAAAATACATTTAGAATTCAGATAGCGGATCCGGATTTAACCTTTTACTGGGTACTGGGGCTTTTCTGTCTCTGTGAAATTTGAATTTTGTGGACTCCATCCAACACCACAGTTCTATTTTTCCTGACCTGATGTTACATTCAGAGAACATTTTACAGAACGGTGTATGATCTGTTCTGTGAAAGAAGGAGCCAGCTTGAATGTCATGGATAGGGATGAGTGGAAAGATTTTGATGAAATTAATATTGATGATTTTGCTGTCGGCAAAATTTTGCAGACGCAAAAAAATATCTTGGAAGAAAAACTTAGTTACTCTCTTTTTTCTTTTTAGAGGATGTGTTTTATTTTTTTGAGAGGGGTATAGTGTAGGGTAGGTTTTGTTTGTTATTATTTAATGTTTTTTCCCCCTTTTATTATTTTTATTTTTTTTTTATTTTTTTTTAACTTTTCTCACCATTTCCTTTTTTGTGTTAACATAAACATAAAATTGTAAGGATTAAGAGGGACCATTTGTGGCATAAGAACAGGTCCAGGATAGTGAATAAGAGAGCCATTTAAATCCTATTTCATCATTACTTTATATAAACACACCGAAAACCACCTGACCATATGTGGGTCAGTTTTTTGTGTTCAGTCAGCTAGCTTAATGAAAAAAACTGAACAGATTCCCCCCATCCTCACATTCGAGGTGGATGTCAGAATCCTCCTTGCCATGTCTCATATTCTAACAGTGGGACTTCCCTGCCTTCAGAATACACTGATCAGCACTGCTCATGTGCTGATCAAAACAAAATTTTCCAACAAGCCAAGTCATGAGAAGTCAATCGATAGATCAACTTCTCATGAATGGGAACAGCCATACATGGATCAAAATTTGGCTGCTGAAGTGGTCGAATTTAGATTCATGTATAACCAGCTTTAATTTCACCTTTCCAATTGACTTTAAAGTGTCACTAAACCCATATAATGAAAAACTATCAATAAATGCTGTATTAGATGCTGTTCAGTCACTCTGAGATTCATTTTCTGTATTTTGCAAAAAAACAGGCTGATCCTGCTGCTCTCTATCTCCACCTTCTGTTCATGTCCCAAATTCAGCTAGGGATTTTGCAACTGTAGTGGCAACTCTGTAGATGCTCAGTTTTCAGTGAGTTTCTATGCTCAGTATTTCCTCCCTATCGCAGCAGCCCATGTGACTATAGAGTTACACACGTGGGCGTATACAAAGTGGTAAATAACAGCCCACTCCCTACCTCCTCCTCCATACCTACTAACCAGCTAAACACAACAGGGGTGGATAATCGCATCTTGATTGATGGAGGCTTCCCCTCCGTTATTCTAGGACACAGACTGGAGGGGAGTGACACAGCCTGTGACTGGCAGAAATCCACCCACACCATGTTTTTTCCAGAAAATAATAAAGATTTGATTTCAAATATATATTTGTATGACAATTTAAAACAGTTTATTGGTATTATTTATTTTTACACTGTATCCCAAAGGCTGGTTTTTTTTTGAACATGTGACCAGCAGCAGAGGACTAGAGGCTCCTCCTGCTTATGTTTTTCTGCAGACAGGCTGGGAAAGAGCTGGGTCATGTGACAGCTGTATATCGTTTAGCCACTTGCCCTCCTGAGGATTTACCCCCCTTCCTGACCAGGCCATTTTTTGCATTACAGCACTGAGTTACTCTAACTGACAATTGCATGTTCATGCAATTCTGCACCCAAATTAAATTTACATCCTTTTTTCCCATGAATTGAGCTTTCTTTCAGTGGTATTTGATTGCCTTCGCGGTTTTTTAATTTTTGACCTATATAAAAAAAAAAGTCTGACAATTTTGAGAAAGATTTGCTCTCACTTTTTAATGTGTCCAGCTCTGGAAATGAAGTGAGGACAAAGATAGCAAAAACAAATAGTTTATTGCCTACTCTATCTATACAAAAACAGTCTCACAACATGTGAACAAACAGTAATAAATTATCTATAGTAACCAGTAATTTCAAGTATATAGTTCAGCTATAAACTAAAAATACAAACAGTAATGTTTGCTGCTATGGGCAACACAGTTTTTTTTTTACTCCACCTTAAATGAAGCACCTCTTTGGCCATAAACCCATAATCTTTCCTTAAACATAGTTTGTAAACTCTAGTCTACCGTTATTGTTTCATATGGTAATTACAAACATTTACCCAGCTTTTTGCTGGTATCTGACCTCGTGTCAGCCTCTTGCATTCCACTGCACAGCAGCATTCAGACCGGGGAGAGGGAGGGGCAGGACTGGAAGCCAATCAGATGATCTGACAAGGAACATGCTGATAGGAGGAGAAAGGAGAGTGAGCAGAAGTCTGACCTAATCAGTCATCTGCTGCTCCTCCACCATACAGTCCACAAGCTAGGAATGGAGGAGGACACCGTTGCATTCCTTAACCGCCTCCCACCTGCCATTTAAGGAAATGACAGACGGGCGGCAGTTCTCATATGACAAGGTGCAGAGCTAAAATGTTATGTTAGGACATATAGACATGTAATATTCAAAACATCTTCATATAAAAAATACAATAAAATAAAACGATATCAAGGTGCAATTAAAAACGTCACCTATCGGTGACTATAGGTGATTGGGCACTAGACCAAATACAGTCTATAGTGTGAGTAGAAAAGATCCCAAATGATCTTCAAAAATCCAATGGCTGGATCCGTGGATGAGGTGATGGATGTATAAAGATTGCGCACTCACCAGATACGCAATCTCAATGCGCATTTAAAGTAGATAATCTCAGGACATCAAGGATCCTTATGTGGGTCTGGTCAGATCTGGTGTGCTCCCTGCTAGTTGATTCACTTAGTCACCCAGTAACACTGAGTTCCTTTTTACTGTCTGTGGGTGAAAAAAAAAAAAAGGGACGGAGAGCAGCAGAAATCCGGGGGGAGAAGTCTGAGATCTGGCAGAAAAGAGGATATAATTCATCTGGAGGTAAGGAGGGAGGGAGATCCCAGGCTGCCTACACCAGGATTGAAACCCTGAAAAACATCAATGTGGTCACTACGTATGGACATAACCAATAAGTATCTGGAATTACCTTGGTGTATTTGTTTCTAGTCTGAACTGTTGGATTGAGCGATTATCAAAGCATCAAACAGACAAAGACCGTGTTTCCTGCTCTTTGGTTGCAAGACTCCCTAAACCACCCATGTAGGACAAGACGGACACCCTTCTTGATCAAATATCCTTATCCTGCTCAACACTGCTCCGGTGGGAGCCATTTACATCTGCAGAGTAGTTATTTCCAAACGTGGCAGCACTATCAAGCAGTGAGGGGCATTTGACCAGATCTGACCAGACCCACATAAGGATCCTTGATGTCCTGAGATTATCTACTTTAAATGCGCATTGAGATTGCGTATCTGGTGAGTGCGCAATCTTTATACATCCATCGCCTCATCCATGGATCCAGCCATTGGATTTTTGAAGATCATTTGGGATCTTTTCTACTCACGCTATAGACTGTATTTGGTCTAGTGCCCAATCACCTATAGTCACCATTAGGTGACGTTTTTAATTGCACCTTGATATCATTTTATTTTATTGTATTTTTTATATGAAGATGTTTTGAATATTACATGTCTATATGTCCTAACATAACATTTTAGCGCTGCACCTTGCTTTATTTTGATCATTCTGGAGGTTTATATGGTGCCTTTTTGGTGTTCAGCTGCTGTTTTTCCTTTCAACTCATTTATTATTTTACTTTAGCGCTCACTTACCCTGCGATTTACAGTTCTCATATGACGTCCTCCCACTCTAACTGCGCATGCACGTCACTAGCAGTGCGAGGTGATCAGTGGTGCGCTGTGTTCCTGGGACACAGCAGATCACCGATCAGAGAAAAGAGCTGATGACTTCGGCTTTGTCATGTGATCAGCTGTGTCCAATCACAGCTGACCACATGTAAACAAGGAAATTCCGGTTATTGGCAGTCCTCTCCTCACACAGTGCGTGAGGAGAGGAAAGCCGGTAAGCAACATTCCTCAGAGGGGACATCTACACTGATCATCAAGGCTCTGATGATCAGTGTAGCCCCATCAGTGCCAACTGTCAGTGCACATTAATGCCACATATCAGTGCCCATCAGACCTGCCTTTCAGTGCCACCTATTAGTGCCAGTCAGTGCCACGTATAAGTGCCACCTGTCAGTGCCGCCTATCAGTGCCCATTATTGCCACTTAACAGTTCCAATCAGTGTCACCTATCAATGCCAGTCAGTGCCACCTATCAGTGTAATATATGAGTGCTGCCTTTCAGTGCCCATCAGTGATGCCTGTCAATGCCCACAAGTGATGCCTGTCAATGCCCATCAGTGCTTCCTCATCAGTGCAGCCTATCGGTGCCCATCACTGCAGCCTCATTGGCGCACATCAGTGAAGGAGAAAAATTACTTATTTACAAAATTTTATAACAGAAACTTTTTTTTCTTCAAAATTTTCAGTCTTTTTTAATGTTTTTAGAAAAAAAATAAAAAAACCCCAGAGCTGAATAAATACCATCAAAAGAAAGCTCTGTCTCAAAAAAATTATAACACTTTTGTTTGGGTACAGTGTTGCATGACCACGTAATTGTCATCCAAAGTTTGATAGCACTGAAAGCTGAAAATTGGCCTGGACAGGAAAGATGTAAAAGTACCTGGTAGACAAGTGGTTACATTTCTAGTGGTGTCATCCTCCTGGTTGCACTGCGTGAAAAGGCTGTATAAATGTCAAGAACGGATGGACAGAAATATAAGTCCTTTGGTAGGTAAAACAGCTCCTTGATATGTATTTCATTGGTGTATGTGCTTTTTGTCTGGAGATCAGCATTAAAGCAGTACTAAACCCATAACCAAAAATGTAATATATTGCAGCTTAGCATTCATTAGGTATGGTGGCTGGATTATTTTTTTTTAGGCTATTTTTCCTCCGTTTTCATCTGGTGATCTGACCAGCAACACACCTCCTGTATTAGAGTGTTACCCTGGATGAAGAAGCACGGGGGGGGGCACCTTTAGACTGCAGCATTGTCAGTCTGGGGGAGGGGAGTGTTGGATGTACTAGTTACACTAACAAATTGAAGCCAAACCCCAGCTAATACTTTATAAGCAGCTACAGTAATTTTTTCCTTTTGGGAAAAAAGTTTTACGTAAATAAAAGCTGATCGTTGTAAGCACTCCAATCAGTCATAAACAGTTTGTCTTAGCCCTGTTACTACTACATCTGCAAACAGTTCTTTGTTTCAAAAACAACAGACTTACTGACCAGATCACAAGGTGAAAATAAAATAAAGAAAGCCTAAAAAAGAAAACAAATGCAGCCATCACATCTAAGAATTGGTAAGCTACAATATAATAAATGCTTGCATTTGGGTTTTATACCACTTGAATTTAATCTGTACTTTGCCCGTACTAAAATGTGCAAGCACACCTCTACTAAAAATCTGAGAATCACTACAGATCACAGATTCTAACCCCTGTTCATTAAAATGACACACTAGCTCGATTCTTTCAGGATGATTGCAGAGTGTAATGTAAAAGGTAACTATAGCAAAAGAACATCAAATTGATGTTGCTGACCTTAAATTGGCAAATTTGCCTTGTTTAACAATATGTGTGGATTACACAAAGCAGATGATCCCTTTATGCCTTTCAGAAAGCACACCTGGGAGATAATTAACTGCTATTCATGAAAAAACACGAAATATTCAACATTGTGGAAGGCAGGGAGACTATATGCCTCCTAAACCAGATGTATTGGATATTTGCAAGGCTCAGGCTGCAGCTCTTGTATGTATTCTTGTATTTATAAATGTGAGGAATAATTTATAGACGAATTCCAGGTATGGATATTTTTATATAGTTACATTGGTCCAGCTTTAATGAACGTAACTATGTATTTACCATACCTGGCCGGTGCCCCTGGAAGCTGGAAATCATTGTAGTTAACACAGCTACTCTAGTGATCTCCAGTTTCTTTCAGGTCCTCTGCCGAGTGGCTGGCCTGCTGCATTTTGAGTAAAGAATGCAAAGCATATTCTGATTGGATGAGGTGGAAGGACAAGGTGTTGCCATCACAATGTCTACCTCATCCATGCAGAGAATGCTTTGAATTAATTGCAAAGCATTCTGTGACTGGTGCCTGTGCCGAGTGCATAACCTTTTGTGTTCAGTACGGCAGGGCAGCTAATCAGCAAAGGACCCGGAAGCAAGAGGATAACAGTAGAGGTGCCTACTAGTGTTTTCCAGCTTCCAGGGGGATCAGTCAGGTATGATATTTGCATGGTTACATTTGTCCAAGTCCATCTGTTTTGGAGAAACGTATGTAGCACCCTCCTAGATAGCTAGGGGGAGCTAGATCCTAATTTTTAAGCAGAGGCTAAGTAGCAGCCTGGTGCAACAGTCAGACAGAGGTCAAATTGTGGTCAGGGTCGACAGGCTCTGCAGACTAGCCCCTTTGGAATTTCCCCCTGCTCTAGAACTGTGGAGAAAGGTCTAGAAGCAGTGGGCGGAAGTGAGAAGTGGCTGGTTTGTACTCTTAGAGGATCATAGCCAATCCCCAACAGAAGGTTTGGTAAGTGGCCAGGACAACCAGGAGAGTTTGGGTTGAGGAGAGAGAGAAGGATGTGAGGCTAGAGGTAGGAGCCTGTGAGGGGACCCAGATGGAGAGCGGCTCACCGTCAGGTAGAGGACCTTGGAAGGCTGAAAACATGGGACTTCACCTGCCCCTTGAGAGAGAACTACCTGTGTGGCAGGGAAGGAGTGGCCCAGCTAGTAGGCCTGGTAGCAGCCACTGACCCACCAACAGCACAGGAGAGGGACCAAGTGAGTAAACCTGCACCCCCTGGGCTAGTAAGGGGAAACACTCTAGTGGGAAACTGGATTTGCTATCTTACCTGGGACTTTTTCACACTGCAGTGGCAGGCATTTTATCCCCCCAGCCAGGGATTCACCCAGTACAGCTGGATGAGGAGAGGGGTCATCTGGGGTCTGGGGTGGTACTACAGGAGATGCTGGCTTGCTCTCCAGAAGAGAAGGTTTAATGTAAAGATTAGTCATAGTTGCTAAGGAGTTTGTTCTCAGTTGCCATTCCCTTGGGCATCCCATACACCCCCCTTACTCCAGCCAAGTTCTAAACCCCCTAATAGAACTTCAAAACAAAGCTCAAGGACTGGTTACTGTCTCCTGATGAAAGTCTGAGTGAAGGAAATTAATGTTGCCTGGCTGTGCAGGACTATAGGGGGACCCAAATCATTGCAACTCCTAAGGGGGTAGTGCTACACTTATATGTAGTAACCCAAGCAGGTAGGCAGGCTGACATTACATATTTTGAAAAAATATTTAAATCTTTGACCTTATGTTCACACTTATGCAGATTTCAGTGCATTTTCCAGTTTGCAGAAAAGCACTACAGTCCACTTAATGTGTAGCACTACCCCCTTAGGAGTCGCACAGCCAGGCAACACACATTTTCCTCTTCCACACTTGCACAGCAACCAGTCCCCAGGCTTTATTTTTTTGTGATTTTATTAAGGGGTATTGAACTTGGATGGGGTTGAGAGACACACTGGAAGCAATAGGAACTGTGAACTGCGAGGACAAACTATGTACAAGACAATGGACAGGAAGAAAACCTGTCTTCTTTGAGAGCATTTCTGCTCTCCAGTGTACCTACTCAGACCCCAGATGAATCCTCCACGCAGTAGTACTAAGGGTATTCCCTGGGCAAGGGGATCCAGAAGCTGCCCAGAATTGAACAGTCCCGGGAGAGGAGCTAGTTTGGTTCTCCACCTGACTGCTCTTTCCCCTCATGTGGCCCAAGGGGTGTAAGGCCAATCACACTGTCCTTTCCAATAGTTTCATGGGTTGGTGGCCCCCATCAAACCCTCTGCTGGGCTGGCTCCTTCCTTGCTGCCCAGGCTGTCCCTCCCAGTAGACGGTGGCACAGTGGAGGTCCCTTTTTCAAGCACCTGCTCATAGGTAGTCCCCTTTCCTGGGCCCCCTCCAGTCTCCTTCTCCACCTTTCACCCGACACACACACTGACTACTGATCTACTGATCAGGCCCAGTGGATATAAAAAGTCTACACATCCGTTAAAATATCAGGTTTCTGTGATGTAATCATAAATAATTTTAGAACTTTTTCCACCTTTAATGTAACCTATAACCTGTACAACTCAGTTGAACAACAAACTGAAATCTCTTAGGTGGAGGGAAGTAAAACTAAAAAACTAAAATAATATGGTTGCATAAGTGTGCACACCCTTAAACTAATACTTTGTTGAATCACCTTTTGATTTGATTCCAGCACTCTGTCTTTTTGGGTATGAGTCTATCAGCATGGCACATCTTGACTTGGCAATATTTGCCCTCTCTTCCTTGCAAAAACACTCCAAATCTGTCAGAATGAGAGGGCATCTCCTGTGCACAGCCCTCTTCAGAACACCCCACAGATTTTTGATCGGATTCAGGTCTGGGCTCTGGCTAGGCCATTCCAAAACTTTAATCTTCTTCTGGTGAAGCCATTCCTTTGTTGATTTCGATGTATGCTTTGGGTTGTTGTCATGCAGAAAGATGAAGATCCTCTTCATGTTCAGCTTTCTAGCAGAAGCCTGAAGGTTCTGTGCCAGTATTGACTGGTATTTGAAACTGTTCATAATTCCCTCTACCTTGACTAAGGCCCCAGTTCCAGCTGGAGAAAAAAACAGACCCAAAGCATGATGCTGTCACCACCATGCTTCACTGTGGGTATGGTATTCTTTTGGTGATGTGCAGTGTTGTTTTTGCGCCAAACATATATTTTGGAATTATGGCCAAAAAGTTCAACCTTGGTTTCTTCATAACACATTTTCCCACATGCTTTTGGGAGACTTCAGATGTGTTTTTGCAAAATTAAGCCGGGCTTGGATGTTTTTCTTCTTTTCTTCATAAGAAAAGGCTTCTGTCTTGCCACTACTCCATAGCCCAGACAAATGAAGAATACAGGAGATTGTTGTCACATGTACCACACAGCCAGTATTTGCCAGATATTCCTGTAACTCCTTTAATGTTGTTGTAGGCCTCTTGGCAGCCTCCCAGACCAGTTTTCTTCTCGTCTTTTCATAAACATTGGAGGGATGTCCAATTCTTAGTAATGTCACTGTTGTGCCATATTTTCTCTACTTGATGACTGTCTTCACTGTGTTCCATGGTATATCGAATGCCTTGGAAATTCTTTTGTACCCTTCTCCTGACTAATACGTTTTAACAATGAGATTCCTCAGATGCTTTGAATGCTCTCTGTGGACCATGGCTTTTGCTGTAGGATGCGACTAAGAAAATGTCAGGATAGACCAACTAGAACAGCTAAACTTTATTTGGGGTTAATCACAGGCACTTTAAAAGATAGAAGGTGTTTACTGACTCCTATTTAACATGATTTTGAATGTGATTGCCTAATTCTGAACACAGCTGCATCCCCACTTATAAGAGGATGTGCACACTTATGCAACCACATTATTTTAGTTTTTTGTTTACTTCCCCCTAAAAAAGATTTCAGTTTGTTTTTCAATTGAGTTGTACAGTTTATAGCTTACATTAAAAGTGGAAAAAGTTCTGAAATGATTTATCTTTGTGTCATTTTTTTACATCACAGAAACCTGACATTTTAACAGGGGTGTGTAGACTTTATATCCTCTGTATACCTGAGGGCGGTCTTGACCTCAGTTGACCTGGCTGACTCATACTCAGTCTGCTATTCAGCCTCTACCTAAAAACCTAATCTAGTTCCCCCTGGCTAACTAGAGGGGCACTACACATGATTGCCTATGGATCTTGTTCATGTTTGTGCATTTTGAGCCAGTAAGGATTTTTTGAAAGGGTCAGGGACTTTTTTCCCACAGCAGATTGTGTTTTTCGTGTAATAGAGTTCAACAGAACTGACATGCGTTTTTGGTTTGATTCCTGCATGACAACAGACACCTCCCCCGAGAAACATTAAACACACCAAAAAACCACAAAATGCATGAAAAAAAGCATTAAAAACATGTCAAAAACACATGTGAAAAAATTCAAAACACAGCAGGAAAATGCATCAACCGCAACTTGCCTAAGTGTGACCCTAGCCTTAGGCTACTTTTTATACAAATCTCTACCCTTTTTGTAAATGTATTGCTGTCAGAATGTTAGACTGAGGAAAGTTTGATGTCCTAGTGATGTTCTGAGGAACTGGATAAAAGATGATTCTTTTGCATCAAACTCTCGAACCCATTTGCTGCAGAAAGTATGGAAACTTTGCAGATCACAATGATACAGAACACCACCAAAACGTTGCTCATTATTTTATAAAGTATGCTCACAGTGATGTTCACCACAACTACTCCATAAATTTCATTTTGGAGAACAGTTTAGTATTTTTGTTTTTGGGATACAGCCCAAAACACAGTTACATGTTTAGTACAATTTCTTATAAAAATCCTCCCTTCATGCCACCTGATATTGCCCTGATCAGCTATCTTTCAGTCCTGTCTGGGTTAACAGAAGTTGCTGCTAGTGGGAAGAGTTACGCTGTTTGCTTGTCCCCTTCTTCTAAACTTAAGCTTTAAATAAAAAGGGGAGGGGACAGAACATGGTGCGGGCAAGAGGCTGACGATAGGAGCTCCCAATGCCTGATATACGCTAAAAGTTAAAGTTCACAGATACCCCCTTACCTGTCCTTCAGCTAGGGCTTTTGAACTGAGCAGCGCTGTGCAGGTGTCTGTGGCCGGTGACCGAGTGAGGACCGCAGTTGTGTGCTGTGGGGGATGCTGGGAGAGGCCACGTGACAGTCGCAGGTTGTCCTGGGAACCGCTGCCTCACTCTGGAGGGAAAGTCAATGCAGGACACCGGAGCACCGAGGGGAGGTGTGTGCCCCTAGGTATGTGGAGGAAGTTGATGGTGAGCAGATCGGTGGAGGCCAGGAGTGCACTAGTGAAGGTGACATTGTGTCACTGAGAGATGCGGATTGCCCCACATAGTAATATCTACAGTAAAGACATAGGACACCGGTGCACCGAGCAAAGACACCCACAGAGGGTGACCCCTCTATACCACTGGTGACCCCCCTTTGAACTGGAGTGAGCACCCCTGCAGTAGGACTTTGGACCGGAGAGAAAATCGATGGTGATTGCCCTTTATACTCCAGGCTGGACTCAGAGTGAGAGGGTGAGTGCTGCTTGGAGAGGTAAAATATATGTTTTATCTTTAAACTACCAAAGTTATCAAAAGGGAGGTGGATGGAGGAAAAAAGAAAGAAAAAAAAAAGAAAAACTAGAGGGGTCACCTGGTGGCATCAAAGGTGAGAGGAGAAAGGAATGAAAAAACAAATCTATTTTTAAGATATGATGTGACACACCTGGTACAAAGAAGAGAAGTACACTTGTAAAGAGATTTAAGTTTAAATAAGGAGAGTTCTGATAATATTATTTCTGATTTTCAGGTGGTTGGGAAAACTGTTAATGTCATGAAAAGCAGATCTGCAACAGGTGGAATAAAAACTCCCCAATCAAGCATGATAAGAAAATATCTCCCCCTGCAGGAGAAAAGCCCAGAGGACCATACTCCTGAGAGACAGTAGGGAACAAGGGGAAGTTATGAGATGAGAAATAACAATGGAGAACAAAGTAGACTGTCATTAGGAGTATAGAACTTGAATCAGATTGAAGAATCTATAAATATGGAAGGCAAAATAGATTCCAGAAATATTGAAGAACTAGATTTAAGTTCACAAATGCCTACAAAAATGGAGATGGCTGAGATGTTTTCGAAATTGGAGCTTTCCATAAAGAATGAAATGGCCATATTACACAATGGCCTGCGTCAGTTCTATCTTGAGTGGAAGAAACAGAAGGGAAACTAGAGAAACATGAGGAGGTAATTATTAAGTTAGAAGCGCAGGTGGAGGAAATGTGAAGAGAGCAAAGGAAGATAGCATATAAATTAGAAGATCAAGAGAATAGAGATAGAAGGAACAACCTGAGGGTCTAGGGCTTACCAGAAGCAATGTTGGGAGAGGATCTACAGGAGGAAATCAAGAAAATATTTAATCCACTAATTGGCAGAACAGTGACAGAACAAATGAAAATAGACAGAGTACTTAGGATTAAGCGGCCCCCAGGAGTGGCACATGACGCCCCCAGAGATGTGATGGTATGTTTCCATCATTATGAAGATAAAGTAAATATCTGGAAAAAGTTACGTGGAATTCCAACAGTAAAACGGGGAGAAGCGAGTTTACTAATTTTTGCTGACATAACGCCTGAGACACTGGCCAGAAGAAGATTTTCGAAACCATTCTGAAAGGGTTAAGGAGAGGGGAGAGCTAAGAAATAAGTGGCAACTAGTCTCCAAATAGAGAATATGATGGAATAGCTACAAGTAGCAGTGAGGCTTTCTCTGTCTCTTTTTCTTGTGTTTATTTTTTGTATGAGGTGTCATAAATAAGGGATAAAACGGTAGATATAGTAGGAGGGCAGGTTGGGAGGGGTGGTTGAAGAGAGTGAGAGTTGGGGTGAGGGGGGAGTGAGGGTTGGGAGGGAGAGGAAAAGAGAAGGGTTTTTTTTTTTCTTCCTCTTCTCTTTCCTCTTCTTTCCTATTCTCTCTCTTCCTCTTCTCCCATAATTTAAATAGGGCATCGGGAAGCTCAGTACATCACATATGCTTGTGATTAAGGATTGGAGATAGAGTCCTGAACAGGTGTACATTTTCAGTCTTACCCTGAAGAGGAACCAAATAAGGTAATAAACCACATCCAATTCCAGGGCCAGGATATGGGCCTAAGGGTTAAAAAAAGAGGGAGGGCAGGTGTGAGGGGAGGGAGCCGGGGAGGGGGATTTGGGGGGAAGGAGGATGGGAAGTAAAGGTCACTCTGAAGATATTTTCCTGTTCCAAATTGTATACACCCATGCTCATTTAAGTTGGTTTAGGGATGGAGAAGAGAACCAGTAGTAGGAATGAATGTGAGTAACTTTATGACATATAATGTGAAAGGTCTGGACACTCTGACTAAAAGGCATAAGATCCTAAGAGAAATCCATCAACATTCCATTGATGTAGTGTTTATGCAGGAGACACATCTATCTCAGGATACTAATGTTAAGCTATATTCTAAACATTACCCAATGTGGTATTATGCGGATTCACCAATAAGACGTGTAAAAGGGGTAGCAATTGGGCTAGCAAAAAATGTAAGATTTTAGTATAGAAGATAGAATGGTAGATCCGGAAGGCCGTTTCTATTTTTGAAAGGGAAATTACAAGGAATAGAATGTACATTAGAAAATATTTATTATTATTTATTATTTCAGGTATTTATATAGCGCCGTCAATTTACGCAGTGCTTTACATATATATTGTACATTCACATCAGTCCCTAACCCTCAAGGAGCGTACAATCTAAGGTCCCTAACTTACATTCATACATACACATATATTAGGGCCAATTTAGACAGGATCCAATTAACCTACCAGCATGTTTTGGGAGTGTGGGAAGAAACCGGAGTACCCGGAGGAAACCCATGCAGACACAGGGAGAACATGCAAACTCCAGGCAGGTGGTGCAGTGGCTGGGATTCGAACCAATGACCCTAGTACTGCCAGACGGAAGTGCTAACCATTTAGCCACTGTGCTGCCCATTTTTTGCTCTAATAAGAATTCAATGGTATATCTGGAGGGTCTATTAAGAAAACTTCTAGATTTTAAAAAAGGTTATCTGATTGTGGCAGGAGATTTACATTTTTGCATGGATCCTTGGATGGATACATCATCGTGGGCACAGAGGGACGGTGGTAAAAGTCTAAAGTTGGTCAAAAAAATCCTGCAACAATGTCAATTGATGGATTCGTGGAGAATTAAACATCCAAGAGATAGAGACTATAACTTCTCTCCAGTGCACGGGATGTATTCAAGAATGGACTGTATAATGAAAAAACACAGACTCTTGTAGTATTTGGTAAATTCCAAAACTGAGGTAATGTCACTATCAGACCATGCACTTGTCACAATGAGATTAAGGTGGGGAGGGGAAGGGAATGGAACAGCATGTGGAGATTAAATTAGACGCTTATACAGGAAGTCAAGATGGAGAAATGAATAAAGAAGGAACTAGAGTAATATTTTACACTTAATAAGCCTGAAGATGTATCTGTTGCTACAGTCTTGGGAAGCACATAAGGTATATATCAGGGGAATTCTGATCTCAATAGGGGCCGAAAAAAAGAAAGAACGGGGAAAGAAAATAAGATTATTAACGGAGGAACTACATGATTTAGAACAATTATATAAAGAGAAAATAGAAATAAAGATACAACAGAAGATAACTCAAAAAAGAGAAGAATTAAAAGACTTAATGGAACAGGAAACGAGAAGAGTCTTTAACAGGGTTGCTTAAGAAAGAAATCAGTGGGGGAATGAACCAGAAAAATATCGAATGAGAAGGTTAAGAGAAAGGAAATCAAGAAATTATATAAAGAAAATTAAACATGAAATCAGAGAAATGGTATATTCAACCACTGATATCGCTAAAATGTTTAAAAAATACTATATTAAACTATATAAAATTAAATCTAACAACCTAATAGAACCAGATGGAAAAAGGGAGAAAGAAAGGAAAAAAGGAGGGTATACTTAGAGGAGGACGGACTACCTAGACTAGAGGAAGAGAGATCAGTAGCCTTAGATAAATATCGCAGGAGGAAATGTATGCAGCATTAAAAAGCACAGCTGCATAAAGGAGTCCTGTACCAGATGGATACACGTTGAGATATTATAGGAAATTTAAAGAACAACTTGTGCCTAAATTGTGTATGTATATGAATGCATTAGGAGAGGGGTTAGAAATAAGAGAGGAGTCATTCCAGGCATAAATTACAATCAAGGGGAAAGACCTGTCAGAGTGTGCCAGTTACAAACCCATATCATTATTAAATATAGATACAAAATATACACAAAGGTTTTAGCAAACAGGATGAAAGAGTTGAAGACGGAGTGGATACATTTAGACCAGGTGGGTTTTATCCTAGGGAGGGAAGGAAGGGATAATGGATTAAGATCATTGCTTCTTTTACAAAAAAGTAAGAAAGAGAGTCACCTAATGTTAGTTCTGTTGATTGATGCCAAAAAAGCATTTGATAGGGTAGATTGGGGATTTATGATTAATAGACTAGATGTACTAGGAATTGGCCATAAAATGGTACAATGGAGAAAAAGGTTATATAGCTGTCCATCAGCAGCAGTAAAGGTTAACGGTACACTGACTCAGTCTTTAAAACTGTATAACGGAATAAGACAGGGATGTCCACTCTCCCTCTATTTGTTATATCCTTGGAACCATTTTTAGCAACTGTATGAAGGAATATAGATGTAAAGGGAATCTCGATAGGAGACGTGGAACATAAGGTTGCAGCATATGCAGACAACATGTTATTCTACATTGTAAACCCCAGGGTAACATTACCCAACCAAATTAAAGTTTTAAAATATTATGGAGAGTTATCAAACTTGAAAATTAATCCAACGAGATATTAAATATAAATGTGCCGAAGATAGATAAACAGATACTACAGAATGCTTTCCCTTTTGTATGGAGGGAAAAGGAATTGAGCTATTTAGGTGTAAAGTTAACCCCTTCCTTAAAGAACATATAGCAGATAAATTATATTCTATTAATAAATGAGATAAAGGATGAGTTGAGCAAAATATCATTAGGATCACTCTTGTGGATTGGCTGTATAAATATGTTAAAGATGGCAATAGTCCCAAAGATCCTGTATAAATTTCATATGCTCCCAATATATTTACCGGGGTCATTCTTTGAGACTATTAAAAGGATGATACTTAAATATATATAGGTAAATAAAAAACCAAGAGTTAAATATGAGGTTTTGTGTAAAGATAGAATTAATGGGGGTTTAAATGTGCCAGATTTTAGGAGATATTACTGTTTGGTGCTGATCTCACGAATAGCAGACTGGATATACAATTCACGGGGGGGGGGGGGGGAAGTTGGGTAAAGATAGAAAGCACGTTGAGTGAGTCACAATTAGATAAGATTATCTGGCTTCCACAACAGTTTAAATCTTTTTCTGAAAACACAAGTATTTTAACATGGAATGCTTTTAGGGTATGGGATAGAATTCATAAACAAAGGGGGTGGGAGTATATCTCACTGCTAATACCACTGGGGGGAACAGAATTCTTCCCTCTGGGGAAAGAAAATATTGCAGGTAAATGGATCAAAGATGGGAATGCACATTTAAAAGATATCACTAATAAGAGGGAATTGTGTTCTTTCTTGGATTTAAAAAACAAGAAATAATTATTTTTTATGTTGGATGAGTGGCGTTATTACCAATTAAGACATTTTGTTGCAGCGCTGCTACAGCTACTAAGAGCAGTGGAGGACATCTATCCATTTGAACAACTTTTTAGTTTGGAGACCATGCAAAAACATGTTACCTCCTGCATATATAAGATCCTTACTGGCATATCTGGATTGATCTCTCCACCGTTTTTGGAAAAGTGGGAAAAGGAGCATGGGACAAAATTAAATGAACAAGAAAAAAAGAAAATATTTAATTTAACACACGGTGCAGTAGATATGAATACAGTAGAATGAATTATAAATGTTTAGTAAGATGGTACATTACACCTAGTGTGGCAAATAATCGGCGACCAGAGAGTTCACCTCTCTGTTGAAGGGCGTGTGGGGTGAAAGCAACAATGGCACATATATGGTGTGATTGTCCCAAAATACAGGAAATTTGGCAAGGAATAATACAACAAATACACAAGATAACAGGGATTAATATACTGAAGGACCCCTGGGTCTGCTTATTCCACAAATCCGAGTTTACAGTGAAACAATATAAGAACACGATGGTAATTTATTTAATAAATGCGGCGAAAGGATTGATCCCTTAATTCTGGCACATACAGGAAACCCTGAAAATAAAAGATTGGATAAATAGAGTGGAAATTATATAGGATGGAGGAACTATACCATATTGGAAAGGATAAAATTTAAATGTTTAGGAACATTTGGGACAGATAGAAGGATTTTAAAACATCTAAAAGATTTTTAGAACTGACTGGTGTGTAAAGGAGGGCTAGAGACAAGATAGAAATTATGGTTTTCTTCTTTAAGTTTTTTTTTTTGGTAGGTAGGTAGGGAAGGAGAGTGGTGTTATGAAGAAAGATGTCAGGAGCAAAATAGGGGAACAGGAAGAAGGAAAAAGTGGAAAGAGATGACGGGGGGGGGGGGGGTTGGGGGGTTTGAGGGGAAGGGATTTTGTAAAACCTGATATGGAGATTCTGTGATTGTAATGCTTGAAAAATGTGTTGTATTTATAATATAAACTTAATAAAAAAATATATTAAAAAAATAAAGAAAGAAAAAGGGAAAAGATTTATTTTTTTTTCATGTAAAGATTAGCTGAATGTAAATAATTTTACCTGTGTATATAAATTTATGAATACCTTGTCTCTATGTTATATGTACATAGAATCGGTCATTTTTGAGTTACATAAAAATCTCTGCTTACTGCTTTTCAGTGCTTCACAATGGTGGTACGTTACTGTTCCTTCTTATGATGCAAATCTTTGAGTCAGCTGACTCTCTCAGAAACAATTCACTCCCTGTGCAGACGATACTTTACAGCACGTGTCAAACACAAGGCCCGTGGGGCCAAATCCAGCCTCCCAGACCATGTCTTTCTCTCCTGCAGCCGCGGCATCCCCCCGCCCCCAGTCTCAGTCCCCATCTTGTCTCTGGAGTTGGTTGCAGAGAGGACAGAACTCCGTGCAGCTGCAGCACCCCCTCATCTCCACCTCCCCTGGTCTCAACATTCAGCAGACTCCAGCAGCTGACTTCAGTCCTCCTTGGTTCCTCCTCCAGACTCTGCACTGCTTCCCAGCTTGGCCCCCAGATTCTTTCTGGCAGCAGCAAAAGGTATGGGGGTATACTGTGATGTAAAGGAGGGTGGGGGACTCTTGACTTCTGATTGTGGCAGGCTCTTAACACCTGATGTAATGGGGGGGGTTGCTCTGGACAGCTAGTTTTACAGACATAATTGGCCCCTTAAAGACAAACATAATGATGATGAAGCCTGTGATGAAATTGAGTTTGACACCCCTCTTTTTACAGTATCTCAACAGCTGGTAAAGTCAAAACTGTTGCAGCTAATCCGCTCGGCCTCTATTGGCTAACTCAACAAAAATAAAACTCTACATGTAATACAAGAAAAATGTGAAATACAGTGCTGTATATATAAACAACCATGTGAACATGCAAAAGTCATGTCAAAAATATGTCAGTAAATGCTGCAAAATCATCTCAACGTATCCACTAACCGAAGAGTCACTTTTGGTTTAAACACAGCCATTTTTACCGGCAGTCACAGTTAAGCATTTGCATCATATATTTCATAAGGATAAAATGAAACACACAATGATTACCACCTGAGAAATGGAACATTTTAGAAATAACCAAGTTTATTATAAGCCTGGTAGAAAAGGCACACAGATCACATCCAAAGCACAAAGTATTAGTATGAACAGTATGTGATCACTGGGCTGAATGTTTAGAGAGGAACGACTGACAGAATTGAGCTTGCTAATGGTTCATGAGCAGTGTATGAGGAAATGAAGCACTGTCAGACAGACATAATCAGCCAAAGGGAGCAGTAAAACTAGCAGAATCGGCCAAATTCAGAGTTACAATGAAATGACAGTGTTTACTTTAGTACTGTGTTAACTTTCACAAATGTTGACCACCAATTTTTTAGTGCTACTAAGTATACCTATAGAGGAAGACAGCTGGAGCTGAAACTCAACCACTCTTCACTTGCCCTGCCACTCTTGACTTATATCCAGCAGTAAGGCTTATGTCACACTCATTTTTCCATTGTTTTGGAGACCTAAATTCAGTTCATGCTCATACGTCAGCATTATTGGAGCTCCATTAACTTAGCATGGAAGTGTTGCTTTACCGGCAGCATCTCATGTAACCCTGAGTCTCTCCCAATGGCCCTTGTGCATTAACTGGGAGGGCAAATATAAAATTCTAGCTGAAAATGCCATAAAATTTGTAGAACAACTTATATCATTGCAAGCAACCTTTGTGTTCCAGTTGGGTGTCCTCCAAGTGCTATATTATTAAAACGCAATTTAAGTATTTTTTTTCTTTTTATAGTTCTGCACTACCATATGTTATGGGTATTAAATGATTTTGACTTCAAAATACCTTAAAATACCATTTTTTCCTCAATGAAAATGATCTTCCTGTGCACCCTCTACAGTTCTCTGTGCCGGCATAGAAGATTAATACACACACCACTCATCACAGGTTTCCTCACTTGTAGCAGTAACGCCCCATTCACACTTGCCCTGGATGAAGATTGTCTGTATCCAGGGATGACCATGCACAGGTTATGGCTGCATGAGCAATTGCATGCGAATAGCTGCGGGCACTGTCAGGCTCCCTTTGATCTGTTGCCGCATGGCACCCGTTTCCACCACTCTGGGTTTGGGGTTCTGAACCCGACTCCCTTTCAATCAGCCAAGGGCGGCGGAGGCTATCACCCGTCCTTTCCGAACGGTGTTTGCCTATTTCTCAGGACCGACTGACCCATCTTCAACTGATGTTCACATGGAACTCTTGTCCACTGCAGCCTTGAAAGTTCTTATTTGAATATTTAATACTACCACCAAGATCTGCACCTTTGGTGACCCTGCCAGGGGCTTCCGCACCCAACAAGGTGGCCCTCCTACAGCGACAGCTGGGTATGGGCCCGATGCTCCAGCACCATCGGTTTTCAGGGCTAGTTGATTAAGACCCACTTGAAACCAGTTGTTCATCAGAAAAGCTAGTGCCGACACAAAAGCATTAATGAAAATCATGGGCATAATATGAGAGGTCTATGTAAAATGGTGGTATCCACTGAAGAAATGTTGCCACTATAATCATAGAAAGCACAACTGAACATTAGTGCTGAGATCAGAATTACAAGGTTAACACAACCACATCACCTAATGGATGATGTTCCCTTGCTGCCCCAGAAAGCTGCAGAATCTTGCCAGCCAGAAAGGAATCAGCTCAATTAGCAAGAATAAGGTCTCCTAGCAATGTTGTTGGCAGCATCAAGCTGGCCTGTGTAAAATGGCTCTATGCATGTAGGTGTAAGAATGTTACAAACTGGATTTTAATATTTAATTGCTTTCAGGTTGTGGATGGCAGTGCCTAGTTTGCAGTGTGAAAACTTGGTCCTCTGAACACTGCGTACTTGCCAATGGTCACTGATGCACCAGGACATTCATGGGCTCTCTGCCGACTAGGCAGGATGTAAGCGGGTCTAGGTTATAAGACATAACAGAAAAAATTGGGGTTGATGGTTTTAGATGGATTAAAGGCCTGAATTGCCCTAGAACCTGTCATGTTGGATAGTTTACACTGGTATTAGGCCAGTACATCAGAGAATTAAACGCACATGTATACATTACTTTCAGTACTATTTCACCTCTAAATATTTACATTCTATACCACATGCATTCTATCAGTTCATTTAGTGCTCACACCAAGGTTAACTTCACCCACAGGACTTACAAATATAGCTATATAAAACTAGATTAGAACATCCTACAATCAACATTAATCTGTACTAAATATATTTGCTATTTATCTCATTAAAAAAAATTAATTTTGTATTTCTAGTGTTTGGCAGAACATGCCAATACTCATACGTACGTCATATAGCTTTAGCAGCAGTTTTAGGTTCAGCTTAATGTAAACATTTTTCAGTGCTTAGTATTATATCAAAATGTCACAGTTATTGTTTACAACATACGTAGGCTCATCGTATCCAATTTTTTAAAACCATTTGCAACATAATTTCTTAATTGGCTGCACTGGGGGCATATGATGTAGATTATTATTGGCAGGGCGGATACATTTTATACATATATACAAATTTTTGGAGTGCTTTCATGCAAAAGAAAAACAAAATAAAAAGGTAAAATCACCATATAATGAAATAGCACCACCATCATGTTGTGAAAGCAATGAAGACATCACTTACAAGGATAAGTGTGGATACATACTGTAATATCTCACTTTCATGAGTCCCATTTATAGAGTGATGATTATTCTATTTCTTTTTTTTTTACTTTAATCACATCAGACTTTGTCACAAATTTTTCTGAATTAAAAATACACAACATATGGGCCTCTGGTTGCTCTGGCTAACCTTAGAACAAAACACTCCACAATCTCTTACTTGAAATAGTGTACTATGAAGTGGCGATTTTACTTTGCTTATATAAGTATAATATAAAATAGAATATAAAATATTTTCACACATCAGGGTTGGAATTCTTTTTTCTTGGGTGATTTAAATTAGGCACAGCATTTTGTGGTGCAGGAACTTTAAAGCCAATTAAATTTACACTGAAAAAGCCAAAAGAGCACACCTATATAAATCCCCTTAATAACCCTTAACCCCAACCTATCCCTAATAAACTTAACTCATAACTTAACAATATATTACCAATCATTTCAACAAATATCTTATTATATTTTATATTGTATTTTGGGCATGTCATTTACCTATAAAAACCTCCCCATTTGCAGACATCCAAAAGCTCTAAAACTGCTGCTTGGTGCCACCATCTTGAATGTGATGTCAACAGCCCCAGCAGACTTAGCTGTCACTCAAGGGACACTAAAGATTTCCACTTGCTCATCCCCTAACAGCTACATAAAAGGTTATGTAGGCAGGTAAAAGGTATGGGTGGAGTAGCTGAGTCTGCACAAAGAAGTAAATAAAACATTTGTGAAAAAAAGCATTTCAAATACTAGATTTTTCTGTGCTTTACCTGCAGATTCTTAAAGTGGTTGTAAACTTCAAACGTGAAATATGAACAAAGCATATCCCTCTATAATGTGTGCTTGTCTCAATGCAGAACACTAAGTGTAATTTCTGTCCGCTGCCTCATTCCTCTGCTATCAGCATGAGTCACTTCTGATGAGTTTTCCTGACACCAAGAGAGAAATGGTGACAGGGGAAGGCACAACCTGGGATTGACAGCCCCAGCTCTGTTCCTATGTGCTGTGTGAAAGGGAGTGGGGGTGTCTCTTCCCTCCAATCAGCTCTCGAAGCTCGCCAGAGTGTAAATCCAGCTCCACGCATCCTTCTTTTCAGAGCTGAGAGATCCAGTGTAAATTCTGCACTTTGAATGGATGTAGGGCAAAGACGTCACAATTTAAGTAGGAGGACTTGTTTCATCTCTGTGTAGGACCTAAGGCAAGTCACTTCACTGGGTATATGTGAGGGTTTACAACCACTTTAAGTTAGTAACAGTGGGGTTGACTTATTAATGGTAAACAGAGTTCACTTTGCAAGGACATTTTCCCCAGAGCTTAGTACATGTGGTGAAATTTCACTATACAAAGTGTATCCAATCATGTCCAAGAAAAATTAAAATAACAATATCATATTTGCTATACATATAGCTTAGTCAATGAGGCATAGCTCTTCTGACTTTCATCATCCAATCATATGCAAGCAAATATGATATTGATGGTTTATTTATTTAATTTATTTATTACGGGTACTTATATAGCGTTGTCAATTTACACAGCACTTTACATATATATAGTACATTCACATCAGTCCCTAACCCTCAAGTGGCGTACAATCTAAAGTCCCTAACTTACATTCATACATACATATACTAGACAGAATCCAATTAACCTACCAATTTTACTTGCACATGATTCGATGATGGAAGTCAGAAAAGCTATAGCTCATTGACTAAGCTTTTGGGATAATTCCCTTACAGCATTCAACTTACTTTGCAAAGTCAACAGTCTATTTGCCTTTAGCAAAGCAACCCCTATTTCCCTTTAAGGTTACAGGTTACATTAAGCATTAGGCTACATTTTAAGGTTAGGTTAAGGGTAGGGAGCAGCTAAGGGTTAAGTGTTAGGGTTTGGTTAAGGGCTAATTTACAGGAAAGGTTCAGTCTTGGGGCTTGGATGAGGTGAGTTTTAAATATTAGGGCCTTTTCACACAGGCGGCATCAATTCCAGTCTCCATCTTTGTCCTTTCAGGATTTTCCTTCAGCCTCAAACTAGACCCATATTAGTTTTATGGGCAGGCAGATGTAGACATGTGTCACATTTAGGGTCACAAAAACAGAATACGATGCAAACTTTTCTATTTATTTTCTGACTTTGATCAACTCAGATCTGATTGGACCACCCATGTGAAAGGACCCTTATGGTAAGCTATAGAGTCAAGTTATGTTTAGGGATTGGAAGGTTACTTTACATCTCCACTTGCTCTCTGCACTGAAAATCCTACACCCCCCACCCCAGAACTACCTGTTGCCACAATCTTGGAACCAAATCCAACTTATCGAATATTCACCTATTCCGAGGAATACTGATTCCATGAGGAACCATAAGGAATACTGGTATCAAGAGCAATTCTGATAACAATTTGAAATTAAAATAATGTTCCAGCAGCTTATCAATGCTGCATATAAATTGTTTAACTGGAGGATTCTTTAAAAAGGAAGGCAGTATTAGGAAGACCATGGTCTGCCACACAATACATGAATATATACTGAGCCAAGCAAGCCTAAACTGGATTATCTGGGCTGCTTTTGGCCAGTACAGCATTTATAGCCTGTAGCACAGCTATCAAAATTGCTGTTCATTGCCCGAAAGGTGAAGATGAGTGGTAAGCAACTGCGTCAGCCCAGTTTATAAAGAATGATAAGCAATTATTCTTGTAACTAAGATAAATATCTGCTCATGGTTCTAATGATGAATTTGTACTTTTTTTGTTTCCAATATATTTAAATGGTCAGCTGTCAGTTGTCTGAAAAAACCCATTTCAACAAGTACAGGACTTTCTGCTTGTGATCAAGTTTGAAATGACAATTTCTAAAACATCTGTTATTTTTACAAAAATATCTAATGTGGAAGTGTCAGATTTCTGTGCTAATAAGATGAAATCAGAAATATGTAGAATGCAAATGGATGTTGAAACAAAGACAAAATAATACAAAAAAAATGTACTGAAGTAGAAATAAACGGTTAATTTTTAAGTAAGCATAATAATCTATTTAAACAACCAGTGGAATAGGAACTTTGAAAATAACATAGTCTCTCTCCCAAAAATAGAAAATGATTTTAGTAATGAAATTCTAAAACATTGCAGTTAAAAAAATATTCACAGTGAGTTTAACATTAACATGGACATTTTACAATTAAAAACTATTAACAAACATGAATATACTATTAAAACACCCAATGCTATGTATGTATGTAATATATATATATATATATATATATATATATATATATATATATATATATATACACACATACACACACATACACACACATAATGGCTGTATAGCTGCTCACTTACATAAGATATATCTAAATCAATGGAAGCCAGTCAAAACTGAGCTTATGTAAAATCTAAATATTCAGTCTTAAATTATAATAGTTATGCAGCTTACACTGGAACTTTAAACAAAAAATAAATTCTCCTGCGCTCTTATGTAAATGGATAAAAATAAATATCGATACTAAAAAGCAACTAACATCCAATCCTATACCATAAGGTCTAAATCACATATATATATATATATATATATATATAATAATGATGCAGCGCTAATATACATTTTCAACAAACATGTATGATAACATATAATATAATAGATAGATCAGATAAAAAAATATAAAGTCTAGAAATTAGACATAAAAGTGATCACACAGCAAGAGTGACCCCAATCCAAATGTGGATATATTAAACGTGACCCCCAAGTCCCTGATGGGACACAATAATAGCAAAAAAAAATGATGTGAATCCCTACTAGGGATCAGAACAGCACACTATGTGAGACACACATCACACATAAAGTGACTTAAAAACCCATAAATAAGTGTTGTGATCTTCCCGTTCATGCACGATGTGGATGTCAAAAAACACCCTCAGTGTGATCCCCAACAGAATGGCTAGAATGGCCTCTCACCTCCACTTCATGACCCTGCAGGGCCACAAAGCAAAAAAATTCCTCTAGATCCTCAGAGTAGCCAATCTATCATTAGGATGATGCTAACAGGTAATAATTATTCTCCATTCCACTGGACCGGTTTGCAGGCAGCTTAGCACTCTCATAGGTACCATAAATCATATGCCCATATAACAGAAAGAGAACAAAATCTCCATAGTGTAATACTGTTTAATGGCATATAAATAAAATAAGCCAAAGGTGCACTCACATGTATATAGCTTGCATGGAGTAAAGCGCTTTTTCTTCATGCAGTACACCTGGCATATTGTATTCCACCTGGTTACAAGCTGTATACTGTGCTCATTGGATTCTACCTTGATATATACTGGACTTTTCTCCATGCAAGCTATATACATGTGAGTGCACCTTTGGCTTATTTTATTTATATGCCATTTATATGCTATTATTGTGTCCCATCAGGGACTTGGGGGTCACGTTTAAAATATCCACATTTGGATTGGGGTCACTCTTGCTGTGTGATCACTTTTATGTCTAATTTCTAGACTTTTATTTTTTTATCTGATCTGTCTATTATATTATATATTATCATACATGTTTGTTGAAATTGAAATTGTATATTAGCGCTGCATCATTATTATATATATATATATACACTGGAACTTTATGACGGTTCTGAAATTCTGCCTTAGATCTGTAAAATTTAAAAAGCAGTTTTACTGTAATGTTCACTTCAATCCCTGCAGTACTGCTTCCCTATCACTAGGTGCTTCCAATCTAGCAGCTTGAATGATTGTGCACTTTATCCACATGATGTCATAGACCTATCCCTGGGGCACCTTCATACATACATGCATTATGGTTGTATAGCTGTTCAATGACATAAGATAAGTCTAAATTAAAGGAAGTCAGTCAAAACTGAGGTTATGTAAAATTGAAATATTCAATTTTAAATTATATTAGTTATGCAGCTTAAAGTGGAACTCTACAATGGTTTTGACATTCTGCCTTAGATTTGTAAAATAAAAAAATAAAAAAGTCTGAAGCTGTTCCCTGCAGTACTGCTTCCCTATCACTAGGTACTACCAGTCTAGCAGGTTGAATGATCATGAGCTTCATCAGCAGGATATCAAGGACCTGTACTTGGGGCACCATCATAATGCAGCCCAGGCTCACCGGAAGGAGCATCCATTATGTCAAAAGAAGAGAAAGAAAGACCTGTAACGTTATCAGCCTGGCTTGATGGGTATATATAAGGTTCTAAAGGGAAAGAAAAACATTCAGAGAGGTCTCTGGGGTTTGGGAGGCGTATGGAAAATATAACTCAGCTTAAATGCTAGCCATAAGCATTATGCCATTCAGTTGATAACAGAAAGTAATCATTTAATACAACAAAGAATAGACTGATTTGGTGATGTTTAACTGGATGTTCCACCAAGACTCAACCCTTCCTGGTTGATGAAACACTGATTCTTTATTGCTCTAAACGATCCTTTAATATGGTTCATGGAACATATGATTCTTTCATCAAAATAATGTATTAGATTATTGTATTGTATTGTAATGTGCATGGCCAGCATTTACTTACTCTGGCACCCTAGCATTTGTAAGGTTACCTAAATTCTTCTAGGAGCTGCCTTTGACAAGGTAAGTAAAAAAAGTGAGAAAATATAAAAATTTCCTATGATTCACAATTATAACAATTTAGGACTGAATATTCAGATTCTTCCATGAACATAGTTGTGACTGGCTCTCAATATAACTATGGCTTTATGACTGTTGGTGCCATAGTTTTCCTATGGTTGTGATACATGCACAGTGAAACCTTGTTAAAGTGGACCTGTGTGGACTTCCTACTATCTAACTTAAGTGTACATACCCAGTAGTTCTAGAAGTATCACTTTGGAATGAAGCACGGAGTGCCTCTTGCCAAAAATGATATCACTAATGATTAGCAAGTTGTTAGTAAATTGTTGGTTTACAAAGAAGGATGCCTCCTGCGTATGGGTGACATATACGTCCTAGAGGCCAAATTCTCCAGGAGTGATTTCAGTTTTGGCAGATAGGCCACAAACCACCTCTTGCATTCCTTCAACCTGCCAGCAATGGCCCAAAACTGACATATCAGCTTTAATAAACTTGGCTTATACAGTGGTAAACTGTAACCTGCATTAAGCATTTTATTATGAAAACATAGGTATTGGATCAATCATATAAATCCAGAAGCACATAAAATACACAAAATATGCTGTAAAACGTTCAAGTAAAAAATCCAGTAATGCAGAATAGGCAAATGCTTATGCCTAATCACCTTAAGAGACAAACAAAATAGAAATTTCTTGTTAATACTGCATTAGACCATTTTTGGACCCTCTAATAGCTGCCAGAAAATGCACAATAGTATTATAGTCCTATTTGCAAAGCCAACTACGCATGATATCAGTGCATTGTACAAATGCCCAAGGCTGAAATGTGGATAATTCCTGCCCTAGAGACTACCATGAATCACTGTTTTGCAATTGCAACCAGGATTCATTGCAGCAGAATTTATTCTGGTCTGATGTACTGTACAAAAGAGAAAGCCTTACCAAAAAAGCCAAAAAGTGTCATATAAACAAAAAAATAGAAGTATTATATACTGTAACAATAGCCTTTAATGGCAGTTCTCAAAACACAGTGAAACACCAGACAGAAAAGATTATATTTGCTTGATAACCCTGCTATTAATTAGAGCGTATTAAACCCAAACCCAAATATGTAATATATTGCAGCTTACCAATTAGATGTGGTGACTGCATTATTTTCTTTTTTTAGGCTTTTCCCCTCAGTTTTCACCTGGTGATCTGCCCAGTAACACACCTCCTGTATTAGAGTGCCTTTACTTTAGATCAGTGGTCTCCAAACTACGGCCTGGGGGGCCAGATGCGGCCCTTTTCTTGACTCTATCCAGCCCTTGGGACACTGCTCCTCTAACTGACACCATCAAAGGGGCACTATTCCTCCTGCTAAGACCAATGATGGGGCACTACTCCTCCCACTGACACCATCGATGAGGTACTATTCCTCCCATTGATACCAACCATGGGGCACTATTACTCCTGCTAAAACCAACAATGGGGCTCTATTCCTCCTGCTAAGACCAATGATGGAGCACTACTCCTCCCACTGACGCCGTCGATGAGGCACTATTCCTCCCATTGATACCAACAATGGGGCACTATTCCTCCTGTTAAAACCAATGATGGAGCCATGTTTACTTCCACTGATGCCAAGCCATTTTCTACTCACACTGGCCACAGTACAGCCCCCCTAAATCCTGAAGGACAGTAAACTGGCCCTTTGTTTAAAAAGTTTGGAGACCCCTGTTTTAGATGACTGAGCACAGGGGGGAATCTTTGTACAGCAGCATGGTCAGTCTGGGGAGAGGGGAGTGTTAGATGCAGTAGCAGATCTAGATACACTAACAACCTGAGGCCAAACTTCAGCTAATTCTTTATAATCAGTTACAGCAACAATTGTTTTTCCTTTTCAGATAAACATTTATAAAAAGCTGATCAGTGTAAGCACCTCTGGCAGTGGTAAATGGTTTATCTCAACCCTCTAACTGCTACATCTGCCGGGCAGCGTGACAGCTCAGAAAACTAATGCAGCCATCACATATAGGAATTGGTAAACTGTGGTATAATAAACATTTGCTTTGATAAACTATATATTTATGTAAGTGGTATGAAGATCAGGGTACTCACAGGTATTGGAAAGTGCATAAATAATCCAAAGCTTTATTCTATGACATTTTGGTGGGTCAAAGTTCCAATAAAATTCACCAAAACCCCGGAGAATAAAGCTTTGGGATGTTTATGGTCTTTCAAACACCTGTGAGTGCCTCGATGTTCATGTTTTCTTGTTGGATATCCCTTGCAGTCTTCACCATATATGTAAAAAATAAATTTAACTAAATAAAAACTAAGTTAGCTTCAGAACATTACTGAATTTATATTTAATAAATCAGGCTGGATAAAAATAACAATTATGTGGAATATAATGTGATAACATGATTGCTCAATCTAGTAGTAACACGATTAGAAAAGACGATTGGGGAAAACATGATTGCTAAATTTAGAATTGGAAGTATGACATATATAAAAAGGAATAATTCAATTACACATTAGAACCTGTGAAGAATCAAGAAATGCAGTGACAATGCCCAACACCACTGGACCTGGACCCATAAGGATTTTATTGTTCTTGCAGTAGACAATAGACTGTATCTTCAGAAATAAAACTTTGTTTGATTTTACTAGAAGCAATTTTTTCATATTTGGGGACAATATATTAGGATTTTGTATGGTTGATTGGAAAATTACTGTTATTGTATTGTAACATAATTAATAATTTTTTGATAGATTACACTGTTTGGCTTTAATGAATTGAGTATTCCTTGTTTACACACTTCAGACTGCATCACAATCGTACCCTGTTCATGCGAACCACTGCGGGTGTGTATTTTAACAACACCATGAAATCAGTTCGCAAAACGCGGTGCGATGTGCAGAATCGGATCGCATAGGTGTGAATACCCATGCAATCCGATTTTAGTGTGGACCAAAAAAAGGGTCCTGCACCTTTTTGGTGCAGATGCGGTGCGATTTGAGCCATACAAAATGTACCGCACAGAATTTGCATGTGATTTGCACAGGAATGAGGTGCGGTTCCTGTGCGAATCACATGCAACATGCCGTACCGCAGAAGTGTGAACCCAGGCTTAGAGTTTGTTGCTTTTCACATTATGGGGTTGATTTACTAAAACTATAGAGTGCAAGATCTGGTACAGCTGTGTATGGTAGCCAATTAGCTTATAACTATAGCTTGTTCAGTTAAGCTTTGGCACAAAAAGAAACTGGAAGCTGATTGGTTTCTATGAAGAGCTGCACCAGATCTTGCACTCTCCAGTTTTAGTAAATCAAGTCCTATGTCTCATCGGTGCAGAATGTGGTTGGTGCCCATTTTTCTAGTCCATAACCTGTTACAAAAAACTTTTTGAAGTGACCCATGAACAGGAGAGTCATATCACTGTGGTCTCCTGCCACTATACCTCAGAGAACAGCGCAACACAAGCTTTGCAATATTGGTCATTTAGCGTTAGGTTAGATGTCATACTGCAGACCAACAATTACGTATAATCTGAGCTTCCTGGTGTCTCCAATCATCCATGAAATACCATCTCCCACATAGTGCAGGGTTTAACGTCTGGGGTCCTAAAAACACTGACCTTCAAGACTATGTAATCTTAGCAATGATCATATTTGTCACAGGCGAGAACACGACTGTTCCTTTTTTCTGTGACACCAGGCCATTTTCATCAAAAGCCCCACAAATAAAGCCCCATACTTATGAGTAGCGTGTAAAGCATTCTTGCCTCCCACGGTACAGCTTGGAACCAATCTCAAGGAACTGTCACATGGGATTATTATTATTATTATACAAGATTTATATAGCGCCAACAGTTTGCTCAGCGCTTTACAATATAACAGGAGACAATACAGCAACAGTACAATTCAATACAAGAGGGATAGGAGGGCCCTGCTCCTCAGAGCTTACATTCTAGGAGATGCGAAGACCTATGCAAATACTGACTTTCAAAAAGTCATTATGTACATAAAATTTCCAGGTGGCTACAGCAGTGACTGTGGGAGGGGGAACAGGATAATGAAAGAGCAGACAGCTTATGCTGCCCTACTATTCTAAGTTACTTTTACTTTTTCTGCTTTCTCAGTTGCAGTTTCACTTTCAGCCTTTTTTTTTTTTTTTTGCAATCTGCTAACATTAAGGCCTAATGCACACAGGATGCTTTTTTTCCTCCCCTGGACACAGCTAAAGCCAATGTGTTTGTGCACATCAAGTGTCTGGGCATTCATTCCATTGGCCAGAATATGAATTTATTCTGCCCATTGGAATGATTGCTTAACTGCATTTACAGGCTTCAGGCACTTTTTGCAGCAAAGTGCTCCTCGCCTGAATGTGTCGGCACTGTTTTCTTTTTTTTGTCCTTTCTCTAAACGTTTGTAAACAGGGCTGAAACGAGAGGTGGAGGGGGAACCAAGGAGATTGCCTGATGCTACAAGACATAGTGACAGCAGCATCACTACTCTTGTCCGCTTGGTGTGGGTAGGGACAAGCCAAATCTTTGGAGGAGAGAGCTGGGAGGAGGTGTGGGCTGTGCTCTCTCTCCCCCTCTAGTTCCACACTCCAGCCGCTGCAGTGCTCCTGGACCAGAACTGTCAAGACTCATGGGAGGGGGATTTCACTGGGGGTAGGGGGGATTTGTACTGGGAGGAGGGGGATTTTTTGTTTGGGGAGAATTATGACTTGAAAAGGGAATTTATGCTTAGGGGTAAGTGTGCAAATTTGTGCTTGACTTTTTTTTTTTTTTTTTAAGGGGGGAGGGGGATTTTGCTGACACAGTGTTCATACATCTTTGGGGGGGGGGTGCAGTTTGTCATCTTTGCCCTGGGCACCAGATGACCTTGTCATGTCTCTGCTTGTAAATGCCTATGTGTACACAGAAACATAGGCAAACATAGAGGGGTGGTTAGAGGCACAAAAAGTAAAATACCCTTGAAAGTGATGCCCAGTGTGCATGAGGCCTAAACAGCATTCAGCTGTACGGTACAGATTAAAGTGTGGGTGAAGGGAGGGGGTCTCTATTCTTCTGGTCACTTTGCATGTTGCAGGCAAATAAGGAAGATGCAATAACTTATTACAAAACTGTATTTTCGCTTGTGCATCTGGTACTCCAAAGAGCCCCATTACTTTCCAGTAAGATATTTATTTTTGTGTTCATGAGTAACGCAACAGATTCCTGCCTCTGAAATAACATACACTCCTGGAGGGTACATGCCTCCATGCTTGCAGTGACAGAAATATTAATTGTGGGTTGTGATGGGTTTGATTGAAACAGTGGTTCTGGAATGGCATTTCTTCATAAGCAGCAGTGACGTACGCACAGAAGTATCAAGAATATAACAGTTATGAGTCATCAGTTGCATTATTCTTTTGTAAAGCAGACAATATTCCCAAATGTACAAAAGCATATCTGTATGAAATAGGCAGTAACAATTAAAGTCTAAGACTACCTTTTGCAAAAAAAATAAATAAATGCACATACATTTGCAGAAAATTTAGCATTTATCATTTTGTTGTAATTTAGCCTGCAAAGCACTGCAACAACCATGACCAGTGGATCAAACATGCAATGCCAGGCTCTTGCAGACTCCTCCAGCTCTATGTCCATACTGAGGTACAGGCTTCCAATTACAGAGCTAGCTTTGTTAAAGTGATATTAAACACACACTTTTTAATTTACATCGGGGTCAATTCAAAGAGATAATCACCGCATGGATTTTTGAGTTAAAATAACTCATGCAGTATTTATTTCAAAAGTAGTCAATTCACTAAAAAATGTGCATTATTGCACGAATGCTTTAAATTATTATTATTATACAGTATTTATATAGCGCTAAAAGGTTTGCTCAGCGCTGTACATTATAGTGGGGGACAGAACATGAGACAATACAATAACAAAACAAAACAAAACACGAGGGGGTCAAGGGGCCTGCTCTTTTGAGCTTACAATCTAGGAGATATTTGTTTTGCGATATTTAGCACTTAAATTTTGCGTTATTTTTGGTGTTTTTTCACAATTTTTATTTGCAGGCTAACATTGCACCAGAATGCACTGTAAAGCTATGAAAACATTGTAGTGTGCTTTCATTCACAAAATGATCTCCCTCTAAAGAAATGTTACAATTTATTTTCATTCCTGAGCTCAGAGGAGAACATTTATACACAGATACATTGTATACTTTTCTCTTTATGGCCAGTGCAGAGTTAATCTAATTGTTATTTTGTACATTTCTAAAATACCGCCAGCAAACACCTGGTGATAAATAACAAATGTGTGTGTTTTTTAATGAACTGACTTTAGTGATTTATCTCAAGTTTTTTTGCGGTATTTATCTCACTATTTTAACAAACGTTGGTATTTACCTCACATTCGATATTTTACTTTGATGAATTGACTTTTTTTTAATCTCATGCGATAATTTATGCAAATTAGTCACGTGACCATGTTATCGCATGCGGTAACCTTTAGTGAATTGACCACATTGTTCCTTCTGTTTCTGTATGTGGATGATGGCACTGTAATTATTTTAATTGGAAAAAAAAAGCATCTAAGTACCTTTTCCCTAATCGATATACAGCTGTCCCATGATCCAGCTCCTTCCCAGCCTGTCTGCAGGGAAACATAAGCAGGAGGAGCTTCTAGGTCTCTGCTGCTGGTCACATGTTCAAAATTAGACAAAATAGCCTTTGGTATACAGAGAAAAAGTGAATAATTAATATCAAAAAACTGTTTAAAATTGTCTTACAAATATATATTTGAAATCAAATCTTTATTATTTTTTTGGCAATAAGATAGTGTGGGTGGATTTCTGCCAGCCACAAGCTGTATCACACCCCTCCAGCTTGGGCGCCTTAGAACAGAGAGGTGAAGCCTCCATCAATCAAGATTTAATATCCCGCCCCCATTGCTTAGCTGGTCAGTGGGTGGAGGGAGGGAGTGGGCTGTCATTTACCACTGTGTAAACACCCACTTGTGTGACTCCATAGTTACATGGGCTGCTCAGATGTGATAGGGAGGAAATGCTCAGCACAGAAACTCACTGAAAACTGAGCATGTGTAGTACTGACAACACTGCTCTGCAAAATCCCTAGCTGCAATGGGGACTTGGACAGAAGAGGAAGATAGAGAACAGCTGGATCAACCAGGTTTGTTGCAGAATATAGAAAACAAATCTCATATCTCATTTTTTATCTATCTATGGACAACTTTAGTAACCACTGACAACTATTTTTTCATGTGCCTGCAAGGGAGGGGATTCTTCCCACTGACCACCAATGTAAATCAGCTTTCTTTTCCACTGATCACCAGTACAAGGGGGAACTTCATCACTGTAAGGGGTCACTTTTCCACCAAACTCACTGAATGTGGAGGAGAACTATAGTCTTCCCTCCTCAGTGGGGCTCTGAAGGACAATGGCATGTTACAAATTAAATTTCCACTGAAAATAGAGTGCAGGTGTATTAAGCCGGCCATAGATGGTTTGAATCTTGGCTGGTTCAGCAGCGAACCAGGGCTGGCAGAGTGCTGTACAAACATCACAGCATCTTGTCTAAGCACTTCTCTGAAGAGCCCTCAGCCCTGATGCAAGCTATGAGCTGACATTTGGAAGGAGTTAAAGCAGAGTTTCAGCCGTTTTCTTATTAAAAGCTACAAAAACTGCTGCTGACTTTTAATAAACACACACTCACCTGTCCCGGAGTCCAGCAATGTTCTCACCACAGCCGTCCCTTCTCCCCTCTACAGCACCGGCATCTCTACTGTGGGCACCAGGCTATGACAGCTTGCAGCTTCACAGCCGGGTGCCCATTGCGCATGCGCGAGTCGTGCTGCACCTCCTAATTGGTCCAGCAGTCTCCTGGGACCAGTGAAAGTTCCCAGGAGACTGCGGGAGGAAGGAGGGGGCTGATCTTCCGGCTCACTTCACCGCGGCAAACTGAGCCAGAAGTGGGAGCAGGTACCTGTCAAAACCAGGCATCCGCTCCCCCCCAAAAGTGGGGGGGGGGGGGAGGAGGCAAATAAGTGGAGCTTCCACTTTTGAGTGGAAATCCGCTTTATGTAAACATCAAAAAAACCTTGCTAAGTGGGTGTCAGTCTGCAGGAATGGGTGTTCTTCTGGCAGGCTGCATTTGCATTCAGACTTCCCTAGGTAATACCCACACGATTCAGAGCTTCCATGATTGAAAGCACAGAAATTCAATGAATGAAAGGGGGATGGGTTCAAGAGAAGTACAGGGAGAGTAATGCCCCGTACACACGATAAGAAAATCATAGAAAAACTTTTGCGGAACCACTGATCGAACGATTTTCTCTTTGTTGATGAGCAGGATGTTTTAACCGATAACAATATTGTAAAGGAAAAAATCTGGATCAACAACAGTGAAAAATGTCATTTCGCATACGAACAACCGATCTATGAGGTGGTATGACAGTCGTACGAAAAAAAATCTATCAAGCGCTATCACGCATGAGCGGAAACAGATGACTCTGATGTTTATGTCCAAGGAACCTTCGTAAGCAGGAACAAAAAATCCAAATGTTAAAAAGTAGATTGGTCTAATGAGATAATGAAACCAGAATTCTGCATATTACATTTTATGTATCACTATTTATGTACATAGGTAATGTAATAAACTATATTATACTTATTGCTGTTAATTGTGTATATCGTTCGTTCTGGCGTGGCTACAAGGTCACACGCACACTGCATCACTTTCGCTTGTATGGAATACGTCAACACTACGTATTGCCAGATGAACGATTTGTTTTAGATTGGTTAATGTGGGCCACGATTTTGACTAAGGAACGAACGCCTCTTGTTCGTCAGATGACCGAGCGGTCGATTTTCTAATTGTATATTCCCACCTTAAGGTTGGGGAATAAAGAGCTTGATGATGCCGATCAGACTGACTTGCTGCAGCTTCTAATGCACACTATGAGAAGCTCACAGTGTGCAATGAAATCTATGAGCATTTTCAGCACAGGAGAGGAACCTGTACAGCTGTGTAAGACTGAAGAGAACGCTGCAGTTCAGCTTTATGCATTTATGTATTTGTGAATACTGCAAATTCATCATGTCATATTGTTTATACAAATCTGAACCTCAAGCTATGCTGACAGTATTGCTGATTTGGATAAAAGGTAGCAGAGAAGATGATAGAATACCATTGCTGAAAAAAAATTGCTGCTTACATTAGCCTAGGCATTTAGAAAGGCAATCCCTGCAATTCTTCCAGACAGCTTGATCATGTGACAAAATACTCATTTTAGTAAAGTTCATTTATTCAGCTGTCCAGCAAGCTCACAATAGGGCTAGGTTTACACATACAGCAATGCTTGCCACCCCTCTGAAAAGTGAGTGGTGAATTGCTTTTTAGAGGCATTTGAAAGGTGACAAGGAGGCAGTATGTCTCCCTCTGACAATCTGTTTTAACATTGCAAGGCCTTATTCACATGGGCCGTACTAAAGTGTACACCCATGGTGTTCCGTGTTTACCTGCAACAGGGATGCACAGGTGTCCCATTCGGGTTATGGGAATGCAGTGGCTGCACAAACACAGGCGCTGCTCCAATCTGACATCTGTGCGGGTTCATGGCCCCAAATGTACTGTGCACACGGATCTCAGATTGGGAGCATTTGTGTATATGCAACAGCTGCATTTAAAATGACTTCAATGGGACTGCCTGCATGGGGGTGCATGGAACACCGGTGCATCCCTGCATGGGTAAGCAGAACCCTCCACAGGCCTATGCAAAGGAGGCCTAACCCTAGGTTCACACTTTTGCAGATTTCAGCTTTTTTTTACTGATTTTTACTGCCTCCCTGAACCTAAGTATAAACATGCCCCTACAAAAGTATTTACAGCCTTCCTTCCCCCCAAACTACTGCATGCTGACTTCCAGTAAAGCTAATGCAGGCCCATACATGGGCCAAATTCAGAAAGAGTTTTCTTTCAAAAATCTTTTCTAAGAATTTTCGTTAAAATTTTGTGTCATTAGTGGGCCACAGCAATGGTCGATTTTCAAGTAGCCAACAAATTTGATTGATTGGGTATGTTGGAAATGTTTTGAAAAATGAACGAATTTCTAATCAATGATGGGAGAATTGTGCGAGAAATGTAATTTAAAATCAAATGACCATGAGCTGTGACCTGGAAAGAAAAGAAAATTATTGGCCACGAAAATTAAAGGCTTGGTTGGTCGAATTTCCAAATCAATGGTGGCACCGTCAGATTACAAAATGCATGAAATTTCTGATTTTCTAAAGAAAACGTGTTAATAATTTGACCCATGTATGGCCTGCATTAGCCGTAAACCATATGGGAAATTTTAATCACTCACTTCTGAAGAATTGAATCAGTTTTTGCCAACTATCTCACTTCACTCACATAATTTCAACATGCTGCAGCTGAGGTGAACATCAGCAAGTACGTCAAAAGAACAGTCAAATTGGGTTCATGCAAGAATTTGAATAATAAGTCTGAGTCCGGCCATGCACGGGTCAAATTCTGAAAGAATTTTCTTGCGAAAATCTTTTCTAAGAATGTTTGTTAAAATTTCGCACCATTAGTGGGCCACAGAAAAGGCCAATTTTCGAGCGAACATCGAATTTGAATGATTGTTGATTTTTCCAAAAATTTGCAACATGCCCAAATTTCTAATCAATGATGGGAGAATCGTACAAGAAATGTAACTAAAAAAGAAATGAGCATAGGGGGTCATTCATAATTGAAGGGCATTGCAGTGCATCAACAAGCATTGAGATAACACGTATAATTACTGCAATAAGATTGGGAGGAATGGGCCCTTACATTATTATAACCATTCAGTCTTACTTTCTAAATACATATATTGGCTCCTAATCGGCTTGACAAAACTTTTAATGACTGATCTAAGGGGCCACTTAGACTCAGTTCACACTATTGCAGCTTCTGATGTGACTTGAGTCTCAGAATACCATGACAAGGGGAACCACATGGTTTTAAATTTTACCCATCCAACTCGCACAGTGCAATTTTGGAAAAGGTTCCTGTACTACTTTGGTGCGACTCCAGTGTGTTTGATTTCAGCCACAGAGACTTCTATGTTAACTCACAGAAGTTGCATCAGCATTACAGTGCCTTGAAAAAGTATTCATACCTCTTGAAAGTTTCCACATTTTGTCATGTTACAACCAAAAACAAATGTATTTTATCGGGATTTTATGTGATAGACCAACACAAAGTGACACATAATTGTGAACTGGAAGGAAAATGATAAATGGTTTTAAAAATTTTTTACAAATAAATATCTGAAAAGTGTGGCGTGCATTTGTATTCAGCCCCCTTTACTCTGATACCCCTAACTAAAATCTAGTGGAACAATTGCCTTCAGAAGTCAGCTAATTAGTAAATAGAGTCCACCTGTGTGTAATTTAATCTCAGTATAAATACAACTGTACTGTGAAGCCCTCAGAGGTTTGTTAGAGAACATTAGTGAACACCTTAATGAAGGCCAAGGAACACACTAGACAGGTCAGGGATCAAGTTGTGGATAAATTTAAAGCAAGGCTAGGCTATAAAAAAAATATCCCAAGCTTTGAATATCTCACAGAGCACTGTTCAATCCATCATTCGAAAATGGAAAGCATATGGCACAACTGCAAACCTACCAAGACATGGTCATCCACCTAAACTGAAAGGCCAGGCATGGAGAGCATTTATCAGAGAAGCAGGCAAGAGGCCCATGGTAACTCTGGAGGAGCTGCAGAGATCCACAGCTCAGGTGGGAGAATCCGTTCACAGGACAACTATTAGTCATGCACTCTACAAATCTGGTCTTTATTGAAGAGTGGCAAGAAGAAAGCCATTCTTGAAAGAAAGTCATAAGAAGTTTGTGAGAAGCCATGAGGAGGACACAGCGAATGTGGAAGAAGGTGCTCTGGTCAGATGAGACCCAAGTTGAACTTTTTGGCCTAAAACACTGTGTGGTGTAAAACTAACACTGCACATCACCCTCAACACACCATCCCCACCGTGAAACATGGTGGTGCCAGCATCATCTTGTGGAGATGCTTTTCTTTTCAGCAGGCACAGAGAAGGTCAGAGTTGATGGGAAGATGGATGGAGCCAAATACAGGGCAATCTTAGAAGAAAACCTGTTAGAGTCTGCAAAGACTTGAGACTGGGGCGGAGGTTCACCTTCCAGGAGGACAAAGACCCTAAACATACAGCCAGAGCTACAATGGAATGGTTTAGATCAAAGCATATTCATGTGTTAAAATGGCCCAGTCAAAGTCCAGACCTAAATCCAACTGAGAATCTGTGGCAAGACTTGAAAATTGCTGTTCACAGACGCTCTCCATCCAATCTGACAGAGGTTGAGCTAATTTGCAAAGAAGAATGGGCAAAAATGTCACTCTAGATGTGCAAAGCTGGTAGAGACATCCCCAAAAAGACTTGCAGCGGTAATTGCGGCGAAAGGTGGTTCTACAAAGTATTGACTCGTGGGCTGAAAAGAAATGCATGCCACACTTTTCAGACATTTTTTTGTAAAAAAAAAGTTTGAAAACCATTTATCATTTTCCTTCCACTTCACAATTATGTGCCACTTTGTGTTGGTATCACATAAAATCCCAACAAAACACATTTACGTTTTTGGTTGTAACATGACAAAATGTGGAAAACAATTCCCATGCAACTTTGAGAACATCACATTTTTTTTCCAGGCACATTTCATTCACACCTGAGTGCAGAGTAGACACGCATTCCTGCTTGAGTTTTTTTGCACATTTTTCACGTGTTGCACATAGGGCAACCCATTCAGTTGACCAAGTCATGTGACAAAAGCCCCAAAGTAGCTCCAGAACCTTTGTTCATGTTTTGGTGCATTTGTAGCGTTGCAAAACACGCATCTGCTAACCATGATTGGGGTGTCATTAATAGGCTGCATTCACATCTGCAGGTTTCTGAACGTGTGGCAATGTGCACAGAAACTGCATGCTTTGCCACAAGTTTCAGAAATGCAGTGCAAATGTGCATCACCATAATGGCAAGCTAACCTTTTGCGTGACGTGCATTTAAACAGGAAGAACGCTCAAAAAAAGCAAGCAGGAACACGTGTTTTCACTATGCTCAGGTGTGAAAGTAATCTGCTTGGGAGGAGAGTTTTTAAGCAGCAAAGATGACCTGGGAGAAGAGGCGAAGGTCAAATAAAAAAATAAACAAAAAAACCACTGATCTTATCAGTCTCATAGGAATTGCTTCATATCTAATGCTGAAACGATCAAGTCACATTGAAGTTGTATCAGCATTGCATGAAGGTCGCCCTACATAGTCGCACTGGAAATCGCATTGCATTACTATGAACCAAGCTTTAAGGTCTGGATTGCTGCCTTTTCAAACACTGATAACATACAGTCTCCCAGTTCTTGCGCATGCCTAGCGATTTGAAAGCCAAGTGTACCTTTAAGGCTAGGTTCACACTGCTATGGTGCGGAATTCACAGCGTTTTCTGTGGAAATTCCGCACCGCATCAGAATCGCACCCAGTTCATGCGAACCACTGCGTGTATGTTAACACCTCGAAATCGGTCCGAAAAACATGGTGCGATGTGCAGAATCGGATCGCATAGGTGTGAATACCCGTGATCCGATTCTAGTGCAGACACAAAAAAGGGTCCTGTGCCTTCTTGCTGCGGGTGTGGTGCCAATTGAGCCATACAAAATGTATGGCTCCAATTGCACCGCATACAAATCGCATGTGATTTGCACAGGAATGCGGTGCGGTTCCTGTGCGAATCACATGCGATGTACCGCACCGCATTAGTGTAAACCTAGCCTAAATAAAACAAATCTAACCCACCCTTCCTAGGCCTCCTGAACATTATAATCAACAGTGCATTCATAAAGTATCCAGACCCCCTTCACTTTTGTTATGTTGCAGCCTGATGCTACAGTGGTTTAAATTCATTTTTCCTCATTATTTTCTACACCAAGTACCCCATGATGACAGAGTGAAAACAGAATTTTAGAAATGTTTGCAAATGTATGAGAAAGGAAAACCTGAAATATCACATTGGCATACATATTCAGACCCTTTGCAACACTTAAAATTTAGCTCAGGTGCCCTGATCGTTCCCGAGATGTTTCTACACCTTGATTGGAGACCACCTGTGGTAAATAAAATGATTGGACATGATTTGGAAAGGCACACACCTCTCTATAAAAGGCCCCACTGCTGACAATGCATACTGTGTCAGAGCAAAAGCCAAGTGGTCAAAAGGAACTGCCTAGAGCTCAGAGACAGGATTTTTGCAAGGCACAGATCTGGGGGGAAAACACGTCTGCTTCACTGAAGGTTCCCAAGAGTAGAGCAGTCTCCATAATTCTCAAATGGAAGAAGTTTGGCACAACCAGGACTTTTCTAAGAACTGGTCACCCGGTCAAACTAAGCATTTGGGGGAGAAAGGCTTTATTAAGAGAGGTCACCAAGAATCTGATGGTCACTGAGCTCCAGAGATCCTGAGTAGAGTTTTAGGACAGCCATCACTGCAGCTCTCCACAGATTTGGGCTTTATGACAGAGTGGTTAGACGGAAGCCTCCCCTCTGTGCAAAAGACATGAAAGCCCGCTTGGCATTCGCAAAAAAAGCATCTGAATGACTCTCTGTGAGGAACAAGATCCTCTGTCTGGTGAAGGCCACAGGTGGTCCCCATCCAACCTGACTGAGGTTAACAGGATTAGCAAAGAAAAATGGCAGAAAACCACTCAGTCCTGGTGTGCAAAGCTTGTCATGTCATACCAAAAAAAAAGAACTGAGACTGTAATTGCTGCAAAGGTGCTTCAACAAAGTATTACAGGGTACTGAGTGTCGATTAAGAAAAAAAATAATTTATGCAACTGTAGTATGAGGCTGCAACAAAATTTAGAGAAAATTTTATTGCAAAACAAAAAGTGAAGGGGGTCCAAATACTGTATACTAAACACCCCCCTCACAAACCTTTACCTTCATTATCACAGCTTGCTCCCATGTTTGTAGCCTCTCTACTACAGAAATCCTTCTTGGCATGGAGTGTGCCTGTGCAATGATCTCCCAGAGTTGTTTAGGGCCATGCTCCATCTCCAGTGTTGTGTGCAGGCCTAGCCTGTACAGAAGCGGATTTCTGTCAGAGATGCTGTAAACATCACTGCAAGCCATGGCTTTGCTACTAAGGTAAGTAGCTGGACTGAGTGGGGGGTGCACATGACTTCAGGAGGGAAGGGCCTGTAGGAGTAGGGGGAAGGGCCTGAA
Source organism: Staurois parvus (assembly GCF_062004578.1). NCBI lineage: Eukaryota > Metazoa > Chordata > Amphibia > Anura > Ranidae > Staurois > Staurois parvus. The sequence goes on from NW_028318117.1 coordinate 4,204,069, forward strand.
CCATTGTTAAGTGGTTTTTTTTTCTTTCAACTTTTTTGGGGTTCCATTAGAGATATTTTCCCTCCCTTTCTGCCCTATAGACAACGGCTTTGCCAAACAAAGTAACAGCCCACAGAAACCGATAAGGTAGTATTTGAAAAGAAATAAAATAATAGGGGGAAGGCTAGAATACCTGCCAGTTTTTTCACATCTGCTGTGTTATGCTGTGTGAAATGAAACATGCAACAAATAGAAAGTAGGTGTTATCCCCAATTAGGCTGCAAAAGTGGAAATAAACTTTAATGCCTCCTGGTGTCTAAGTGGGATTTATTGCCCCGGAGGCACAGCTTCTATATCATGTAACCATTGCTATTGGCTCTCACAACAGTCACATGATTGGAGCCTGTCCCATTGGTTGCTGATCAGAAGCCATGACTGAGAAGCGAGAGTACTTCTCAGCACACGACCTCCTACTGCTGTGAATGCATAGGGTGATAAAGGAGAAGTACAGCCAAAGCTCTTTTGACTGTACGTCTCCTGTGGATCACAGGAGTGCAGTTTGTTCTGTACTCCTGTGACCCGCTGTCATCTGACAGGGGGCTGAAGCCCGCTGTCAGCTGACATCACTCAGCCAGTCCAGGCTGAGGAAAGATCCTAGGGATCCACCAGAGTATCGAGTAGCACACTGGCTCCACTGGCAATCCACTGAGAGCCTGAGACAGCCACTCCCCCTTCACAGCCCAGCGCTCCAGTGAGTACTTGGGGCAACAGTCCCGCCGGCGGAAGACAGATGCAGCATTGGACGAATGCTGTATCCACCTAGGTAAATATGATTGGGTAAAGACAAAAAAAAAATCCCACACTTCTATTTTAAATTTCACTTTAAAAGATCAGCAAGAGGAAAAATAGAGGAATGTTAGAATCCTGATCAGCTTTTTATTGTTTTGTCGCAGATTTTCCCTCACATCCTGTTTAAAGGAGCGCAGAACAGGAAGTGAATGGGAATCTCTCTAATAGAGCCCCAGAGAGAAGTAAAATGTGACAGAAGTTCTACCCTTTCCCCATTCTATCCAAAACTTAAGTAAAAAAAAAAAATAATAATAATAGGGATACACAAACTATAGGGCTTGCTTTTTTAACATAAAGCATTGTAGTTTTTTTTTTTTTTCATATGATGATGCTTTATAATGTAACTATTTTAGATACTTGTGTCATCAGGTTCACTGGCATAAAAAGGAGAACTAATCTCAGAATGATCTCTGAAAACATTTGATTGCTCCGTCTGAGAAATATCAATACATCAAGAAATAAATGCCTTTATAAAAATAGATATTATGTATGAAGTCAAATTATCTGTATTTGGTATAATAAAACCAAAAGAAACACATTTCTCACATTTTACACATTTCAGATAAAATAATTTGCAGTGCATTAATTTGTAATACACTATCATGCCTTGACACAAAGCCTGTAATTAATCAAAATTTTTACAACATTTCCAGAGAATAATGCCTTTATGTACATAGTTTAATATTCTAACAACTCAAGGCGGGCTCAAAAGGACACATCTGAACCCGAATGAGGTTTATATAAAATTTGGAGATAAAACTATTAACATGAGTTTAAAATTGGTTTAGTTGTCAATGAAAAATAATACAAATAAATAAGTTACAAAGAAAGTAATGGCACAAACTCCATGATACAGGTAAAAAAAAGAAGGAATTTTCAGTGCTTGTAGTTAAAATTTATTAAGTCCTATGCCGATTTACGATGGGTGATGCTAAAGATGATTTTCAGTGTCACTGTATTATCGGATAACCATGATGCAGTAGTATGCATGTTTTCCTTGGGTGATTATGCTGCATTAGTACGTCACTCATCTTAAAAATATTAACAAAAACTTCTAATGGGAACAAGGAACAGAAAATGTCATCTGTAAGGCAATCTTTTGCTGCAAAAATACTATAGCAGGAAACATTATGCCGGGGCAGCATGACTGCAGTCACTGAGAGCCAGGATCGTCCAGGCTTTATGCCTTTAGGCCTCACTCACACGGGCGTATCGATCTGCACATCTGTGCAAAAGGATATATTTGCCAGCATGGGATACACAGATGTTCTGTGCATCCATCTGCAGGCAGTCACATTAATGTCTATTGGGGAGCAGCGGCTGGTCCTAATTTGGCAGGCATGAGGGTGTCCCCCCCCCCGAACACACACTTGTCTGTTTAGGGACATGCACTTGCATACCTGTCAAATAGGGACCAGCAGCTATGTCTGTGCAGCTGCTGCTTCCCAATAGACATGAATGGGACTGCCTGAATGAAACACCTGTGCATCCCATACGGTCAATGATGGAACTTCACATAGGTGTACAGATCAGTATTCCCGTGTGAATGAGGCTTTACTCATTAAAGGGATTCTGTCAGAATATTTAGAAATATGAAACATACTGCTGAGGATTTGCTTTTATTGATAAAACTCCAGGGCTGTAATCTTTATCCTTGCTTCTCTGCTTAGCGAGTCACCAACCTTAATTATGCAGTTAGTGATGTTGGAGCCCTTAGGTCCTATTCATGCCAGTCAGGTTCATGGCGGTGCATTTAATACATAGACGTGAATGTACACAGCCAGCCCATTAAATAAATCAGGGGCCTAATGCACAGCAACGGACCTAACATCATTTTTACATCACATTAGGGTGCAACGCAGGTACATTGGGATGCCATTCAAAATAAATGGCATTTCGGCTCACCAACGCACAAAATGCGTGTTAACTACACTGCAGGTGGAATGGACCCTTAAAGCCCAATTGAAACGTTCCTTCCTCTGCATCAAGTGTTGGTACAGAATTGTGTATATATACAATTGTATAGAATTTTTTTCCCTTCTATCGGTTGAGCTACATGGAATTGTGTCTTTTTTTTTTCAACAAGACTAACTATGGGATCAGCTTTTTAAAAGCGATTCTAAAAGTCTATACTTACCTACTGTGTGCAGTGGTTTTGCACAGAGTAGCCTAGATCCTCCTCTTCTCAGGTCCCCTGCAGGCTCTCCTGGCCTCTCCCTCGTCGGGTGCCCCCACAGCAAGCAGCCTGCTATGGGGGGAACCCGCTGATCTGTGTGTCCATTCACACGGATAGAATGGCTCCTGCTTGCTGTCCCAGCCAATGAGGAGGCCGAGACCCAGGACACCCGAGGCTGTCATTCACATCGCTGGATCGCGATGGGGCTCAGGTAAGTATTGAGGGGGCCAGGGACATAGAATGCATGATGGTGAAAAACCTTCAGCCTTTACAACCATTTTAAATAAGCTAAATACATTCCATGTGCATCAAAACAAAAAAAAGTTAGTTTGTTTTCTTTAGAAAGCAGCCACAGAAAAAGTAGAAAAGCCTGTCCCCTTCCAGCATGCTGCAGCTTTGCAGGCAGCAGAACAAATTCCCTCCTGACTGGAGAGCTCTAGCTTTGTACACCTTTTGTTTTTGTGCACCAGGAATATATACAAATGGTTTAGGCTTTTTGAACATGGGAACCTGAGCCTCTGCAGTGTAACTTATTACTTGTAACTGACTTATTTTGAAAGCCCAGGTGTTGCATAGAGCAGCCAATAAGCATGAATATCTGTGTGTGGCTATACTTTTGTATACAGTGGTACTAATTTAAAAAAAAATTTTAATATGCCTGTACACTATACTTGTGTTTATACGAGTACTGCCGTATACCCGAGTACAGCCATTCACGAATATAAGCGGCTGTACTCAGCACCTGGGCTTCCTGAGTGGGGGAAAATATGCCGTAAATTATGTGCGTCCCATGTGCTAGAAAGTCCTATACTAAAAGTTTAGATTGGTTGTTGGGTGAATGATTCACTAAGCAGTAAAGCAAGGATGGGAATGAAGGGCCCAGGGCTTGCACCTATACAAATAATTCAGAAATGTCAGCGCTTTTTGATTCTGACTGTTCCCTGTAAAGACGATCTGTGTTTGTGCATGCATTTTAAAACAAAAAGGTCCTCTTTAATTCCTGATCCCTCAGCAGCAAATACTATTACTTTTGAGAATGACCGAGCATGCGTCTTGCCCCATATGACAAAATTAGTGCTTGGTGATTAGCCTAGCACTGTGGCACGGAGAATTGAAGACTGCCTGCCTTGTATAAAGTCCAACAGGAAATGCGATTTAAGCTGATTTCCTCACTCAACGGAGCGGTGAGGGAACAAAATGAACATAAGTATATGCTACTGGGCATTGGGTCAGAACAATAAGAACCTGTTTCTTTGCTATGCATAGGTTCCAAAGCAAACTAATGCAGTCAATTAAAAATCTTGGCTATGCAGCTCTCAAGGACTGAAGTCATGCATTATAAACTACAGTACAGATTCCTACACTGTGCATGGCCAACAACGTATATTGAGGCATACTGTTCATGCATATCACACCTATATGCAGTCCTCAGCTACAGAGTAGATCGAGCCACATGAGAATGATGTACAAAATGTTTTTAAGGGGTTTTTCACTCATAACTAGTGATTGAACTATACACACAGTCAAAGCCTTAAAAGGGGAACTTTAGGTAAGAAAAAAAAATAAAATGTTGCAAACCGGCAGAATTTTAATGCAGAAGAGAAGTAATATGTCTCTCCTGCAATAAAATTCCAATGCCTGCCTGTGTGCCCTCTCATTTGCGCATGAGAAACTCAGTGTACAATTGTCAGCAATGAAAATAGCCAAAGTTTGGTACCCGGAAGCCAATTCGTCTGAAGAGGACAGTGACTGGCGGGACCTCTGGGATAGTGCGGCGCTGGATAAAAGGTGAATATAGTTCCAGTTTAGGTCAAGAAAATTCTGAGTCGACGGTGGGACAATCTCATTTGTGCTCATTCAATAGCTCAATGACAAAGTGCCAGGTTCAGTATTCCTCAGCAAGCAATTAGATTTTTCATGGCATCACTGCTGTTGAGCTTATGCTACCAGACAGTTTGGGCAAGCTCAAGAGAGACCATCACACAATGCAAATTATTCCAAGTTGAATGGTGCAGTAATTTCTCTCGCTGTGTGCAGTGTAAGGGCCTATTCACACCATTTGTTCTGCATGGCACCCCACTGTACCTTCCCAATGCACTTTTGCTGCTGAAAATACGGCATGCAGCAATTTTGATGTGTTTTAGTGCATCAGGAAGCCAATTCAAATAAATAGGTTGCCCTAACAACATGTGTGCACTTACAGAGCGCAACAGTGTGAACAGGCCATCAATGAAGCTGTAAACCATGAGACCTGGTGCAAATGGAAGACATTCATATTGTTCTGCATGTTGAGGTTCATGACTGTAGGGCTGACACCATTCCCTGTAATCACCAATATCCTAGCAGCCATGGCCACTCACCTTTTCTCCAGTTATGGGGTAATTGGCTCTACAATTAAAAAGTAAAGTAAAACAAAAAGTAAATAGCCAACAGAGGCCACTGGGACGACAGCGATTAACGGAAAGGGGTGTCAATAAATATCTAAATGTTAGATTTCAGACTACTGTTATTGACTCCACTATTGTAACTGCCAGCTTTGCTAGCAAAATGACTGTTGTTCATGACAGTATATACTGCATATATAGTTACTAGGACAAAATACAATATACCTTGACATTGTATTGGGAAATTTGTAAAATGATTGGTGACATTAATAAAAAGAAAACAGTAAATTTTAAACATTCAGTGATCAGAATGTAAATTTTATCTGTGTTATTTTCTTTTTCACACGCTAGTTACTAGCGGTAAACATTCTAATACATTGCTCTGTTTTACAATATTTTTCTATTGCAAAATCAATCCGATAAGAAAGTAAAGAACACAGATGATCTTAGTTATGTTATAAGAACTGGCTCAAAGGAAAAGTATTGGTCTTTAGTAATAGAAATACAGTAACCCAAAGAAAGCAATCAGGATTCGGCATTCCTTGGCATGGCTACACTAAAAGCTGATTGGTCAATATGGGTAAATGTACTTTAATGCTTTTGCTACCATGTTAGTATATAGATCCCAATGGGATTAACCAAAACAAAAATGTATGTCTAGAGTTTTTTTCGATTAAAAAAAATAAATAAAAAGTATTAGTTGACATGAAAAGTACCACTTTTTTTCATTTGAGCTAGCTTTTATAAATGTCCCTAGAAAAAGGGGGGCGGGACTGAGGCAGGCAGTTACTATGATTCCAATGTGGTTAATGTAAACCAGAAAAGCTTCAAAATAAACCTCCCTCCGTTTTCAATTTTCTAAGATAATTAATGAAGTGTGCCTTTAGTGGTCCTAAAAAGGCAGGGACAATAAGTTTTAAAAAGCTAATTTTATGTGTTACAAAGAAGGCACTGATGCAACAAAAAATTTAAATAACTAAATGTTTATAAATAGAAAGACCGTAATTCATTTTCTGCCCCACGTTTTTCACCTCGGAGACAGGAAAAAAATTAACTTAAATTATTTTTTTTCTTCTATTATTGTTTACTTGCTCTTTTAAAAAGCTTTTCATTAGTGTATACTTCCTGCAGCTATCACCTCAGTGAAGGTATAAACCGACATTATGCTTACTTTAAAACCATTTCATTTCTTATATTAGCAAGAGGTCATCGATTTGTATGTTACAAAGATACACAAAAAGACGACAACACAATAAAAATTGAATAAAAAAAAAAAAAAAAAAAAATGTAAGTGAAGTAGCGGATAGAAATTAAAAGTCTCATTTAATATTCACCAATTACTGGTAGAAAGGACAAAATGAAAATAGTCATTATGAGCAGCGGCCACGGAGACAATGAACATGGTTGAAATCCAGGGCACTGTGCCCTTTGTGTGAAGACAGAGGCCTATACAATGAAGCCTGACACCTTTTCCAAAGCCAATGAGGGTCAACACGACTACGCAGCTCTTCCTTGGTACATGACTTGGTAGGAATGTATGGAGTTTCCGCTGTCCAATGGATAAATGAATTTATATAAACTAAAGGGAACCTTTCAGGGAAGGCTGTTCCATAGCCCAACCAAACCTTCCTTCCATTACTGAAGGCTGCCATTGCCCTACTCCCAGAAACACAAGTCATTTGTTTGATACTGCAGATGTATTACCCTGCCCCAGAAGAAGCAATGCTTCTAGGAGTCAAATAATGCCTGCCCTCATCACTGGATGGAAGTTGTGGCTGTGACAGAAAACAAGATGGTTTCCTCTAATTCATTTATTTTTATAGTTGAGCGTTAAGCTAGCTTTAAAGTGCTGACAGGAAACGATGGCATAGTTACCATAGTCACCGGATTCAGGACTGTCTGCCCAACTAACTGGGGATGGTGGACCACCTGGGTTCCTACGGTTGGCTTTGCCATAACAGCAGGCTGGCCAAGGTTTGTGGTTCCATTGACTTGTGGGTGGGAGATGGTGTGAGCAATGTGGCTCACCATGGGCTGGGTGACTGCAACAGACTGCGGGTAAATGGGTAGCTGCTGGCTAAGATGGGTCATGTGATTAATGGCAGCTGGGTGCACAGTGATGTGGCCAATTGGCTGAGCAGCAGTGGTTAGCTGTACAGGGCTTGACGTGGAAGGTGCAATATGGGCAATGTGCTTGGTCTGAGGCCCTGGGATGACATGGTTTAGAGTCTGAATAACGGACGCATGAGTGGTGGCTGTGTGGGCTATCACAGTTGACTGCACTGTGGAAGCAGCCACAATATGAGTCTGTGCTGGCACTATGGCCTGAGGCGGGACCAGTGCTTGACTGGAGAGGGTCTGTGCATGAGGAGAGGGAGCTTGTTTCTGCTGAATGGAGACATGTTGAGGCAGTACAGTGGAATGGTGATTGTGGGAAGCTGCGTTGGACGGTACCATCTTCAGAAGTTCAGGATTCTGACGTTTTGGTAATGCATTTAGAGGTCTGTCATCATCCATATCTTCATCCATGTTATCTTCCCCCTCTGAAAGGCATAATAAAAAGTTAAACAGTTAAGCAAACAGGAGTATTGCATGTGAAAAACAAAAAACAATTTGGAAAATTTATAGGATATTGCTTTCAAATTAAAAGTGTATGACCAGCTATTTTTTTCTTACAAAAGGGGGAAAGATTAGAACAATATTTTAACAGACAGTAAATAAAGAAAATCTCCAACAGTAACTCAAACAGAAATAAAATATATATTTTTTGTTGCATATGGAAAGGTTAGTAAACCCAGTCTGCTTTTTATTTCCGTCTTTGTTGCAGAATGTAACCCCAACTTCCTATCTGGTGAAACTGTTGTTCCAGTGATCGTAAGCGAGGGAAAACCACTCTAAAGAAGTCCTGCTAAAGGATAGCAAAAAAAAGAAAACAAAACCAGAAAAAAGGTTTTTATTCTTTCCCATTCAATCCAATGCTAAATTATACTTTTATGTTTAAAAAACACTGAAAGACCAAAAGTACCTACCCTCCCGTAAATCACAAAGCAGCAGAAACTGTATCTGTAGGGATGCAATACTTGCTTATTTTTTCACTCAGACTCCCAGTACAAATGGTTCTGTTTACACATGACTGCTGTAGTTGCTGTACCACTCTAACAACTTGTAGACATGGTGACAAAGTAAAATGCATGCCTTAAAGAAGCCTTGTCAGACAAACTTTATAAAGTTATATTACGACATTTGCACTAATATAGGACAAGTGTGTAATAGGATCATTCTCTTTTTCCCCCAACACAACTAATTAAGAGTCTTTATTCGATTTTCAAGCTTTGACTGCAAAAACTACAACTTACAACTGATTAGCTTCTATGTCAACACTGATGGACATATTTAAAAAAGCAGTGGATGTGACCTTCAATGGTGGCACATCATTCACAATTAAAATGCATTCACCAGGACGATTCAACTGGAGTGAATGTCACATTCAATGCTTTACAAATATTTTTCTTTCTTAAAGTACAATATCTCAATTCAGGTCATTTGTGTTTTTAACAGGTTCAGGACCGTAAGCATGCTATGTACTAGGGATGAAACAACAAATCAACAAACGATTATGAAAATAGTTGTCAACTATTTTCATAATCAATTAGTTGGTTAGCAGAATACATTATTTGTTTACATATCAGAAAATACGGTGCAGCATATACAGCTCAGTACACCATCTATATATGTCAGTAAGTGCCTGAAAACTTAATGTGTGAGGAGCAATGCCTTGTGGGACATGTAGTTCTGGGGCAGGAGAGGGAACTGAGTAATTCTAAAAGGTAAAAGTTTTTTTTTTTTTTTTTTACCAGCTATTGGGGCACTCTATACTATACTTTGCAGCTTGCTATAGGGGGCACTCTAAAGGCAGAAGGAGACTGAAGAGCTGACGGGGGACCCCAGAAGAGGAGAATCAGGGCTGCACTGTGCAAAACCAGAGCACAGAGCAGGTAAGTATGACAAGTTTATTGTTATAAGAAAAAAAAAATCCAACATTTACAATCACTTTAACCACGTAAGCTCCATAAGGTTTTACCCTCTTCATGACCAGGCCATTTTTTGTGGCACTGTGCTACTTTAACTGACAATTGTGCAGTTATACAACACTGTACGCAAATTAATCACACACACACAGATTTATTTTGGTGGTATTTGATCACCACTGTGTTTTCTTGTTTTTTATTATATAAATGAAAAAAGACCAAATATTTTAGGGGGAAAAAAAACAAAAAAAACAATATTTTCTACTTTCTGTTATAAAAAACATCCAATTAAAAAAAACAAACACATTTCTTCATAACTTTAGGCAAAAATGTATTCTGCTACAGGTCTTTGGTTAAAAAAAAAAATCCCAATAACTGTATATTGTATACTGGTTTTGTCGGTTTCCAGGGGAACGATTCTTGCCTGGCTGCATTGTGCCAAGTGTAAAGTTTGGTGGAGGGAGTATTATGGTGTGGCGCTGTTTTTCAGGGGTTGGGCTTGGCCCCTTAGTTCCAGTGAAGGGAACTCTTAAGGCATCAGCATACCAAGACATTTTGGACAATTTCATGCTCCCAACTCTGTGGGAACAGTTTGAGGATGGCCCATTCCTGTTCCAACATGACTGCACACCAGTGCACAAAGCAATGTCCATAAAAACATGGATGAGTGAGATTGGGGTGAAGGAACTGGACTGGTTTGCACAGAGTCCTGACCTCAACCCGACAGAATGCATTTTGGATGAATTAGAGCAGAGGCTGAGAGCCAGGCCTTCTCATCCAACATCAGTGCCTGACCTCACAAATGTACTTTGGAAGAATGGTCAAATATTCCCATAGACACACTCCTGAACCTTGTGGACATCCTTCCCAGAAGAGTTGAAGCTGTTAAGGGTGGGCCAACTCAATATTCAGCCCTTTGGACTAAGACTTAGATGCCATTAAAGTTTATGTGCGTGTAAAGGCAGGCATCCCAATACTTTTGCCAATATAGTGTATGTCTCTACAGTCACCGATAATGAGTGGTCACTTATATAAATAAAACGCAATAACCATTGATACAAACGATTTTCCTGGAATTTAGCTAGCTCAAATTGTAATATTAAAGAACAGACTGTAGGGGGCAGCTGAACTTAATGTGATACACAGTTAAAGAACGCTACAGTGGTCAGATAAACAACTGTTGTGCTAGGTTTGTAAGCACCATCGATCTTGTGACTGCGTTAAATAATTTTCTGTAACAAAATCAGCCTCCCTCTTTCATTCTGTAATCTAATATGAAACAAGGAAAAATATGTCATTTTGAAGGCCCGATAGTGGTTACCTGAGGCTGTGGAGGTTGAGGCCTGGTCGTCCTCTGGCTGAACAGTTTGACGCACAATTCGGTCAATCTCCATAACATCCATCCACTGGCTAAGTTCATTCTTCAATTCGGCTAATCGCTGCTGTGTAGCAATTTTCTCTCTTGCCAAACGTTCCATTTCGTGCTCGTATTCCTTTTCTTTCCTTTTCAGACTCTGAGAAAGAAGGAAAAGATCCGTAAGTTTCCACTGACTATGCAGAACTTGCTTTCCTTGGAAAGGCTTCACTTTGCACATCATGTTCTTATTCCAGAAAAGCTGAAGTGATAACTCTAACAAATATGTGTGGTTTATACACAGCTGAGCATATCTGTATACAGTATGTGCTATGGCAGGGATAATCAACCTAAGCTACATGTGCTAGGATGTGCATGCAATATGATTTTTATTGGTACCTGGAAGATGGACACGTGGTATGCACACAGGCTCAGACTGAACTGCCAAGGGCCAAAGGTCATTATTGACAGCTCACTAGGCTGAACCCATTGGCCTACCAACCTCCATGACATTTCAGAGGCTTGTCTGAGGCACAGATATTCCTGCACTCATCCCTGCAGATGTTATGCGAAGAAGCCTACCTGGTTACCCTCTTCCTCCCGTGATTCTGATGGTGCAGGAATTGGGTCTGAAGCTGCAGGAATTGGGTCTGAAGCTACAGGAATTGGGTCTAATCTGAGGTCTGAAGGTGCAGGAATTGGGCCTGATCTGAGGTCTGAAGGTGCAGAAATTGACCTGATCCGAGGTCTGAAGGTGCAGGAATTGGGCCTGATCCGAGGTCTGAAGGTGCAGGAATTGGGCCTGATCCGAGGTCTGAAGGTGCAGGAATTGGGCCTGATCCGAGGTCTGAAGGTGCAGGAATTGGGCCTGATCCGAGGTCTGAAGGTGCAGGAATTGGGCCTGATCCGAGGTCTGAAGGTGCAGGAATTGGGCCTGATCCGAGGTCTGAAGGTGCAGGAATTGGGCCTGATCCGAGGTCTGAAGGTGCAGGAATTGGGCCTGATCCGAGGTCTGAAGGTGCAGGAATTGGGCCTGATCCGAGGTCTGAAGGTGCAGGAATTGGGCCTGATCCGAGGTCTGAAGGTGCAGGAATTGGGCCTGATCCGAGGTCTGAAGGTGCAGGAATTGGGCCTGATCCGAGGTCTGAAGGTGCAGGAATTGGGCCTGATCCGAGGTCTGAAGGTGCAGGAATTGGGCCTGATCCGAGGTCTGAAGGTACAGGAATTGGGCCTGATCCGAGGTCTGAAGGTGCAGGAATTGGGCCTGATCCGAGGTCTGAAGGTGCAGGAATTGGGCCTGATCCGAGGTCTGAAGGTGCAGGAATTGGGCCTGATCCGAGGTCTGAAGGTGCAGGAATTGGGCCTGATCCGAGGTCTGAAGGTGCAGGAATTGGGCCTGATCCGAGGTCTGAAGGTGCAGGAATTGGGCCTGATCCGAGGTCTGAAGGTGCAGGAATTGGGCCTGATCCGAGGTCTGAAGGTGCAGGAATTGGGCCTGATCCGAGGTCTGAAGGTGCAGGAATTGGGCCTGATCCGAGGTCTGAAGGTGCAGGAATTGGGCCTGATCCGAGGTCTGAAGGTGCAGGAATTGGGCCTGATCCGAGGTCTGAAGGTGCAGGAATTGGGCCTGATCCGAGGTCTGAAGGTGCAGGAATTGGGCCTGATCTGAGGTCTGAAGGTGCAGGAATTGGGTCTGATCTGAGGTCTGAAGGTGCAGGAATTTAGGTCTGATCTGAGGTCTGAAGGTGCAGGAATTGGGTCTGATCTGAGGTCTGAAGGTGCAGGAATTGGGCCTGATCCGAGGTCTGAAGGTGCAGGAATTGGGCCTGATCTGAGGTCTGAAGGTGCAGGAATTGGGTCTGATCTGAGGTCTGAAGGTGCAGGAATTGGGTCTGATCTGAGGTCTGAAGGTGCAGGAATTGGGTCTGATCTGAGGTCTAGATACAGGAACTGGTTCTGATCTGTGGCCTGAAGGTAAAGGAACTGGGTCTGATATGAGGTTTGAAGGTGCTGGAGTTGAGGCTGAATGGAGGTCTGAAGGTTCAGGAACTGGATCTGATTTGAGGTCTGAAGGAACTGGGGCTTAGCTGAGGTCTATGCCAGCAGGCCAGCTTTTGAAAATGCTTTTAAACTGACAATGTGGAAGTAATACCACCGAATAAGGGAAATTGCAGACTAAGTGTCTTCGGCCATGGACTAGCTTTTTAGTATGTAGATTTTAAGTATTGGTTCCAACTGCACCGATAAATGTGTCTTTTGAAAGACTATATATCAATGCCCCAATTGTTTTTAATTGGGTAGAAGGGGTAAAAGATCCTATCAGGCGGTCTGTGTCTTCCTATCAAATCAGAACCTCTATCCAATGGGACACAAACACGTTTGAAGTAGGGGATATTTTTACTACTGTCCATACTCGCCCCCCCAATTCAAATATATTGGGGTCACAAGAACATGAACAATCTCTCAAAAGGGTTCAAAGACAAATGAGAATCTGAAAAAAAGAGTCAAGTCCCTAAAAATGTAAATCGTGGTCTCCAGCCAAAATTGAATAGTTCCTCTCTGACTTCTTGTCCTAGTGATGTGTGGCCATAGGCAGGAAGTAAAGAAGATCCTTAAAGCCTCGTACCCATGGATGGTTTGACAAGGTTTTCAGGTACCCAGAAAGTACAAGTGCAGCGTCCAGCCCCGGCTGGCAACATCCTGTCCAAATCTATGATAGGTTAACTATGTAGAGGCCGGACACACTACTTAGTACTACTCGCACTTAGTGCCATATGCATTCAGGAACGAATGCCCAAAACACAGGCTGTCCAAAAAAATGCAAGAATTTTAAGCTGGAACGGCAAACCACCCAACGGGGGTCTATGCCCTCACATGGGCACAGACCAGAGTAAAAACACTCTTTCCTTTATGTACAACAGAAGAGGGCTAAAACCCCTGACATCTTTATTTTGCAGTCTATGGCCCTGTTGGAAATATTTCTTGCAACATGTTGTCACCAGGCCTGGAAAAAAGGGAAAATCTCCCCAAATACATAATATTATATGTGAGCTTCTCCCAGTATGCATTAAAAACTGCAGCTAGTCAGCTAGAGCCGCCTCATTTCTTGGCTGAAGGACCTTCAGGATCATATTGCCCTTTCCTCCTCAGCCTTAAGCCCCGTACACACGATGAGAATATCGGACGAACGATCGGCTGTTTTTTTTCGCCTGCTAGTCTCACATCGAAAGGGAAAAGGTTACTAAAGATACAAAAATTCTCCTTTGAAAGAAAAGAAATTTGAAAGTGATGTCATGTATTGCATTGTATTTGTATTGTATTTTCAGACGACTACTGTACTGATTAAACGAAAATTGTGCAATCTGGTGTCGTACGAGAAAAATTTTTGCGCTTGTCCCTTTGGATATTGTCGTATGAATTGTGATCGGCTCTCGAAAGCTGTGTACTGACGATCGGATTATCGGACCTCGTATGAAAATTTTCGTACGATTTTCTTATAGTGTGTACGAGGCATTAGAGTCCCTGACACCCCAGCTCAATTACTAGATTCCTGGTCTTTCAAAGATGGGAGGCTCAACATCAGGATGCTCTTAGGCAAGCCCTGGACATAAGAATGCTCACTCCTCCAGATTGTCACCCTTCTATCAAGACATTTTGTTATTAGCATAACTCTTCCCAAGAGCCAGCCCACTGCTTGTATCAGGACTGAGGGCTCTTGAGTGGAGTACAGAGGCAGGGTGCTCTGATGGTGCCCTGCTGACCCCATCCATTAGCCATGATCTGCATGCACTGCACAGCGAGACACAGAGACCTAGTAATGACACTACTGTATCTAATATTAGGTATGTTAACAAATAGTGATCCCACAGGAAAAGTGAAATCCTATTGAAAGAGAAGCAAATTTGGAAAACCAAGTGTGCCCAAAATATTGCCAGAGCCCTGGGAGATGCAAGAAATTCCATGACAAATTAAAACACTAGCATCAAACCAAAACTTTATTATCTATTTTTACACAGCGATACATCCTGTCCAAGGGTGACAACACTTGCTCACTGTACTGTATGGAGAAGCAGCATAGTCACCCTAGTAGATAACTACAGAACACCAACTCCCTCCATAACATGGGGGGGAGGGGGTTGTAGATCACAGAGAGGCTTTGAAACAAAACTAAAGGATAACAGTACAGCATATATATCTGATAGGTCATTTTTTTTGCATTTATCAAACAAAACACTTTCAACTGTATATTTAACAAACCAAACACAAGCAAATAAGAGAAGATCATTGTTCCGAGTTTACATACACATTGCAAAAAAAAAAAACCCCAAAAAAAGGAGTTTCAGTTCTAAGAGAACTGTCATGTGACACGGTTTCTGGAAATGAAGCAATGTTGTTGTGTTAATCCTAAAAGCAAGGTTCAAGTTCAAGCAAGAGCTCTTCGCCGCAGCGTTCACAATTTTTTCTGCTGCAAACCACGGCGGAATGGCACCTTTAAGAAACATCCCCCTCCCTGTCTCCACAGTGGGGACAGACACACGTGTCAGCAAACACGTCATACTTCCCCTTCACAACTCCCCAGCCCTCCCTCCACCTTCTCTATTTTGCCGGGAAATTAACTGGAGCGGTGCCAACGTTGAAATCCGCCCCCTGCCAGCGTGCATGCCATTTAAGGCTTACACAAACAGCCTGCTAGCAGCTTTCCTCCATGTGCTTAGAACAGCATGCTGCGTGTGGACAAGCCTGTCTGGGGACGGGAGGATGTGCACACAGACACAGGCTCCTTGGGATCGTATCTACAGCAGACAAGATCAGTCCAACATTGACAAGTGTCCTCCTTTTCAGAGAGCGCTTCACAATAGCATCACAGTACTCAGAAGTTCACAGTCATTGCTTACTAGGTATTTAAATGAGTTAAGCGCATATTTGTCAGAGAAGTAGGTAACATTTAAAGTGGTAAACAGCGCTTGCTCACTTGTACCTATAGGAACGCTTGCAGTATAATAAAGCTTACCTGTAGGTGAAAGGAATATCTCCTAAACATGCTCCGTTTAGGAGACATTCACTTTTTCTGCAGCCAGTGACGTCACCGGTGCACATGCACTTTGCTCTGAAAGTTCCACCATCACGGCTCGGCCACTCACACGGCCTGGGCCCACGAACCCAGAAGGTAAACCGGGTGAAAATGGAAGCCCTGCCAGCATTGACAGCGTGTCGCTGAAAGGCTTATTTTTAACAGAAGTCTTTCATAATGCGCTAGAATGCAATGTATACTAGAACATTATGACATTAACTTCTCAGCTATGAGGAACGATTAGAGGAACTGAATGTATTCTCTCTTGTGAAGACGAGATTAAGGGGGGATATGATCACCATGTATAAATACATCATTGGTCATATAGCGAACTCGGTGTAGAGTTATTCACCCTGAGGTCATCACAGTCTGGAGGAAAATAAATTTAATCTCCAAACACAGAAAGGTTTCTTCACAGTAAGAGCTGTGAAAATGTGGAATGGACTCCCTCAAGAGTTGGTTCTGGCCAGTTCAGTGGATTGCTTTAAAAAATGCCTGGATTCTTTCCTAGATACACAGAATATAACTGGATACTAACATTTATAGGTAAAGTTGATCCAGGGAATATCTGATTGCCTCTTGGGGGATCAGGAAGGAATTTTTTTTTCCTGCAGGAGCAAATTGGATCATGCTTTGCTGGGTTTTTTGCCTTGCTCTGGATCACCTGGGTGTAGAATTATACATTTTTTTTTAATGGTTGAACTGGATGGACTTTTGTCTTTTTTCAGCCAGACTATATAACTTGCACCAGTTTTGTTCCTCCCAGGCTTTACTACCGCTTTAAGAAACAACTATTTTTCATTAATAATGAGATCATGGGATTTGGGGTTTCAAGAAGTGGTTGATTATAAAAAAAGGCAGAACAAATAGCTGCTTGGGACCCCAAATGGGTCCATGGAGATGCTACAAAAATGCTGCACTTTTCATAGGCCAAAACAGATGCCTGTCTGGGGCAACCTCAGACTCCAGGGAAGTGGGGCTTCCCACGATTAGCTGCAAAGAGGCAGTCCCATTGAAAGCAAAGGGAGGTTGCTGGCTCCCGCAGCTAATTGTGCCTGCTTGCATGTGATTGCCCAAGCAAGCACCTTCAGGGAGGGTGGGCACTAAAGCAAACCTGTTGTTTACTTTGCATTGGAAAAGTATAGCAGAAAGGTTGCTTAGGGTTTATGATGGATCTATCAGGAACACAGATAAATGCGTTCTCTATCACTTGTGCTATGGGGTCACAGTCACAAGGATCTTCAGCTACTACTGCTTGATAGAATGAACACCATTGCTGGGCAGGTGCACCTAACAACCATTACATATGCAACACTGAGCAAACAGACCACAAAAGTGCCCATCATGACGAAATCCTTACTAGATATTACGACATCATTGAAAGGCTAAAACAAGCAGCAACCAAATGAAAAACTAAAAAGAAACTGAAAAAATGTGTACTATTAGATTAACAAAATTGGGGTGGACTTTAGCATGATGGAGCATTCTAAAATGCTTCTGGATTCTGTGTTAACAGAGATCTACCTACACAATGTCACAGAATCTCAGAAGCGTACATTACTTTAAACTGGTGGGGCAGACCACGTGACAAACAATGGAATAGGCCTGCAGCATTGGGCACAGCCTTGATGCTTTTGCGAAGCAGTAATACAAGGTAAACCATGTGGACTTCTTTTTGATTTTCTGTGTGCACAAGGCGTAAAGTGACTTTTTTTGTGATCTTTAAAACCAAGTCCATAAACTTTCCATGATGCATATTTTCATTATTAGTGCAGTAAATACCTGGTTGATCCTGCTATTTCAACATACAACCCTCTTCTGAGTGGAAACACTATAGCAGTTGATTCTCAGCTGCGTTGCCACACTTAAGGCTTGTTTACTTGCTTCAAACATGGCATTAGACACTTTTTTTTTTTGCACTCTAATGCCAATTAATAATAAATAATCACTAAATAAAATAGTAAGCTTACGTTCCTGTTTATACATTGCATTTGCTTTGCGCCAAAAATTATACCCCATGTTGCTTTTTGGTGCTTCAAAGCGTTGCCAAAGCATCCTAGCTTTTGAGGTGCTTTTATTCAGCGTGAGCTTTGCATTGTTTTGGAGGTATGAAATATCCCAAGATTCACTGGGAAACCAACAAGCGAACCAAAAAGACATCAGCAGTCACTTCCAGTTCATGTGAATATATTCTGGAAGCGTCTGGTGGAGATGTCACATCTGGTCTGCAGCATGAAGGTGAGTGGTGTCCAGACCGGAGCAACTAACAGACGGCACATGTGGTGTGAAACGTGGGAACACCAACGCTGAAGGTGAGCAGGGACTGGAGAGAGAACAGAGTGGCAGATGATCAGCAGGGCTGGGGAAGCATAGCAGGAGAAACTAGCAATGAAATACGTGGTGTACTGTGTGGGAGCAATATAAGCAGGAGGTGAGCAGGGAACAGAGAGAGAGGAGGATCAGCAGATTAGAGGATCAGAAGAGTTGAGGACTACTACTAAGTGGAGAAACAGCAAAGCTGGGGGGTACTACGGAACAAGGCCTCAGCAGAACTGGGCTTACTACTGAGCAGGGGATCTGCTGAACGAGGGTAATAATAAGCTGGGATTCTGCTGAACAAGGGTATCAATGAGCTAGGGCAGTGGTGGGCAACCTTTTTTTTTCAACTGAGCCAAATCTCGCCAAAACCACGATTGAAATTTATTTTGAGAGCCACATTTTTAAAACTGAAAATACATAGGATGGTACACTGTTTTTAGTTTCAATAAGTTTTTATAGTAATTCATCCCCCATAGTAATTCCTCCCCCATATAGTAATTCATCCCCCATATAGTAATTCATCCCCCCATATAGTAATTCATCCCCCCATATAGTAATTCATCCCCCCATATAGTAATTCATCCCCCATAGTAATTCAACCCCCATATAGTAATTCATCCCCCATAGTAATTCATCCCCCATATAGTAATTCATCCCCCATAGTAATTCATCCCCCATATAGTAATTCATCCCCCATATAGTAATTCATCCCCCATATAGTAATTCATCCCCCATATAGTAATTCATCCCCCATATTAATTCATCCCTCATATAGTAGTAGTAAGTAAGTAGCAAGTAGTAAGCCAAGTCCCTCCTGTGTCAATTCACTTACCTTTGCTCCGCTTGTTCCTCTCGCCGTGTTCCCCGTGCCGTTCCGGTCTTCAGGGCGGACTGTGAGAGGAGCCTAGCTCCCCTCACATTCGTCACGCTGCCCCGCCTACACACATCCTGACAGCCAATCACTAGCTATCAGGATGTGAGTGGCAGCGAGACTGGCCAATCATTGCTGGGCTAGCTGCAGAGTCCTCGGCCGCCCGAGAGGAGGGAGGGGAGCGGGCGCCCGGCACACAGAAGAGCCGCATTAAAATGTGTAAAGAGCCGCATGTGGCTCGCGAGCCACGGCTTGCCGACCACTGAGCTAGGGGATCTGCTGAACAGGGGAACTAATGAGCTAGGGAATCTGCTGAACAGGGGAACTAATGAGCTGGGGACCTACTGAGCTGGGGTTCTACTGGGCCCCTTTAAACAAATTACACACACACACCGCTTTTGCCAAACCTCATTAAAGCTTAAAAAAAAAAAAAAAAAAGTATAAATGAGCCCTAAGTGAGTATGTCCTGTCAGTTCTCTTCCAGAAGCTGCCCTACATGACTCTTCATCAGTTTACAGCACAACTTCAGCAGCTCATCCAGGGAGCCTCTTTGTCAGTTCATCACCAGAAAGTAAATTTCCTGAAGTGAGATCAGCAGGTTGCATCAGAGGTTTACCCACTTGCGCCTCCCACTGATCGCAGTGTGGTGTGGAGAAAGTTAAAAAAAAAAAAAAAAAGAAGTAATGTGACCATGATATATGGAGGCACAAATAAGGTATATTTTTATGTTGTCGTCTATGGATTGTTGGTTATATTACCGTATGATACATAAGCTTGTTGCGGTAGGTTTAATGACATTGGCACATGGAAGAGAATAAGTGGCTCCGATCATTACTATGTTGGGGAGATGCCAAGAGAAGGTCTATACCTACTAAAGAAAAAATATGTTTACAGAAGTGCAATGTGGGGACTACTGGATTTTGAGTGCTACTAGGAGGGATATATTGTGAAAAGTTATGAGCTGGCAGCTTCTGCTATCTGCTACAGCTTGGAGTTTTTTTCATTAGTGTTTTCCACAGGGTCACTTTAAGCTCCAACAGCTTAATAACATTGACTATAAAATGACTAATAAATCAAATCTAAAATAAACTGTACTGTACAGCATACATGTACATTCATAAACGTTTTATTACAGACTTTTTGAACATTATATTAATTTGCCAGCTAATAAAATCAAAAGGGTTTCAAATAAAAGGCAGTAGATTGTATAAACAAGCCGACGCAAGGCACAGGGCCTGTCTGCATTCCCAACACTGCAGCATGCCAAGCAGTCTGTTAGCTGGAGGTACTAATCCTGCCGCCATGTGACGGCTCCTCATTGCACTGTTTTGTAACCTATATTTTGCTGGAGTAATTAGGGTAATCTGGTCTGTACCCAGGGGGATTTATCAAACTTGTTATAACATGCAATATCTGGCAATCAACCAATGATCTATTTGACCACATCTCTAAAACTGCTCACAAGTCAAATGTATTAGGTATGCCGCACTTTTCCCTCTGCTTAGAGCAAGAACATGGGCTACAGCTAGTATTGCAAAATCCCATATTTCCTTTTTTATTCCTTAAATAGTAATTCCCAATACAACAAAAATGGAAAACATTCCATAAAACTGCAACCAGAACTACAAGTTTGTTACCTGAATTGCAAACTCCTTGAATGTAAATGACTAGAAAATTTTAGGTTGTATACATATTTTTCTGAAAACTAGGACATAATTATTTTTGTGGGGGTGTGACAAAATTTCCCTTCACATTTCTTCTTGGAGTCACAAAAGGAAGTAGGAAGAAATTTCTACAAATTGAGGGGAATCCTCCAGTTGTCACAGGAACAAGTTTCTCCACTAGAAGATTTACCTTCAGCCTCTTGTTCTGGTGACAACTGTAAAATTTGGGGTTTCCCATTACATTCTGTCTCAGCAACAATGGTCTCCAGGACTATTATAGACAAGATAAATCTACCTACACAGGACAACACAAACAAAAATAATACACTTGACAGGGGCTACAAAGTTGGCAATACACAAAGATTCCTCTCATTAGCCAAAGGGCTGAATGAAAAAAATCGAATAGATACCTCCATCCACGATAAACCTCCCCTCTTCTGCCAGTATTCAGCAGCTGCCAAATCAGATTGGATGCAGTCACTGTACTTGACAATCTTTAACCTGTTTCTTAGACAAAACTCAATGAAATAATCCACTTTTGTCATGCACGGCCACCCACAACTGAAATTTTAGCAGATCGCGCAGGAATTAGTCAATGATTGAGCCATGTACAACCAAACCTAAAAGTGATATTAACTACTTGCCTACCGGGCATTTATACCCCCTTCCTGCCCAGGCCAATTTTCAGCTTTCAGCGCTGTCACACTTTGAATGTCAATTGCGCGGTCATGGAACACTATACCCATATGAAATTTTTAGCAGTTTTTTCACACAAATAGAGCTTTCTTTTGGTGGTATTTACTCGCTGCTGGGCATTTTATTTTTTGCACTATAAACAAAAAAAAGCAAAAAATTTGAAAAAAGTTTTTTTTTCTATTATAAAATTTTGCAAACCGGTAATTTTTCTCCTTCACCGATGTGCATTGATGAGGCTGCACTGATGGGCACTGATTAGGGGGCACTGATAGGCAGCACTGTTGGGCACTGACTAGCGGCACTGATGATCGGTGCCCAGCAGTGCCACCTACAAGTGCCCAGCAGTACTGCCTACAAGTGCCCAGCAGTGCCACACACCTGTGTCCATCAGTGCCCACCAGTGCCACCCACCTGTGCAGCCAGTCAGTGCCCAGAAGTGCCACTGATCCCCCCTCTGACAACTGCTAGTTCTCGGCAGTAGTTTCCGCACGCTGTCACAGCGTGAGGAAAGTGCAGCCGATAACCGGCAATTGCATTTCCTGGTGATCAGCGTGTCATTGGACACAGCTGATCATGTGGTAAAGGCAGGTGTGATTGGCCTTTTACCATACCACGTGATCAGCTGTGTACGTAGGACACAGCGATCACGGAGATCGCCGGGGGTGCGCAGGAGAGCGCATTCTGGGAAGACGTCATAGGATGCCCTCCCAGAACTGTCCGGCCGCAGTGAAGCCGTCATTCGGCTATCTGTGGTCAGCAAGTGGTTAAAGGCTCTTTTTTTAACAAACATGTTATACAATGATTTTGCACAAAGCATCATCGATCCTTCTTTTCTTGGGTACCCCGGTTCCTCCCTGCTTTGAGTACCCCCTAGCAAGCAACTAGCAGCTGATGGAGTACAAATTTGGGCTTGCTCCCGAGCCCCGTTGGCTGCATCTGTAGACAGACAGCAAGGCTTTTCCCTGCTTAGCAGTGGGAGCCAAAGGCTCCCAGAGCTGTGCCTGAGCCAACGAGGAGGGAGAGTGCTGGGACAGCAGCTGCTCTTGTGCACATCGCTGGATTGGAATCTGGTTCAGGTGTTAGGTGGGGCTGGGGGGAGAGCTGCATAGTGAAGAGTTTTGGGTTTTTTTTTTACAATCATGCAAAGAGGAATTCCAGGTAAGAATATTTCATACATCATTACATCAGTCCAGTTTGATTTTTTTTTAGCAGTGTATGTAGTTACATCGGACCAAAGGAACACTTTTAAGTCAGAGTATAACATCAAGTCATTTAAACTCCTGGGATATTGATCACGTCAGTTAAGTAGCAGAGGGGGTTGTTAATCAGTTTCAGCTGCTTTGGTATTAATGAAATTAACAACAGGTGCACTAGATGGGCAACAATGAGACGACCCCCAAAACAGGAATGATTTTACAGGTGGAGGCCACATACATTTTTTCCCTATTCATCTTTTCTGACTATTTTTCATTAGTTTTGCATTTGGCTAGGGTCAGTGTCACTACTGGTAGCATGAGGTGATACCTGGACCCTACAGAGGTTGCACAGGCAGTCCATCTCCTCCAGGATGGCACATCAATATGTGCCATTGCCAGAAGGTTTGCGATGTCTCTCACTAAGAGAATGGAGATTGATTTTTGGGGTGTCTTTGAATTCAGTCCTTTGTAGGTTGATAATGTTAATTTCCTTACGTTCCTAACACATTACCCAGTCCATATCAGTATAGATATCCAGCATATTTTTCCCCCATTGAGATCTGATGTGTTTTCAAAGTGTTCCTTTAATTTTTTTTGAGCAGTGTATATACCATACCTGGCCAAAGCCAATGAAAGCTGGAAATCACTAATACTCCAGTGACATCCACTTGCTTTCAGGTTCGGTGCAGAGCGGCTGCTCTCCTGCACGGTGAACACAAGAGGTTGTGTACCATTCAAAGAATGCTTTGTATTTTCTGAATGAATGCAACAAGTTCTTTTGACAAAGTGAAGAGTAAGGACGGTGACATACATCAGCAGCGGTGTCTACTTTTCAGGGGGCTTCCAGTGACATCGGTCAGGTAAGGAGTAACTGCTTGCCACCATCCCTATAGCATGGTTACTTCTACAGGATGGCCGCTGTGTGCAGAATCACTTATATATACACACATGTGAATCTGCTTTTCTGGGTAGGGGGCTGCGTAACCACCTACCCCTGCTGTCATTGGCTCCTGTACATGTCAATCACTGGGTCCTGGTTAGCAATTCATGGCCAGGACCTGGTGATCAGCAAAGCAGCTGACACAAGAGAGATCTGTGAATGTAAACACAGATCTCTCCTGTCAGCGGGGATGTGCTGGGTTTTGAGCTCCCTGCTTTCCTCAAAGCAGGAAGATAAAAACCAGCACATCCCCTAGTAAAATATCACACAGTAAAAGCACTCCCCAATACACAGTTAACCCTTTGATCACACCAGATGTTAAACCCTTCCCGTCCAGTGTCATTAGTACACGGACAGTGCTTTTTATAACCATTGACCACTGTATTAGTGTCACTGTAGATGTCAGCAGCAGTTAGTCAGTTCCCACCCAGTGTCAATTCGTATCAGAATGCCCGCCATACTATCACAGTCTTGCTGTAAGTCGCTGATCACCGCCATTACTAGTATAAAAAAGGATAAATTAAAAATTCACATATCTATAGCATGGTTTGTAGACACTAATTTTCATGAATTTTTTTTAAATATATATATTTATAAAAATATCTTTGGCTTTTTTTTTTTCATTTATAGCGCAAAAAATAAAAATCCCAGTGGCGAACAAATACTGCCAAAAGAAAGCTCTATTTGTGTGAAAAAATTATATAAATTGATGATATAAATTTATGTACAGTGTTCCATGACCGCGCAATTGTCAATGTAGTGTGGCGCCGTATAGCAAAAAATGGCCTGGCAATGAAGGGGGGTGAATCTTCCGGCGGCCATGTGGATATATATAGTTGGATTCGTTTAAGCTGGACCAATGCAATTATGTATAATACACTGCTCAAAAAAAAAAAAAAAAATAAAAGGAACACTTTGAAAACACATCAGATCTCAATGGGGAAAAATATCATACTGCATGTCTATACTGATATGGACTGGATAATGTGTTAAGAACGTAAGGATGCCCCATCGTTTGATGGAAATGAAAACTATCAACCTACAGAGGACAGAATCCAAAGACACCCCAAAAATCAAAGTGAAAAAATTATGCAGCAGGCTAGTCCATTTTGCCAACATTACATTGCAGCAACTCAAAATGGTACTGTCATTTGTATGGCCCCCAGATGGTGGTGTCCTGGGGTATTTCCTCCCAGATCTGGACCAGGGCATCAGAGCTCCTGGACAATCTGAGGTGCAACCTGGTGGCGCCGGATGGACTAAAACATGATATCCCAGAGGTGTTGTATTGGATTTAGGTCAGGCGAGCGTGGGGGCCATTCAATGGTATCAATTCCTTCATCCTCCAGGAACTGCCTGCATACTCTCGCCACATGAGGCCAGGCATGGTTGTGCACCAGGAGGGACCCAGGACCTACTGCACCAGCGTAGGGTCTGACAATAGGTCCAAGGATTTCATCCCGATAAATAATGGCGGTCAGAGTGCCATTTTCTAGACTTTAGGAGGTCTGTGCGTCCCTCCATGGATATGCCTCCCCAGACCATCACTGACCCAGCACCAAAAAACGGTCATGCTGAACGATGTTACAGGCAGCATAACGTTTTCCACGGCTTCTTCAGACCCTTTCATGTCTGTCACATGTGCTCAGGGTGAACCTGCTCTCATCTGTGAAACGCACAGGATGCCAGTGGCGGACCTGCCAATTCTGGTGTTCAATGGCAAATGCCAATCAAGCTCAATGGTGCCAGGCAGTGAGCACAGGCCCCACTAGAGGACATTGGGCCCTCAGGCAACCCTCTTGAAATCTGTTTCTGATTGTTTGATTAGAGACATTCACACCAGTGGCCTGCTGGAGGTCATTTTGTAGGGCTCTGGCAGTGCTCAACCTGTTCCTCCTTGCACAAAGGAGCAGATACTGGTTCTGCTGATGGACCTTCTATGGCCCTGTCCAGCTCTTCTAGAGTAACTGCCTGTCTCCTGGAATCTCCTCCATGCTCTTGAGACTGTGCTGGGAGACACAGCAAACCTTCTGGCAATACCATGTATTGATGTGCCATCCTGGAGGAGTTGGACTGCCTGTGCAACCTCTGTAGGGTTCAGGTATCGCCTCATGCTACAAGTAGTGACATTGACCCTAGCCAAGTACAAAACTAGTGAAAAACAGTCAAAAAAGATGGGTGAGTAGGGGAAAAATATCTGTGGCCTCCACCTATAAAACCATTCCCTCATTGTTGCCAATCTATGCACCTGTTGTTCATTTCATTAACACCAAAGCAGCTGAAACTGATTAACAACCCCCTCTGCTACTTAGTTGACCAGATCAATATCCCAGGAGTTTCATTGACTTGATGCTATACTCTGATTAAAAAGTGCTCCTTTCATTTTTTTTGAGCAGTGCATATCCATACCTGGAATTCTACTTTCATACTTTTACACTATCCAAAACGACAAACAATATTCATTTTTTATCTTTTATTAAACATTAGCTTTGCATATACATATATATATATAAATAGTTTGTTATTCAGAGCATGCTTACTGATGCATGTCACAACTGCACAGTAGCCTGTAGCTGAGAACAAGGATCTGTAAGCAACCAGCACTGAAACCCGTCTGTCACGCTAGCACTCATGAGCAATACTCCTTTATCATTAATGATTAAATTATTATTAACTAGTCAAATTTGACGTATGTAACTGTAGAATAGTACAGTTTGTGATTTCATCCCAACACTGACTCCACTCTCCATTAAGAAAAACATATACCCTTTGGACAAGTTAAAATACAACTTCAGACAGCCTATCAAATGGAACCCCCCCCCCCCCCCAAAAAAAAACATTAGTTACGCAAGTTGTAAGAGTTTGCCTAGCCACTTGAATACCAGCCCGGATATGCCCCCCCCCATGCTTTAAGTGCTGTGATTGTTTGAGTGAAAATTGCTCTGTCAAGCTATCAACACCCAATTCAATTCTTATTTTTTTTTTTTTGGCAATTAATAATCATTACTTTTTATATTTTCTACTATAACAAGAGGAAACAACCAGACATTTGGGTTTGCTTACATTGACCTTAAAAATAAAAAGAATCTCACAATCACTGGTGATTAGGGGACTCTACAAGAGGATGGAGACGGTTGCTTGCTGTTCCAGGACAATGAAGCTAGCCTACTCTGCCCCTTGGTTGTAAATCTGACCATACAACCTGTAATCGGATTGTCACCCAAGTTCCTGCATGGATCTTTAGGGGTCTTCGTCAGTGTCCAGGTGTCCCAAATCCTGGGGAGCAATACTTACTGAGAGATTTTAGAGTTGGCCTTCCTCCTGGCATCATTATAATGGGAAGTATTATGGTCCATTCACATCAGCAGTCTGCATTACTGCTGATATGCCTTGGGAGGCAGCAGTGGCAATGCTACAAAAACAGCACATTGCACCGTTTACTTTTTTTTTGCAATCTTTATTAAAATAACACAGAATGACTTCAATAGGCTGTACTGGCAGAATCACTATGTGATTGAGTCTAGACACTTTTACCCCATTCCTGTCCAGGCCAATTTTCCGCTTTCAGTGCCATCACATTTTGAATGACAATTGTGCGGTCATGCAACACTGTACCCATATGAATTTTTTAGCTTTTTTTTTTTTTTTTTTACAGATAAAAAAAAACAACAACTTTATTTTGGTGGTATTTATTCACCACTGGGATTTTTAATTTTTTTTTGCTATATAAATGAAAAAGTAAAACCTTTTGAAAAAAAAAAAAAGGGGTTTTCTTAAAACATTTTGCAAATAAACTATCTTTCTCCATAAATCTCAGCCAAACGTTATTGAGTTATCTTTTCAGTTTAAAAAAAACAAAAAAAACCCAAAATTAGTTTACAACCAAAAACTATAATTTTTCAAAACTTTTTTTTTACAATTGTTTTTTTTTTTTGTTTTTTTACATACGGTCACCCTAGCAGTACAGTGTCACCATAGTGACACTTAACTACTTGTGGGGTTTTTGTTTTACATGGATTGCTTTTACACCCATAAAGGCCGTAAAAGCAATCATTTCTCTTTCTCTCTGGCTGCATTCTTGCAGCCATTGAGAAATACTGTGTGAGCTGTGATTGGTCACAGTTTGTCACATGGTACAATGCTGTTGTGAATAGCCTTGTACCATGTGATCTCTGTGATTATTCACAGATTTCACACGTAGTAAGCAATGATGTCAGAAGTGACATCTTGCTTACTACTCTTCATGTGATCACTGATTGGCCAATCAGTGATCACATGATCGGGACCTCACACAGAGGTCCCGTATGTGATAATTGTGCGCACAGATATGGACAATGACAACCATAATTTGGATCACACTCTGCAAATGTCATTCTCACTCCAAATTAGTCCCCCTCCCTTTTTTTTTGAATGGCATGTGGTGTGTGTATGCTGGGGTCACAATGAAATCGGGCACAGCTGGATACACTTCATGGTTGTAAACCCAATTAGCTGGTTCCATGATGTCTGTCAGACCCTTGCCTTGGACTGGTCGTAAAGCTATAAACCAATCAGTCACTGGACATGAAAGCATTCCAGAGTGGCAGTAAAACAGACATGCCACTTGAAACCACTTTTTCATACAATTTCATAAATTCCAGCAGGAACAAGGTACAATAAAACAAAGCATATATTCAGATAGGTCAGTTTACGAGTCACTTGATACCTTACACCCCTAGATAACGTCTACCAGAGAGTAGAAAGCAATATCTTGTTATCCATCACAGCCGGATATGTCATATTTGGTGTCTGGACGTTCAAAATATCATTCTGCATAATAACCTGCCAGTGGCTAGGCTACTGCATGCACCTATGGAAGGTTATTGACCATAGTATAAACTTTGGAGGGATTTGGGTCACAGCCTGGGTCTCCGCCTAAGCCTCCCTCCCCAAATGAGGCGATTGGCCCTTGGCTTCAGTAGACACCCCCTGCGGGGACATCAGGAACCAACTTTGGGAGAAAAGGCACCCTTTTGTTCAGGACACTTGGATTCTGCTTAAACCAGGACTTCTGCGAGTATTCTACCTTCTTAAACTTCTGTTATTTCTCCATTGTGTTCTCTCTCGCTCTATATATATATTACATCTTTTCTGTAAATATTTTTATTACACCATTTTGACATTTTTAGTAAAATCCTATTTGCTGAAAAGTGTTGAACTGTTTTTAAAGCTTTTTAATGCAAACTAAGAATCCCTGTCTCTGAAGAGTACTACTGTGTATTTTAAAACCTCTGGATACATCTGTCTGAGGTGACAGTGTGTATACAGACGCTTATTCAAACATCATAGTATTACTGCTGAGATTTGTGAGTTTCCTCCTTTTCTGTAAAAAGGTGGTGGTGGCAGTGTGAAGGGTTAATTGCGTAATTAACCTGACCCGGTAACAATCGCTCTCAGGCGGCAGGCACATAGATTGTGGTCCAGTGAGCTGGAAAATCTTGGTGCAGGGTGCAGCTGAGAATGGCATTGTTACACAAGTGACAGTGGTTTTAGTTTGGCTAGTCCTTTGGTCACAAGTCGGTGAGAAGGGCTGGGTGTCTGACGCCGCGCCCCTCACACCATACAACGATTGTTGTTCCTCCGGACACAGCGGGCACCAGATTGCAGTGCTAAGCGCTCCCAAAGAGCTTGCACAAGCAGGGAGGGGCAGGGAGGACATTTATAAACAGCCACACGCCTCTGCACTGCTCCCGTCCGGCCGTTTATATACATGGGCCGGAAGGGAAGTGGTAAAAAAAAAAAAGGCAACCAATGTTTGTACCCAAATGGTGCGAAAGTCTCCTTCATTATTGACTTCACTTGAGGAAATGAAGTCTTTTTTTCCCCTGAACTGTATAGTACATGCATACCATTTCATTAACTCGGTAACTCTGCTATTAACCACAACAACCTAGAACAGATGCACCTGTATCAAAACACCAAAAATAATGCACAAATTAGTAAATGCAATATTAAGAGAGAAAAACTTAAAACCCCCAAATAATTACTATAGGAGTTTATCCTGTGCATTCATTTCTTTGTAAAATCCAGCCGAGATAAGACACAGGGGGCATTCCCATATCCACTAAAAAAAAGAACCCACAATAGAGAAAGACATCCATCTAGGGTGTAGGGATGTATTTACTAAACAGCACAAGGATTTGAAATAATCGAACAGGACATTGCCAGGCTTTGAATTTGATCATCTCAAATTCAGACGCTTTTTTTTCTCTTCTTAATATACTGCAAAGATGATGTAATGTACATGCTCAACAACTTGCAAATGATTTAATATTACAGCACAAATCCGTGTCATTCAAGGGCACAGTCTTTACGGTTTTGTGTATGCTGCATATTCAGCAAGGTATTTAAAGTAAACCTGCTCTAAGAAAACTATGTAGGCTGCCATTCAGACATCTCCTTTTGTAAAATGCTAGTTTCCCGGCTATAATGCTGATCCCATTGTTTCAACAAATATGTAGATGAGTTTTGACTTAATTTGGAACCTGCTGGTTCCAGACAGGGACTCAAAGGGTTACATTAATAATGGTTTAAAAATTCTCCCCCAATTAAGTCAACAGCACAGAAATCTTTAACATAGTAAAGGTACTAGCAGACATCACAAAATGCCAACCCCAGTGGACACACATGGATCAAAATTCGGCCGGTCCTGCTACATTTATGGACAAAGGAGAAAAAAAAAAAAAAAAAAAAAAAGCAATTTTATAAAAGGTTTCTTAAATTTCTAAATTCAACCATACACGGATTGAAATTAGGCTGGTTCAGCAAATTGAATCCATGTGTGGTCACTGCAGTTGAACAGAAGTCTATCTACGGATTAAGTGTTTGGATGGGGAATGGGGTCAGTTGAATGAAAAAACTGACCCATGTATGCCCAACCCTAAAATTGAAAATAGGATTTGACCCGAATACACGGAGCACGGCCTGTCTGCTGAGTAGTCCAAGTGTACAGGCAAACTTTTTTTTTTTTTCTTTTTTTTTTTTTTTTAGTTATGAGACAGAAGAGGGAAGGGTTACCACCTCTGACAAGTTTTATTGCTTTCTGTGCCAGTATTAAAAGCTAACAATACACAAAGAAAATTTCAGCTGGTTTCTAATGAACCTGCCTCCCACTCAACATACCTCAATAGATAAATTAAATAAGCTAGGTGGAAACTTGTTGGCTGGATTGGATCCGATCAGATGCAGGCATTGTTCAGGTATTGTACAGTGTTACTACGCCTTTTCCATTTTTTCTGAAAAAAGTCAACTTACACCTTAAGTCGCACGATTTCAAAATTGGCTTTGATGTGACCAGAGGCTTAATTGGAAAAGGATAGTGGCCTTTTAGAAACCCTGTCCCTGGTGAGATCGCTCAACTGACATCAGCCCTTGGTGACCTCTGACTTCCCAATGCTCCAAGTAATAAACGTATTATTACGTCATATTGTACCTCAAGCAGTGATGCCGCCACAACCCTGTGTGGCCTGAATTTAGAGGATTTGGGTGTACTTTAACAATTTATTTTTGACTGAACATTTTCAAAATTGTTCAGTACAGAAAGACCTAGAATATAAGTCCTCATTCTGGTGCCTTGGCTTTCATGTTAATCATACAGACAGGTGTTCAGGATGTGTGCGAAGGCTGAAAAAACACACCCAACAAATGTAGAAAAACGTATGACCTGGCACACTCCAGTTCTAGGTCATGTGACCTGAAGAGCCAGCACATTGTACACCATGCCAAGAAGCTTTTCATCATTTGTTTTTGCTGACAACTTTGACACCAGCAGTCCATAGCATTATTGCTGCAGTTTTAGATCACATGTCCTAGAAAAAAGGCTTTGAAGTGTGTGCTGTCTAGCTGTTGAGAGAGGAAAGGACTGATTTTCAATATGCTCCTCATTCGGGACCCAGAATTCAGAGTTTCAAAGAGACCTTGGGTGGCAAAGAACCTACAAAACCTGATTACAGTGACTTTGGTCCTGAAAGGGTTAACCTGTTTGCAAAGGAGTTTAGGAAGAGGAACCAGCCAGCTCCCATCTGTGAGGTGGAGTAGAGCAGAACACAGCTGAGTGACCAAAATGGTCTAGCTTGTGGCTAAGACATGGTTGCTAAACTGTTGAGACCTCCTCTTTGGAATCCCTGAGGCAGACGGGAACTTTAAAAAACCATGCTAAGGGACTAATGCTAACCAAAGCTAGTCAGTCATATATGGCTATAGTTTCTTACATTTAACCCCTGATGGAACAGTGGAAAAATCAATTGATTCCCCCATCCACGCTAAACATCATGGTTAGAGGAATCTCCATTGGTGGCCATTGTATTCAGGCAGTTAGGACACCCATGGCTGTCTAAATACCCAAACTAAGGCCAGCAACAGGAATTGCAGGATAAAAAGTGAGCTGAGTCTTGGGAACACCCCCCCCCCCCCCCCAAGGGCCCTATGCTTTTCAATATCTTACTTTCTGATCTCTGCAAACTTTTACATATTTAACTACAAATACAGAAGCCTCTTTTTTAACCCACCGGCTATAATTTTGGTATATAGGTCCATAAAGTCTCCCGAGATCCTGTCTGTCTGAGGGAAGAAGGGTTCTTTTATTTCCCTGAAAGGATGGTCCAAGGAAACCCAAACTGATGCACTATCTGTAAGGAACAAGTCAGCCGAGGCAGTTTCCAAGGCAATTTCTCGTTTCCGTCTCCCTGGAAACGCGCTGGGATTCCTCCAATGGAATATGTAATACAACTTCATGGTCTCTATAGACGCATTGTGCGGATTTACATTTCTGCACACAAAGTCATTAGCTAAAACAAGAAGCAATTGATAGTGTAGATATTTCTCTTAGCTGTAGAATATCTCGATGTTCTTTGCCTTTGTGCATGCAAGAACATGAAAGTAACAATTTACGATTTCAGAAATGCGAATTTGCTTTATTTCGATTTATTTTTTTGTCTTTATGTACAGCAAAAATATTCTGTACATCTCTACACTGAATCCGAAATGAGAAAACCACACAGACCTGACTATTTTTAATAAATTATTCTCCCATTCCCTTGTATATGCAGACTGGTATCATCTGTGGAGAATTACCCAATTTGTAAGCCCAGATAATACACGAATGCTGCTTGAACTATTCATTATGAAATATATAATGCAGCACTAGCATGGCCATGACATCCCATATAAGATGGTGGGGATATTTCTGCAGATAACCAGAACCTTACAATAAAATGAATTTGAAAATATATAAAAAAAAGAGGGATTCTGGAAAAGGTAATTGTCCCTAGAAAAAATCTGTCTATATACATGATGGAAAGGTGGCTGATGTCACCGAACACCAAGGCAAACACCAAGTTGTGATGGCACCAGAAGTGACATGCCAATGTAATGTAATCTATGGCTTCAGTCACACGGCCGTAACAAAAATGCATGTACAAGTGTTTTTTAAATTATGGATCTGAATTCAGCTGCACTGTTTTTTATGTAGCCATTCACACAGGTGCGTAAACATGAGATGCTTTCAGAACTGTAACACGGAAGCCAAAAATCTGCGTCTAAAAACATGCGATTTACATGCTTGCATATACATATGTTTATTCATGTATTTGTAAGCATGTAAATTAATGTCTAAACAAAGGGGAAAAATTAATTAGCATTGAAACAAGCTATGAACGCATTTAAAACACATCCATAGGCAAATATTTTACTGATCATTAAGCAGGAACTTTTCTCCTAGAAAACACAAGTGTAATAACATCATTAATAAGATCAGTAAAAAAAAAAATTTTACAGCCATGTAAATGCAGCCAAACAAACTGAAACTGGAAGTGGCCAACTCCTTGTTGCTTCCGGTTTCTGAGGTCAGATAAGAGTGCGAAGAGTTCCTCCCACTCTTCGCACGATGCAACAGCTCACATATGTCCTAGGCTGCCTGATGGGATTGTAAAGCCCAGCAAAGGCATTGGGAATGGAGAAACCCTCTTCCACCACCTGTAAAACTGATCAGGTGGCTGTACAGTCACTTCATTACTTTTATCAGAAATCTAATTGCCTGCTCTAAAGAACAATACCAGGATTTTGGCTGCAGCTTTGATCCTGATATCATCACTCCTGTCTGAGGACGTGCATACATATTTGTACACTATATTGCCAAAAGTATGAACTTTAATGGCTTCCCAGTTGGCCCAACCTTTGCAGCTACAACAGCTTCAACTCTTCTGGAAAGGATGTGCACATGGTTTTGGAGTGTGTCTAAAGGACCGTTTGAACATTCTTCCAGACGCGCATTTGTGAGGTCAGGCACTGCTGTCGGATGAGAAGGCCTGACTCCCGGTCTCCGCTTCATCCCAAAGGTGTTCTATCGGGTTGAGATCAGGAATCTACTGTGCAGGCCAGTCAAGTTCCTCCACCCCAAACTCGCTCATCCATGTCTTTATGGACCCTGCTTTGTGCACTGGTGTGCAGTCATGTTGGAACAGGAAAGGGCTATCCCCAAACTGTTCACACAGAGTTGGGAGCATGAAAATGTCCAAAATGTCTTAGTATGCTGATGCCTTAAGAGTTCCCTTCACTGGAACTAAGGGGCCAAACCCAACCGCTGAAAAACAACCCCACACCATAATCCCCTCTCCACCAAACTTTACATTTGGCACAATGCAGTCAGGCAAGTACCATTGTCCTGGCAACCGCCAAACCCAGACACGTCCATCAAATTGCCAGACAGAGAAGCGTGATTCATCACTAGAGAACAAATCTCCCCTGCTCTGGAGTCCAATGGTGGCGTGTGTTACACCACTGCATCCGGCACTTTGCATTGCACTTGGTGATGTAAGGCTTGGATGCAACTGCTCAGCCATGGAAACCCATTCCACGAAGCCCTCTATGAACTGCTGTGCTAATCTGAAGGCCACACGAAGTTTGGAGGTCTTTAGCTATTGACTCTGCGGACAGTTAGCAACATCTGCGCACTGTGCGCTTCAGCATGCGCTCATCCTGCTCTGTCACGAAGAGGTAGGCCACGTAAAATGACAGAGTGGCTATTATTCCCAGTTGCTTCCACTTTGTTATAATACCACTAACAGCTGACTGTGGAATATTTAGTAGCAAGGAAATTTCACAGGTGACAACTTATTATGGTACCACGCTTGAATTCACTGAGCTCCTGAGAGCGACCCATTCTTTCACAAATGTTTGTAGAAGCAGTCTGCATGCCTAGGTGCCTGATTTTATACACCTGTGGCCATGGAGGCGATTGGAACACCTGAATCCAATGATTTGGAGGAGTGTCCCAATACTTTTGGCAATATAGTGTACATACACACACGTACTGAGGACGAGAAGCAGTGCCCATAGACACATATGTGCGGCATGTGAGTGATAAAGCCCACCCTCTTTGCTGCCACACATACGGTCATTACAAAAAGATAGAGGTTTAATGTAATCATACCACACAAAACTTTGGACCTACAGGAAACAAACATGTACACAAGTACTGGGTAGAAGAAAGTTCAAATCCACCTAGCAGCACTAGGGCCGCCGGTGTGAATTCAAACCATGGCACTACCTCTGCCTGGAGTTTGCATGTTCTCCCAGTGACTGTGTGGGTTTCCTCCGGGTGTTCCGGTTTCCACTCCAAAGACATGCTGGTGGGTAATTAGCTCCTGTCTAAATTGGTCCTAGTATGTATGAATGAGAGTCAGGGACCTCAGACTGTAAGCTCTTTGAGGACAGGGACTGATGTGAATGGACAATATATATGTGTAAGGTGCTGTATAAATTGATGGCGCTATATAAGCACCTGTAATAAATAACATTTACTAACATCTGACTGCCAATTAATGTCAGTAGCCCAGCCAACCTGACCCTACAATGTGTATGCTATAAAAAATGGGTGAGCTGCATATTAAAGCATTTTCTTTTTACATATACCTGTGAAATTGGTTTCAGAAAGGCGTTCTGAAAATTATGCGTGTAGCTCCAGGAAAAAAATAAATGTGCCAAAGTCAGCTGGCGGATTAATCATCCCGTTGCTAAGCATCTAAACAAACACAGGGAGCTCCCTGACTTGAGATGGCCTACATTGAAGACAGCTAGCTACACTTGTGTGCCTAGCAGAGCAGCACTTAAACTACGCTTGTGGCGCCAAAAGCTGCAGCTCTCTATTCCAAGTATACTTGACAACAACAAAACATGACTCTAACTTACTGTTATTTATTTTTGACACATGAAAGACTTTGCTGCTGATGGCAGAACAGATCATAATCGGCCCAAACTGTTCAGTTAATTCACCACCTAAAAAGCACCTAGAAGACAGATCCTAATACAAATCCCAGAAAGTTTTTAGACGGTAACTGCCCTTCTGCAGGGGGAAAAAAATATAGCAAAGTAAAAAAATAATTTAGCATAAGCAATTGCTACACAGGCCATATTGTAATTTGACACAATAGAAAAAAAATTACATTATGCTTAAGTGGTAGCACTGTAATTTTCTGTAAAAATCAATGCAATATAGCAACCTGGAGGCGTTCTGTACAGTCAATGTACAGAACACACCCAGAAATGTCATTTGTTGCTTGTGTAAAGAACTCTGAACCGAGATACAAGTCAAAATTTAGGCTTCCTCAGCTACAAAAATGTCATTTTTGGTGAGATACTCCCTAAGGGTGCACCAGCTGTTTGGTCTACTTGTATGTTAAATTCTGAATAGGAGTGACTAATTCATTACAAACAGCTTTTTCTTCAGAACAGACACAGGTAGGAGTCTGCAACAAAGTTTGTTAAAATCCTAGCAATTTACATTGATCACTCAGAGGGGATTGTTTTTTTTTCTCAACAAAAGCAGAGTTGCTCTTCAATGAAGAAAACGTTTGAGGTAGTCAGTCTGGGTGCCAAACTGACCCTTTAAGTGTTACTAAACCCAGGACCCTGCATTCACTATATCTGGTCTCCCAAAGTACACAGAATATGGAAATTATTTTAGTAAATATAAACTGTTAAATACCTTTTCTTATCAGCAGTTAGAGCAGTCTTGTGACTTCAGCAGAGCACTGGTTAAAGCTTGTAGGAAGAGTTTTTTTTTTTTGCTCTAGGAAAATGCAAAACCCCTGACCTCTGTCTGGACAGTGCTGATTGGCCCTGTGCTGATCACATGCACTCTCCCAAGAAAAAAAAAAACATCTCTAGCAATACACACTAAACTGAACATGTGCATGTGGCTATGAGTTCAGTCTGTTTTATCAGGAGAGAAGCTGTGGACACTTGAATAAGAGGAGGGGCAGAGAAGAAAGGATCAAGCCTGTTTACACAATGCAGAGGAGTAACACCTTCCACAGGTTCCACAGTGAGTATACCAAGCATGCTTTACTGCATATACAGACTGATTTTACTGTTGTGGGTTTAGTAACAGTTTAAGCTTCAAAAGCCAAGTTGCAAACCCAAAACAGGTGTGAAGATGGGAAACTAGTAAAGAAAGCGGCAGCGGGCAGCATAATTGCCCAGAAACAAGGAGGCAGTCAACAATGACTTTAATCCATTAAAAGTTTTCATTTAGGAAAAAGTGTATATATGCTAATGCACAGATGCTAAGCACAAAAGAAACTTGATTCCTAGATTGTAAGCAGCACCCTCTGTTTCCTCTTGGACCAAATTGTATTGTAACTGTAATGTCTACCTTCATTTTGTAAAGTGCTTCGCAAACTGTTGGTGCTATATAAATCCTGTATAATAATAATTATATAATAAACAAATCATATTATGTAATAACAAAATATAAGTGCAGCTATGCACTATTTAGTTATTACAGAATATGATGTGTTTATATATTTTTACAGTGGAAAGCAGCAGCTAAATTTATATTTATTTGTTTTGTATTATACACATGATATTTATATAGCGCAGTTTGTATTCAGAAAGGTCATTTCTTTTTGACCTGGAGAAATACGGTGGTCTGTATAATACTACTTATATGTCTGGGATTCTTTTCAAGTAGCAAGTCTGGAAGGAATTTTAAGGCCTTTCAAATTAGAAAAATTGACTCAAATGATGGCAAGATTGAATGCTCTACTGGTGTCCAGCTTAAAGTGTCGTCTTTTCACCGTGAAGGCAAATACCAGTTATATTGCGGAAGACAACTTGCCATCTCTTGACCTTTATCGATCTATTTACATCCACACCTAGGACCAAAAATTCCATAAGCTGACCATGCTCTGTGCAAACACTGCTTTTTCCAAACAAGAAACTGCATAGTGTGTATGAAACAACCATCAGCTAGAGGAATTATTAACCTGTTGGGTGTTATCGTATTCATGTGTCAACAGATCTATTAAAGGTCAAGTGTGTCTTAAAGGTGGAGAATGCGGATTCCACTCTCTACTTTTACAATATAATAAGATTTATATAATGGACTCTGGGATTAACGAAAAGAAGAAAAGCTTAGGAACCTTCCTAGCCACCAACACGTTTCAATTTGTGCTTCATTGTACTTGCTGTTTTTCTTCATTCTATATAAATATGGAGGTACTTCATTTTTCTTTTTGAGCTGTAGAAGCCTGTAGAATCCGGATTTTTCAATTTAAATGGTACACTTGAGAAAAAACTGTGGGTTAATATTTCTAACATGAAATATTTTGTACAAAGTTAAATGAAATAGGACACTGAATTACTAAACACGACATGCTGCTTTGGTATCGACCAAAAGAGATGACTCCAGCCTTGCTAGTTAAATGAGAATAGATCTGGTCTCATCTTTGAGATGTATAACTAGGCCACTTGCAGCCAGGGAGAGCTTTTCTGCACTACCTATTGTAGTATACTGTTACAGCAATGTCCTCTTTTCTTCCACCCTGGTCTTGTTACTATAAACCAACTCTGCCCAATGTTTTAGCCTACAAGGAGAACAAACTGAACAACCAATAATGTAGACCTCTGTAACTAGAAGATAACTGTCTACCTTACCATAGGGTGAAAATTTGGGTCTCTTTTTTTTTCAATTTTAAAAATGGTTGGCCCATCCCGCTGTCGGCTGTTGTGTCATACAAAAAAAAAAAAGTCAGAATTGGTCTGCGCAGAGCTACTAACTCTCCTTAAGGGTTAAAGTAACCTTAAAGAAAATAAAAAATGCAAATCTTTTTGCAGGTAAAAAATTTGCATTTTTTTTTTAATTAGGAGCCTGGAAAGCACTGCAACCGTGCAGAGAGTACAATGCAGGGCTCTTGCAGACGGTCTGTATATCTCATACTGTCAGGCAGTTACACACCGACAGGAAGCATCAATGAACTCTCTACAGTACCCTGGTAGTTCATTGAGAACTACAAGCAGACAGCGGCAAAGAATGTCGGTACTTGTGGTTCATTCATTCACAGAGCTCTTTTCGAATAGTGACAGCAGGTACGGGGAGAAGATCCCCGACCTACTGTCAAAGGGAGTGAAGGGATTGGGGAGAGGCTGCAGGAACATGTTACATGTTCCCAAAAGTGAACTTATCCTTGAAAAACCATACTAATTATGCAATTTCTCCCATCCAAATTAAACAGCACTGCCGGCTATAGTATTATGACAGCTGTCACCCGTGGCTGTACCTGAACAGTTGCCTACATCGACTGGTTGCTGGTGCAGTGCTGCTCTCCAAAATACTTTTACCCGGCTACTTTGACAAAAGTGGATTGAAAAATGGACTGTTGTCAACCTAAGTACTGCCATCAAGGCCACCCACAGAATGAATTTTGGTCAACTCAGCAGGAATTCGATCTGTCTTGTCCGCTTAAACTGATTGGACAAACAGAATCTTCTATAAATGAAATTAGCAAATTGGAGGTAATGCTGGGTACACACTGGTTTTTTTTGTTCAACCCAGTGGGCTGAACTCTCTCTCTCTCTCTCTCTCTCTCTCTCTCTCTCTCTCACCATTTGGAAACTCGGGCACTGCCCGAGGGCCCGGTGTCAGTAGGGGGCCCCATAAGATGCCCCTGGTACCTTTTTCATAGGCTTTTTTGAGTTTGGACAAGGACACAGGGGCCCCATGATCCCCTATTGCCCGGGGGCCCCATGAGTTGTCAGTCCGCCCCTGCACACATCACCATACTAAGCAATGTTAGTGCAGTGATCTACCCCATTGAGCTATTGTGTTCTGACAGGGGGACTGCCCCCCACCCCCACCAGAACACACTAACCAGCGCTTGCAGCCAATGGCATCAGATGATGGTTTTCCAGCATGCTTGTTTGACAGAAGCCAGTCATGAGAACAGCATCTATCAGACAGGGAGCTGAAAGTCATACAATTCCTGCTGAAGCAGCCCATGCGTACCCAGCTTAATCCTTGAAGAAGCTGAGGGCTATTACTGCATTGTGGAGTCCAGCTAAAAGGTAAATCAAGGCAGCACCCAAATTTAACCCTAAAACCTCCCAGTCTCTTATAGAGCACATCCCAGCTTTAATTGTCTACTATATGTGTGTCTTGAGCAAAAATCAACATATCCAGAGTTTTACAATTTTTGCAGTGGCAACTTTGGGTAGGTCAGTTCCAATGGACCGAAACATACCACCAAAACTACACCTCCATACATATAGCATGTGTGGGCAAAATCTTGGTAGTCAGGACAGCATTATTGTTTTGAGGGGAAAGAAATCAATATATGCATGTAGAGAGGGACAGAGAGGGGTAGGGATAGGCACAGTTCAGTAGTCCACCATGCAGGACTGGCAATGCAGTGCAGCAAAGGCACTATGTTGTCAGGTCACACAAAGCGTTTTTATAAGAATAAAACATGCTGAAACGTGCATGCGTTGCAGAGATGTATAGAAATTTTTTGGGGGAGGGGGTTTGCCCAACAAACACTAAGGGGGTTTTAGGCTTTTCAGCAGTAACACAATATACATTGGTACCTCGGCTACCCAGTATAAAAAAATGCTTCATTACTACAGGATCCTCTTTGTTACATTTTAGATATTTGTATTGCACTTAACTAACTCTATATTGACCCTTAATGGTTAAAGTACCCAAAATCCAATGATTAAAGAATCCAATTTCCCATGTGAAAAATTGAAAAAACAGAAACATGCTTAGATACAGGTTCATTTACCCAACTATAAAGCCCACAAAACGTCTTTGTCTTGAGCAATCAAATAGAGACAGCAAAAAACGAAAAAGTAAATGTTAAACTGCAGAAACGGTCTGCTGTAACTACATTGACCCAATTATTCCTAGCCCAGTGTGCTGATCACGGACAATCAATAGAACATCATGCTGTCTGTAAACACAAAGCACATGATATGTGCAGCGTACCTCTAACCAAACAACAATGACAGCCAGCAGGTTATCACAGCCGTCCTACAGGGTTACTTTAGGCTGAATATTAGATGATCTCAACTGGTCACAATGTCAATGGACTATATCCGAGAGACACCTCTGACCAAACAATCTTAAAGTGGAGTTCCTCTCAACCTATCAAAAAATTAAAGCCAGCAGCTACAAAAACTGTAGCTGCTGACTTTTAAAAACAGCCACTTACCTGTCCCTCGGTCCTGTGTTGTGTCCCCCGCAGCCCGTTTTACCGGCTGTCCTGTATTCCAGGATTCCGGCATCTTCAGTGTGGGCACCCGGCTGTGATAGCTTGCAGCTTTACAGCC
The DNA here is from genome assembly GCF_062004578.1 of Staurois parvus. NCBI lineage: Eukaryota > Metazoa > Chordata > Amphibia > Anura > Ranidae > Staurois > Staurois parvus. The sequence goes on from NW_028318117.1 coordinate 4,245,239, forward strand.
GGGTAATGCACATGTGCGAGTAGCGCTACTCTTCATGAATGGTCCTGTAGTCTTCTTGGACCTGTCATGTGTCCCAAAAGACTACAAGGAGGGAGGACACCTTCTGCATCCGATCGCCTAGGCGATCGAACCGGAAGTGGGAGCGGTTACCTGTCAAATTTGGGTACCCACTCCCCAAAAGGTGCCAATCCTTAATGGGGAGCGGGGGAGCAGTCCTTAAAGCAGAACTTCCCCTTTTGGATGGAGCTCCACTTTAGGGAAAAACTGGCTAGATTGTTTGGGTTCCCCAATTCCGCCCTTCAAAAATCATGGCTACACCAAGAATGTCTGCTCTGTCTACATAAGCATGCCTGCTTGGAAGAGAAGAGTGTTCCAGGATATAATCTTTAGGACTACAGCTTCAGAACGAACTTCAATTTCATGTTTGTTTAGGAAACCATTCATGAATAAATATGAGCCCTCTTGTATGTTTTATCATTTCACACCTATACATCCCCTATCTTTGTCATTGAAAGTGATAATTAACTTTTTTTTTCTTTTTCTAAATGCGATGCTAATAGCAGAGCTTTTATTTTCTTTTAGGTTTTATAATTTTTCTCTACTGAGCTTCTTCCTTGCCACGCTGCTCAACTCCAGGATATGTGGGTGCCTCCTGGGACCGATAGGGGTAGATTTACTAAAAATGCAGAATCTGGTTCAGCTGAGCAAGGTAGCCAATTGGCTTCTAACTACAACTTACTCAATTAAGCTTTGGCAATAAAACCTGGAAGCCAATTGGTATCTATGAAGCGTTGCACCAGACTTTGCACTCTCCGGTTTTAGTAAATAACCCCCACAGAGTCTTGCTGGAGTCTCCACTATGTATTTACTCCCATTTGGAACTACAATGTTATTTGCAACTGTTCCCAGCACTGCACACATAGGAAGAGCAAGAGGGACACAGAGCTAATGTAATGCCTCTCCTCATTGTTGACAGCTGAGATTGAATGTGACTCCAGAGTCAGCATGGCTTTAGCTCTGTGTCCCTCTTGGGAATAGCTGCATGTAAAGTTCTAGTTCTAAATGGAAGCACACTGTAGTGGGGTATTTTATTTTTTTTTTTTTAATACAGAACCAGTCACACAATTTACCTCTAATGAAGAGTACAGGTGTACCTCAGTTTACAAACACCTCGGTTAACATAATTTTCAGTTTACGAATAAAAATCCATTGAAAATAATGCCTCGGTTTACACATTTATGAATTTTTTTTGCAACACGAAGTGTATGTCGGTGCTGATTTTTAAATGCAACCACCAACTTTTTTTTTCTTCACTGTAGCTCACAGAGCTGTCACTTTCCCTGGAGTTAGAGGAAGCTTTGTTTCTTTTAAAAACCTAAAAGGAAACATTGTTTCTTTTAACTTGGGGAAATAAACTAAAAAGAAACTCTTTTAGCTGGGGTAAAGTGACGGCTGAATCTCTGAGCTATAGTAAACAAAAAAAACCCAGTAATTACATTTAAAAACCGGCACCATAGTAAATAAAAAAACGGCGTGGGATCACCCCTTCCATCCATACTAAACCCTTTGGGTCTGGAATGGATTTTGATGGGAACTCCCATGCCAGACCCCTATCCGAGCATGACCCACCATTTTTTTTTTTTTTTTTAATTGCTGGCAATTCTTTTACATTCAGCTGTTGGTGGGATATCCTGCTGACAGCTGAAACATTACCACATGGCTGTCACTACTAAAATACCGCATGACTTGATAAATAACTCATACGGTATTTTAATTGCGTTTACTTTTTTCTGACCTCAGGAATGGATTAATTGGTTTTCAATGCATTCCTATGGGAAACGGCGTTTCGGTTTACAAATTTTTCGCTATACAAAAAGTCTGAGTTAAATTCGTAAACCACGGTATGCCTGTATCTGTATTGTCTGTCTGCTCTAAAAATCCTCCCCTGAATGATGCTAGATGCAACGAAAAGAGGCAGCAGCTGCAAGAGTGAAGAGTCCTGTTGTTGGCCTTCCCTTTCCTCTTTCCTTGTCCATTCACAAAACACAAGGTATTCGGTGAATAGACAAGGTGAGAGGTGGAGCAAATGAATGAAAAGCCGTTAAAAGAATGCTAAGACTTTCTGTGGATGGAGGAAGGAAGGGAAAAAAAACAAAAGAGCGAACAACAAGATCCCTCACGGTTGTAGCCATTGCCTGTCATCCTTTCAGTACCAGAAGATCACCACTCTGTAGTATCCTGCATCTCTGAACAGATTATGTCTACAGTAATCAGCAGCCAGACAGACAGACATTGGATACTCTTCATTACAGGTGACTGGTGCTGTATCCCAAAAACATTACTGTAGTTAAACTTCACATTTTTGGCTGGGAATATTTTTTAAATGGCTTAAGGTTTTCTTTTTTCTTTTATCCAAAACTAGAAGAAAGACCTTGAACGTTTATAACATTTAAACCATATCACCTGATCCAAGGCAATTAATGCAACTTCCAGATGTCGGATTACCCCCCCCCCCCCCACTGTAAAAAGAAAATCTGAATTGCCCCATCCCTAGTCATTCCCTAGACTATGTGGTGTAAAAAGAGAAGGAGCCTGGCAGATAACCAGATATTTAATACAGCCACCCACGCGTGCAATGAAACTTTTTACCATTTATGCAAACAGAATACAGACGCCATATTACACTGAAATCGGATTTTCTACTAGTAAACAGAAAGCTGAACGCCAACACTCACAGCACATGCTGCACCGCCGCAGACCACACACATTCAGATACACAGCTGCTGCGGCACTTTAATAGTTATCAGAGGAATCCTACAAATGCAAAGAAAAAAAGAAATAAAAAGGATTTCATAACATTCACTGTGGGATCCACTTTTAAACGCTTACGGAAAAAGAATAGAATGGTATATCCGCTGCAAGAAGATATTTGCTTCCAGTTCCTTATCTGCACCAGAAGGAATCCTATTGCTTACTTTATATTAAGGTGTATGTAAATGTTCAGGCTTAAAATACATCTAAACCCAAGACCAAAAATGTGATATATGACAGACTGCCAGTCCTTGGGTGTGGTGGCTGCATTAGTTTTCTTTTTTGTAGGCAAAGTACACTTTCTGCAAATACAGATTACTTGTTGATCTCACCAAAAATGTATTGTCCTTGTCATAATGTCCTGTGCACTATCAACCAATTTCATTTGCCTTCCCAGAAGAACTACAAAACACTCAGCACCACTACCACCAATCGGCCCACAACATAATGAAGATGAACAGAGGGGACGATGTTTGTAGTCCAGAACAGAAGGGCATAAAGTATATTACTGGCAGGATCACCTGAAGGGTGGGTGGGGGGAACACACCTGTACAGATAAATGGAGGATCCAGCCACCATACCTAAGGGCTGTAAAATGTTTAATTTTTTTCGTTATAGTGTTTGAATGCATTACAAAAGGACACATTTATAGAGATTTATGTGGCTGCCACTGCAGACCCAACTCTACAAATGTTAGCTGTCAACTTAAAAGAAAAAAAAAAAAAGAAGAAATTCCAGGTGTGGATATTGTATACATACAGTAGCTATCTTGATTCAGCTTGGCCCAAGGTAACTATGTACAGTATATGCCATACCCGAATGATCCCCCTGGAAGATGAAAACCACAGAAGCAGGCATACTTCAATTATCTCTACTTGCGTATAAGGAGATCGGCAACTTGGTATGGGAGCCATTCAGAGAAGGCTTTGCATTTTCTTAATGAATGCAAAGTGTTCTCCGATTGGATGAGGTGGAGAAGCAGGGTGGTGATGCTCTCCATGTTATCCAAACCAGAGATTGCTTTGCATTCATTCAAATAAGGCAAAGCACTCTCTGAATGGGGCATTTACTTAGTAGCCAATCTCCAGTGTTCAGAATACAGCAAGGCAGTCACTGGGCATGGGACCCAAAAGCAAGTGGAGATCACTGGAGTAGTGGTGTATTCTTCAGTGATTTCCAGTTTCTGGAGACATTGGTCAGGCATGGTATATACATAGTTCCTATGGTCCAAGCCATACCTATTTATCCATGTATAAAATATACATACCTAGAGTCTTTAACAGCTTGCCCTCCAAAGGATTTACCCCTCCCCCCTTCATGACCAGGCCATTTTTTTGCTATATGGCGCTAAGTTACTTTAACAATTGCGCGGTCATGCAACACTGTACATAAATAAAATTTGTAATTTTTCCCCCACAAATGGAGTTTTCTTTTGGTGGTATTTGACCACCACTGGGTTATTTATTTCTTGCGCTCTAAACAAAAAGAGACCGTTTTGGGGGAAAAAAAAAGCCCCCACAATATTTTTTACTTTCTTCATACAATTTAGACTAATACGTATTCTGTTACATGTTTTTGGTAAAAAAAAAAAATCCCAATAAGCATATATTGATTGGTTTGAGCAAAAGGTATAACAGCAATCAGTGACTTATAGTGGGACTGCAATATTGTGGCGGACAGTCTGACACTTTGTGGGAACCAGTGACACTAATATAGTGATCACTTCTATAAATATACACTGTCACTGTATTAATGACACTGGGCAAGAAAGGGTAAACATCTAGAGCGATCAAAGGGTTAACTGTGCCTAACCAGTGGTTTTGTGTGTACATTTAGGTGTTTTTTCTAGGTAATGTGCTGAATTTTCTTTCCCTGATTTGCAGGGATAGAAAGTCCAGCAAATCGCCGCTGACAGGACACAGCTCTGCCTTGTTTGCATAGGCAAAGCGGTGTCCTGCCACTCTCCTTGCCGAGCAGTGTGTGCCGGTGCTCATCCACTGGCCGGCACACGCTGATCGGCTTCTGCTGTGACAAATCGCAGCAGCAGCATGCGCGTGCCCCCCAGAGACCTTGAAAGGGAAAAATCATGTATATGTGAGATTTTGCACAGAACGGTCGCTCTGTAGCAGTACAGGTTGAGCTTATTGACTCTAAACCCAATGAAGATGGTCGCTGAATTAGTACTAGCTATACTATGACCTGGATAAGAGCAGTCACTAATGCAAGCCAGACATGGGTCAAATTCCGAACAAATTTTCTTAAGAAAATCAGAATTTTCGTGCATTTTGTAATTTGATGGTGCCACCATTGATTTTGAAATTCAACCAACCAAGCCTTTAATTGTCCCTCATGTTGCTACAGAAAATTTGAGACCAAGAATTTTCTTTTCTTTCCATGCTCATTTCTTTTTCAATTACATTTCTCGCATGATTCTCCCATCATTGATTAGAAATTTGTTTGTTTTTCAAAAAATTTCCAACATACCCGATCACTCAAATTCGATGGTCGCTTGAAAATTGTCCATTGCTGTAGCCCACTAGCAATGTGAAATTCAAACGAAAATTCTTAGAAAAGATTTTTGAAAAAAATTCTTTCTGAATTCGACCCATGTATGGGCGGCTTAACATGGCAATTGTTTCCATAAAATATGATTTTATTTTCTAGAAATTAATTGAACCAAACAGTGGGCTCCATTAACCTCTTCCCAACGCTGTATACATATAGGTGACAGAATAGCCGTGGGCATAACCCCCCAGTCCCATTAAGCCCGACTTTGAAATCGTGCAACTTACAGTGAGGTCGCACGATTTCAAAGTTGGGTGAGAAGCCGATTTCAGGTACAATTTGCAAGAAATCTGATGCAGATGTCTATGCAAATGGCACCAAAAGTAGTACATTTAAATGGTTAGCACTTCCACCTGGCAGCACTAGGGTAGTTGGTTCAAATCCCAACCACGGCACCACCTACCTGGAGTTTGCATGTTCTCCCTGTGTCTGCGTGTTTCCTCCCACACTCCAAAGACATGCTGGTAGGTTAATTGGATCCTGTCTAAATTGGCCCTAGTATGTGTATGTATGAATGTGAGTTAGGGACCTTAGATTGTACGCCCCTTGAGGGTTAGGGACTTATGTGAATGTACAATATATATGTAAAGTGCTGCGTAAATTGACGACACTATATAATGGTAAGTAGGTGAAATAAATACATACTTCAGAAACCGGTGTGGCTCTGACTAAGTCAGAACCGCACCGATTTGACTGCTGAAATTGCGGACAATAGGGTGCGACTTGGCATTTGATTTGCAAGTCGCATGGCATGGCAAATCACATGCCAAGTCGCACCCGATGTGACCGGGGTAAAAGAGACCAGACTACGATTAGAGGGGAGAACCCCAACAGGGGTTTCCAGTGATTAGCTACAGAGGCAGCCCCATTAGAAGCAATGGGAGACTGCCAACTCCTGCAGCTAATAGTGGGCAATCGCATGTAATCACTCATGCAACAGTTACATATGAGGCAGTCTGCATCCAGAACCAACCACTCACATGTGATCATTGCATGAGCAATTACATACTAGCGGCCGTGATTACTTACAGAAGTTTTCAGCCTCCCATTACTTTAAATGGGACTTCCTTCTGCAGCTAATTGCTGGGGTTCTCGCATCTCGCAGGAGCGACTTCACCCTTAGGTCGGCCATACACGGGTTGAAATTCGACCGATTTTTCGTCCGAAAATTGGACCTAAGAATAATTGGCTGATTTTTTTCTCTGTTAGTGGGTCAATGGCACCAGCCGATTTTTGTGGTTCCTCCCCTTTTCGGTGATCTGGCATGTTGGAAAATTTGTGAAAAACGGACGATTTTCGACTCAATGATGGTCAAATCGTACGGTAATTTTTCCGAAAAGAATATGTGCATGAGCCGTGACCTGGAAAGAACAGAAGTTTCACCTGTTGTATGGGGTGAGCTTTAGGACTTGGCTGGCCAATTTTCAAAATCATTGATGGCACCATCGGAATACCGAGCGAACGGTTTAGATTTTTGGACTAAAAATTGTTTGGAATTTGAATCATGTATGGCCTGTATTAGCATTGAGCTGCTACATATATGCATACAGTTGGCACACTGTTTGGAAGCATGCTCACCCAGCGCCCCCAGCATTGTTACCAGACAGCTGCCACAATTGGAGTCCCACCTATTATTACTATACAGGATTTATATACTCTGGAACTCCCTACCCCAATCCATCAGACTATCGCCTACTCTCCTCTCCTTTACGTGCACTCTGAAAACCTCTCTCTTCAGGGAAGCCTACCCCACCACTTGCTAATTCCCGACCTCCTCCTCTCTTCATACACTCCATCCCCCACAGCTATTTCCTCCTGTACCACTATCCCCTCCCTCCTAGATTGTAAGCTCCAAGGAGCAGGGCCCTCGAACCCCTCGTGTATCGCATTGTATTGTTATTGTACTGTCGCATGTTCTGTCTCCCATTGTAATGTACAGCGCTGAGCGAACTGTTGGCGCTTTATAAATGCTGTATAATAATAAAAAATATAGCGCCAACAGATTACACAGCGCTTTACCTACATGATAACTTTGACAGCCAAATCACAGATTGGAATCCTATGTAACGACTCCAGCTTTACAAACGATTAAAGGGCTGGCACCTGCTACCTGGAAGGGGTTAATAAACAATCATCCAATCAGCCAGAAGGAAGAAATAGAGGGAAAATCCAACCGATCTCCATCAAAGCAATCTTCTCTTTGTGTTCAATTATTTTTCTGCAGGTCATCCGAAATGATCAAATCTATGATCACCACTAGAAGTAGGGATGCCACAGGTTACGACTCTGACATCATGCTAAGTTACATGCTGAATACATGCAGCATCAGTTCATCTACAGTACAGCTTCCTCCTAGCTAACAAATGGGAAGGGGAAGCCGACTCTTCTCCCTGCATCCTCCAGGTGGCAGCACTGCGCCTGTGCCAGCGTATAGAGAACGCGTAACCCCGCCCACACACTGACCTCAAACACAGCAAGCACGCGCTGCGGATCTCATGCAGCCGCTCGCGCCGGATCCCTCCACACTCCCCCCCCCCCCCCTCTAGCACCAGAGAGGCTCACAGAGACACACGGGGCGGGGCTCGGAGCCCGATGACGTCAACGAGCTCGGGGTAGCCATGTGCTCAAGTCGCACGTGGACTTGGGCGGAGATCACGCACGCGCTGCGGTCCAGTCCTCGCCTCCCCCTGTCGGGCGCGCGCACTCGCGTGATAATGGGGAGGGGTTGAGGCTGAAAGAGATCCAGGAATGAGTGGCGGGAGAGGAGGGGCGTGGCGTCTAGCAGCAGAGTAATGTGGAAACACAACACGCACTGTCACCACTGCCGCCGCCTCACAGCGCACAGACCGGGGCAGGGCTTAACCCCGAGCGTGCCGGTCTGAGTGCTGAGGAGATTGTAGAGGACTGGAAATTCCTGTTTTCTCTCTGCTGCTATGAAAATACATGGTGGCTATATGTTCTGGGCCTTGTAGTTCTACAGAGGTGCAATAAGCCTGAGTAAACAGTCTAGAATACTAACCAACAGTGTTGGATGGCTTAGGTGATAAAATAAGGCCCCACACAAGCAGAGGTCATTTTGCTAACAAATTTCTTTAGTTTTATTTCAGGTACTTCTATAGTACCATCAGTTTACACAGCGCTTTACATATATATTGTACATTCAGATCAGTACCTGCCCTCAAGGGGTGTACAATCTAAGGGCCCTAACATTCACATACTAGGGACAATTTAGACAGGAGCCAATTAACCTACCGGCATGTCTTTGGCGTGTGGGAGGAAACAGAAGTACCTGGAGGAAACGCAGACACAGGGAGCACATGCAAACTCCAGGCAGGTGGTGCTGGGGTTGGGAATCGAACCAACAACCCTAGTACTACCAGGCATTTAGTCACTGTGCTGTTTTAGTCAGTCTTTCGAATATAATGCCATTTTAGTTTTAGTCGTATTTTAGTCAACTAAAATAGTGTTCATTTCATCGCCAAAGATATTTTTGTCAACCAAATTAACACTGTACACAAGGACCCATAGAAAACAATTGTTCCCTTTTCCTGCCCAGAATCCTAAATTCAAATCACTGCATGTGGTAAACGTGCGAATTCCCAACCGCATAGAAACGCACTGCACTTTGACAGACACACAGGGGTGCCAATCATTCTTAATGGTACCTCCATGCATCATCAACTGTGACACGATTTAAAAATGGGTCAAGGACTTCTTTCTCCACGCTTCTCTTAGGCCAGCCATACATGGGTCGATTTTTGAATGATTTTTCACTCGAAAATCGGACCTAAGAATAATCGTCCGAATTTCGCTCTGTTAGTGGGGCAATGGCTCCGGCCGATTTTTGTGGTTCCTCCCCATTTCGTTCATCGGCATGCTGGAAAATTCGTGTAAAACAACAGATTTTCGAAATCATTAGTGGCACCATCAGATTACAGAACAAAGTTTTCAATTTTCAATCGAAAAATCGTTTGGGATTCGACTCATGTATGGCCTGCTTTAGGTAGGGCAGCCCATAGAAATTAAAGGGCTACTCTGCCCACAACATCTATGTGCAAACGTGCACGCAACGACGTGAAAACAAGCCTAAGACTGTGTTGAAGTGTGTCCTGTTAAAATGAAACACGTCTTCATTTGAAAGGAGCGCATGACAACACGCTGCAAAGTATCGCAAAGCGCGGTTCACACAACTGAATGAACATTATCTTGTGACAAAAGTTTAAAGGGTCACCTTTTGACTAATAATAATAAATGCACATTTTTTGCAGGAAAAAAAAAATGTGCATTTATTATTTTTGGTTGCAGGAGCCTGTAAAGCATTGCATCAGTGATCAGCAGATCTCTGGTGCCATGCAGGCCTCCTGCAGACCTGTCAGTATATTGGGATGTACGGCCAAGCAGATACACGGCCAGGAAGATTCAATGAACTATCACGGCACTCCACAGCACCGTGGTAGTTCTAGAAATGCAAGCTGACAGCCGCTAACGAAGTCGGGACAGAGCCCCACATGACCACGCTGTTTTTTTTTTTTTAAGAGAGCTGGTACGGGGAATGAAAGCGGCTGCAGCATTGGGAACATGTTACATGCTACACCCTAAAAACAGGTGGAATATGTAACATGTTCCCAAAGATGAACTTATACTTTAATTAAAAAAAAAAACAAAACAAAAAAAAAGTAAATAATGCAATGTTGAAACAACGCAATTACACAACATATGGAGCTGAAAGTGTACAATTTTGTGTGAATGAGCCCCTGTGGAGACCATAACGCATCAAACAGTTTAGGGGATATTTGGGAGGGGCTTAGGGCCTATTTGCACCATCATTTTAGAAAACACGTTTTCCCTCAAAGTGCTATTCCAGACAACAGACAACTAGCCTTAACCACTTGCCCTCCAGAGGATTTAACCCCCTTCCTGACCAGGCCATTTTTTGCGATAAAGCACTGCGTTACTTTGACAATTGTGCAGTCATGCAACGCTGCACCCAAATTAAAATGTATGTCCTTTTTTCCCCACAAATGGAGCTTTCTTTTGGTGGTATTTGATCACCTCTGCGATTTTTATTTTTTGTGCTATAAACAAAAAAGTTCAACAATTTTGAAAAAAAAAAAAAAAAAAAAAATATTTTTGAATTTTTGTTGCAAAATATATCCAGTGAAAAAATGTAAAAAAAAATCTAATTTGTCATAAATTTACACCAAAATGTGTTCTACTATATGTCTTTGTAAAAAAAAACAAAAAAAACCCAATACGTGTAAATTAATTGGTTTACGTGAAAGTTATAGTGTCTACAAATGGCGGTATATATACACGGGATATTTTTTTTTTTATGTGAGCGGGTTTCAATCAGAGAAAGAGCTTGCTCCTGTGATGGCAGAGGTTAGGGGAGCTGCATAGGCAGATTTTTTTGGTAAAAGATGAAACTATGCCTTTGGAGAGTTTCTAATGCACTGCTTTAACCTCTTCCCGTCCGGCCCATGTCGATAAACGGCCGGCATTGCTGCCGATGCGGGCGGACGTTTCTAAAAAAATCCTTTGCCTGTGGGTGCTCCCTGGGAGCGCGCAGCACCGTGATTGGTGCCCGCTGTGTCCAAAGGGCACAGCGGAACACAGATTGCTGTACGTCCCGTGAGGTCCCAATACATGTGATCACTGATTGGCCAATCAGTGATCACATGAATAGTAGTAAACAAGAATCACTTCTGACATCATTGCTTACTACTTGTGAAATCTGTGAATGATCACAGAGGTCACATGGTAGAAGGCTATTCACAACAGCGGTGACCAATCACAGCTCGCACAGTATTTCTCAATGGCTGCATGAGTGCAGCCAGAGAAAAGAAGAAATTATTGTTTTTACAGCCTTTATGGGTGTAAAAGTGATCAGTGTAAAAATAAAATCAATCAATCATCACCCCCCACAAGTAGTACAGTGTCACTATGGTGACACTGTACTGCTAGCGTGACAGTATGTTATAAAAAAAAAAAAAAAAGTTAAAAAAACTTTTTTTTAAAAAAATTATAACTTTTGTTTATAAACTAAATTAGGGTTTGTCTTTTTTTCCTACTAAAAAGATAGATGAATACATTTTTGCCAAGATTTATGAGGAAAAATTTATTTGCAAAATTTTATAGGAAAAACATTTTTTTAAAAAATGTTGGACTTTTTCATTTATATAGCACAAAAATAAAAATCCCAGTGGTAAATAAATACCACCAAAATAAAGTTTTATCTATCTAAAACAAAATGCTAAGAACTGAATATGGGTACACAGTGTTGCATGACCGAGCAATTGTCATTCAAAGTGTGATAGCACTGAAAGCTGAAAATTGGCCTGGACTTAAAGGGGGTGAAAGTGTCCGGTTTGAAGAGGTTAAAATGCCTTTTAGGCCTGGTTCACACTGGTGCATCTGTTTTTTCATCCGATTCCCAAGGCGATTTATGTAGTGCAACTGCAGTGTGACTTGGGAGCGTTTTTGTGTATTCTTGATGTGACTTTCATACCCGTGCAATTTATACAGAAAAGACAGGAGAAGAATAGTTGGGGGGGGGGGGGGAGTGCACTGGAATTGGATCAACAATGTGTGCACCACTGAAGTCTATGTGGCATTAAAAAAAAATAAAAGGTCACACTGCATTGCACCAAAAGTAGGCTGTGCCCAAGATCCATTCAGCATAGTGATGATGCCACCTGTGTCCACTGGAGAACAAAACATCTCTGGTGTAACTACCACTCACTGTATCCAGGAATTCTAAACTCGGAAGTCCTACAGCTCCAGTAGGATGGCCAGACCTCAGACATTTCTTGGGATGAAACAAAAAAATCCAAAACAAACCCAACTAGACTGCTGGTACTCTTAAAAACCTATCTGGAGGCATTGTCCATTACCAATAAACATGAAAAATGTTCATTCTGTTGAAATCAGCTGGACCAGATATGATCACCAAGTGTCTAAGAGTATTTTAGAACACTCCTGAGTACCAGTTCCTAAATTTATCAGTCAATCTGGAATGGAAATCGTTTTTTGGGGGCTCCTAGAAAGCCAAAACAACTCCAGCTTTCTTATATCCCTTAGTTTTCATCTGATTTGCAAAGCAATTATGTAGTGAAACTTGGAGTGTTTTTATGTTTTTGATGCAACTTTCGTACTGATGCAATTTCTGCAGAAAAGGGAGAAGAGGAGAATAGTTGGGGGGGGGGGGGTGCACTGGAATTGGAGCAAAAATGTGTGCGCTTCTGAAGTCTACGTGGCAGAAAAAAAAAAAAAATCAATCGACCACACTGCATCACACCAAAGGAGTATTGCATTGATGTACACAGGCAACATTGAAATCAATGTGATTTTCATTATCATGCAATGCTGTCTGACTCAAGTCGCATTTGAATTCTCACCAGTACCATGCCTAACCTGCATTTTCCTCCGAACGCAACATGAAAAACAGATCTAACATTGTGTTATTAGAGCAGTACCATTGACTGGAATGAGACGCACGGTTTTACCATTAGACAATAAAATGCAGCAAGTGGGATTTGTAAAAAATGGAATGCACTGTCCTCTATACAACGCATGGAAGTGGAGAGCGTCACAGTATAATGGAAACTGGATTTCATGGGCTTTTAGTGTGTGACGATCCTGTGTTATAAAACACGCATGAACTAGGGGTGAGTTTGGATCGTGATCTGGACACATTCAGCGGAACCAAAAAGGTAGCGGTCAGTCTTGGGCAAATGAACTGTAGGCAGAGGACGCCTTGGTGCTGCAATGTCATTGATCTAATATGGCCATGTGGTCAAATCATGTCAATGATGCCCCTTTTCTATGGCTTTACAAACATGTCATACTTACCTGATCTGTGCATAGTTTTGCACAGAACAGCCCCAGATCCTCCTCTTCTGGGGTCCTCTACTGGCGCTCCTAGCTCCCCCCCACCCTCGCCAAGTGCCAAACCATAGCAGCCCTAAACTATGGGAGCACTCGTGTGGGCTCGCTCCCAAGCTGACTGTGTCCGTAGACACAAAGAACGTGGCTCGGCCCCACCCTCCTGCTCCCTCCACACTGGCTGTGATTGACAGATGCACTTTACCAGTTGAAAACTCTGGGCGTTCAACACACGCCATCACTGTACACAGGGCCCTGAAAGTACCAGTGTTGTGTGGGGAGGATTGGCGGGTCAGATGAGTATATCTTCAGTGATCCCATTGCAAGGGCAAAAAAAAAATAAAAAATACCGGAATTCTGCTTTAAAGCAACAATTTTTTTTTTTTTTAAATGAAATGTCCCTCTGTCTAACCCCTTGTTAACCCTTCGTTTACTTTAATCAGCCCTATAACTCATTCGCCTCCTCCATTCAATTTTAATTTCTTGTTTTTGCTTGCTTTGTCCATTAATATTTTTACATGTATCACATTTGGGGGGGGGGGGGGTGCAAAAAACTGACAAAAACAAAACACTACTTAATTTGTAAATAACTGCAATGCTTTGTACCAGAATCATAATTTTAGTGTAAATTTTAAACAGGACGAATTACAGCATAAAAAGTACACTTTTTATCTGCAGTAACACATTTATTTTTAAACTAACACTGCTCAAAAAAGGAAAGTACATTTCGTTTAATTGTCTAAAGGATGCGAGAAAAAAATAATTGTTGCAAGACAACATTCAAAAGAAAGCTCTATTTGTACTTAAAAAAAATGTGTAATACATTATTATCTGAAGTAATGACAAAGTTATCGCCGAACAAACAGATCCATATCAGAAATGTAAAAATTGCTCTGGTCCATAAAGGGGTGAACAGGTATGAGAGGCAAAAGTGGTTAAAGGATAAGTTCACCTCCAAAAAAGGTAACACCCACATTTAAAGTGCAACATGTTTCAGCACCCCCAAACTATGACAGTGAGCTTGGGTTCTCCCCTGCAGCTACTGTCCCATTCAAATTCAGCACAGCAGAGTACAGCCGTGTCATTCACTCACAGGGATCTGTGACTAAAGAAACTACAAGTCCCAGACTTCTGGTTCTCAATGGACTGCGAGAACACTGAAACTTCCTCCAGCTTTCTATTAGAAAACCCTTAAGGAAGCACAAGCAGAAGACTGGAGGATGCATCTGACTGTGCTGGCTCCTGTAGGAAAAAATAAACGCACCTTTACATCTGCAAAAACGATGTGCATATAATTTTTTCTGAAAAGTGAAATGATCCTTTAATAGTATTCCGCATATGTTGACCGAGTTGCTTGAAAGTATGGCCAAAGCAACACTTTAATCATGTCCCTGCTGAGCATACCCTGCAAGGCCATCCAGTGCACTGTGAAACGCATAACTACATTTTTCTGCATCGCAACGCAAACCAGCATTGAAGTGTGAACAGGGCACATAGTAACCAATTGTTTTCTATGTGCCCTAACTGATCTGCATTTTCCTTGTGCAGAAAAATGCAGGTCACCCCTCTTATTGTGATCGTAAGCTACATCTGCAAATTCTGTTTCTAAACATTTGAAATCCCAATGCAAGGAAAGCTTCAGACTAAGAAGAAGTAAAAGACCAGATATGCAGATAAAATTCAAGTGCAGAAATGGATTTCGAATATAAGAGCTCACCTAAAGCATCGATACTCCGACTAGCTTCAGGGAAACCAATTAATGATTATTGGGGGGGGGGGACCCAGTTGTTTGATTGGTTCTTCCCCAGGGATGACTCCAACAGGGAAAGTCTGGAGACTGGCTATACAATGTTAAGAAATCAGAGATGACAGATCTTACTGAATTTTAATTTGTGACATTCACTGATAATGGCATTGCGTTGGTTGGAAATTTCTGCTGCATTCTAAAACAATCTCCTGGCACTGATCTGCAGTTGTCACAGGAAAAGTGACTCACTGGACAAGTGTAAAACAGTAGACAATGCTGCTTGAATTTTTTTTTTTTCAAATATATGTTCAAATTGGAAATCAATATAACCTCCCTCCCCCACAATGTGCTGTTTTGAATGATTTGTTTGTGTCTTCAATGAGTGTAGCCACAGAAAAATGCAGAGAAAACCAGCACTGCCTAACTGATAGGAAAATCCTCTTCCAGAATTTATCGATATACAAGATTGAATTGATAAAAGAACCACAGAAACACGGATACATGCAAGACAAGTACCAATGTCCACTTAAGAGCTTCACCCTCTGGTTGCAGTACCTACAAGAAAACTGACCTTTGGTGAATGCCAATGTAAATAATAAGGATGCACCGATATATCAGCGGCCGAAAATGGTGTTAATCGGCATTTTGCCGATAGGAAAAAAGGTGCAGATAATGGCTTCTCTTTTTTTTATTATAAAAGAAATGTGTCAAGGAAACTCACATGCAAAGTCACATCCCATAGACTTTCGTGATGTCAATGCAAAAACACCCCCATAGTGACTTCTATAGAAAATCGTATCCCAAAGACTGCAGTGCAAAACTGCGTCCCAATAATTTCAATGCAAAAAACACCCCATAGTAACTTCAATGGAAAATCGTGTCCTAAAGACTGCAGTGCAAAATTGCGTCCCAGTGATTTCAATGTAAAAGCACCCCATAGTGACCTCAATGCAAAAAAATGCCAGCCACATTAATTAAATGTAAAAAAAAGTTTTTTAAAAACTGTCTGTTTCGGCCAAGTGCATCCTGAATTTTTGGTTTCGGCACCAGTATTTTCATTTCGGTCCACCTCTAGTAAATATCCATTACCATGCCACTACTGGACATACCAAAAATACAGTAGGCTGTGTCCAAGATCCTTTTGGCATAGTGATGGTGACACCTGTGTCCACTGGAGAACAAACATCTCTGGTGTAACTACCACTCACTGTATCAAGGAATTCTAAACTCAGAAGGCCTACAGCTCCAGTAGGATGGCCAAACCTCAGAGATTTCTTAGGATGAAAAAAAAAATCCAAAACAAACCCAACTAGACTGCTGGTACTCTTATTAACCTGCCTGGAGGCATTTTCCAATACCAATAAACATGAAAAATGTTCATTCTGTTGCAATCAGCTGGACCAGATATGATCACCAAGTGTCTATGAGTACTTTATAACACTCCTGAGTACCAGCTCCTAAAGGATCAGTCAGTCAATCTGGAATGGACATCACCGTTTTTGGGGACTCTTAGAAAGCTAAAACAACTCCAGCTTATATCTCTAAGTAAACCAGTAGAGTGCTCAGAGATATCAGGCCTGCAATGGCAATGACAAAGGGGTTACACTCCCTGACAAGTTTTGAATAAAAAGAAAGAAAGAATGCAATAGGAGTGGAAACAACCCAGGTTAGGTGAGACGCTTCACATTACAAGTTTAGCAGGTCCAAAATCAGGGACTATGGCATGGTGATCTCACTGTTGAGGTCCTCAAGACATACCAAGATGCTGGCCAAGTGACATGGCCCACCATGCTCGATCGAAGAAAAAAAAAAAAATGATGATCCGATCATGTTTGGATGGCTCATTAATATTTACAGTGGATATAAAAAGCCTACACAATCCTGTTAAAATGTTCAGTTGCTGTGATGTAAAAAAAATGACAAAAATACATTTCAGAACTTTTTCCACCTTTTATGTTACCTATAAACTGTACAACTCAATTGAACAACAAATTGAAATCTTTTAGGGGGGGAGTAAACATAATAGACTAAAATAATGTGGTTGCATAAGTGTGCACACCCTCTTATAACTAGGGATGTACAGTAGCTGTGTTCAGAACTAAGCAATCACATTCAATAGCATGTTAAATAGGAGTCAGTACACACGTGCCATCATTTAAAGTGCCTCTGATTAATGTCAAATAAAGTTCAGCTGTTCTAGTAGGTCTTTCCTGACATTTTCTTAGTCGCATTCTACAGCAAAAGCCATGGTCCGAAGAGAGCTTCCAAAACATCAGAGGGATCTCATTGTTAAAAGGTATCAGTCAGGAGAAGGGTACAAAAGAATTTCCAAGGCATTAGATATACCATGGAACACAGTGAAGACAGTCATCAAGTGGAGAAAATATGGTGCAACAGTGACATTACCAAGAACTGGACCCTCTCTCCAAAATTGATGAAAAGACGAGAAGAAAACTGGTCTGGGAGGCTGCCAAGAGGCCTACAGCAACATTAAAGGAGCTGCAGGAATATCTGGCAAATACTGGCTGTGTGGTACATGTGACAACAATCTCCCGTATTCTTCATATGTCTAGGCTATGGGGTGGAGTGGCAAGATGGAAGTCTTTTCTTATGAAGAAAAACATCCAAGCCTGGCTAAATTTTGCAAAAACACATCTGAAGTCTCCCAATAGCATGTGGGAAAATGTGTTATGGTCTGATGAAACCAAGGTTGAACTTTTTGGCCATAATTCCAAAAGATATGTTTGGCGCAAAAACAACACTGCACATCACCAGCAGAAAACCATACCCACAGTGAAGCATGGTGGTGGCAGCATTATGCTTTGGGGCTGTTTTTCTTCAGCTGGAACTGGGGCCTTAGTCAAGGTAGAGGGAATTATGAACAGTTTCAAATACCAGTCAATATTGGCACAAAACCTCCAGGCTTCTAGAAAGCTTAACATGAAGAGGAACTTCATCTTTCAGCATGACAACAACCCAAAGCATACATCCATATCAGCAAAGAAATGGCTTCACCAGAAGAAGATTAAAGTTTTGCAATGGCCCAGCCAGAGCTCAGACCTGAATCTGATTGAAAATCTGTGGGGTGATCTGAAGAGGGCTGTGTACAGGAGATGTCCTCGCAATCTGACAGATTTGGGAGTGCTTTTGCAAGGAAGAGTGGGCAAATATTGCCAAGTCAAGATGTGCCATGCTGATAGACTCGTACCCAAAAAGACTGAGTGCTTGAATCAAATCAAAAGGTGCTTCAACAAAGTATTAGTTTAAGGGTGTGCACACTTATGCAACCATATTATTTTAGTTTTTTTATTTTTTTCCCCTCCACCTAGAAGATTTCAGTTTGTTGTTCAACTAAGTTGTACAGTTTATAGGTTACATTAAAGGTGGAAAAAGTTCTGCAACGATTTATCTTTGTCTCATTTTTTTACATCACAGAAACCTGACATTTTAACAGGGGTGTGTAGACTTTTTATATCCACTGTGTATCTGTTGACCTGCAAACTACATACTGCCTGATAATCCCGATACATACAATTCATTTCTGTTGGAAGCTTTCCTACAGAACGAAATAGGTCCAACATGCAACACAGCATGTTCACAAACATGGTATCTTATTGACATACACCCAGGGGCGGACTGACCATTTGGAAACTCGGGCACTGCCCGAGGGCCTGGGGTCAGTAGGGGGCCCCATAAGATGCCCCTGGCACCTTTTTCATAGGCTTTTTTGAGTTTGGGCAAGGACACAGGGGCCCCATGATCCCCTATTGCCCAGGGGCCCCATGAGTTGTCAGTCCACCCCTGCATACACCTTTACCGTAAATGGAGGAATCAAATATCTATTATCCTTCAAATTTTAATAAAAAATAAAAAATTAAAAGATGCAAATAATCTGAAACCCATTCCACAAATGTACAGGTTTCTTCTGCAGTGTATGCTCACAGTACATATGATCTGTACAGCTGTGTCACGTACAACGCACATCTCTCAGAACTCGCATTCACGGATGTGCTCATTCTGGATATCGCA
Organism: Staurois parvus; assembly: GCF_062004578.1. Taxonomy (NCBI): domain Eukaryota; kingdom Metazoa; phylum Chordata; class Amphibia; order Anura; family Ranidae; genus Staurois; species Staurois parvus. Next base: position 4,264,275 of record NW_028318117.1, read on the forward strand.
GGCATTTGTTTTATACTCTGTGAAGCTTGTAAGCCAGACACAGGTGAAGAATCAGTCCAACTTTTTTTTTTTACTAATACTCGGTTTAAGAATATTCTTTCTTGGAGCATTAAATTTGTGCAGAACTCTTTACCAGAATAGAGTTCATAATAACTGAAATCGTGACTCAGAAAGCATCCTTGGCTAATTAATTCCGACCCCCACATGGTTTTATATTCAGAGAAACACTGCAGTTGTCAGCACATCAGGCAGTGCTAGGTTACCTGTTTATTTTCTTATGATTTATGATTATTATTTTTTTTTTCTTTTCAGAAAGGTGGGCAAATATAATTCAGCATGATTATGAAGAATTACAGTAAAAGGCTCAAGGATGCTGTGACAAGTGTACATCAGCAAGCATTTAATTAAATCCCCGTGAGATGTGCTTACACTGGCATATACTAAGAAGTCAACACAAAACACAAACTGACCTTAAAGTGGAACTGAACCCATTGATTTAACGGTTTCCCAAAACAGTTATATGCAAAGCATGCAGTAAATGACAGCTATCACAGTTGCTTGTGCCCTAAGATGAATGGTCAAGCCATCAACTTGCTGGTGTCATAACTAATCACATGTGTAGCACCATAGCAACTGCAGATCAAACGGGCCAAGACTGCTTGTGTGTAAAGGACAGGAGGATTTAGTTCTGCTTTAATTAATCTCTTGCGTAAAGTTAAACTAAACTTTGAGTTTACTCCTGCATTAAGATTGTACTATACCAATTAACATCATGGCCTACAGACAGTCAACAGTAACGTAACTTGAACGTGTATCCAGGAGACAGAGGTAACATTTGCAATTTATAGGATACTTTGTAAATTAGGAGGAAGTAAAAAAGATGCCTTCCATAGAAAACAAATCACAGCCACCAGGACAGGAAACAAAATCAAACTGACCAACAAGGGTGATGCCTCCACTTCTCCTTTCCTTTTCTTTTTTTTTTTTTTTTTTAAATAAACTAAACATCTGTCTTCCATCACCAAAGAGAACACTGGCCTCTCAGCCTAGATAGAAGGGATCAAGCATTGCAGCTGTATTGTGTATGTTATTATATTATTATTACACAGGATTTATATAGCGCCAACAGTTTGCGCAGTGCTTTACATGAGGGCAGACAGTACAGTTACAATACAATTCAATACAGGAGGAATCAGCGGGCCCTGCTCATTAGAGCTTACAATCTAGGAGATGTGTAAATAAAGTGTTGCACCAGATCAAGTGAAAAATCACTAAATATCAATAACCGCAGAGCAAATAAAATAAAAAGAAAACTGCGCTTATGTGCCAAACCCCCCCCCCAAAACTATAGTTGGTCAGAGCTGCAAACACACTAGGAGATATTTATCACAGCCTAATAACACGTGCAAATAAAGTGTTGCGCTACACTTTTGTTTACAGGTTATTAACTCTGACAAAACTATATTTTTGTTTTGTTTTTTTCCACATATGTGCAGTTTTCCTTTTTTTCTCTTCTGTGCAGTTGCATTGCATAGTTTGTAAATCCGTTCCCTTAACACATGCACCCAACAGCAATAGCCAAGATGATTGTAAGCTCCTATGAACAGACCCTTCCTACCCTCTCATCTTTCATTAGTAAACTGTTTTGTTCCTGTCTCCTTTTATACTGTAAAGCGCCAAGCAAGCTGTTGGCGCTCTATAAATGCTGCATAATATATTATTTTAACACTACTCTCAGCAAAATTTCTGTGGCCAAGCAGTCTGTTGCATGTAACAATTCTTTCATGAAAGCAATAATATAAAGTGAAGCACTTATCCTTGGATTGTTATCACTTAATGTATGGTCAGCCCTAGTCCGCAATGTGCCACAATAGGTCTACTAATTTTCATATATTTATACAACAGAAACAGGACATCTCTTCTCACACTTCTGGACATTCATATTCTTATTAAATCTGTGACAAAAAGACAGGAATAAACACTATTGCACTACCCTTTTTTGTCACTGTTAAAGTAGAACAGTAGAACCTAAAGCAAAAGAAACCCAATTTCCCCCAACCCAGAACTAGATCTGCCCTGGAAACCACATTGCATTTGAGCAGGCTGGAAAGGCAACGTCAGAGTTCAGGCACAAGTCAGATACATTTCAAGAGGTGGAGCCAACACTCACATGGGACAGCAGTCAGAACAATCTACCAATTAAAAGTGGCCCTCACAGCTGCTAGAGTCAAAGACCTGAGAACCCAAGAACATCAAGATCAAACTGAAAATAAATGGTATATTTATGACGTTTGATAGTCATGGTATTCATTTATTATTTCAGAAAAGAGAGGTCTCTTACTGTTTTGCTGCAGTAAAACATCAGTGTTGGAACCCTTCCAAACTGGTCATGAACTCCTAAATTCTAGATTTCTGGGTTATGTTCCCTGCTGTTAGACTTCGTTTTACATCTTTGTGTTGTTTCTGCAACATGTGATTGCTGAGCCAGAGGCTACGTCTCACAAGACTATTCAAAGGTTGTGCGAGAGCAGCAGGAGACAGAGAAGCATTCAAAGAGCTGGTGAAGGTGAATTCAGAACACACCAGCCTAGTTAGAACTAGTTAATGTTAAAATACGCCAATAGCAATGACAACTGACGTCTTGCCAGATCTCTGGGTAATTGTGCGTTTAGCCATTATATATTCTGATACAGTTTAGCAAACCTTGGAAACTAGTTAACTGGATGAACAGAAACAGGGTGAGGTGAACTACAAGCAAACAGCTAAATAGAGTTTAAAGCACAACTCCATATTTACTGCGACTTTAAATAGTTGGTCGGGGCCTAGCGGACCTTAACAAACCATTTCCTTTACAAAAGCTGGCCAAAAATGCTGGCCAAAAATGCTGGCCAAAAATGAATAGGAATTCAGCACATTCAGCAGAGATCAACTGAATTTCGACCTGTGTGTGGCCGTCCCCTCCCACGGGAGTGTTAGAAAATCTTTTGTCGATCAGTGACTGATGCCACTTATTAGTGTAATCTGACAGCGAAGATTCCCCACTGTCAGAATACAATGTGCTGGCAGGATGAACTCTTCCATCCACCTCCCTTGTTGTGGGAGCTATTAGCTGAACAAAACAAAAAATGATCCAACTGTGGCTAGCTAAACAGATGTACCTGTTGGATGTGCTCTATAAACTGTACAGCCGTGGACAAAAGTTTTGAGAATGACACAAATATTAAATTTTCACAAAGTCTGCTGCTTCAGTGTTTTTACATTTTTGTGTCAAATGTTACTATGATATACTGAAGTATAATTACAAGCATTTCATAAGTGTCAAAGGCTTTTATTGACAATTACATGAAGTTGATGCAAAGAGTCAATATTTGCAGTGTTGACCCTTCTTTTTAAGAACTTTGCAATTCGCCCTGGCATGCTGTCAATCATCGTCTGGGCCACATCCTGACTGATGGCAGCCCATTCCTTCATAATCAATGCTTGGAGTTTGTCAAAAATTTGTGGGGGATTTTTTGTTCACCCGCCTCTTGAGGATGGATCACATGTTCTCAATGGGACTAAGGTCTGGGGAGTTTCCTGGCCATGGACCCAAAATGTCGATATTTTGTTCCCCAAGCCACTGGCAAGGTGCTCCATCATGATGGAAAAGGCATTGTTCGCCACCAAACTGTTCTTGGATGGTTGGGAGAAGTTGCTCTCATCAGATGTTTTTGGACCATTCATTATTGAAGGCTGTGTTCTTGGGCAAAATTGTGAGTGAGCCCAATCCCTTGGCTGAGAAGAAACCCCACACATGAATGGTCTCAGGATGCTTTACTGGTGGCATGACACAGGACCGATGACAGCGATCTTCTTTTCTTTTCCAGAAAAGTTTTTTTCTGGATGCCCCAAACAATTGGAAAGGGGATTCATCAGAGAAAATGAATTTCCCCAAGTCCTCAGCAGTCCAATCCCTGTACCTTTTGCAGAATATCGGTATGTCCCTGATGTCTTTCCTGGAGAGAAGTGGCTTCTTTGCTGCCCTTGACACCATGCTACCCTCCAAACGTCTTCACCTCACTGTGTGTGCTGACACACTCACACCTGCCTCCTGCCATTACTGAGCAAGCTCTGCACTGGTGGTGCCCCAATCCTGCAGCTGAATCAACTTTAGAAGACGGTCCTGGCACTTGCTGGAATTTCTTGGGAGCCCTGAAGCCTTCTTAACAATTGAAACTCTTCTTGAAGTTCTTGATGATCCGATAAATGGTTGATTTAGGTGCAATCTCAGTAGCAGCAATATCCTTGTCTGTGAATCTCTTTTTGTGCAAAGCAATGATGACTGCACGTTTCTTTGCAGGTAACCATGGTTAACAGAGGAAGAACAATTTTAAGCACCACCTTCCTTTTAATGCTTCCAGTGTGTAAATTTAACTCAATCAGCATGACAGAGTGATCTCCAGCCTTGTCCTGGTCAACAATGACACTTGTGTTAACAAGAAAATCAATGACATGATGTCAGCTGGTCCTTTTGTGGCAGGGCTGAAATGCAGTGGAAATGCTTTTTGGGATTAGGTTAATTTTCATGGCAAAGAGTGATTTGGAATTTAATTGCAAGTCATCTGATCACTCTTCATATCATTCTGGAGTATAGACAAATTGCCATCATAAAAACTGAGGCAGCAGACTTTGCAAAAAATAAGTTTGTGTCAATCTCAAAACCTCTGGCCACAGGTGTATTTAGCCTCCGCTACAAACAATATACAGTGCTGTGTAACAGCAGTGGGATGGGAACTTCTGCAGTTACCAAAACAAAAAGGAGTCGGGCTGAGCATCGCTCAGCCATTCACAGGAAGCTTTGTACTCCATGAAAGAATAAAAATCTTCCTCTGATTGGCTGGGGTGGAGATTGTGACATCATCCTCCCACATCTCCACCTCAGCCAATCAGAGGAAGCTTTGTAATCATGCGTAGAATACAAAGCTTTCTGTGAATAGTTCAGCGGAGCTCAGCCCAACTCGATTTTGTCCCGAGAGTGGGACAAGAAGTTCTCCTCCCACTGCCGGAAAACAGCACTGTACACTGTATGTAGCTTCAGCTACATACAGTTCAAATGTCGCTCCCAGCAGGCACATCTGTTAGTGAAGGAAATAGTTTGTTTGAGCGAGCTTGGCCCAAACAAACTATTTAAAGTGACAGTAAATGTGGAGTTTGGCTTTAGCAGATGCAGATGTATGTACTACTTCTCTTGCCAAAGCAATTAAAATTCTGCTTGGATGGTCTTGTGATTTAGCCACCCTGGCCAAACAGCACAGCCAGATCCAAGACCAGATTACACTACAGCTAAAAGAACCTCTTATGTGAGAATATGGAACATATCATTACAGAGCTCTCCTTCTGAAAATGCTAAGTTCCAACAGGCATGCTTACTCTCTTGCCTCAGGGCAGGTTCACACCGGAATCCTATAGGAACACGGCATACATTTCAGCGTGTTCAATTGCAGTGCAATTTTGAAGCCCATTATTGCAAATCCCAGTGGAATATGTTAAAAAACAAGCCACACCAAATCACTTGATACTGCGGTACCATGCAATGGTGTCTGCAAATGCACTGTGTTGGGGTGCAGTTATCAATAGAGTGGCATCTGCAATAGAGTGCAAAGGTAGAGCGGTTTGAGCATGGTGTGGGAAACATGCACAGAATGCGTTCCCGTACCACGTTGTGGTGTGAACTGGCCCTCAACCTTTTTGTAATCGCTTACCCAGAAAAAGTATTACAGACAAATAATTAGCTCTGACTATATTGTGACTTCCCTAAACTGCATACTTTGAACATTCAGCAATGGCGACACCTATATTTCTCTCATGACAGGTTTGCTTTAAGCAATACAGCCCGGCTAAGAGATCACCCCAGCTTGTGATTGGTAAATGAAACAGCACAATGGTCAGGATGTGTCCTCTGCTCTCCTCTACTGTGTGCTTACTATGAAAAGGTGACCAAACACATTACAGTGCGACTGTAAAATCTCCTTTAGATTTAGCAACAACTTTGCAGAGCCAGGACCTGATGAAATAGTAGTTGCTGGTGAATGTAAAGGTGATTAAGCAACCGATTTGTGATATGTGCATGGACAGCTATAGCCTGACAGCTCTGAACAAAAAGGTACAAATGCTTTCTCCTCCTTCCAGTCTGAGGGCTACTGTCATGGGGATCAGAGGCTACTAGCAGATGCTATGGCTGTTCACATGTGGTCATTGATTTGTACAGCCTTCCTGGCCATGGCTGGTCTGACACACTTGTGATCACAGTCACAGGTATACGCCAATACTTGCCAAACAACAGCCCTAACTGGCCTTGAGAATGAAGTCTAAAAGGGGACCTATTGTAAATATACATAATCTAAATACAAAAGCAAAGAACAGAATCAACAGCATTGCAGGCTACAGTTTCAAGTCATACCTGGATGTATCTCAGAGCACTTCTTAACACGCTGAGGTTTGATGTCTTCTTGTCATCTACATTTGGGATGTTCCTCTTTAAGGTTTCAAAGCATTCCTTGAGGTGTGCCCGTCTGCAGGATATAAAGACACCCTTTAATGGTTCAGTTCCCAAATATGCACTATCCACCAAATTAATGAATAAACCCAAAGTCCTATGGACAGAACTGTCACGTAACATGGATTTGCAAGCATACCAAAAATATATAAAGCCAACAGGGCTAGTTTTCATTACTTTCCAAAAAGACTGTGGGTTTAATGTTACAGAGCAAACTAGAGTTAAAAAAAAACAAACTTGCAAGCAAAACTTGTAAAGCCTTATTCTTTAATGCACCCGCAAGCAGATTTGTATTAAGGTCAAATGATCCAAGCCCCCATTCTCCCTACATAGTACTGAACTGTTGCCAACATGTCCATGTCTATCAGCCCAGTCTTCCCCCGTACATTAGATCATGAGGAAGATTGCCAAAACGCCTTCCTGAGAAAAGTGTGCACTTTACAAACTGCTGTAATATGTTAAATGATAAATGCTCTGTGGTGTAACAAAGAGCATTGCTTTACATTTGTTGCTATTCCAGTATACTATTATATGTAAAAACCTTCAGTAATCAAACTATTCGGGGCTCACTTACATCAATGCAGAGCGTTAACACATGCACATTAAAGTGCATGTTAACATGAGATGCATTAAGAATGTTCATTTTTAAAACGGGCTACATAAAATGCACCAAAACAGGTGCAGGCACTATCTTTACCATCACAGCGCATCACAATGCACAGTAGCACGTCACTGTGGATTGTGGTGCCTTGCAATGCAGGGGCCTTTGGAAAAGTGCTCTGAATGTCCATTTAGAGTGAACGGCATTGCAGTGGACCAACATGCATAATGCATATTGCTGTATGTTACCGCACTGCAACAATGTACATATTGAAGTAAATGAGCAAAATAAAACTAAATCTGTACCACAGAGAGATCCCAAATTTGCGGTTTCAGCTAAGCATTCATTAAAATTATTAAGGCAGGGCGTGGTGTGGCATTATTACTATTTATCAGTCCTCATTCACACATGTAGGTAAGGACATTCTGCAAATTCCTGCGACAAGTGGACTCTTGGGGATCGATCATAGGTGGTTCCCTGACAGTTTCAGCTGGGAAGCCTGTACAAATGAATGAGAGGGGCCATATCTGTCTGTGGCTGTTAGCATGTCCTATAACGTTTACCTGTAGTTAGGGACAGGTGATAGACGTAGGCAGTCTGCGTACACGGATGATCAACTGTCCCTACCTGCATTTAAACACTGGCTGTGGGACAACATGCAATCAGACACAGACAAATACAGCCCATGCCATTCATTGGTAAAGGCTTACCAGCTCCAGCTGTAGTCGAATAACCTGCGATTCCAGCAGCATTCTCCAATTCTTGCCACAGGAGTTTGCATGCTGGCCCTATCTGCTCATGCCTGTGAATTAGCCTTAAAGTGTCACTAAAGGCAAACTTTTTTTTTCTTTTTGGATAGAGTAAGGGAGGGTTATAACCCCTGGTCAGTGTTTTTTTTTTTTTTTTTACATCTGTGTTCCATTGGGGAGATTTCCTTTCACTTCCTGTCCCATAGCCAAAACAGGAAGGAAGAGGAAATGCTTCCAAAAGGGAGTGTATCCTGGAGTGTCAATAGAACTAGAGTCCCCATTGGAAGATTTACTCTGTATTCTTGTTCCAATGTCAACCCAAAATTTAGGATTTTCTTTTACTTTCACCGATAACAGCAAACACGACAAATAGAGAGGGAGAATCTCCCTAATGGGGGCACAGAGCACAATAAAAACAGACAGGTGTTCTAATAACTCTGTACTACATCCAAAACTAAAAAAAAATTTTGGCCTTTAGTCCATTCATTTGGAATGTGCGTTTCATTGCATACAGCAATAGTAAATGCAATCAGCACGAGGTATCTGAATCTGTCCTATCAGAAGCATCATATCTCCTGCACTGCAGTACACAGACTGGGAGTAGGACCCTAGATCCATCAGACTCTACTGACTGCTACAGTGCCATCCATCTATTACTATGAACATGCTTGCAGGAGGGTAGAACACATTCAAAGGCTGCTGCTCCATTTTTGTTCAACCATCACCTGGGGCAGGTCCTTGACTAGGCTGCATGGTCCAACCACAGTTCAGTCTGCAGAGAGGTCACAGACTTGTTTGTGTTACCTGGCACCTGGATCACATGACAGGTTGATCAGAATTCCAAATCCTTTGGCAGGTACAATTCATATATGCATTTCATGTATTTCAAACACCCAATTGATTGGAGTTCAGCTTTTAGAAACACACTTCCCAATTTGCACAGTCCTCAGAGAAATAACGTGGGGGGGGAGAGTATTTAAAGAAACAAGGCCCGGATTACATACACACCTGTTCTTCTCCAGCTTATTATGGACTTCTCTGGTACCAGCCCTACACGCAACAGAAAGAGAAAGCAAATAGGAGGCTATTAATACAACAGAGTAAGATCTTATTAATGGAAAATTTCTAAATTTGATTGAAGGTTCTACAACCTAAAAATACTCTGTTGTATAGTGAGAAGGTTATCACGCATGAACCGCTACACTGTCCATGTGGGAAATTTGCTTCTGTTCAGAGGGGCCTGCATTCACATAATGAACATAGGCTGGCTTTAGAGCAAGGCGAGCTCACAGCCAGCTCCATGCACTGGTTATATAGCATATGCTAAATGCATCTATGTCCGTGCACACAGCATATGCCAAATGTACTGTAGCTAATGTGCATTGCCAACAGTGGTCAGGGTAAAGCGTAGTCATGTCTCATTATGCATTAAAATCAGCAAGTTGTGAGCAGACCTCATCTCCAAACAGAGATGGCTATGCAACTAGTGCACACATATCCCAAGACTGAAAGGAGCCCTATAGGAGAAGACCAAACATAATACAATGCCACTCTGTTTGCAAGAGGATTCTGCAAGGTGATCTGGTATCACTTCAGGGAATATCCATTACAGTAAAACACTTATATATACACCCAAGAAAATACCTGTCTCTAAAGAGATGCAGTTTGATGCCTTCAGTATGTAAAGGACAAGTCCCATTAACCTTAATGGTCAGCTGAGCTGCTATGACATGCATGCAAGGGGGTCAGTGCACCAGTATATTATTGCAGTCATTGGGACATTGTCTTTTGTTATAGCCGAGGTGCACATCATTGCTGACTACTTCTGTGTATGCATGGCAACCTGCATTCAGCTTAAACAACAATAGAGGTTTTTCTATATCATCAGATATGCCAAGGTTGTAGAGTGAATAGAGGTTTTGCTATATGATCAGATATACCAAGGCTGTAGAGTCTTGTGGACATCCAAGTGCGTCTTTTCAGATGCAGGTATCTTCCTATAAGCATAAGTCATAAAAATTAAAGTGCATTCATAGTGAAGTCTCTATAGTTTGCATATGCTATGATACATCTTTTCCGCACTTGTACACACAACAGGCAGACTCTACCAAACTTCCATTTCTAGTTGTAATAATTCACATTATGCTTTCCTTAATTATTTCAGATATTAGGTTTATTGCATAGTATTGCTGTATTTTTATCATTTTAAACTAGACTTTCATGTTAAAACCTAAATAAGCACTTAAGCCATTATGGGGAAATAAACAGCATACAGTACATTACACACACACACCATGCTTATGGCACTGAAGATCATACTTGTACAGAAATTATGTTTTGTAACCCACTGCTCTGTTAGCTTCCATATCAAAGAAAAAGGTGCGTTAAAAACGGCAAAAAGCGTTTTTCTTACATAATCACAAAACAAGTTACCTGTAACCTGCTATATGCACATAAAAGTGGACTTTATTTTAAGAAATCAGCTCTACTGGCTTTCACTCTGGCTGACTTTACATTTTAAGACAGGGAATCACAATTTCTATCACAGGTCATATCACATGGGGAAAGAGTATTATCATAGCATTAACCACTTCCTGTCCGGACACTTTTACCCCCTTCCTGTCCAGGGCAATTTTATAGCTTTCAGCGCTATCGAGCTTTGAATGACAATTGCGCGGTCATGCAACACTGTACCCATATGAATTTTTTAACATTTTTTTGAGAATAGAAAAAGCTTTATTTTAATGGTATTTATTCACCACTGGGAGTTTTATTTTTTTTGCTATGTAAATGAAAAAGTCCAAAAATTTTGAAAAAAGTGTTTTTCTTATAAAATTTTGCAAATAAATATTTCATCATAAATCTTGGCCAAAATATATTCCGTTATATTTTTAGTAAAAAAAAAAAAATATATATAAGCCAAATTAGTCTAGAACCAAAAATTATAATTTTTAAACTTTTTTTTACATTTTTATATTTGTTTTTTTTTTTTTACATACTGTCACCCTAGCAGTACAGTGTCACCATGGTGACTCTGTACTACTTGTGGGGGGTGATAAAGATTTTTTTTTTTTTTTTTTTACACAGATTGCTTTTATACCCATATAGGCTGTAAAAGCAATCATTTCTCTTTCTCTGTCTGCATTCTTGCAGCCATTGAGAACTACTGAGTGAGCTGTGATTGGTCACAGCTTGTCACATGGTACAAGGCTGTTTTGAATAGCCTTGTACCATGTGACCTCTGAACATTCACAGATTTCACACGTAGTAAGCAATGATGTCACAAGTGACATCTTTCTTACTACTTTGCATGTGATCACTGATTGGCCAATCAGTGATCACTTGATCGGGACCTCGTACAAAGGTCCCATCCGACGATTGGTGTTTCACGGTGTCCGGAGGACACAGCGGGCACCGGATCGCGGTGCTGCGCGCTCCTGTTTATAAACGTCCACCCGACCCTGCACTGCCACCGTCCAGCTGTTTATATACAACAGCCAGACGGGAGGTGGTTAATGCTTCTCTGATTGAAAGTGGTGATGATCTTCTGACAAGGGGTATGAAAGCTTTCTGCTATGTGGAAATGTCAGATCCATGGCCCGACTGCTGGCACAGACCTGGATGCATTTATTCTTAAACTGCTAGCTCAAGTAACACACTGCAACCTATAGAGAAGGCATGCAAAAGCTGTAGCCTCCCAAGGATCAGATCTCATGCATTCTGCTTGTTCCAAGTCCATCTCTTCAGTGCACATCAGCAAAATGCAGTATAATGCTGTGTAGCTAGATTAGCAAAAATGTTATGCATATATATATGCTAGCAGTTCTGTTGATGTCCTAATGACACTCACTGTCCCATAGTTAAACACATCTAATCATTATAACTTCTTTAAAAAGATTTAAAGGCAAGTAGCTGTTGTTCACCTCCTTCTTATTTTTGTCCAACAGCTGCTTTGTTAGGATACAAAAGTATGTCTATGTAATGCAGTAAAGTAGAAAGGACAGTCTTGACCTGTCAATTAAAAAAATCTAAAGGCATCCTAAAAAGTAAATGTGGCTTTCCCTGTGTTTAGTAGCTAGGGATAATACACATATGTATCAATAAGATTTTCTTCAGAATTAGGGGCAGTTCTTTAAGAATCTCATTATAACCAGATTCTTACCCTCCAGGCCGCCTCCTCTGCTCATTAGGCCTTCCATCGTCTGGAGTTGACAGTCTCAGGGCACCGATTGGCTGTGGTGGAGGCTGCTGCGGGTGTGGTAGGGCTGTCGGCTGGGGCTGTATAGGCTGTTGCGGTGGCTGCTGTTGGTGCGGTTGATGTTGCTGCTGTTGCAGGAGATGGTGGTGTGCTATTGCCAGGACAGGGGTTGAGTAGTGGTGCAGCTGCTTGGGACTTCCAACATTTAGAGGGGCCGTTTTAATCTCTTGAAGTCCAGGGCCTACTGGTCGCTGGATGACAGGAGCCAGAGAAACGTCTTTGCTAATGACAGGTGGGTTAACAACAGGTGGTTGACGCTGAACAACAGGTGGTGATAAAGATGTTGGAACTATTGGTTGGGGGGCACTGGTTACCACTGGGAGAGGGATGACAGCTACTGGAGTAGGTAAAGGAGGAGGTGGGGGTGGAGGGGGTGCAGGTGCTGGTGGAGAAGCAGGATCTGGTGGAGATTGGTTTGTCGGTTCTTCTGTTTCAGCTGTGCTTTTCTTGTCTTCTTCTTCCTCCTCCTCTTCTTCCTCTTCCTCCTGTTTCACCAAAAGCTTATCATTTTCCTCTGTAACAGAAAAAAAAAAAAAAAAAAAGACTGAATGAGATCAAAGCAACCTTTCCCATGTTGCTCCTCGTCTGCTATGTGCTTCTAACGTCACCTTTTAATAATTCAAACCAAGTACACAGCAAGTAATACCTCCTTATTGTTCTGTATTTAGAAGTGTTAATGGTGCAAGCTATTCTGAATGAAACCCATAAAATGACTGTGCAATAACAGCAAAAATCAACATCTTAGTGGCCTCGGGCAACGTTCACAATATGATAAATCAATATTAAAATCTGCACTTCCAAAATCAGATTCTAAACGAAAACGACCTTTCATAAGGGTTTGTTATTATGTGTTCTGCAACCTTAGGCAGCCTGTACATTGGTTTAAAAATAAATAAAATACTTGATTCCCCCATCCACATATTCAAGGTGGACGGAGGAATCACTCCTCCTGAGCTATTGTGATCTGGAGGTGAGGCTTTGATCACGCACAAATTTTCCAACAGGCTGGTTGTACAGAAGCAGTTCGGTGGATACACTTTTGTACAACCAGCCTGCTCATACATGGATCGAAATTTAGATACATGTATGGCTGGCCTTAGGCTTCGCTACATGAGCAATTCTGGACCAGACTTCTGTTTATCAGAGATTTTCCTCTGACCCAAACACATTTTAATCTCCAAAGACGATTCTGACATTTCTTAATTGTAGTAACTGAGGTCTCTTAATCTTCTGTGGTAAGATTAACATTGTTGATAATGTAAAGGTGTAAGTACTACTGTGCCAGAGTGCGGTATATTAGGTGACCAAATAATCTGCAACGTCCTTTTCCACCACACTGAAACCATAAATTCATTTTAAAGTGGTTGTAAAGGCTCAAGTTTTTTCTTTCTTATTTACCTTTATGCATTCTATGTGTGTTTAGCAGTCCGCCCAGCCACCCCTAATACTTACCTGAGCCCCACCTCGATCCAGCAATGTGCACGAAAGTAGCAGCTCTCCGTGGTATCTGCTTCATCATTGGCAGAGACAGCAGCAGAAGCCATTGGCTGAGACCCGAGAAGGAGGAGGATCGCTGCTGTTCTGTGTAAAATCACTGCACAGATAAGTATGACATATTTGTCATTTTAAAAGAATGAAAAAAAAAAAAAAAAAAAAAAAAAAAAAAAACAAACAGCCTTTAACCACTAACCTACAGGGCACTTATACCCCCTTCCTGCCCAGGCCAATTTCCAGCTTTAAGCGCTGTCACACTTTGAATGACAATTGTGCAGGGAAACAACACTGTACCCATATAAAATTTTTATAATTTTTTTGTGACAGATAGAGCTTTATTTTGGTGGTATTTAATCACCTCTGGGATTTTAATTTTTTCTTAAACCAAAAACCACTGAAAATTTTGAAAAAAATGTTTTTTCTTAGTTTTTGTTATAAAATTTTGTAAATAAGTGATTTTTACCCTTCACTGATGTGCGCTAATGAGGGTGCACTGATAGGTGGCACTGATGAGGAGGCACTTGTAGGTAGCACTGATGGGCACTGACAGGCATCACTGATTGGCACTGAAAGGCAGCACTGACTGGCACTGTTAGGCGGCACTGATGAGCAGCACTGACTGGCACTGATAGGCGGCACTGACTGGCACTGATGGGTGACACTGAAAGGCAGCTCAGATGGGCACGGATATGTGGCATTGATGTGCACTGATATGTGGCACTGATGGGCACTGATGAGCGCTGACATAAGGCACTGCTGGGGCTACACTGATCATCAGGGCACACTGATCATCAGTGCCCTGATGATCAGTGTACATGTCCTCTCCGCAGAAAGCCGATTAACGGCTCTCCTCTCGAGCTGTCAGTGTGACAGCTCAAGAGGAGAGAAATGCCGATAACCGGCATTTCCCTGTTTACATGTGATCAGCTCTTTCCGTGATCGGTGATCCGCTGTGTCCGAGGGACATTGCGCACCGCCGATTGCCGCGCGCTCCCTGAGCCACGAATGTGCAGTGAGAATAGGAGGTCGTCATATGACGTCCTCCCTGAACGAGAGAACCACCTTGCGCCTGTCATATTACTATATGGCGGGCGGAAGGTGGTTAATATCACTTTAAATAAATGAATACCTAATGTACACATTCGAATTTTCACCCACTGTAAAACAAATATGATATACAGCCATACTCTCCATCCTGAGACCACTATAGCTTATGGGTGGTCTATCACATTATATATTAGCAAGTTGTTCTACTCAAGAACGTACTAGAATTTGAAACCAGAATCCTATTGCACAGAACGTGCAGAAAAAGCCTATGCAAATATTGACTTCCTCAAAGTCTGTATTTGAATATGACTAGACAAGCCCTTTACTCCCCATGAACAGTGCTCGGGCACCATGCACTGCATTGTAGGAGGTAAACAGGTTGTCACATGGACAAAAGTAGAAGTAGATTTCAGTTTATTTAGGCCAGATCAAGGAAATGTTCATTCTGATTGCTAGGCGTTTTTAAGCCTAATTAGGTTAAGTGGTTGCTGTGCCACCACAAGTGTCAATAAGTGCTTTTCATGTCCCCTAGTTTAGCACATGCTGTAGGACTCCCCTTAGTGTTTGTCAAATACAGCTACAAATAAGTCACTTTCTATTTCTTAACCTCCCTAGCGGTCTGATTGTGTCAGTATTTCTGTGCTCAAAGCGGTACATTTTTTTGCATAGAAATGTGTCTTTTTTGTAGGCTTGTAATTATTAGGAATAACTCACTGAAATCTGTCTGAACAAGAGTCTAGTAAACATCCCGGGTATTATAAAATTTGAAACACTAAATCAAATAATATAATAATTATAAAAAATAATAATATAATAAGATTCAATAATATAATCAAACCAAAAACACTGAAATTTGAAATATAGCGCCAAGTTCGCACATCACTGAGCTTAGTAGCAAAATCGTTTTCAGTGTCTGATGACGAATTTCCCCACGAATCATTATCACTCAATTCTGCAAGCGATTCTGATTTACTATCGCTGTTCTCTAGCTGGTCTAAAACCGCTTTTGACCTAAAGGGACGCTTTTTGGACACCATGGACATTTCTCAGTTTCCAGGCAGAAAGAACAGTAAAAATGCAGGCAGGGCGCAGGACAAAGCACTAGGGACAAAATGTATGTGAAATGGTATGATACAGTAATGTTTTACTGTCATTTTAGTGTATTTAGTGAATTTCACATTAACATTTTTTAATTTCCCACCAATTCCATCCCCCATACTTCCCGACGCTTGCAGGGACCAGAACCCGGATGCCGGCATCGGCCAGAGGAGATGGCCGGAGCCGCTGCAAGGGGGACATTGCAGGAGCACAGGACAAGGTAAGTGCTGGAGGGATCCCTGAGCAACGCTGCAGTGTAATCCTGAGTGTAACTCAGGGTTACTGCTTCTGGTACTGAAAGTTAACCCCGAGCTACACTCAGGAATACCGCCAGGGAGGTTAAAAGTGCTGACAATCTGTTCTGGTTGAATACGTGGCAATGCTCCACTGCTGGTTACACTGTCCACTTACAGCTGTCATTTCAGTTTTGGGCAGATGCCAGCAATCTGAATCACCAATCGATTTCTTGTAAACGCTCGGCACACTGCCAGTGAGATCTCAGCACCTACAGAGGCCTCTGGAGCTCATACACATGGGAACTAAAAAACAGGGCCTTGCCAGGCCATTCTGATGCTGACCAAGTAGCCCCAAAAAGTCAGATATGTAAGACTGTATGAATCAATCGGCACAGACCACACCACATCATGGTTTTCAATGCGCAAACTCACCAGGTGAAGGCCTGTGCCATGTGCAACGTTTTGGCCATCCCAGGTCAAAAAATTTCACAGCAAGTCTGACACATTGGGGTTGATTTATTAAAACTGGAGAGCGCAAACTCTGATGCAGTTCTGCATAGAAACCAATCGGCTTCCAGTTTGTTTGTTTTTGAATGGAACAAGCTGAAGTTAGAAGCCGATTGACAACCATGCACAGCTGCACCAGATCTTGCACTCTCCAGTTTTAGTAAATCAACCCTACAAAGTCTATGGTGTGATGGAGGCAGAACCCTGATGTCTGCACCTGGAGTGTAGTAACAGTACAAATACCCCGTCGGTCTGTTTTCCTCGTTTTACCAGTTAATACACAGGGCCTATTTAAATAGGTTGTGCTCCACTCCAGCAAGCACTTAGTCATTGGCATAGTAACCGTGATGTGGTGGGAGGACCCGTTTTCGAGATTCCCTTCTGTCTCTCAGCTAATGCATAACACATGCTTCTCTCAAAGAAAAATGGAGCGGTTTGCCAGCAAAGCCATTTGTAGCTGTTCTTTCACATGCAATCTGTAAATGGTTTGTGCACGTGGAAGAAGCATGAGCCGGCATTGCCAGCATGTACGCCTTTCAGATCTGCAAAGGGTTGCTAAGCAATTGTAACCAACTAGGGGTCTGAGTGATACACCGTAAAAATGTGGTCTCCTTCACAAATGTGCCTGCATGCCATCATTCTAATAAATGAAGAGCAATGTGAAAGGTGCAGCTCAGAGCAACCAAACAAGAGTCACCTTCTAAAGATATGGTTGCAGTAAGCCGGAAGCAGGTTGGCTGCCATGGATTACTGCAATGCTTTACCGGAAAAAAAGCTTGATGGGGCTTATGTATGAAAGTGTTCAGACACCGAGCAAAATCAGCTTCAGATCATCATTCCTGCAATCCATAGCATGACAATGAAAAAAAAAAGGATTCTGACTGCTATGGACAAGAAAGGTACTTTGTGCATTTTTTCCATACCCAACCTCCGTCAGAATTTTTTTTCAGAATTGCACAGCAAATTGATAGTCCTAGGTGAGGGATCTTGTTGACCTCTCCTGCGTTAAATCCCAGAACAATTAGGGCTCATTCACACAGGCATTTAGTTTTTTTGCAGGATCTTGCTGCTGCATCAAAAACGGCCAACGGTGCATCTCAATCCAACTCATACAGACATGGATGTGCTTCTGTGCATATAGGAGGAGATCTGTACGGTCCGATTACATCTCCCCTGCCTACCCCTGTGTACAATGTAATCTGCAGCAGTGGCACCCAATGACTATACAGTATTGTTTTCATGCACTAAAAGCACATGAACACAATGGCCTCAATTCTACACGACTGGAGGTTGCGACAATTCCGCATATATGCAATGTGAATGACGCATTCCAGGCCAACACCTAAACTTTAATAGTTTGCAATCAGCGGCACTGCTGGTTACACATTGTGGAAAATTACGGTAAACAGTGGTCCCTGAGCAGTGGCTGTGGCCAATTGGGTTCATACATTGCAAACGTTTACATGTGTACAGCGTGAAATTCAGTAATTAACAGCATAAAAAAACAAACACAGAGCTGTGTAAACACAATGCAACATTACGCTGCCAGGTACAACTGTGTGAATGGGCCCATAGACTTCTATACGGCTGGTACAGATGCATACAAAGCTATGCCCTATATGCAGATTTCTTTCTACATCTTATACAGATTAGTCTTTTTGGCTTTTTTTTTTTTATAAACTTTCTTCATCTGCATACTCTTTAGGCCAGTAACGGAGAGTTCTATTTATAAAGCAGTGGTATGGTCTTACTGTTGCTTAAAAGAAAAAAAAAAAAAAAAAAAAAAGAGAACTCACGAACGCACGCAACATAAAAGAAAGGAAGGATTGGAGGTGCAGATCCTGATTACGGGGACTGTCAATGAAAGTCATGTGTCTGGCCTCTTCTCCAATCACAGACTTCAATCTGCAGCATTAAGTGGGACACAGGAGACTCAACATCACAACCTGCATTTTAAAGCGGAGTTCCACTCGACCTATCAAAAAATAAAAGTCAGCAGCTACAAAAACTGTAGTTGCTGACTTAAAAAACAGCCACTTGCCTGTCCCTTGGTCCCGCGTTGTGTCCCCCGCAGATCGTTTCACCGGACGTCCTGTATTCCAGGAGGCCGGCATCTTCACTGCGGGCACCCGGCTGTGAAAGCTTGTGGCTTCACAGCCGGGTACCCACTGCGCATGCGCGAGTAGCGCTGCACTTTGTGAATGGTCCTGTAGTCTTCTGGGAACGGTCATGTGTCCCAAAAGACTACAGGAAGGGAGGGAGGGGGGACACCTTCCGTTTCCGATCGCCTAGGGCAGTGATGGCGAACCTTTTTGAGCCCGAGTGCCCAAACTGCAACCCAAAACCAACTTATTTCTTTCAAAGTGCCAACACTGCAATAAAACCTGAATATCGAGCTTTTGGTTTAGAAAAAACAACTCGTACAGTAGTGCAAACTAATTAACAGTACAGGGATGACCAGAGACTGCGGACACAGTACAGGGATGACCAGAGACTGCGGACACAGTACAGGAGATGACCAGAGACTGCGGACACAGTACAGGGATGACCAGAGACTGCGGACACAGTACAGGGATGACCAGAGACTGCGGACACAGTACAGGGATGACCAGAGACTGCGGACACAGTACAGGGATGACCAGAGACTGCGGACACAGTACAGGGATGACCAGAGACTGCGGACACAGTACAGGGATGACCAGAGACTGCGGACACAGTACAGGGATGACCAGAGACTGCGGACACAGTACAGGGATGACCAGAGACTGCGGACACAGTACAGGGATGACCAGAGACTGCGGACACAGTACAGGGATGACCAGAGACTGCGGACACAGTACAGGGATGACCAGAGACTGCGGACACAGTACAGGGATGACCAGAGACTGCGGACACAGTACAGGGATGACCAGAGACTGCGGACACAGTACAGGGATGACCAGAGACTGCGGACACAGTACAGGGATGACCAGAGACTGCGGACACAGTACAGGGATGACCAGAGACTGCGGACACAGTACAGGGATGACCAGAGACTGCGGACACAGTACAGGAGATGACCAGAGACTGCGGACAGTACAGGGATGACCAGAGACTGCGGACAGTACAGGGATGACCAGAGACTGCGGACAGTACAGGGATGACCAGAGACTGCGGACAGTACAGGGATGACCAGAGACTGCGGACACAGTACAGGGATGACCAGAGACTGCGGACACAGTACAGGGATGACCAGAGACTGCGGACAGTACAGGGATGACCAGAGACTGCGGACAGTACAGGGATGACCAGAGACTGCGGACAGTACAGGGATGACCAGAGACTGCGGACACAGTACAGGGATGACCAGAGACTGCGGACACAGTACAGGGATGACCAGAGACTGCGGACACAGTACAGGGATGACCAGAGACTGCGGACAGCACAGGGATGACCAGAGACTGCGGACAGCACAGGGATGACCAGAGACTGCGGACAGTACAGAGATGACTGCTGACCTTTGGGGAGGGAGGGGGAGCGGGTACCTGAATTTGACAGGTACCCGCTCTTACTTCCGCAGAGTTTTTTTTTTATCTTACCTGTTCCTTTATCCAGCCGCGCGCTGTCTTCCCGGCTTCTGTAGTGTGGGCGCTCGTCGGACAGCCGGATGCCCAGTGCGCATGCGCGAGAAGCGCTGCGCTTTGTGATTGGTCCGGCGGCTTCTGGAATCTGTGATGTGTCCCAGGTACCGCCTTACCATTCACAAAGAGCACTGCTTCTTGTGCATGCGCACTTGGGACCCAGCTGTCACGCACACTACAGCCGGGAAGACAGCGCACCGCTGGATTCTCCTGGCGTGCCCACAGATAAGGCTCGGCGTGCCGGCTGTGGCACGCGTGCCACGGGTTCCCCATCACTGGCCTAGGGTATCAGACCGGAAGTGGGAGAAGGTACCTGTCAAATTCGGGTACCCGCTCCCCAAAGGTGCCAATCCTTAATGGGGAGCGGGGGAGCAGTCCTTAAAGCGGAACTTCCCCTTTTGGGTGGAGCTCCGCTTTAAGAATGGCAGCACAGATGATGCAAATTGCATTGTATAGCAAACCCGGTAGCGTCCAGTGAAAGAGTGCAGCCCCTTTTTTCCAATGAGTCAACAGCCAGGCAACTAGCATCGTCAGAAGGAACTCAAACGGCAGTCCCCTATAGATCTCTGACAATTTGCATTGAGAATTCAGAAATATATCTGCTAAAAGGATCAAAGCGGCCCAAATGTCTAAAAGTAAATCATGCATAGTTCCATGGGTGGCCCCTTAACAGAGCCAAAACGCAATAATCATGCCAAAAACAACTCCTAATGTCTACACAAACCGTAACGTGTTCCTTTGAGTAGATCAAATTTATCTACTTTCAAGACATTCAATATATTTTCTTTACAAAGCTACAATAATATTTACAAATCTTTCTCATTCTAAATGACAGCATTATAAAAATACATACTACAAGGCAACTGTTCTTAGGATTTTCTGCCACATCCTATCCTTCCATCAGTAATGATTGTACAGTGTCAAAATTGAGCCAGCATACACTATGAGAAGATTAAAAAGATGTCTTCATAATAAGGGGAACAGCAAAATCAGAAGGGGATGTATCTAGTTGGCTTCACAGACATTGCGTGTGCTTGGCAATAGTTTCTCATTCCTGACCTGATCGAATCTTTGAGCGAGCAAACTCCAGGGATGTGTCTATTATGTCATATTTGAGGTGTTGTCCCAAACTAAGTCATGCCCTTAGTATTCCACACCCTGCCAGATCAAATTTCTTTTCAAGTATAACATCTTGCATATTAAGCCTGGGTTCACACTATGAGGTGCAGGACACCGCATGTAGTTTGCACAGGAATCGCACCGCATTCTTGTGCGAATTACATGCAAATGTTTGTGCGGTGTGATTTGAACCATACATTTTGTATGGCTCAAATTGCATTGCATCTGCACCAAAAAGGTACAGGACCCTTTTTTAAATCCGCACCTAAAACACATCGCATGGGTGTCCTCACCCAAGCAATGCTATTTCTGGCAAATCGCATTGCATTTTGCGATCTGTTTCGGGGTGTCATTAATTCATCATTGACAATCGTACCAGTTCACATGAACCCGATGCAATTGCAACGCGGTGTGGGAAATGCACAGGATTCACACCTTTTCCCGCACCGCATTGGTGTGAACCCGGGCTAAAGGTTCAGTTCATACCAGGGACGGACTGACAACTCATGGGGCCCCAGGGCAATAGGGGATCATGGGGCCCCTGTGTCCTAGCCCACACTCAAAAAAGCCTATGAAAGGTACCATGGGCATCTCATGGGACCCCCTACAGACCCCAGGCCCTTGGGCAATGCGCGAGTGCCCAGATGGTCAGTCCGC
Source organism: Staurois parvus (assembly GCF_062004578.1). NCBI lineage: Eukaryota > Metazoa > Chordata > Amphibia > Anura > Ranidae > Staurois > Staurois parvus. Next base: position 4,286,196 of record NW_028318117.1, read on the forward strand.
CCCTGGTACATACCAAGGATTACATTCGGTATCCTAGATATACCTGTCAAGACACATTTATTCCCATGCTGTAATTTCTTGAATAAAAATACTGGAAGGAAATATAGTTCACCTTTATGAAAAAAATTTGCAGTGCAGTCAAGGGGCCCCAATAGGTTAGAAATTTGCTTTTGGGGTCATGCACCTGTATGGATGTCGAATTGGGAGCACCATCTGTGTCTATGCAGCCTCTGTGCCCCAACTGACATCAACGGGACTGCCTGCAAGAAAATGCACGGTACACATGTGCACCCCCGTGCATCTCTAAACCCGGCCCTTCACGAGTATACGCTTTAGAACGTCCCATGTGAATTAGGACTTAGAAAAATTCAACTTAAAATGACATATCTACAAGCCAAAACACAGCTTTCACAAATCCTGGCCAAAGAACTAGCAGTTTTTATGAAAAAGAAGAAAGAAGAACAAGGAAGGAAGGAAGGAAGGAGGAGGAAGAAAGAACAAGGAAGGAAGGAAGGAAGGAAGGAGGAGGAAGAAAGAACAAGGAAGGAAGGAAGGAAGGAAGGAGGAGGAAGAAAGAACAAGGAAGGAAGGAAGGAGGAAGGAGGAGGAAGAAAGAACAAGGAAGGAAGGAAGGAAGAGGAAGAAAGAACAAGGAAGGAAGGAAGGAAGGAGGAGGAAGAAAAAGGAAGGAAGGAAGGAAGGAAGGAAGGAAGAAAGAAAGAAAGAACAAGGAAGAGAAAGAAAGAAAGAAAGAAAGAAAGAAAGAAAGAAAGAAGGAAGAAAGAAAGAAAGAAGGAAGAAAAAAGAAGGAAGAAGAAAGAAAAAAGAAGGAAGAAGAAAGAAAAAAGAAGGAAGAAGAAAGAAAAAAGAAGGAAGAAGAAAGAAAAAAGAAGGAAGAAGAAAGAAAAAAGAAGGAAGAAGAAAGAAAAAAGAAGGAAGAAAGAAAAAAAAGAAGAGGAGGGGTGCACACTGGGTGCACCCCCATGATAACAGAATGAGCGTGGAGCTCCTGTATTGCTCATGCACAAAAGCGCACCTGCACAATATGCTCACCCATACAGCAACTTTTTTAAGCCACTGGTATTTAGAAGCCACAAAAATTGAAAACCTCTGAAACACAGGGGGAGCACAGCAATTTCAATCTTAAATCCAAATTCTACAAGGAGGAACCTCCAAGGCAGCTACTGTAGGGACTAGATGAAAGACTGAGTAGGTACATCAAGGTTTCATTTTTGGTTTTTATTGGACTGTAATTTCACCCAGAACAGAAAGTGGCCAGTTCCTCTGAAACCATCTACATTGACTCACATGATAGATTTGTATGACGGCTGTGCAGCCTCTCTGCCTAAACCCCGTCCTGTGTACTATAATCTTTTATTTGTATTTTTATAAGCCATTTCCTTCTTCCGAGTCTTTTCTCGGCATGATGAACCACGGCCCTCTGTTCCTCTACTCTTGGCAAAGTGTTCTCTGAAAGTCACACACATTCTGAGTCACTGGCTTGGCACATCAAAGTCATTCAGTCATGGTCTGGGCAGGGAACAGGGTACACATTCCAAACGCTCAGTGCAACGATCTTCGTAAAAGAACGGGTGATGAAAAACACTTCAGTCATTTACATACAACATTAAAAAGAAAGCAGCGTCTTGAGGAGGACTGAGGATAGGCAGATATGGCAAATTATGCTTTCCTCCTACTTTCCTTATAAGGCTCCATTCACATTATTGTGTAACGATCGATCTCGCTACTCAATTTTGACATGTGATTTCCACTGAATTCTGCCTGTCGCATAGGGCAGCCCATACACCCTATACACTGGATTAGGCTGCCCCATGTGCGTTTGTTACCCGAAAAGAAGCTCCTTGTGCAGGCATGGTTTGAAGTGCGATACTGTCGCACTACAGCGTGGTGGAAATTGCATTGTGATCAGTGCTTTGTGCTGCAATTGGCACGTGATCTGGGATCGCAGGCAGAATTGCAGCAATCGCAAATTACAAGATGTGACCGGAGCCTAATGGGGGAGCTACTACATTCTCATAAAGCCTTTTCCAGCTGGCGGGAGGCAGCAGGTTCGCACCATAGAAACGCAGTCCAGATGCATTCCGGGTGCGTTTCCGCATTCGTGTTTTTGATGCGTTTTACCGTGCTCCAGTACAGTTCTGTGCAGGAAAAATGCAGCCTGCTCTACTTTTTTTTTTTCTGCAACCAGAACGCACTGGAACTGAAAGCACTGATGTGAACTATGACATTGACAACCATATAACCTACTTTGTGTGTTTTGGATGCAGAAAAAAGCACACTGAAAATGCATGTAGCATGAACTGGCCCGAAAAGTCTGTAACACCTTTGGACTTGGTCGGTCATGTGATCACTGGTTGGCTGTGATTGAGAGCATGCCTCACCGACTCCCAAACAAACAGCGAACAGGAGACATCATTGACAGCACAGTCACAGTGCTGAAGGCACCAAGTGAGCACACTCCCAGCACACAAAAGGGAGGGTGGCTGTACATATATGCGTCAGATCAGCAAGCCTACCGTCATGCTGCCAGTGTTTAGTGGTTCAAAAAAATCAGTCCACTGCCTGTCATTATGTAGATTAAAACCCTAACACATCACCAGTTTGCTAAAGAATTATGTACCATAAACAAGTACCATGTTTAAAAGTTAAAAGTGACCCCATCAGGGAAGAAAAAAAAAAAATCCAGTTGCAAGGACCCTGCAATGAAAATCTTTTATCCTCTCCAGTAGCCCATGTCTCTGTACTAGGCGTCATTAGACTCCTATGTCCCCCACCACGCATGCTAGATTCATCCTCTGACCCCCACATGACTGCAAAGTCCTGTAATGACATGGGGTCAGAGGAAGTGTGAAAGTGTTGAAAACCAAAGAGTCTTACAAAGGGTCAGGGGTGTGATTTTTTTTTTTTTTTTTAACTATTTGTCCAAGGGACTAAACTGGGGGTCCAGTCTACTTGTCCCTCATGACAATCTACTTGTCTTGATGAAAAAAAAATGCCAGGATAGAAGGCTTGATGTTTTTATTAGGCAGAGGTGCTTTTAACAAAAGAAAAGGGCTTTTATGGCAACTTAACCTAATAGAAAATTTCTTAGACCCCCAAACATATATATTTTTTTAAAAAACAGAGGCCGTAGAGAATAAATTGGTGGGTTTTGCAATTATTTTTATGTAACGCAGTGTTTGCACAGCGTTTTTTCAAATGGAATTTAAAAAAAAAAAAAACATTCTTTTGAATTTTAATGCAAAACGACTCAATACTAAACTGAATTTTACTATCCATAAGCAACTTTTTCACAGCCTTTACAGAGGTCTGGTGCTAGAATTACTGCCCATGATCTGGGCAGTACCGACGCGTGTGTTCACCTTTGTGAGCGGGGAAGGGGGTGCTTTGAAATAATTATTAAACTTTTTATTATTTTAACACTGTTGCTCTAATTTTTTTCTTTCTTTTTTTGATCTCTTTTATTGCTGTCACAAAAAATTTAAACATCCCTTGTGACAGCAATAGGCAGTGACAGGTGCTCTTTATCAAGCAATCTGGTGTCAATAAGACCCTAGATCCCTCCTCTGCCCTTAAATCGTTGTGATCAAAAGCATTCCATTTGTAAAAATGGCACCATTTACATAGGAGAAACCATAAGTTATGTATGCTCATCGCTTCCTGTTTTCTATATCATATAGGCGAACAGAGCGGTTCCAGTCTTTGTCTGCCTTTATGATCAGCCGGCGGAAGCGCCAGATGGTTGATCAGGTGTCCCGGTGCGATGAGACAGTCCACGGAAGGGGAGATGTCCCAACCCGCTGCTTGCAAAAGCGATCCAATGGATAGTTAGCCACTCGGATTTCTTTTACAAGGAAACCAACTGTCAGCTCTAAACGCTGCTGCTGCCCCGCAGCAGGGCTAAGGCTCCATGTACACTGCAGCTGATAAACTCACGTTTAGGAGCTTTTCTGCATTTTTTTCAGCAGCCCCTGAACTCTACCTAATGTTTTCCTATGTGTCCATGTACACTGTCATTTACAGGCAGTTGAGTTTACAGGTTTTTTTTTTTTAATGCACCAAACATGCGTTCAGTAGATTTTATCAGCGTTTCAAATGCCAAATGCTTGTAAATGCGACTAACTGCGTTTATAAGCATTTGGAAAATTTTTTTATTAACTCTTCCATTTCCAAGTGCTGTCCAGAGCCTTTTTTCATCATGAAAAATGCATGCAAAGTGTTTTCCCGGTACTCAAATGGACCTGGAACACCATAATTTGAGGTTAGATACTGCTGCAATAATTTCTGCACAGAAATGAGCTGGAACACATCCAAACACCACAAAAAAAATGTCTGAAATAGTTAATTTTTTACGGTTTTTCAGTGCATTCTGGGCATTTTGGAAGGTCTCCTGAAGTTATCTTTAAAAAACACTGTTAAAACGCAAATGCTAATAAATGCGGCTAAACAGACCTTTTTTTAACCTACGGTTTCCAGCAGTTTCTATCATTCAGAAATGTCCCATGTACATGGAGCCTAAGTGTAAAGAAAAGCCTCTTGCCTAGCGCCCAGAACTGCATGTACCAGGCATCGAGCTATAGGAATCGCACATCCCTGAAAGGGTGCAGCACTGGAAAAGAGAGGATGATAGGAGACAGAGGGGTTTCTAAAAGTTCTATGGCAGGGACCTTTAAGGGCAGTTTCATACTGCCAAACTGCAGTACAGGTGTACCCACTGAGTTTCATGCAGTTAACCCACGGTTTTTCAAAAACTTTCAATTAGATTGCATGTTTTTGGTGCGTTTTCTAAAAGTGCACCAAAGATACAGCATGCAAGACTTTTGGTGCGCTTTCAGAAAAAGCACAAATAGAAAATCTAGGGGAAATCACAGGTTAACAGCAAAAACACCACGTGTACACTGTGCTGCGGCCAAACCGCAGCACAGCAGTGTGAAACGGCTTTTAGTCTGCATTATTGTGCAAACTTTTTTTTGTCATCCTTTGTTGCATATCAAACACTGTGGATGCCGGTCTCATTACAGCCATTTCTTGTCTGCACTCTAGCAACTGCCGCAAGTCATCCCTCAGGGCAGGGCTTGACAAATTTGTTTTGAATCTAGGAGCCAGCTAAAAAAAAAGTTAGGAGCCAGTTTTTAAGTGAAGTGTGGGTTGTTAGCAACAGGGGAAAGGCGACTTTTGGATGACACGCTTCACGCCATGCAATTTGCCTTGCGACAATCATGGCAAAACTGCACCACATTTCTGAAGATGCCAGATTGGTGAAACATGTAGGGGCAAAGTGTTGCGTCCAACCACATCCGGGTCTGTTGACGTCACATCCGCTTTCGGCCAATGGAACGCGCGCCGACTCAAGTGCATAAACGGCAATAGCGGTTTAGAGCCGAGTTATATTAGTGCCGTGGATTGGGCACCAACTAATGTGAGTGTATTTTTGTCGGTTTTATCCACTTTTAAAATAAATATAGTACACTACGAGAAATTTCTGATTTATGTTGATCTTGGATTGTGGAGTAAATTGGGAGAATACTGAGAGGATATCTAGTGATGTTCCAAAGCCTTGGGGACACAAAGTGCATTAGACCTTCTTTTAATGACGAGGACATGGATGGTTGGTGAGTGCAATGTATTTGCATACGGTGGTGGAGCACAGAGGATTTGCATGAAGCAATATATTACATATATTAAACGCCGTACCTTACTTTAATATTTTGAAAATAACGGCTTCTGAACCTGTGTTTTGCGATCACAGCGATTCTGCCATGATCCTAAAATGCCCAGGTGTGAATGGAGCCACCCTGGCTCACACATATGCGATTCGGGATCACAGATTCGCATGACAGGCTAGATATCGTGTGTTCTTATTAAGGTGATTCACAGACGTGATCCACACACATTGTGTTTTGAGTGCCGTTACGAAAAAGGCTGCTCTATGCGACAGGCAAAGCGGTGTGCTCCAGTGATAGAGTAGAGTGGCATGCGGAGATAAGTGTTTACATAGGATTACCATTGAAAGACGTTTTTGCACTGAAGTCAATGGAAGGCGTTTTTGCATTGAAGTCGGAAGGCAGTGTGGGAACCCAGGAGCCCGGCTGCAATTTCTAGTCACCATGGCGACCTGGCACCTGGGATTTGTCGAGCCCTGCTTCAGGGTGGATTTCCAAATGGTAACAACATTTGACCATGTTTGTGCAGTTTGCATTGACACAGTCACTTGTATTATCCACTGTGAGTGTGTGACAGGATGAACATGACCAGAAGACACAAACAGTGTTGTCACCCTATAACAGGAAGTGCCAAAACAACCACCTTCATTGCAGTATCACTAGGCATTGTGTGAAAACTGTGAGAGGGTGAGCCGGGGTGGGGAGGAATGACAAATCTAGCTGGGGTCCCACAGCACTAAAAGCATTAAATATTTTTATCTAGGGGGACCCAAAAAAAAAAAAAAAAAAAAAAAATCAGCAATACTTCCACCATTCCTTGTGCCTGTAGGCTCCCTTCCAGCTACACAGCCAGCCTCCTGAAGGCCCACTTCTATATGCCATTAGCCACAGGACGTCATCACGTACAAAACGTAGCTTCAGCACTGAAGAGAAGAGTGCTGCCTTCAAGGGAGTGAGGGATAAGGAAAGAATAGTTCCTTTTTTTTTTGTTCTTTCGCTGGTCAAGAGAGTCCCACTGCTAGGGCCATTTTTTTTTTTACATCCGAAAGAAAGCTGAATTATTAAAAATAAAAAACTGGCTTTTGAAATGACTTGAACATATCAGGGCTCATTCACACCAATGAGGTGCAGTAACAAGCATCTGCTTTATTTTCCCCTCTAGTGTTAAAAGTACGTTACAGCCCATCTAACAACTGTAACATGCAGCAACACTCAGACACACACACTACGTTCTGGGGAAAAGGGTCCTAAAAACTCATGGGGGTTTGATTGGGTTTACTTGCATAGGAAATGTTTACAGAGAGAAAACCAAACTCTTGCAAGCTATTGCTAAGCACTGAGCTATCCCATTCTCTGGGCTCAGCACATACTAAAAAATCGCTAACCGAGAACTAGCAGGCAGCCAATAAAGTTAGCACACCTGGTCTGGATTTTGGTCCAGCTCATAGATTGAGCAATCATTGGATCACCGCAATAGCCAGGCAATCAGCATTTTTAAAAGCAGACGTCAGCTATGGAAGCCTTTGTATCTTTCTAATGGGTATGGCTACCATATCATTCACTTCTGTGCGGTGTCCTGAAGTTTATCGCATGCCCCCACCACAGGCTAAATGACATGCACTGAATTAAAGTAGATCATATCACTTTCCTACAGTGCAGTCGGCAGACAGACTCAGGTACACCTTCAGACTCGCACTAAAGAAGCACAAATTACATACGTTTTAACACATCTGAATCATGGAAAGGTCAAAATGTGGAAACGAAACAAATAAAAACAAAAACAAAACAAAAAACACGCACTTCCAATGCTCTTCGCAAGTTGTAACAAGCTGCAACACAAGACATTGATGCATCCAGCACAGACTGGCAATTTCTGTGCTTTAACAACATTACACAATCATTTTATTACCTACAAAACAGTAAAAACTAACAGGCACTGAAAGTAACGGAGTTCTAGAAAATGTTCTAGAAATATTAACCTTGGTGTCTGCTGGATGACAAAAGCAGATCATACAGTAAAGCAGGGCAAGCTCCCACTGCATTATGGGGAAGGAGCTTTTTTAAATCCGGTTTAGGCCTACTTACAGTATATAGGACATCCATATACCAACGATGTACAGAATGCCTCCATGCTGTCATACTGAAAAGAAGTGATACTTGAAAAAGATCCATTTGTTCTGGAGAAGACAAAGAGAAAGCAGCTCTCACATAAGAGCTGGGCTCTGAACTAACATTACTGGAAGCAGAATCAGGAACTGAAAGTACCTGTATATACAATGGGTATAGCAAAAAAAAAAAACACAACAACACAGCCCCTTTAAAATAATCACATTTTGTTGCTTTGCAGTCTGAAAAGAATTAGAATTTTTGAAGGCATATGGTATACCTTTTAAGTGTTTCACCTGCTTTAGCACCTATTACTGCTCGCTTTACACCTTTGTTTTGTATAGTCTAAAATGAAGACAGACACAGTTTTTATTTTATCCAACTGTATTAATAATTTATAACACCCAAGTGACAGATATAATACCAACATGTCAGAAAAAATAAAAACAATTCAAAAACAGAAACACTGAGTATCACAGTTGAGGATCATCCCCCCCACAATAAAAATTACTTAGGTGTAGCTAATCACCTTCTCAATGGCACACAAAGCCATTTGACCTAACTGATCAGCTGTGGTCATTTTGATTAGCTCAGTATGGCAAGAGCTTTCCTGGAGCATTTCAGTCCCTGGCAGTGCAACTGAAGCAAAATATCAACTATGGGTGGCAAGGTACTGTCAAAACATCTCGGGATATAGAAAAAATTCAAAGGGGTTATCAATGCCTAGAAGCACAGTGAAGTCTATTAAGAAGTGGAAGATATCTGGTACAACACAGCCCTCCCTGGAACAGGACATCGCTCCAAACTGGATGAAAGAGGCAGGAGGAAACTGGTCAAAGGGGCTACCAAGAGACCTACAGCAACTATGAAGGAGTTGCAGGAATATATGACAAAGAATGGTCATTGTGTGCAAGTGACAATAACACAAATTCTCCACAAATGTGGCTTGTATGGGAGGGCTGCAAGAAAAAAGCCACTCTTCAAGGAAGGTCACATGCAGTCAAGGCTGAGCTTTGCCAAAAACGCACCTTGAAGATTCTGAGGCCACATGGAAAAAAAGTGTTCTGGTCATATGAGATTGAAATTGAATTATTTGGCCTCAACACTAAACAATATGTCTGGCAGAAATCCAGTACAGCTCACCGTACAAATAACACCCTTCCTACAGTAAAGCATGGAGGTGGTAATATCCGGTTATGGGGGTGTTCCTCTGTAGCAGGGACAGGAGCACTTGTCAGGATAGAAGGAAAAATAGATGGAGCAAAATGCCATCATATTCTTGAGGAAAATCTGCTGCCCTCTGTAGAAAGTTGTCAATAGGAAGAAGGTTTACTTTCCAACATGACACTGACCAAATGCACACAGCAAAAATGACCACACAGTGGTTGAAGGAGAAGGTGAATGTCATGGCATAGCCTAGTCAGACTTAAACTCCATTGAAAATCTGTGGAATGACTTGAAGACTCCAGTCCACAAATGGTGACCATCAAATTGAAGTGAACTTAAGTGAACAAAGTTAGTAGAGACATATCCCAACAGACCAAAGACTGTAATTACAGAAAAAGGTGGTACAACAAAATACTGACGCATGGGAGTAATCCTTTTTCCAACTCAGTGATTCTGTTTTTGAATAGTTTTTTTTTTTATTTGTTACCTGACATGTTGAGGTTATAAGTTGCACTGCGTAAAATACAGCTGAATAGAAAACACAAAAACTCATTTCAGGCTGCAAAGCAACAAAATGTGATTTTAAAAGAGGCGATTCATTTGTATACTCGCTGAAAGACGACATTCAGCATTTCTGCACATGGTATGGGCAGATCCCACTGTAGACAGCGATACTGATTGCAGATCGAAGGCTACTTCCACAATGATCCGCAGCAAAAATGCATATGCTTTTAGGGGACATGTGACTTAAAAAGAATTGCAGCAAAAACCCAATACAAGAAGTGCGTTCTTGATTCGTTATTCCATTGATTTCAATGGGGAGATGTTTTTGTTTTTTTCTTGCTCCAAACATGCAGCAAGCAGGATACAAAATGTGCTGCCGTGGACTAGATGAACTGTTGGAAAAATGGGGGTTCTGCTGCATAGAGGGATATATGCCAAAGATGCCTGATCTAAGAATTGAGCGGTTTATGACCACTCTTTAACCACTAGCCTACAGGGCACTTATACCCCCTTCCTGCCCAGGCCAATTTCCAGCTTTCAGCGCTGTCACAATTTGAATGACAATTGCGCGGTCATGCAACACTGTACCCATATGAAATTTTTATTATTTTTTTGAGACAGATAGAGCTTTCTTTTGGTGGTATTTAATCACCTCTGGGATTTTTATTTTTTCTTAAACCAAAAACCACTGAAAATTTTGAAAAAAAACCAAACGTTTTTTTCTTAGTTTTTGTTATACAATTTTGTAAATAAATGATTTTTCTCCATAGGCATCACTGATAGGTAGCACTGACTGGCACTGATAGGCGACACTGACTGGCACTGATGGGTGACATTGAAAGGCAGCTCAGATGGGCACTGATATGTGGCATTGATGAGCACTGACAGGTGGCACTTCTGGGGCCACACTGATCATCAGGGCACACTGATCATCAGTGCCCTGATGACCAGTGTACATGTCCCCTTCGCGGAAAGCAGATTACCGGCTCTCCTCTCCTCTCGAGCTGTCATGCTGACAGCTCGAGAGGAGAGAAATGCCGATAACCGGCATTTCCGTGTTTACATGCGATCAGCTGTGATTGGACACAGCTGATCACATGACCGAGCCGACATCTTCGGCTCTTTCCATGACCCGCTGTGGCACCGGCGATCACTGCGATGCGCGCTCCCTGAGCCGCGCATGCGGAGTGAGAATGGTAGGACGTCATATGACGTCCTATCAGAACGAGAGAACCACCTTCCGCCCGTCATTGTACTATAGGGCGGGCGGAAGGTGGTTAATCAGGGGGTCAAGTTTACATCTTGCCACTATACTGGTAATAGTTGGAGCTATTGAGCACTTCTCTTGGAAGAAAAAGAAAAAAAAGGAAGACACTTATTTATATGTTTATGAAAAAAAAAAAAATGTATATATATATATATATATATATATATATATTTTTTTTTTTTAATTAATTTAGGTAATTAATAGGGCAACACTTCACTATTTTGTACACTAGAGTGATAGCACCCATTTGTGTTTGCAGCTTTATTATACAGTATTTTTAGTACATTTTTTCGCGGTTCCCTTTTTGTGAAACATTTCTCCTGATCCACCTCCATGTTCGGCAGAGAACAAAAAGCTGCATATTTAATACAAATACTTCTATAGCGCCATCAATTTACGCAGCGTTTACATATATATTGTACATTCACATCAGTCCCTAACCCTCAAAAGGGCATACAATCTAAGGTCCCTAACTTGCATACACATACTAGGGCCAATTTAGACAGGATCCAATAAACCTACCAGCATGTCTTTGGAGTGTGGGAGGAAACCGGAGTACCCAGAGGAAACCCACGCAGGCTCAAGGAGAACATGCAAACTCCAGGTAGGCGGTGCCATGGTTGGGATTCAAACGATGACCCTAGAACTGCTAGGTGTATGTGCTAACCATTTGGCATCCAAGTGTAAATGTAAAATTACCAGCACATTGACGACATCACAGGTAGATTTATATTCGATTTATTGTTTCTGCAGATAGCAAGCTAAAAAAATGTAATAGATGGGTCTTGGCTTACATAGTTGTACAATACTATTCCAGGATGCAGTAAGACCAAAGTTGGGCTTTAAGGCTCCATTCATAGATATACGCATTTTAAAATGTTTTATTCAACTTGGATATATTTGTGATAAGGTCTGCATTCAACTGGCAGGGACGGGAGAAAACAGACAATCCAGTCAAATATACAAAAGGGCAGAATGTGTTCAATATGCCCCAATGCATCACTATAGTGACCATGGCTAAACCAACAAATTGTGACAAGTACCTTCGCCTTGCCAGTGCTGGAGGATGCAGCTATCCTAACTTTCCTACCAGTTTAGGCAGGATCATGCAAAATATATTCTGTGCCTCTGCATTAGAGTTTAATTTCTTGCTGAAGTTTGGAATTCTCACTTGCGATGCTTCACTAGGGACCAGCCAAGATTTGATCTATGGGCAGTCTGGTTGCACTGAAGTCAATACATCGATCGACTTCAGCAGCAATAATTGTGTTCTGTGGCAGAGAAGGCTCCCCACCAGCAGAACATAATAGCACTATAGGAGGGATTTGCCCATCAACACCGACTGTTTTTTAATGGAGGAAATCAAGTGATTTTCTTTCCTGCAATCTATGGCTGCAGGAAAGAAAATTGCATCTTCTATTGCCTGCCTAAAGGCTCCGTGTGTGTTGGTGTGATTCTATATATTTTCATCAAATCTTCCTATAGGCATAATTCCACCAGTTTTCGCAAGGGCACATAGAAATGAAACTTATCTATTCACACCACAATGCTGGTGTGAAGTGCGGACAATGCAGACATGCTGCAATTTTTCTTCAGTGCACTGGATGGCACCTCAGATTATTGCTAATACTCCATGCTGCCGTGTAGAGACCTGAAGTATACACTTTTTATACTTAAGTACATGCAACAAAAACCTTATGGAAGATTTAAGAAAAAAAGGAAAGAAAAAAAAAAGAAAAAAAAAGGCAGGTAATGGTTTGGGTAAGGGAGGTTGGGGTCTACCATTGTAATAGTTTTTTTAACGCGTGTTAGTAGTCCTTTAAGTCCCATTATGTCAAATTCTAAGTCTGAATCTGCCAGCAAGTAACACCAAGAAAAAGGTCCCCAGCCAAGGAGGCTGAAAGGCCTTCATCAGTTCCCACAACCCCACCCCAAACCTCAATCCCATGTTACATTGACCTGTACATCAGCTCAAACAAAATGCTAGTCACGTGATGGCCTCATAATGTGAGCCCAAGACAGGAATTTGCAATTTCACTTTCAGTTACACAGGGAGCAGAGGCCTGACTTGATGCACTTTATCGAATTCACACAGTATCATACATTTTGTAAGATATCTCTTTTGGGATGCTTCAGTTTCATATTCAGACTAACACATAGACTTATGGGTAACTAACCATTTAAGTGTCTGTTTTCACTTGCTCATGACTGCAACGTTTTAGGTCGAAGGTTGCTATTCTCCTATTGCTGTATATTCATTTGGTTTGGATATCTTAAAATAGTTTTTTTTCCACTTAATGTATGAGTGACCATAACGTAATATGATCCCCTCCCCCCCATCTAAACACAGCAAAAGAAACCTAGAGAAATTATTCCAAAAGGAATGATGATGCCAGGCCTGGATTTATTAATATCTGTTTTATGCAGGCCATACATGGGTTGAATTCTGAAAGAACTTTCCGTCGAAAGTCATAGATAGAAATTTTTGTTCAAATTTCGAACCATTAGTGAGCCATAGCATGGCTGATTTTCGAGCGGCCATTGAATTTGACTGATCAGGTATGTTGGAAATTTTTTGAAAAACTAATGAATTTCTAAATCAATGATGGGAGAATCATGCAAGAAATATAACTGAAAAAGGAAATGAGCATGATCTGTGACCTGGAAAGAAAAGAACATTCCCAGCCACGAAAATTATTTTCTTTAGCAATAGGAGGTGAAAATGAAGGCTTGGTTGGTCGAATTTCAAAATAAATGGTGGCACCAATGGATTACAAAATTTCCCACTTTCTAAAGAAAAATCGTTCAGAATTCGACCCATGTATGGCCTGCATAACAAACAGTTAATCTGTTCCACAAAATGCAATTGAAAAACTACCTGATTACATATGACGTGAGTACGATCATAACAATCACAGTTGAGCACCAGGCTGGATGCATCTATGCAGTGCACATTGAAAGTGATCTTCTGAAGTTCTGATAATTCATAATTGAACAATAAGAACCCTTCATTTATGGGTCTCACCAACTGCTACAACTGCTCCATACCCGATATTAGTGCTTGTGTATTACTACTCACTGGCCAGTATGAACGTCTAAATAAAGTGCAATGCTGTCACATAGTGTTTCTAGAAGTACCTGCCATCTTTGGGCCTTGTGTATGAGAGGTGAAAAATTTAAATTGTGTATTTCAGCCTCTCTCAACCTTTTTAACTTGGAAATACCATTAAAAAACAAAAAACACAAGGAACCCCCGCTAATCGTTATTATAATTACAGTGCATGGTACATATGGTATTAATAATAAAAGGAAACAATACTACTACTAACAATAATAATAATAATAAGACAGAAAATAAAGCAGTGCTCCCATATGTTGGTGGTCCTTGGGAAAGGGTCCCCCAACAATGGTGGTCAGTAAAAAGCACCCTTACTTTGGGGTCAATGGAAAAGGACAACCTTACATTGGTGGTCACTGGGAGAGGGACCCCATTACACTGGTGATCAGTAAGAAGACTTACAGATAGCTACACAGTGGTGACCCCTGGGGGTTTATTTACTAAAGCTGGAGAGTCCAAAATCAGACTCCCTTCTGCATAGAAACCAATCAGCTTCTAACCTCAACTTGTTCAATGAAGCTTTGGCAATGAAACCTGGAAGCTGATTGGTTTCTATGCAGAAGGGAGTCTGATTTTGGACTCTCCAGCTTTAGTAAATAAACCCCCTGGTGTCAGTCATTACTTATCTGAGATATACAAATTACTCATTTCATAAGGAACCCATAGCAACCTCTGGAGGAATCCCAGGGTTCCAGGAAAGCCTGGTTGAGAAAGGCTACACGATGTTCTCCCAATCATCTTTCTATGCATGTGTTTTTTGTACAATTACTTTTGATCAGGCTCAGGAGTCAAACATTTGGACCTGCCTAAAGACAATTTTTCAGTCTTTCAATGTATGGTCAAATGACTTTCAATAAATAATAGCATCTTGAAAAAAAAGTTATGCAAGAACTCAACCATGTATCTATTGTGCAAAATCAGGTCTAAGCTCATTATACTTATAATACATGTTTTATGGTCTTTAGTCAGAAAAAAATTGCCATGTTCTAAAGTAATCTACGTAAATCACACCCAACTCATACTGTCATAACACAGTTATACAGGCGCTGTTGATCAGCTTTGTGTAACTTAGCGGAAGGCTGATCACAGAAGTGGAGTTGCAGGTTATTTAGGGTTCTTTTTAATTGCTCTGACCCAGTTGGCTATACGCTGCCCAAACAGGGAAGTATCTTCCTCCTATTTCCAGGCCAACCACACCTTTACCTTTTATACTGAATTTATAACAACCAAACTAGGCCACATCACTAGAATGGGAGGTGTGAGGCTTACCAAACAACCACATATCAGGATTGTCTTTGACCAAGAAAACAAACACAGCAAAAAAAAAATGAAGAGCAGTTACACAAACCAAAAGTATTTCCTTCATTTATTTTTCCTCACTGAAAGATAGGACAGGAAATTGTGTAAACGTTAAGGACAAGGGTGGGCATCAAAAAAGAAAGAACAGATTAAAACAGTACACAGAATATTTTTTAATCAATCTTTTTCCCAGTGTCTGGACTCACTTCATAATGAAAATCACCCAGATAAATTCCCACTTTCCTAGATAGTAAGGGAACAACAATTCCCAGTCTTGTTTCAGTCTAGTCTTTTAGGATCTGCATGTAGGTGGTATGTTCTCCCATTAGTATATAGAGACAGAAGTGAGCGCCTGAAGTATGAAAGGGCGGCTATGCACACAAATGGGTACCAATAACACCATAAAATATAAATATCTGAAATAAAATCGTGCAGTGCTAAGAAAAAGGTTCAAATGTAGAGTCCAAAAAAGCAATAAATCAACTGATATATATCCCAATTAAAGGGCGTATAATAAGTAGATAAATGATCAAATAAATATATATGAAAAGTTCCAATCAGGTGACTTTGGTAAATCTTGATCCGGCAAAAGTGCTATAGTAGTGTAGGTAATACGCACTCACCGGACGCGCATATTAATTGCGCCTTATACAAGTGAATCCAGATGTCATCTGATGGGGCCTGAAGTTGAAGGGTCTTCCCTCTGGGGGATGGGTCATCAGATGTAAAACAGTAGGCCAGGTACCGGGGTATCCTTATTCCATCTGGACAGCCCCAGGCTGAGGGAGAGGATACAGGCACACGAGGCCGAGCTGGAGAAAACCAACAAGTTCATCAAAGACCTGGTGAAGGACGGCAAGAACCTGATCGCCCTTAGTTGGTATGTTCTCCCATTGTTTGCATTAGTCGCTTCTGGGTGCTCTGTGTTTCTCCTGCAAACCAAAAACATACTGGTGGACCGAAGGGCTTCCTTCAGATTGGCTCTACAGCAGCCAACATCTACCAGGTTTCTGGGGAACCCTAGAGTTCCTGCGGAGGTTTCTAGAGGTTCCATGGGCTGTGGTGGATTGACCTCCCATCTGATGGTACCTGTATAGTTCCAGGTCCAACGCCACTTGCAAAAGCAAGAGGCATGACCCCAATGACCTATTTAGCTATCTGTAAAGGTTAAATTCTTATGAATGTAAAGGGGACATTCCATTGATTATCAATGTAAGGGACAGTTTTCCTCAAACCCAAGAGAGTTTAGCCGAGATTCCTTGAGACCTGAAAATTTCAAGGGTTCCCCTGGGGTAAAAAAGGCTGAGAAAGGCTACTCTACAGTGTAGGTGACTGCAGTAGTAAATGCTTCTTTGGGAACAGGGATGAAGGCAAATGGTTCAAAGTTCTCCCTGAAACTCTGGAACTAGGTGGCAGTGTTAGAACAGTGACTACGGAAAAACATTTGCCTTTACAAGACTTATAACACAACGGCAGCCCAAAATCTGATTGTGGTATGCTGAGGCCAGATTATAGAGTAATCTGGACACAAATATAAACGTCCTGTGATGTCTATTTAATGGCAGGTGACACAGAAGCCCTTTTGTAGCCAATTCCTGTGTGTTATCATGCTCTCAGAAGGAATGACCCCTTGGCGTAAATCCCCGTACTGTGTACTAGGAGATCCTGATTAAACAGAATCCGAGTGTGACACTGCAGAGTCCTTGCCAGACCGAGTTGTAATCTATTCAGGTCAGTGATCAAGGTTCATTCATCAGAAACCATCCATGAAAATTACACCCAACAACCTAATGTGACCCCTTTATAAATTTCAATCTGTAGAGAATATAACTTAGATCATGGCAGGATAATGCTCAGGTAACACAGAATAGGCCGACAATCACAGGGAGTACGGCTTCCCTGAGGTTACGAGACGTGAAAACAGGGACAATAGGGTTCACGTATTTATTTATAGAAATGGGAACACTCATTAGGGATTAAAGTGGTACTTTAGACGAGACAGAGTGATCAACAGGACAGAAAGTGAGGGGCAATCTCAACAGGAACCTACAAAGGCTTTTTTATTTTAAAGAACTAGGAAGCATTTAAACCTCTGACAGATCGATCTTCACTGCCGTTTTTGTCCAAGCTGGAGAGCTATGGCCTTATTTCCTGTCTATACCATGCAGTCACCGGGACAGGGAGTGATCAGAATTGATTCAGACACACAACGAAAGTCACGCACAGAATCGACAGCAGTGTATGTGTGCAAAAGTCAGATCATCATAATTGGTTAATCAGACTACCTGGAATATTTCCAGTCATTGTAAGACTAGGACATTTTATGAAGATATCCGCTGACAATGTCCTGTCATTCATTGAAATGGTCATACTCAGGAAGTAGGAGGAGATAACCAATAACCTGCAGATCCAAATATCTCTCTCTAATGGAAAGGTATATTATGTAAATAAAAAATAAAAAAAAGTTTATGAATGGTTAGGGTTAATTCTGCATTTGTAACGTTAATTACCTATGTGGCTTCTATTTATGGAGTGATACTTGGAACACCCGTTTGCAGCCATAGTGGTCACCTGTTGGAGCTTTGTTACACTGTATCTTGGAATGCACCGTAAAGTGTTATTAAACCCAGGACCCTGCATTCACTATATCTGGTCTCCCACAGTACACAGAACATTGAAATGCAATTATTTAGTAAATATCAGCTAGCGCAGTCTTGTGACTTCTATCAGTTTCCAGCAGAGCACTAGTTAAAGCTTATAGAAGGAGTTTTTATTCACCTCTCACTGTCCTATGAGACTGCAGGACCCCTGACCCCCTGTCTGGACAGTGCTGATTGGCCCTGTACTGATCACATGTACTCTCCCAAGAAAAGAAAAAAAAAACTCTAGCAATACACACCAAACTGAGTAAGTACAGCTTGCCCTCAAGGCTCTGATCTATCAGGGGATGAACGGGGTACAATAGAACGGGAGGAGCAAAGAAGACAGGATTAAATATCCTTTTTACATATTGCAGAGGATTAACCCCTTAAGATCCATAGTGAGTATAACAAGCATGCTTTACTGCATATACAGACTAATTTTATTGTTGTGGGTTTAGTAACACTTTAAATTAGATCTAAAGCAAAAAAAATAAATATCATCTTGTAGGGAATGGTTAAAACCTCTGCCAGTTTTATTTTTTATGTACCCCTTTGTGGGCGATTTTCTCCTCACTGCCTGACTCAAGAAGTTGAAGATACCCTCTCCAAAAGGATTCTCATTTATCACTGAAACAAGTGTACCCATTGGAAGATTTCCCTTGGAGGCTCCATGCACAGTAGCTCAAAAAATGTTGGGAAAAATGCTGGATAAAAAACGCTGGCAATAGCTTTTCTAGCAGCGTTTTAGTAGTGTTCAGAAGAGTTTAGGAGCATTAGTGTTTTATTAGCGTTTTTACAGTACATGTAGAGGGGGGAAAAAGAAAATCTACAAAAAAAAAAGCTGTTAGCAGCGTTTAGCGTTTTTTTCTGCTCGAAAAACTCTCTAAAAATTATTTTTGCTGCTCCTAGACATTAAAGCTCAAAAAATGCTAATAGACTAAAGTAGTATGTTCAGACACATAGGATAACACAATTTAGCTTTGAGGAAATACTGCTAGTGTGCATGGAGCTTTAGATTAGGAAAAAATAAAAAAATAAAACAAATCGCTGCTTCTAAAAAGGAGTATGGTGTTTTACCTGTAGAAGCAGCCAAGTGTTATCCTATATGTCCATACACATTAGGACGTTTACAGGCACATTTTAAGCTCCACGTTTAGAGGCAGTAAACCCCCCCCTCAAAAAAAAAACCCCTTGTTTTGCCTTTTTTTGGAGCTTTCTGGCAGAAAAAAAAACCCGCTAAACTCACCTAAACTGTGTCCAAAAATGCTCCGTTAATCAGCGGTTTTTTTCTGCCAAGGGAGCTGGTGGCCAGTGTGCATGGAGCTGAATTCATGTTCTAGTGACATCTTCAAATATCAGATTGTTTCTCACTCTCAATCCCAGTGAGAGTGGTCACCAGGGAACTTAGAGGGGTCAATCACCTCGGCGGAGACACAGCAATAAAGGGGCTTGAACCCTTCTCTACTCTCGCTCTCTAATCTAAAAACATTTTGGCTTTAGAAACACTTTCATTTCATACAGAACAATTGGATATGTACAGTATGTAATATTTGTTGAAACTATTATAATTTTTTTATATATTATAATTTTTTTTATATAATATAAATTGGATTGTTTAGCTAATGTTGTCTTTACTCTTCCACTTATACTTATTTGGTTCAGATATAAATGTCTAAATATTGTCTATATAGGTGATGTTGTTACTACCCAAGCAGTCATTTTTATGAAATAGCATTTGTACCAAACGTAACATCTGCAAAAAGTACACATGCTGTCTTTATATTATAATAAAAGTAATACACTTAGAGAAAAGAAGTTTGTCCCTTGAAAAAAAAAAAAAACAAGAACAACATTTGGAAAACATAAAATCAATGAAAACAGCAGCGTTAAAGATTTACCCTCTAGGAAGAGAGCCTGACTTGGCCATACTATGAAAATGTCCGGTACTACAATTTTCTGCCGTGACAACAATACTAAACACAGAAGTCTTTTGCAACAAAGTGACTTCTAGGTTTGACACTTTGAAATACACATCAGTTTGGGTTTATCATGGAACCCAAAGCAAAGGCTAAGTCTGCCACGTCTGTGTGGGGCTCCGCCCACGCAATTGTATCATTCATTCTCAGATTCCTGTGAATGAATAAACTACAAGTACCTCGGCAGACAAACTTGTAGTTTCAATGGGCTGTAAGGGCATGTCCTTCAGCTTTCAAACAAAAAGCCTGTACAGGGGGGTATGGACTGAAAACCAGAGGACGTCTACTGATCGCTGGGCAAATACTTTCAAGGCTCCCGCAGGAAAATATAACTGCACATTAATTTCCTGCACAAGTGTGTGCATTTATTATTTTTTCTGAAAAGGTGAACTTTAAATTATAGAAATATGGAGGAAATATGCAACTGCTGACCACCGTCTAGAATTGCTCGTTTCCTGGCTGTTCCCATCCACTAGCTTCAACATAAGTCACTGACATGGATCAATTATGAATAACAGCCATTCTCAACCTTTTTAACGTGGAGGTACCCTTCCCTTGAAATATCCTTCTAGTCCCAATCAACCCCTGCTAATAATTATATCTATAGCTCATGGTACATTAGAGTGATACTTGGTAGGAAGAACAAGGAACTCACCGCAACATCTGGAAGAACCCAAAAGTTCCATGGTACCCTGGTTGAGAAGGGCTGATGTACAGTATCACCAGAAAGTCAAAGAGAACTGCTAAGTGGTTAGCACTTCCGCCTAGCAGCAATTGGCTCATTGGTTTGAATCCCAACCACGGCACTACCTGTCTGGAGTTAGCATGCTCTCCCTGTGCCTGCATGGGTTCCCTCCCACTCCAAAGACATGTCGGTAGGTTACTTGGCTCCGGTCTAAATTGACCCTAATATGTATGTTGGGGACCTTAGATTGTAAGCTCCTTGAGGGCAGACACTGATGGGAATGCATAATTTATATGTAAAGTGCTGTGTAAATTGATGGCACTATCTAAATACCTGTAATAAACTGCCATGTCCTACATGATTCTGCATCCAGGTTAAAGACCAAAAAAATAAGTCAGTTCCCAGTCAGGCAACTTGCTTTTTTAACAGAAAAAGGTCAGCATTAGCAGCCTTCAGGTTTCTTATATGACAATGGCTTCAGTGAAAGAAAAACTGGTTACCTTCTAAAACCCCCCTTTGGCAACTCTCTCACCCCATCCTGCCCCGTAGTAAAGTTCTAATGCCCATTTTGTCTGACAAAGAGGAATACTTACTTTATTTCCTTGCTCCCCCAAAAGCCAGTCCTTCTCCATTCTTTTTCCAGCCCCCCCCCATGTAGTTTGGCATTCAAAGTCCTCAAGCATTATAAGCGATGACATTGAGGGGTTGGGTGTTCAACCAGCAAACGGTAGATTTATTATATCCTATCTAAAAAGGTACCCATAGAAATGGGATAAGATTAGTAATGCTTAGTGAGTTAATATTGGATTGAACTGTCAGACAACGCTGCCATACATTTATCAGACACCATTAGGCCAACAGCATCGTCTATAGGCCTACACTTACTCTATATGAGGGCTTACCAATATTCATCGAATCTTTTTTGCCAGAGAATTTTCCATTCTTTTCCCCCTAAAATTCACATGCTACATTATGGAAAGATCGCTCAGCACCAGCTCACACGCACTTAAGCAGAAGACATTCTCAGATGAAAACTCACAAAAAAAGTTCCAATAATGCCGATTGATGTGTAGGCCAATATCTACTGACTATCACAATCTATAACAAGGGCGTATTAAAGAACCATTCCCTGTCTAGTGTGATGAAAGCCTCTGTTTTGGCCAGCTTTCCTACAATGTCTATATACACCTTCAGGAATGTTCACATAGGACCACTGCTGACCTGTCAGAAACAAGTGAACTAAGGGGGAGTAAAAGGATACCAATCACTGCTTGGAAATAGCTGCAGGGCATGAACCATGTGAACTGATACAGACTGTAGCAAATGATCTGCTTCTAAAAAGACAGCAAGGGTTATCAGTGTTATCAGGTGAGCCCTATAACCCAACGTGTGAAAGGCACTTCAATGGCTTCTTGATCTGTGTGAAATCACACTGCCACAGATTCACATGTTAAAAGTACTCTACACACCCAACTTGTTCCTTTAGGGCTGGCTCACATCGGAGCGGATTGTTGTACATGCATTTTAGGTGTATTACTATGGATATAGGTATAAAGATACAGTAAGCAGGACTTTTCTTTTGTAAGCACTGCAACTACGGGCTCTGCAAAGTGAAGAATCACACATTTGAGGCACTAATGTAATATACTGCTCACTGTACAGCTAGGCATTTGAACCAATTAGATACTGCTGAATTATTTATTTATTTCAGGTACTTGTATAGCGCCGTCAATTTACACAGCGCTTTACATGTATATTGTACATTCACATCAGTCCCTTACCCTCAAAGGGTGTACAATCTAAGGTCCCTAACTTACATTCATACATACACATACTAGGGACAATTTAGACAGGAGCCAATTAACCTACCAGCATGTCTTTGGAGTGTAGGAGGAAACTGGAGTACCCGGAGGAAACCCACGCAGGCACAGGAAGAACATGCAAACTCCAGGCAGGTGGTGCCATGGTTGGGATTCGAACCAATGACCCTAGTACTGCCAGGTGGAAGTGCTAACCATTTACCACCGTGAATGACAAACTTCCGATAGACTGTCCTAGCATAAAAAGTACTAGCTAAAATAGCTACATTAAACGGTACGGATAAATGGAAGCATCAGCTTGTAACTTCACATTTTTCTTAGAACAATCCTGCAGTACTGCTACTTTCCAGATAGACAGAAGTACATATAAAAATAGCTGGTAAAAGATGAAGTAAATAGACTAACTTTCACATTTCAGCTTTTGTCAATATCCCTTTAACAAGCATGCAAAATATTTCAATACATTTTACCACGTCATAGTCAATACTAGACAAAATACTTTTTAAAAATAGTTTTTAGTCAGGTAATATGATATTTTGTTGGGCAACACAGTGGCTAAATGGTTAGCACTTTCACGTGGCAGTACTAGGGCTGTTGGTTCGAATCCCAACCACGGCACCACCTGCCTGGAGTTTGCATGTTCTCCCTGTGCAGTTTCCTCCGGGTACTCCGGTTTCCTCTCACACTCCAAAGACATGCTGGTAGGGAAATTGGATCCTGTCAAAATTGGCCCTAGTATGTGTATGTATGAACTTGAGTTAGGGACCTTAGATTGTACGCCCCTTGAGGGTTAGGGACTGATGTGAATGTACAATATACATGTAAAGCGCTGTGTGAATTGACAGCGCTATATAAGTACCTGAAATAAATACATTTTGTTAAATAACACTATGCAGTCTTCTATCAAGCCAGCAGATGGAGCTAAAGACACTTTTTCATATATTCAGCTACTTGGACTCTCAGCTATGCTGAAAGAAGACTATTCTTTGCAGAATTCAAATTCAGCCGGCCATAGATGAAGCGATTTTCTTTTCTGCAACCACGGATTCTATTTCCCCATCAACACAGTCAATCCTGGTGGGAGAATCCCTTTCGCAAAGCCATTGTGTTCTCCTGGTGGGTCGACAGGGGGACACACACAGTGATTACTGCTAGTGGCTAAAAGCCGCTAGCAATAATCACATGTAACATCAGACAGGCTGATCAATCAATCAACTCTGGTACATTCAGCCTGGCCATACATACTTCAAAATAGTTTGTAGTCAGGTAAATATGAAATTTTGTTAAAACAACATTAGGCAGTCTTCTATCAAGCCAGCAGATGAAGCTAAAGTCCCTTTTTCATACATTCAGATACTTTAACTCTCAGCTATGCTGAAAAGTCTATTCTTTATAGAACTCAAAGCCGTACATAGATGAAGCAAATTTTCTTTTCTACAACCACGATTGAATCCCTTCCAAAAAGCCATTGTATTCTCCTGGCAGGGGGACAACACAGCGATTACTGCTAGTGGCTAATAGCCGTTAGTAATAATCGCATGTAAAATCCGACAGTCTGGTTGTACCCAAGTTGATTGATCGATCAACTTAGGTACATTCAACCTGTCCATACATGGTCTGAATCCCAGCCGGTCTCTACTGAACCGGTCAAGATTCAAACCATCTAGGGCCGGCTTAAGTCACAGCACAAGCGGCTCATGCCTCATAAGATGGCTCATTATGGGTTGTTTTTTGTTTGTTTTTTTTTTTTTTAAATCATAAAAGGAGAACTGAAAAGCAAGGTGCTCAGCAGTGTTAGATCTTTAGAGCACTCCAAGCTAATATCAATTTCAGCTTTTAAATACATTTTTTGTCTGCAATACCTAGCTGGAATTTTCCTGCTGAATCAGCCAAAATTCGAAACATGGGTGGCTATTTTGGCACTCTCAGCACTATAAACAAGAGTGTGTAAAAAAATAAAAAATAAAAAAAAATTGAAAGAGCTAGATGGACCAATGTCAGCTGAACTGTAAGGGAATTAAATGAGATGCAGTCACTGTTTGGGTATTCAGACAGCTGAGGTTGTCTGATGTCAGAATGCAGCAGCCAACAGGAAAAATTCTTAATCAACATAGATGGAATAACCTATTAGATTTCTCTTGTTTAGTC
This sequence comes from Staurois parvus, assembly GCF_062004578.1. Taxonomy (NCBI): domain Eukaryota; kingdom Metazoa; phylum Chordata; class Amphibia; order Anura; family Ranidae; genus Staurois; species Staurois parvus. The sequence continues at coordinate 4,310,612 of NW_028318117.1, forward strand.
CACATTCTGAAAGCAATCTACTAGTATATGGCTAGCTTACCAAAGATGAGCCAGTTGTTAGCAATATTCAATGCATGTTTCTTGAATATACAATTAAAATTATGGTATAAAAAAAAGAAAGAAAAAACAGACAAAAGTAGAAGATATTGTTCAAAATTAATTTCCAGCTTGTCATTTGATCATTCTCTGCAGGCTATTGGTTAAAAATTGTTATCAGTACAATGGATTATTACACAGGGCAAGAGAAGTCTAAAAGTATCTGCTGGAATGACACTAAAATCAGAGAACTCTCATGTCCTGGATTGTAAGCTCTAACGAGCAGGGCCCTGTTTCCTCCTGTACCAAAATGTATTGTAACTGTTGTCTAGCTTCATTTTGTAAAGTGCTGCGCAAACTGTTGGAGATATATAAATCCTGTATAATAATAATAAGGTAAGAAAAGAGGTTTGTTCACTTTTAACCTATTCAAAAAAGTTTTCATTAAATCCCTATGACCAGCATAAGTCAGGCAGCATTTGCACAATTAAAATAATCAAACACTGCACTCTGTCAACCAAGATAATCCAAATCAGCCATAAACGTCCACCACAGACAAAGGTAGGGAGGGTGTCTTTACACAGCTGTAGCCTTCCTGGTCACTGCCAATCTGAAAGCAACTAAAAGGATTTGGAAAAACCCCTATATTGTCTGTACCTGCAGTTTCTTTTATAAAAATGTGAAACATAACAAAAGCAGCCAAAAACATGTCTACTTTCAGTTTTACTTTCTGGTCCTTAATACAAGGCAAATATGATGCATATGAAACACTTGCATCCTCAAATATACTCCTTTCTATTCAACATGCAGAACTCAAATAGACAACTTAAGAAGATCAACTCCAACTCGACTGAGGACTATAGCCCAGTGGTGGTCAACCTTCTCGATGTGGGGTGCCTCAAGAGCAGCCAATGACATCCACAAAGGGCTGCACATAATATTCAATAATATAATGCTATGGAAAGCTGTCAGACTGTAGGGATGCAACAAGAGATGGTTAAAGACTGCTAACATGCTATAGGATTTGTTAGAGACTGAACATGCTATAATAGTTAGGGATGCACCGAAATTCCGGTTGCCGAAACATTTCGGCCGAAAACACCCATTTCGGCTGTTGGCCGAATTTAAAGAAAGCATCAATACATGTGCCAAAAAAACCCTGCCCGCCGCTCAGTAGTTCAGTGTTACCTGAGAAACCATCGATCCCGGAGCTGGGCATAGAGATGGGTGAAGGAAAGATGGCTGCCACACATCTCTATGCCCTTGGAGGACTGGAGCGATGTCACTTCCAGTTCTGTACATTTTTTTTTTAAAGCACTAGATCAATGCTTTTTTTTATCTAATGCTTTACATTGTAGAGGAGAGATGTGGGGTCTTATTGACCCCATATCTCTCCATAAAGAGGACCTGTCACTAATTATTTCTATCACAAGGGATGCATTTTTTTTTTTTTTTAAAAAGGAACCGTGCAAAAAAACAAACACTATTAAATACATTTTTTTACAAAAAAGTTTGAAGTGCCCCATCCCTCCGTACGCACCTAGTGGTGAACGCATACGTAGGCCATGCCCACATATGTAAATGATGTTCAAACCACACAGGTGAAGTATCGCCACGAACATGGGAGCAAGAGCAATAATTCTCGCACTAGAACTCCTCTGTAACTTTACACTGCTAACCTGTAGAAATTTTTAAAGCATCACCCATGGAGATTTTTAAGTACCACAGTTTTAAGCCATTCCATGAGCATGCACAATTTTAAAGCGTGACATGTAGTGTATTTACTCGCTGTAATATTGTTTTTTTAATCAAAGTGTAATTTTTTCCAAAAAATATATATATTAATTTTTAAAAACTGCGCATTTCGGTTTCGGTTTTTGGTCAAGTGCATTTTGAATTTTCAGCACCAGAATTTTCATTTCGGTGCACCACTAATAGTTGTTGCCAACTGGGGACATGCCTTATGAAGTTGTCATAGACTAAAGACACATTACATGAGACTGCTAGAGAGCACTGCTATTACAGGGTAAAATACAGGATTAATGTATGAAGGGTCCCCAAGGGCCGCAGATTGGGCGTTAGGGCCATAGACACTCTATATACACAGCGTTTATTGCACAGTAGTACTGCTACTATTCATGAGCCATTATAGCCATCTATGAATGGTGGGCTCCAAGTGTATAGCAGCCTGTTTTACCAGTTTGATGCAGATTGTTTTCTTGGTTACAAGTTACAAGCAGGAACAGCAATATAACAGAGGAAAATATGTGCTCCCAGTCTTCGACCTTGATGGTGGCCTAAACAAGCCAGGTTATTAGACAATCATAATGACCTCAAGAAGGTCAGAGAGAATTATTCTTCCACAGCCTTTCTGAATGTCTAGTCCTCTTAGGACCTAACAGGATGTATCTTTATGATGTAGAACAATTCCTATCTTTGTATTAAGGAGAGGTTCACTTAAGATTTTACTTTATAACCAACTTCCAATTACCAATCATTACAAGAAAAAGGCCCCACCAAATGATGAAAGGGGAAAAGGACCGATTACCATCTACTCTTGTGTAGTTCATTATTAGCAATTTCTATTCCATAGAATCCACCTCTACTTGGGATTCCAGGTAGGATTGCCTAACACTAATTGCTACAGTGAGAATACTGAGATATCTACACTTAGTTTTTCCTGGGTTACAATACGAGCAGATATCCATAAACACTTAATAAATAATAATTTATAAAAGAAAGAAAAAAAAAGGAAAAAAAATGACCATCCCTTACCAGCTCCAGAAATTGGCACAGAGTAGACAGACGGGCTTTCCTCTATGGGCAGTCAGATGTAAACGAACTTCCTGTCTGTTTACACCCAACTGCCATCTGATCCACTAAACGGATGGGGAATGGATCACCATCCATCTGTTTTGATCGGATTTAATGCAGATGGGTGTAAACAGACACGTCTGTTTACACCTGCAGCTCCATAGAGGTCAATGGAGGATCTAATGGGGTCCTCTTGAAAAACTGACAGGTGGACATTGCCAATGCCAATTCATCCAGTAAATGCTAATTGCCTGCGTGTCTCTAGCTTAAACGCCATACACTCTTAAGCATACATTTATTTATTTCAGCTACTTATATAGCGCCGTCAATTTACGCAGCGCTTTACATATATATATTGTACATTCACATCAGTCCCTAACCCTCAAGGGGCAATCTAAGGTCCCTAACTCACATTCATACATACACATACTATGGACAATTTAGACAGGATCCAATTAACCTACCTGCATGTCTTTGGAGTATGGGAGGAAACCTGAGTACCCGGAGGAAACCCACGCAGGCACAGGGAGAACATGCAAACTGCAGGCAGGTGGTGCCATGATTGGGATTTGAACCAACGACCCTAGTACTACCAGGCGGAAGTGCTAACTACTAAGCCACTGTGCATACATTCATTTTTCTGAAATTTCGAACCATGTATGGCTTAGTTGGTTGTGCACAAGTTGATCTATTGACTTCTGCACAACCAGCCTGTCAAGTTTTTCTTGAACAATTGGTGCTGTCAGCTATAGCCAGCATCACTGATTACTGTATTCTGTAGAATTCCCCCATCCACATCCAACATGTGGATAGAGGAATCACATATGCCCTTCCTTTTTTTGTTGAGGCTGAATGAGAGAAATCTATTGGATTCCCCTAAACAGCATTCATGGATAAGTCTCCACTGCTAGCTATTGTATTCTAACAGCTTGTACCTGCAGCTGTCAGAGTCCTTAAAGGTAAACTAAACTCTCTCAATCAACATTGACTATTTAATGTACAGTGCCTTGAAAAGTATTCATACCCCTGGAAATTTTCCACATTTTGGCATGGTACAACCAAAAACGTAAATGTATTTTATTGGAATTTTATGTGATAGACCAACACATAATTGTGAAGTGGAAGGAAAATGATAAATGGTTTTCAACATTTTTTTACAAATAAATATCTGAAAAGTGTGGCGTGCATTTGTATTCAGCCCCCCTGAGTCAACACCTTTCACTGCAATTACAGCTGCAAGTGTTTTTGGGGATGTCTCTACCAGCTTTGAACATCTAGAGTGACATTTTTTGCCTATTCTTCTTTGCAAAATAACAAGCTCTGTCAGACTGGATGGAGAGTGTCTGTGAACAGCAATGTTCAAGTCTTGCCACAGATTCTCAATTGGATTTAGGTCTGGACTTTGACTGGGCCATTCTAACACATGAATATGCTTTGATCTAAACCATTCCATTGTAGCTCTGGCTGTATGTTTAGGGTCGGTGTCCTGCTGGAAGGTGAACCTCCGCCCCAGTCTCAAGTCTTTGCAGACTCTAACAGGTTTTCTTCTAAGATTGCCCTGTATTTGGCTCCATCCATCTTCCCATCAACTCCGACCAGCTTCCCTGTCACTGCTGAAGAAAAGCATCCCCACAAGATGATGCTGCCACTACCATGTTTCACGGTGGGGATGGTGTGTTCAGAGTAATGTGCAGTGTTAGTTTTACACCACATATAGCGTTTTAGGCCAAAAAGTTCAACTTTGGTCTCATCTGACCAGAGCACCTTCTTCCACATGTTTGCTGTGTCCTCCACATGGCTTCTCACAAACTGCAAACGGGACTTTTTACGGCTTTCTACTTGCCAATCTTCCATTTAGTTGTGGAGTGCACAACTAATAGTTGTCCTGTGGACAGATTCTCTCACCTGAGCTGAGAATCTTTGCAGCTCCTCCAGAGTTACCATGGGCCTCTTGGTGGCTTCTCTGATTAATGCTCTCCTTGCCTGGCCTGTCAGTTTAGGTGGACGGCCATGTTTTGGTAAGTTTGCAGTTGTGCCATACTCTTTCCATTTTCAGACAATGGATTGAACAGAGCTCCGTAAGATGTTCAAGGCTTGGGATTTTTTTTTTTTTAATAACCTAACCCTGCTTTAAACTTCTCCACAACTTCATCCCTGACCTGCCTGGTGTGTTCCTTGGCCTTCATGACGCTCTTTGTTCACTAATGTTCTCTAGCAAACCTGAGGGCTTCACAGAACAGCTGTATTTATACGGAGATTGAATTACACACAGGTGGACTCTATTTACTAATTAGGTGACTTCTGAAGGCAATTGGTTCCACAAGATTTTAGTTAGGGGTATCTGAGTAAAAGGGGGCTGAATACAAATGCACACCACGCTTTTCAGATATTTGTAAAAAAATTTTGAAAACCATTTATCATTTTCCTTCCACTTCACAATTATGTGCCACTTTGTGTTGGTCTATCACATAAAATCCCAATAATATACATTTACGTTTTTGGTTGTAACAAAATATGGAAACTTTCAAGGGGTCTAAATACTTTTTCAAGGCAGTGTATATCATATTTACTTTTTTTAAGCATTTTTTTTTTTAATGTTTCTTCAGTTACTTTCTGGTTTCTTACCCAGGCAAAATGTCATACATCCCAGGAGTCGCCTGGAGGAGAGGAGGTGTTTTCTCAGCTAAGCACGCCTTCCTGATTGTATGCCTAAGCTAAGGGCAGATGGATTTCAGGAAGTCAATGCTACACAAAACATCTGCCCTTACTTAAGAAGGCCATGGCCAGAAATGCTAGGGAGGTTTTTTTAAAGGTGATTTCTCAGCAAAATAAAGCATGGAGACATGGATGGATGGGGGAGTTTGCTTTGAATATTAAAAATGAATTAAATAGTCTTTTTACTTTGTGGTGCTCAAATGCAGTGCAGTTTCACTTTAAACAGTGGCAGCAGTCACTGTTCAGCCAACAATTTTTCAGAGCTCGCTTCGCTGCTAACCTGCATCTGTGGCTTGTAACTAATGTGCAGCTAAACTTAAAAAGTAAGAATTTGGTATGTTATGGGAAAATTCTGGACAAGTTTATTGTGTCTAAGCTGTACTCGCCCAGAGAATCTTCTTTCTGGAATTTCTCCCATAAAATAGCAGTGCACTTCCTGCTCTAAGAGTGTGCTTAGGTACTCCGCTTATACAACTATGAGGCTGTATATATCTGCAGTGCGAGCTGTAAGGCACTGCTGCCTCTGACTGCTACTCTTAGGAGATTTGCATTGACAGTTGGTAACATAAATAATAGACAATTGAAGACGAGTTTTGTATGCTTTGAGTTAAGACTTAGGATTTTGATCAAGACACAGACTTGCAATTGATGCACATATACATTTACTAGAGTATTATGTAAAAAAAAGAAGAAAAAAAAATCATAGGAAGTAGTAGGAATACTGTAGATATGAACTTAAAAATCAACTGGTATCTCTCATCACTTAAAGTGGAACTAAACCCATCAATTTAAGGGCTCGTTCACACCATGGAGCAGAGACATCAGTTTTTCTGCACGGGCACAACAAAATCAATTGTTTTCTCTGTGCCCTGTTCATGCCACAACACTAGTAGCACGTGCAGATTTTTTTCTGCGCCGGAATCTGACAAAAAATGTACAGTGGGAAAAATAATTATTTGATCCCCTGCAGATTTTGTAAGTTTGCCCACTTTCAAAGAAATGAAAGGTCTATAATTTTTATCATAGGTGTTTTTTAAATGATAGGGACAGGATATCAACCAAAAAGCCAGCAAAAAAACACGATGCAAATGTTATAAATGGAGTTGCAGTTCAGGGAGTAAAATACGTATTTGATCCCCTACCAACCAACAATAATTCTGGCTCCCACAGACTGGCTATGTGCTCATGTGGTACACAGAGTAGTCCTGTCAATTTAAGAAGGTGCTCCTAACTCATCATGTGTATAAAAGACACCTGTCCACACAATCTTTCTTCCATTTAAACCTCACCATCATGGGCAAGACCTAAGAGCTGTCAAAAGATGTCAGGAATAAGATTGGCACATGTACAGGCCCGTCTGATGTTTGCCAATGAACATCTAAAAGATTCCAAGAAGGATTGGGAGAAAGTGCTGTAGTCAGACGAGACCAAAATTGAGCTCTTTGGCATTAACTTAGATTGTACACCCCTTGAGGGTTAGGGACTGATGTGAATGTACAATATATATGTAAAGCGGTGCGTAAATTGACGGCGCTATACAAGTACCTGAAATAAATTATTTAACTCGATTCGCCGTGTTTGGAGGAAAAAAAAATGCTGACTATGACCCTAAGAATACCATCCCTGCAGTCAAGTGGAAACATTACGCTTTGGGGCCATTTATCTGCTAAAGGTACAGGCCGACTTTGCAGCACTGAGGGGCCAAGTGTTGTAAAATCTTGGATGAGAACCTTCTTCCCTCAGCCAGAACACTTAAGATGGGTCATGGATGGGTATTCCAGCATGACAATGACCCAAAACATACGGCCGAGGCAACAAAGGAGTGGCTCAAGAAGGAGCACATTAAGGTCATGGAGTGGCCAAACCAGTCTTCAGACCTTAATCCTTTCTCCACCAAGTATTAAGTCATGTTTTGCTTGGAGGAGATCAAATACTTATTTTACTCAGTGAACTGCAACTCAATTTATAACATTTGTAATGTGTTTTTTCTGGATTTTTGGTTGTTATTTTGTCTCTACTATTTAAAATACACCTACGATTATAGACCCTTCATTTCTTTGTCTGTGGGCAAACTTACAAAATCTGCAGGGGATCAAATAATTATTTTCCCCACTGTATAAAGCTCATTGAAGCGCGCATGAAAACTGATGTCCCTGCAAGTGAGGTCTGAGTGCCCGTTCACATATATGTGATTGGATGCGGTCTGAACTGCATCCAGTCCACATGGCATGTGAAATACCATTGCTTCCTATGGTGCCTGTTCACATATGTTTGATGCACAGCCGGTGCGGATTCAGTGCGGTTTTAAAAAGAGTCATGTCCGATTTATGAGCAGTGGCTTCAACTTCAGGTGCAGATTACAGGCTATTCTATGGGAACCGTTCCTAAACCACATATGTGAACAGGGTAAGATCGTGTACTAATCCTCTCCTGAACCTGACCTAAACCTGACAACAGCTACTGTATAAATTAGCTGTGAAACCTGCGAATAAGGCCTAACAGTTTCAAAAAAGTTACACTCCCGGCTTGTGCCCAGAGTGTAACTGACATTTGCTTGTGCTCTCCACTAAACAAACCATCAAATGGCTGATGTCATAACTGATCACATGCAACATCATGGCATCTGAAGTTCAAACAGAGGCTAATATGGAAGCTTCCTTTGCTGAAAATGATAGGAGGGTTTAGTTCTGCTTTAAATACAAAATATAACTGTCGCTTCTTGGAAACTTTCTTCTACGCAACCATATACTTCTGGCCAACACACTACTTTCCTGCCACATAAAAAACAAGCAGCCCTTTAAGAGACTCACAATGGCGCCATCAATGGAACGGCCATGCATCTGCTACTGCATACATTCCAGTGTGTTGCGATTTTGCAAATGGGTCAGGGACTTCTTTTGCACGCTTTTTCACACTTGTATGATATGAACAGAGCATAATGCCTCTTTCACACAAGTGGACCGATCAGCTCTGCTGACAGTTTTCAGGCAGACCTGATCAGACCCTCCATTTTCTTCTATGGAGTGGCCAGTGTAAACAGACATGTGTCCATTAACACCCGCCTACATCCAATCATAGCAGACAGATAGGGATCGGTTCCCTATTTGTCTAGCGGATCCGATGGCAGTCGAGTGTAAATGGGCAGGCTGTTCTGACCACCTATAGAGAGTGTTCTCTTTGTATAAGCAGGGCGAACATGGACCAGCCACCCGCCAGCTCAGCGGACAGATCCCCCACTGAACAAGCAGACTCCTGGAGGACTCTGGAAGGAGCCCAATATTCATTGCTCTGATTGATCAAAGCACATGTTTGATTTAAAGCCTAAACTGCTAATATTTTGCCAGGCAGATTGTGGCTGGTGAGGTTCTGTACATAGCTTGCTGAAAACATCACAGCACCCTGTCTCAGTACTCCTTGAGATCTCCTCCCTGATGCAAGAAATGGGCTGGCTCTTGGGAGGAGCTATGCAAATATAGTGTCTTGGTGTGTCAATCTGGAGCATTGGGTGTTTCAAGGCAGAATGCATTTGCTTACAGACTGCCCTGGGTAACGCACATGATGAGCATTCATAAATAAAAAAAAAAGCACAGAAATTAGATGAATGCAAGGGGCAGGCCAGGAATAGTGAGATTGGAGAGGAAAGAGATTACTCTGAATGTCCTCCAGACAGCAAATGAGGTGGGTTCTATTTGAGTTGCTGCAGCTTCTAATGCACACTCTGAGAGGCTCACAATGTGCAGTGAAATCAGAGTAAGGGCTTGTGTCTATGGGCTTTGATTTACATCAGACTGGGGTTGCATTCTTGTACAAGCCAATGGGAATGCAAAACCTACTTAAAGCTGGGCAAGGAGGTCAACAGCAAGTTAAATACATCTGTCAGTAAATTCTGAATGATCTCAAACAGATGTCATCAGCACAAGGCCAAAGCCTGTTGACAAAAGCAATTTCATTAATGGAAGGAGCCTGTACAACTGTACATTACTGACAGTAAGCCTGGAGTTCAGCTTTAAACCAGAACTAAAGTCTGAAATGCTCCTTCAAAATGTCCAAGAATCCTCACTAGCCTCTCCTATCGGAGTTCTGGATGCTGGGATGCAGACATCTTTATTGACCCATGTGGGATGCTGTCACTCTTGCGCATGCACAGGAGTTTAGCCATCCCAGCATACGGGATCTGTGCCGGAATGTAAGCTGAGCTGCGCATGTGCAGCACATTGTATATATTAAATAAACCTCCATGCTTGCTGAGGCTTATTTTATTAGAGAAGACACCATAATGAGCCTGCCTGCTCACAGCTGGATTGAAGTGATCTGGGGCTTGACATTACGATTTATAAATACATCTAGAAGGGGGAGAATGGTTGGCAAATCCTATGAACTGCAGCCTTGTAGTACTGTGGATCTGACTCTACAGACTTGGGTCACAATGCTAACAAAAGGATAAGGATCGCTCTTATCACTTTAAACTAGTGAGAGTTAAAAAAAAAAAAAAAAAAGAATCACACAGTTAAATAAAAATCTTAGTTCTTTGTGTGTATTTAATCTAATGTATTGCTGTGCTTGTGACAAAAAGACTGCAAGCTTCTCTGCGTAGGCTGATGGGAATGGCTCTATGAAATGCAGTATACTGGTGTGATCTCGGCATGGGGGACAAATAAGTGGTAATGGCTAACCATCTCCTAAGCTGCTCCCACTATGTGTCTTTCCATTAAAAGCAGAACTATACTCACCTTCAGCAACGCGGCATCCCAGAGCTCCCCGCCTGGCTGCTGACATCTTCAGGTCTCAATCGCCGGCTGCGGTCATTGGCCAAGCCGGGGCGACACTACTCCCACACATGTACAGGAGTTGGTCACATTCATTGAGCTGCTCCTGAATGGTTCACTGTACAGGGCGGACAGGCAGGTGAATTTAGACAAAGCATGTCTCTTCTGCATTCAAATTCCTGCCTGTTCTCCCTTTTTAAATTTTTCACCTAAAGTTCTACTTTACGCTGATCTCGCAGCGATCAAAATTCTGCCGGTCCAGAAGGGAGCTACTGTCAGCGTCGGCTCTGGCAGGAAGTGGTACGACGATTAACATTTCGATGCATTACATTGCTTACTTGCGTTTATTTTTTTTGGCTGCTTTTTAGGGGCGCAGACAGCCAGCTCTGACGACACACCAGACCTGCCACCCCCCCCCCCCCCCCCCCATGTGTGCCCCTCCTGGCAGATGTAGGAGGATGACAGACCAGGTACAAGTCATGCTGGAAAGGCGGTGGGGCTAAAAATTGAAAAAAAAAAAACATTTTAGAGTGAGTGTGATGTAACGGAAAGGTGGAAGCCAACAGCGAAACAGCCAGTAGATTCTAACGGATGATTTTAGACACACTAGAGGCATGATTCACCCCGTCCCCACCTGAAGCCGAATAGAGGGAAATTGTTATTTTTCGTCTCATCAAAAAATAAAACACACTATATGGCTTACTTAACCCCAGCTATACACAAATGTAGATTCATAGCAGTGAGCTTTATGCTGTGATGCCACATGTGCAAAGGCAGTGTCGCTGTTTTGTGTTGGGAGTGTACTCAATCACATGTCCCCAGCACTGTGCCAATGACATCACTGCTCCTGGTCACTTAGTAATCAGAAGGAGCAGGGATGATTTGTTCCTGATCACGATGATTTGGATCAGAGCAGGGTGCACAGCAGACACGGGGAGCTCAAATCAGAGCGCACAGCAGTCACGGGGAGCGCGGATCAGAGCGCACAGCAGTCACGGGGAGCGCGGATCAGAGCGCACAGCAGTCACGGGGAGCGCGGATCAGAGCGCACAGCAGTCACGGGGAGCGCGGAGCATACAGCTAACATTGTGAGCTCAAATCAGGGCATACAGCAGACATGAGCTGAGATCAGAGTAGAGCATACAAAAGATGTGGAGATCAAAGTGTACAGAAGATATGGAGAGCTCAGACCAGAGTGTACAGCAGAAATGGGGATTTGAGATCAGAGCATACATCAGATATGGAGACAGGAAACATGGAGAGCTCAGATCAGGGCGTCCAGCAGACCAGACAGCAATCACGGAGAGGTCAGAGCAGAGCATACAGCAGAGATCAGGGTGTGCAGCAGTCACAGAGCTCAGGTAGGGGTGTGTGGGCGCACAAGACGCGGGGCCAGAGCGCAGAATACGCGAGGCCAGGGCGCACTGTACATCAGATCTGGTGCCTCTCTCCTCTGGCTGTCCACATTGAGGAAGTCTATGGAGAAGGATCGCCCTGTAGCACTGCCCTTCCCCCACCCTGTGTAGTGATCAGGGCTCTCCCCAGTAGCAGACAGGGGAGGGGGCGCAGTCAGGCTCCTCCCTCGGAGCTCTCCTCCCCCCTATACATCACAACCTGGACGGTGCAAACAAACAGCGGAGGGCTCAGTGTGCAGCACTGCGGATACAGCATGGCTAATTACCCCAGTGGGGGATGGGGGGAATCACACAGGTCAGCGATGACCGATGGGGGGGGGGGTCCAGTCCTGTGAATACGTAGGAGGGGTGATTATTTACTAGGAGCCATCGATCGGCCGGCATGACACATTTGCTGCATTGTGGCTGCCGGTCACCAAGCGGGGAATACCAGACAGGACATGAGGGGGAACACTACATTATACCGGGGATTTCCCGGGCACCAGTGGCACGATCCGCCCAGTGTCTCCCTCCCGGAGCACAGCGCCCAGCACCAGTCTCTCCAGGAGGATGTGACTTACGTGGATCGTGCAGTGTGCGTGCAGACAAGCCTGGCCCCGCCCCCTCCGTCTGTCTCCAGGTTCCGCCCAGCCTGGGCCCGCCCCCCTCCGTCTGTCTCCAGGTCCCGCTCAGACTCGCCCCGCCCCTCCCCTTTTCCAAGGGAGTGTCCCCGATGCACGTGGGGGGAGAGGCGGGGCCTGACACGTCACTAGACACGTGTAACCCGTTCTGTCCCATCAGCCCCCACCCAAACTGTGGGAACCGGGCGGCTTCAGGCTAGGGAGGGCTGCGGGCGGATGTCGGGGTGTCAGTGACATTAACAGGGGGGCGAGCCCCATGCCAATAGAGCGGCGGAGGGGACTGGGAGGGATGGCCGGGCCGGCCAGGAAGGGGTTAGTGCTGTAGTGTGCGGAGTCATATGACAAGCCTGTGTCAGAGAATTATGCAAAGTGCTGCTGGAGCCCCGCCACCGCCCTGCGATCCCGACCAGCACTACCCCGGGGTGGGGGACCGGCTCCATCCCCGGACCCCGCCATCCCCGGGACCCCTGTACTGTGTACACACCGAGCCCTGTCACCCCCTCCCCCCCGATCACCGGCATCATCACACCGCCGGCCTGCCATCCTTACCGGGCGTCCTCTGTTGCTGCTGCTGGGCCTGCCATTCCAGGAAGAGGGCTGCTTGTAGCAGAGTCTCCAGGCTCATGTCTCCTGCAGCCTCCGATCAGTCACACACACACCGGGGGGGTCCGCCGAGCTCTTCACCCTCCTCCACTGGGCGAGCCGAGCCCCGATCAGACATACAGGGCCACCGAGAGGAGCGGAGAACGCCGCCTGTCACCCAGATCCCCCCCGCGGACCTTCCAGACAAGAAAAGGGCTGCAACAAGATGGCGATGAGTAACAGAAACACAACAAGAAAAAAAGGGACTCACGGAGCTGAGAGCTACTACACGGGCGGGGGCAAGAGCCGGAGCCTGGAGCGGGCCGGCCCACGGAGCGGAGTCTGGGGGAGGGGCTGGGGATCCGGGGGCGGGGCTATCCGCCTTCATAACAGCCTTGCCGGGGAACGTGCTCACTGCTCGGCCTGTCACCGCACGTGTGTGAGCGCCGGGAATCGGGCAGACAGAAGGCTGCACCGTGTGTGTATTGGCGGCGAGGAGCGAGGCCCGGAGGAGGGGACATTGCTGATATACATGGCTCTGTGCGGCATCATTCTGCCGAATGGAGAAATGACATCATAGTCACCACTTCATATGTGAGACCGGGGGTCCATGGCATAGCTCACATCAGACCCCCCCATTATATCGGAGGTCAGAGATCCCACCCATATCATAGATCATGCTATCACATCAGAGACCCCCCCTCATTTCATAGTCACCCCTTCACATCAGACCCTCCCTCCATATCCTAGTTCACAGCAGACTCCCCAATCATATGGGAGATCCCCCTCCTACATCATAGGTCCCTTCACATCAGAGATCCCTTGCTTTGTTAGAGATCCCCCCTCCATACCAGGTCACACCATCACATCAGACTCCCCCCTTCCCCCAACATATCAAGAACCACCATTCACATTTCAGTCCCCCCTTCCATATCATAGGTCCCCTCATCACATCAGAGATCCGCCCTCCATATCATAGGTCACACCATCACATCAGACTCCCTCCCCACCACCCCCTTCACATTTGAGACCCCTCCTTCCATATCAGAGGTCCTCCTCAATCAGAGCCCCCCCACTGCATCAGAGATCCCCCTTCTGTATCATAGGTCACACCATCACATCAAAATCCCCTTTTCACGCCAGAGCCACCCCTTCAAATCAGAAATCTCACCATCACATCTGCGTTCCACCTTCATACCAGAGCCACCTTAATTCACATCAGAGTCCCCACTTTCATATCAGAGTCCCCACTTTCATATCATAGATCCCCTCATCACATCCCAATCCCTTCCTTTACCCCCATCATATGAGAGGTCCCCCCCCCCCTTCACATCAGACCTTCCCCTTCATATCATATGTCCCACGTCACATCAGATACACCCTTTCAGATCAGAGATACTCTCATCACATCAGAGTCCCCCCCCTCCCCCGTTCACATCAAACATTTATTTCAGGTACTTCTATAGCGCCATCAATTTACACAGCGCTTTACATATATATTGTATATTCACATCAGTCCCTAACCCTCAAGGGGCGTACAATCTAAGGTCCCTAACTCACATTCATACATACACATACCGTACTAGGGCCAATTTAGCCAGGATCCAAGTAACCTACCAGCATGTCTTTGGCGTGTTGGAGGAAACCAGAGTACCCGGAGGAAACCCACGCAGGCACAGGAAGAACATGCAAACTCCAGGCAGGAGGTGCCATGGCTGGGATTCGAACCAACGGCCCTAGTGCTGCCAGGTGGAAGCACTAACCATTTAGCCACTGTGCTGCCCCATCATATCAGAGACCCCCTTTCAGATCAAAGATTCTCCCATCACATCAGAGTCCCCCCCCCCCCGTTCACATCAAACATCCCTATCATATCAGAGACCCCCTTTATATTACAGGCCCCTCATCACTTCATAGTCCACCCTTTGTGTCAGAAGTCCCCAATGACATCAGAGGCCTGCTATATATGACATTACATGAAAGGCCTCCTATACAAGAGTCCCTCCATCACACAGCCCCCCAATCACATCACTAGTTCCCTTTCACATTAGAGCCCTACCCTGACTCCAGCAGAAGACATGAGATAGACTTTTGTCTTCTGAATGCTGGAGGTGGCCCTGGATCAAAGTGATATGTTGTCATGGTGTAGGCCAGGGGTCTGCAACCTTTAAGACATAAAGAGCCACTTGGACCCGTTTCCGAGAGGGAAAAAAAGACTGGGAGCCGCAAAACCATTGCAACATTTAAAACAAATCCGACACTGCATATATTGCAAAAAGCGCTCTGGTCATGAAGGGGGTTTAAGGGCCCAGTAAGCAAAGGGTTAATCAGGGCCACAGTGTATCGTCATAATCACAATCATAGCCTTAGCTCAGTGGTGGGCAACCTTTTTTTTCAACTGAGCCAAATCTCGCCAAAACCACGATTTAAATTTATTTTGAGAGCCACATTTTTAAAACTGAAAATACATCCCCCATAGTAATTCATCCCCCATAGTAATTCATCCCCCATATAGTAATTCATCCCCCCCATAGTAATTCATCCCCCATATAGTAATTCATCCCCCATAGTAATTCATCCCCCATATAGTAATTCATCCCCCATATAGTAATTCATCCCCCATAGTAATTCATCCCCCATATAGTAATTCATCCCCCATATAGTAATTCATCCCCCATATAGTAATTCATCCCCCATAGTAATTCATCCCCCATATAGTAATTCATCCCCCATATAGTAATTCATCCCCCATAGTAATTCATCCCCCATATAGTAATTCACCCCCCATATAGTAATTCATCCCCCATAGTAATTCATCCCCCATATAGTAATTCATCCCCCATATAGTAATTCATCCCCCATATAGTAATTCATCCCCCATAGTAATTCACCCCCCATATAGTAATTCATCCCCCATATTAAGTCCCCAAGTCCCCCCTGTGTCAATTCACTTACCTTTGCTCCGCGCGCTCCTCTCGCCGTGTTCCCGCGCCGTTCCGGTGTAGCATGAAAATCTGTCTCCTATGAGGATCTGTCCCCCTCGACGTATCTGTGCATGTGCCAGTTTCAGGCATTAGCAGCCGATCGGCGATCTCCGGCACATGCGCAGATACGTCGAGGGGGACAGATCCTCATAGGAGACAGATTTTCATGCTACACCGATCTTCAGGGCGGACTGTGAGAGGAGCCTAGCTCCGCGGGCCGAATTAAAAGGTCCGCCGGGCCGTAGCTTGCCCATTGCCTGTCACCTGGTGGGCAGTGTGCTCCGGAGCCGCAGCCAAGGTGAAAAAGAGCCGCATGCGGCTCTGGAGCCGCGGGTTGCCGACACCCGGTGTAGGCAAACTGGCCACCATACCTGATATATCACCTCCTTGTCTCCTGTTCTATCCCTGTGAATGTTGCACAACCACACCACAATCCTTGCAATGGCATGCAGCTGTATTGTGTCCTTCATTTGAATGGGTTGGTGTTTGGCAGCGGTAATGCCTGCTGAATGGGACAGGAGGGATCATTTTAGCCATGGCATGTGTATACAGC
This sequence comes from Staurois parvus, assembly GCF_062004578.1. NCBI lineage: Eukaryota > Metazoa > Chordata > Amphibia > Anura > Ranidae > Staurois > Staurois parvus. The sequence goes on from NW_028318117.1 coordinate 4,327,097, forward strand.
TCTGGCCAGAAGTTTTGAGAATGACATAAATATGAATTTACCTGCAAGGAAACACATGCAGTCATCATTGCTTTCCACAAAAAGAGGTTCACAGACAAGGCTATTGCTGCTACTAAGAGTGCACCTAAATCAACCATTTATCAGATCAAGAACTTCAAGGAAAGAGGTTCAGTTGTGCAGAAGGCTTCAGAGTGCCCAAGAAAGTCCAGCAAGTGCCAGGACCGTCTCCTGAAGTTCATTCAGCTGCGGGATTCAGGGCATCACCAGTGCAGAGCTTGCTCAGTAATAGCAGCAGGAAAGTGTGAGTGTATCTGCACTCACAGTGAGGAGAAGACTTGGCGGATGGCCTGGTGTCAAGAAGGGCAGCAAAGAATCCACCTCTCTCCAGGAAAGACATCAGGAACAGACTGATATTGTGCAAAAAGTACAGGGATTGGACTAAGGCAAACGTGATAACTAAGTGGCTTAGGAAACAAAACATCGACATTTTGGGTCCATGGCCAGGAAACTCCCCATACCTTAATCCCATTGAGAACTTGTGATCCATCTTCAAGAGGTGGGTGAAGAAAAAAAACCCACAAATTCTGACAAACTCCAAGCATTGATTATACAAGAATGTGCTGCCATCAGTGAGGATGTGACCCAGACGATGACTGACAGCATGCCAGGGCGAATTGCAGAGGTCTTGAAAAAGAAGGGTCAACACTGCAAATATTGACTGCATTACCTTCATGTCATTGTCAATAAATGCCTTTGACACTTCTGAAATGCTTGTCATTATACTTCAGTATAACATCTGACAAAACATCCAAAAACACTGAAGCAGCAGACTTTGTGAAAACTAATATTTGTGTCATTCTCAAAACGTTTGGTCAGGGCTGTACTGTAGCTCTGCCTTCTGCCTTTGCAGCAGAAGGCGACAGTTTGGGGTTGGTAAAACCGCAACTCAATCGTGTTTTTACCAGTCTGCAAGAGTAAAAGGAGACAGTACAGTTACAATACAATCTAAATCAGGAGGGTTCAGAGGGCCCAGCTCCTGAGAGTTTACTATCTAATAGCAACAAGGGATATAAAAGGTAATACCTGTGGTGGATGAGCTGATGGAGAAAGTAGAGCAATAGTAAAGGTAACGGTGTGTATGGCCCAGTCCATTGTAGACATTGAATGCCTGTCTCCTGAATCTGCTGGACCCAGGAATGCTGTGATGTCACAGTATCCATTCTGTAATGAGGACAGTGCTGCCCAATCAGAATTAACCTGGTCCATCCCAGAAGCACTGATGATAAAAAAAAAAAAAAGAGCAAGAATGTCCAATCCCCTGACTACTGGACCAGCTGGGGGAGACCTGACAGCTCAGGATCGCTGGTGGTAAATCCAGCAGGGACCAGGTATGGTGTTCACTGTTAGTTCAACTTTACATTTTTTTCTATAAAGGTGAACTAACCCTTTATAGTGTTGGTCCACCTTTTCACAAAGCATGAAAGGGTTCATTCCCACTACACAGTGTGCATTGACTTGTATTTGCATGCTGTATTATGTTTTAAAATGTGCTGAAATACTTTAACTTTAGTTTTAATTTTTTTTATACTAGTAATGGTGGTGATCAGCGACTTATAGCGGGCATTCCGACACTGGGAGGGGGGACTTACTAACTGCGACTGACATCCCAATGACACTAATACAGTGATCCGTGCTAATAAAAAGCACTCACACTGTACTCATGTCACTGGGCAGGAAGGGGTTAACATCTGGGGTGAACAAAGGGTTAATCGTGTGCATTTTACTAGGGAAACATGCTGCTTTGTATTTGCTGTTCAGAGAAATACAAAGCAGCAGGTTACTGATAGCAGGAGAGAGACCAGTGTTGTTAACACACAGGTCTCTCCCATCACTGTTTCTCAGCGATCACCGGGTGCCGGTGGGGAATCTCTGGCCGTTACCCAGTGATCGCCATCTGTATCCGCCAATGGTGGCGCACGCACCTCCTACCTGGAAATGCAAAATCATGTATATATGATTTTGCGCAGCCCTACCACCCTGTAGCAGTATTTCTGCTATAGGGTGGCGGGGAAGCGGTTAATCACTAAGCTTTATTTGTAAACGAAACTTCAACTGACTGTTTTGACTCGTGTTTATGTGTGTTATGCTTTGCATTCTGCTGAAAAAAAAGGGCACCTAGTTTAACTTTTTTTTTTCCAGTACAGAGCAGCACCCATCAGCACAACACACTGGTGTGAACTGCTTCTATCGAAATGCCTGGATTTTTCAATGTATAGCGCCAGGCATACATTGATCAATGCATGCCAGTGCCCCCATGTAGCAGTTTGGGCATCTGAAAAATGCAGCACATAGGTTAGTGTATAGGATCATAATGTCCTGCATCAGTGGGCATTAGTCAGACACAACACTTGACCACGCTGACCTCTCTGAGCTCTGTTCCCAGAAGGCAGAAGGGTGCAACCCAAAATTTGGAATTTAGTTTTACTTTCACTTTCAATGAAAATGGTAAACAGAACAAATAGGAAGAAGCTTCCTAAGGGGAGAGGGCAGCAAAAATGACTGACAGGTGTTCTAATCCCTCTCCACCCTATTCAGAACTTTAAAAAAAAAGTTATACCTTTAACCCACGTTCACATCGATGCGATTTGACAGTTAAAGTTGCAGCCTATGAATGGCAATGGAACCGTGTGCCTGAGTTGCACCTACTTGAAAGGAGTTCCTGCACCAGGGGCGGACTGACAACTCATAGGGCCCCCTGGCAATAGGGGATCATGGGGCCCCTGTGTCCTCGCCCACACTCAAATCACACCCAAAAAAGCCTATGAAAGGTACCAGGGGCATCTCATGGGGCCCCCTAATGACCCCAGGTCCTTGGGCAGTGCCCGAGTTCCCAAATGGTCAGTC